>NW_026046765.1:2446000-3057500 GCF_023864275.1 Schistocerca cancellata | reverse complement strand
CAGCACTTACAGCACTTTCATATGCTAAATCTCGGTACGAAGAGCACATCATTTATTTCACAATGCCTTAGTTAAAATACTACGCAAAAATTTATCTCCTCTATAAATACCACGAGGTAGTGATAGTCTTTGGTTCACTAAAATTGCCTTTTCCTACATATACGAATGCTACTCTTCAGAATCAAGCTCTCCTGCAACATTTAATATCCTTCCCATGGTTAAACCAGATACAGCCACTACATAGTTCACAAAAGTACAACGTAGCTTTTGGCATACTTTTCCGCATGTCATTCTTGATTTCTGTTATCTTATAAAATACATTCTACACATGAAAATACTAGTTCCTCTAATATACATACATATATACAATTTTATGTAGACCGTAATGTTAGTGTACATGGATAAGTCTTCTCAAGTACTTCTGATACTGTATTATATCATAAACTATCATTTACATAAACTTATGCTGAAACATATAGACTACATTAGTAACTCTATACATCTCTACATCTATAATTATTTACAAAACACTGCTAAAAGCCTCTCTTCAAGTCATGATTTGCGTAAAGGCCTTTCATTCGATTGGTCTCAGGATGTGCGAGCAAGTAAGGTCCTGTATGTGGTATGTTTATGATTTCATATTCGTCAATTTAAAACATGCTATTTCTTACATTTTAACAGATCTGCCTACAGCTTTCCTCAGAGAAAGGTCGGTTGTTTCATTCCCTTCTTGAAGAAAATTCACGCCTATTATGCAAAACTTCACTTAGTGAATTTAACCCTAGGAACGTGCATAGCATGTTTACTTTTCGTAGCCTTATTGGAAAGCAGGCTTGTCACTTCACGATGTCAGATCTGGAGCCTATTGCTTCCAGTATCTAGCAGTCACTAGCCGGCGAGGTGAGTGCATGAAACTGTTCACACAGTCTATCATAAATGTCAGTCCAGATTATTTTTACAGTAGCCCCTGTGTCAAATATAACTATTGTTGGGATATTATCTATGTGTTCAAGCGCAGTATACGTTTTTCGACTCACAGTATCGTATTATCTCTGAGTTAACAGTCATTACCTGCTGGAAGATACCTGAAGCTTTGGCCAGATTTATTCCGTTGTCCGCTGACCGCTTTAAAAAGAAAAAGGACGTGCATGTTAACCTTGTATTAGTTCCCATTTACCGATGTTCGTTTTCATTTATGTTTGTTTCAATAATGTAAAGTTTTTTGCTTATGTGACAGTGACAAGTATATTGTGATGTGCAATAAATTTATTTGAAGTACCGATGGTAAAAACTGGTTTGTGTTGTGATTAAGTTCGAAAATTTATAGATGAAATTGTTTTACAGTTTGTCTGCTGGTAGACACTTAGAAATCTTGAATAAATGATCAAATTTTTTCTGATCTTTTATACAATTGTTTGTCTGTGGATATACATCACACGACCGGCTTCCGTTCCATTTGAATAAGTCCTTAGTGGTGCGCCTTTTTTAATCATTTTCTATAACCTTCTACTCTGAAGTACTTATACCATGCTGAGAAATTGGTAGAAACCGGGAACAAGCCTTCCGTTAAATAGTTTACTTCAGTGCCCACTCCTGAACCTTCAGCATCCTGCAGCATCGTAGCGAAGTAGTAGCGACGAGTTGTGTAGGCGGCATCTGTGTGAACCAAGTGCACTATCGTTACATAATACCATGATAGCAATAGACGTCTGTTCGTGGTAGTCGCTAACTATACGGTTGTGCTTGAAGGAAGTGACACCGAGACAAAACAGCTTGTGTTTTCAGTCACGGCCGAAGGAAAATATTGTTCTCGCAGGCAGCTATGCCAGGAATGCCAGAACTCACCTACATCGCATGGTTTATTGGTTTATTGTTAAAGTGGCTTTTTGTCTAGTTTTCTTCTGTTCATATGTCGCACCCATCCTGTGTCAGCGCTTTGGCAGGGGCTTATCTCGCTGCATCGTTGACACGGTCCTAGTTCTGCCCAGTTCCAAAGCGAACGCATTATTTCTAGTTGCAAGCCGTACTTCTTCACTGCAGTATTATTTTTTTTGGTTATCTACAACATGCTCCATTAAAACATTTTTAATACTGCATGTATGTATTGTGATTCTATGTGGAGTGAAGTTAATATTTGTGATGTATGATGATGCTGGTGATGATGATATGACAAGAGAAGATAGCCGATGAAACCCAATGCCAGCTTCTCGCGAACAGAAAAAGGCGGCCGCCGAACTCAACCTCCACATCCAGTGGATAAGTCATCATCAACACTATCACAGGCCCTCACTTCATGTAACACTGTGGACATCGGTGCGATGTCTCGTGATCACGAACCTTAAGCTACAATCTCTCCTCCGTTTGCAGGCCAAATACTGGCTGTGAAAATGTTTTCCACCATCAGGACTCGAACCAGCGCAACCCTCGGTCGAGCGCTACCGCACAAGAGTACGTTAGCGAACTTTTTTTTCTCCCCTGGACAGGAAAGGGAAACTACAAGAGAAAGCGCTACTTGCCACCGCCACTTGTTTCCTCTGAACTCGGCCACGGACGGGAGTGTGCTTCTTTTTGTTTTTGTAAATAGAATCATTACGTCGTAACAATTTGCTGTGGAGATAATCTTGTATATGATTAACAGGACTAAAAGTACCTGTCTTACGATGACACCGGCTCATTTTGAGTGCTCTCACATCAAAATGTTAACCAATGTAGATAACATAGTCCCATGACACAAATTTGAACAAAGATTTCAGAATTTTAAATCTATCGAGCATCTGAAACTGTTACTACTTCTTAAAATGAGCTTACTGCTTCTGTCATCCTGAATGTGGAAACGAATCTGGAGCGAGCGACTTTGTATATTTGAAAACATACTTAGAGAAGATTGAAAAAAAAAGGTAAATTATTTTGCATTATTTAAACTGAGAACTCTTTTGGAATTACTGTGAAATTGATAAGTTTCATACATGTGCGGTAAACAATGTGACTTGTTTGCCAAAACCGAGACAGTGAAACAAATGGAAAACTTAATTATATAAATCGTGTACTGTCCTTTTACGGATTTTTCTACCATGCCCGCGCACATTTTAAAGTTACAACTCCGTCTTTAAGGCTTCCGTTCTTAATAACCTTAACTACTATTTTAACTCTAAAGAAACCTGCATTTGTAAATTTGGATGATTTTTATGGTTCCATACCTGAATCGGTAAAAAGGGTATCATTTCATAGATCACATTGTTGTAGATCTGTCTGTCTCTCCAAATGTTCAAAATTCTTATTCTCAGGAATTTTTAGACATTTCAACTTGAAATTTATGTCACGTATTCAGATTTACGATCTCTTGCAGATGTAGAAAAAGCGAAGCCTCTAAATCAAGTCAGAAGATACGGCCATTTATTTCACTTTTTTGACACTCGCAAACACGCTCATTACAACCTACGGGGTATTCCCCGCTGGTCTAGAATGATGAAAATTGACAAGCAAGGTTTCCAACTGTAACCGAAGGAGAAAAATCTAAAATTGTCGAATTTTAATTATATCTGAAAAAATTATGTTTGTCATTTAGTGTCAGACTGTCAACCTGTTAAGATTCCTTTACCCAGGAACTGGGAGACGTATAAAGTTAATATTTATTTCACATCAGTGTCTACAGTACCTTGGTGGTAAACATTTAACATTCTAAATCAGCGCAATCAGAAGATACGGCCATTTAGGTCACATATTTTCATATAAACAATCTCACCCATCACAACCTATAACGTTCTTCCAATTGGCGCAAAAAGATAAAATTTTTTTAAAAAGGGAGGTTTGACAGTGGACCAAAAGGGAAAAAATCCTAAAAATATGAATAATTATATATCAAGAAAAACATTTTTTGGCATTTTTTATCAAACTAGCTGTCAGTCTGTCTGTCTGTTAAGACCCCTTTGTTTCTGGAACTAGTAGACGTATCATAGTTAAATTGCAATGCACTGAGGTTCTGAAAAAATTAATATTATACATCAGTGAAATCAAAGGATATGTCACTCATTTTGATACTCGCAAACTCTCATTAAAATCTATATGGTATTTCCCCTTAAGACATAAGCACGAAATTTAACACGAAGATAGGCTTCACAACACTATTAAAGGAAAACATTAGAATATTGGTATTTTTTGATTGAATCACACAAAAATATTTCTTTTGTAGTTTGTTGTCAGATTGTCTGACCGCCAGTTAAGCTCGATTTTTGTCGGGACTAGACAGAGGTATCAAATTGAAATTTTTGTCAAATACTTAAGACTAAATTGATGAAATGTATGATGAGATAAAAGAAATTATTCAGGTAGTGGAGGGAGACGAAAATTTAATAGTCATGGGTGACGAATTCGAGAGTAGGAAAAGGGAGAGAAGGAAACATAGTAGGTGAATATGGATGGGGGGTAAGACACGAAAGAGGAAGCCGTCCGGTAGAATTTTGCACAGAGCATAACTTAATCATAGCTAACACTTGGTTCAAGAATCATAAGAGAAGGTTGTATACATGAATGAATCCTGGAGATACTAGAAGGTAATAGATAGATTATATAATGGTAAGACAGATTTAGGAACCAGGTTTTAAACTGGAAGACATTTCCAGGGGCAGATGTGGACTGACAACAATTTATTGGTTACGAAACTGCAAAAAGGTGAGAATTTAAGAAGATGGGACCTGGATAAACTGACTAAACTAGAGGTTGTACAGAGTTTCAGGGGGTGCATAAGGGAACAATTAACAGGAATGGGGGAAAGAAATACAGCAGAAGAATGGGTGGCTCTGAGGGATGAAATAGTGAAGGCAGTAAAGGATGAAGTAGGTAAAACGACGAGGGTTACTAGAAATGCTTGGGTTACAAAAGAAATATTGAATTTAATTGATGAAAGGAGAAAATATAAAAATGCAGTAAATAAAGCAGGCAAAAAGGAATACAAACGTCTCAAAAATGAGATCGACAGGAAGTGCAAAATGGCTAAGCAGGGATGGCTAGATGACAAATGAAAGGATGTACAGGCTTATTCAAGAGGGGTATGATAGATACTGCCTACACGAAAATTAAAGGGACCTTTGGAGAAAGGAGAATCACTTGCATGAACATCAAGAGCTCAGATGGAAACCCAGTTCTAAGCGAAGAAGGGAAAGCAGAAAGGTGGAAGGAGTATATAGAGGGTCTATACAAGGGCGATTTACTTGAGGACAGTGTTATAGAAATGGAACAGGATGTAGATGAAGTGGGAGATATGATATTGCTTGAAGAGTTTGACAGAGCACTGAAAGACCCGAGTCGAAACAAGGCCCCCAGAGCAGACAAAATTCCATTACAACTACTGACGGCCTTGGGAGAGCCAGTCCTGGTAAAACTACCATCTGGTGAGCAAGATGTATGAGACACACGAAATATTCTCGGACTTCAAGAAGAATGTAATAATTCCAATCCCAAAGAAACAGGTGTTGACAGATGTGAAAATTACCAAACTATCGGTTTAATAAACCACAGCTACAAAATACTAACGCGAATTCTTTACAGACGAATGGAAAAACTGGTAGAAGCCGACTCGAGGATATTCACGAAGATATTCACGGTCTGAAGGACTCAACACTTGATTAATTATTGACCAACACAATAAGTTACTGAAAGGAATGACTTTAATCACTTGGCCAGAAGGGTCAAGCAAACATAACCACAAATGCTGTTTTGATAATGCCAGAAGAATGCAAAACCAACAGTTAATTTACTTCGTCCAAAGGAGCAGTAAAGATCAAAAGAGAAAATCATATACCAAAGGTTTTTTAAAAACTGAAGCAAGCTAACTAGATAAAATTAATAACCAAAAATGGTTAGTGACGTCACCACTCGGCCTGAAGGGCCTGAATATCAGTCATAATAAATATTTGAGAATAGTCGAAGTTATTGAGTTAGCCCCTAAAACCAGCCCGTGCTCCTCACCACTAGGAAAAAATTACAGTCAGCTGTGCTAGGACTGCCTGCTATAGCAATATGGCACAGACCAGCAGAACAACTAGAAACTTCACCAACGTGGCGATTCGTCCACATAGGGCATGACAGCAACTCTCTATAACACATAAAATAAAAATTACTAAACATTCAAACACATGGTTCATGTTGTGAATTGGCAGGAGCCAATTCACGGAGTTTGGAGGAAGCCGAAAGACACGCGTTTAAGCTCACGCAGGCTGGCGTGAGGTCTGGAAAATGACAAGGAATTATAGTAGCCACAAATAGTACATAGCTTCTGGAATATTTAACTTTAATCCATAATTGGAGAACATCGGTCTGATGGTACATGCTTCATAAGGTACATAGCAAAGGATATATGGCGCCTTGCTAGGTCGTAGCAATTGACGTAGCTGAAGCCTATGCTAACTATCGTCTCGGCAAATGAGAGCGTAGTTGTCAGTGATCCATCTCTGGCTAAGTCGGCTTGTACTGGGGCGAGTGCTAGGACGTCTCTCTAGACCTGCCGTCTGGTGGCGCTCGGTCTGCAATCACTGACAGTGGCGACACGCGGGTCCGTCGTATACTAGCCGACCGCGGCCGATTTAAAGGCTACCACCTAGCAAGTGTGGTGTCTGGTGGTGACACCACAGTTCAAAATATAACGCCTATCTAGGCGGGAACTTAATGACGCCCACTGGCCTTCGTAAATCTTCGAATTAGTAAATACGACGGCCAGTACTAAATAATAATAATACCATTCAACAAATTGTAAAATACAAGATCGTTATTGCACTTGGGTTAGAATAAAATTTCTACCACAGATAATATTTTAGGTTTAGTTATTAAAGCACAGGGTATTAACGCTCTTTTCTAATGATAGTTACTCTTGACAGTATAACAGCAGATCACTGAATCGGGATTTCGGGCACGCCTGAGCCTACTAAAATTGCGAAACACCATGGCACAAGACGTTAGAGCAAAACACACCCGACGACAGAGGCAGAAATTGAGTGAGACATATCAACTCAAGAAATTCTCACCGTTAGTCCAGAAGGCAGACAAGCATTCGGCGACAGGTTGCAACCAGCACCAACTCGAGTTATGTCAATCGCCCCAATTCCGCCACAGCAACGCGGACACGCTGCGTCAACAGTTGCCACGCCAAACTTCCTTATCACATAGCCCATCCAGAACGACTGCCGCCGTCCCGAGTACACACGCTCGTAGCAATCACGTGCGTTCACAGGAAGTTATACCACCTTTCCTGCACCACTGCGCTTTCACACAACCTGAAACTAAACTCCCCGTCTCTCTCCGGCAGCAGCACTCGATACAGTCGTCGTCAGCCGGTCTCCCCCCAGAACGCAGCGCCCTCCGAGATTGAAAAGCAAACGGACCAATCGCGGCAGAGCAAAGCCAAGACTCCGGAAGACGACACACCACACCCAGGCAAAGCTGAAGATGATACAGATCAGATACGTGATCACTATTCCTTTCCATCATCAATACCTAAGCCAGCCTCTGTTTTGTAACAGGCATGGTAGAAGATCATCTTGAAAACCATGGACGACCTGTACTTATCCATTCCGAGACCATTAGAAGCTGTTCTGAATGCCAAGGCTTATCCTAAATCGTACGGGGCATGGTAATGTATTTTTGGTGTTCCCCGGAATATCGCACTGAGTGTGTATATCACACTGTGTGTGGAAAAAGTTCATGAATCATTTGTTTCGTTAAAAGTAAACGGAAGTGCAAAATTGGTATTACTTCGCAATTATTTATTTTACTATACCTGGAAGAAATTTGTCTTTTATTAATCTTACTAGTTCAGAAAAACATTAAGGGCCTTTCAGCTATACATTGTTCTGACAGGTTTCTTAGATTAATTGAACGATAATATAACAGAACACTGTAAAGGAGTATCGACAGCTTCTCAGGATCTGAGACAAAGTTGTAAACATTTATAGTACAAGTAAAATCTGTGTGAGCTTCTAGTTGTGAATTTGTTTTAAAGCAACTGCCAGGACTGGCTGAGATGCATGTTTCTTGTAGTTTCTGGCAACTCTTCTGTCTGCACAGAAACCAGAAGTCGAGCCCTTTGTAACTTGATTAATTACATCTGATTCAGAGGTACAATATCTATACTTCTATAGTAATTATTCTTTGTCGTAACCTGATTTTAAATGTTTTTTACAGCTTTGTAACGTTGAGCAACGAACGAAGTTTGGAGTTACTAATATGACAACAACCGTCACTGCTGCAGCCTTGAATGCATATTGCATTGTAAGTAAACGAACCAGCATTTATTCACGAGTAATTTTACGAAGTCTGACAGCTTTTAGAATCATTCCCACGCAATGCAAATGCTGGAATTGAAATAGTGATATTTCTTACCCACTGTTACGCATCATCCTGTAAACAATGAACCAACAGTTAGTGATCACGCAGATTCCCGTATCTGCTACCATCACTAAAATAATTCCGCTTTCTCGTCTTGCTGGCCGTTTACAACAAACATCATTCAGTATTTAACTAAAGGGAAGGATGAATTAAATGCTGAGATCGCTAGTGGCCTTTTGGGTATGTACCATTGTCTGTTTTATGTTTCATGTTCGACACATTGATGGAGATCAACGACCAAAAAGGAAATACTGGACCGATTCATGGAGCGGAAAACAAATAAAAAAATAACGAGAACAAGTTACGAGAAAATCAATAAGAAGAGAATTGGTCTCCCTAAATTAAGAATACATCACTACTTAAGGTAAGGACAACTGATTTATTTTACTTGCTCTTAAAGTGCTTCCAACTTATGACATTGATACATTCGTCTGTTATCACTAAAAAAATTTTAACTTTATATAAGATAATTTTTAATATTCAGTTACTTTTGGTTATAAGATGTCTGTTTTAATAGCACCTAATGTAATAGCGAGGTCACGCCACATTCTCGAGCGCACAATCCTTAAATCGTGTTTCAGATAATCATAATCTATAACCAAGCAGTTACTTTGCCAGGTCGTAAGCAATCCAAAAAACTTTTAACAGTTTTAAGAAAAGGATATGTTGTTAGTCAGTGTAAAATGACCCTCTGAGTTGCAGACAGGGACAACTAAAACCTTTCTGTTGGAGCTGCTGGTGGTAGCGCTCATATGTGCGTGAGGGGTGCGTGCTTTTGTGAATGTGTGTGTTTTTTTGCCGAAGAAGTTTTTACCCGAAAGCTACAATGTGTAACAGTCTTTTCGTTGTGTCTGTATGCAATTTAGTGGGTGATCTTTAAGGTGAGTAGCAGTCTATTTTTTTCCTAATCATGCTGATATTCGAACCTGCAGTTTCCTTCGTTCGCAAATCTTTCTACAGATAAGCATATTTTGCTTACATCCTGTGTTAAGGTAAATACATGAGGGAATACTAAAATGGCTACGGAAGAAAGTCGTATCATGGAACTTGACACAGAAGAAAGTGAATTCGCTAATGCAGAATTGGAAAATCCCCTTAATTCATAACGCGGTCTAGAATAGCATTGTAAAACTGATACACATACTATAGTTGAGAATCATTTGTATGAAATTGATGTACAACCACATAATTCTTCAAGTAAGTAATTGTTCAACCGAATAATGTTTCGTATGAAGTAAATGTTCCAGTGGTCGATATTCCACGTTCAAATAATTAATCCGTCCCTTGATCCAATTATGCAACTGTTACGAAGTTTTCAGAAAATGCAAGTCAGTACAGAGTCTTAATACCTAACAGCAAACGAACATTTACAAAATATCAGTGGAATTCTATAAAACAACCCAATTGTTTAAGAAATTTCACCACTAATTTTAACAATTAATCATTGCAGTGTAATACTTACAGGTGAATTTCCACAGGTTAAGGTGGCTCATCGTGGTCTTCCGAAAGTCCGGAAGCTATCCATTCTTTGACTAAGGAAGAGAAATAATCAGACGGGCTGTATAAAAATCACAAAATAAATTTCATTCTTTTGTGTAAGTCGAGGGAGCTGAAGTACAAAATTAGTTTGATGATCAGTGCAAGCATATTGTTGATGACTTTTACAATTGTTTTCACACAAGGACGTAGAGATTAATACAAAATTAGAACACGTGGTAAATGCATTGATGATAACCTCGATGTCCGAACAAGAAAGTTTCGGTGAGTTAACAGAGTCAGAATTCGTACAGCAAAAATTTAATCTAATAATTGCCAGAATGGCGTGACCAATTTACAGTGAAAATCACAACCATACACAGGAATTGTCAGAGGTTAGAGAAGTAGTTTGAGCAGTCCTGCGGCACATTCCGCGATGTACTGTAACGAAATGAATAATGGTAACTTATCGCCGAACCATAAGTTGTACGAGTTCCGAGTTTCACCTTCACTATCCTCTGTCGTACATGCAGGAGATTTACTTAAGCACAGAAAATTACAATTACTTTAACAAGATAAAAGTATTCGTCCCGCAGTTCTGTTCGTAAACCCTTTAAAAGGTGTGCTACTTCAATCCTGGAGTGAAAAGCAAAATACTCGCTTTAAAACAGCTTGCATTCAGCGAGATGGCGACCTTTGGGCAACTCGAATGGCAGAACCTTACCAAATACATGAACAATTTCAAAGAGCAATTTTATCTAGATTCTGATTAGGTTGCCCCCTCAAAAGCTTAGAAAGTAGATATTCAATCCTGAACCATTTCGTGCTAAACAAGGTAGCCTCCAAAGATATTTTGAGAAGTACTCAGACCAAACTCGCGACTGGGACGAGAGAATTTCTCTCAGTTGTGAGGTCGAAGCTGCCTTCAGATATTCGCGAGAAAGTCATACATGTACCGGAAGGTAACATAGCACATTTTATGTCTGTACTTGACTCCATAGACGACATCTATGAAGGCATATAAGTCAGTCATAATAACAATCAATGCCAAAATAGCGTGCCACAGACAAATCAGCCCTGCGTGCAGAATAACAATCCAGCGCAGCTAAATGGCTATCGCGCTAACCAAGTGATGTCGTCACCTACATTACCCAGGCATGACACCCACTTACTGACCATTTCCCGGTGAACATAAATAATGACAGAAGAACTTACAACAATCGATATCATCCTGGTTACCAGGGATACAGGGGTGAGCTGTTTTATTGAAATAACAGTGGTTGCTGGAATTCACATGATGCAAATCAGACTCGAGAAGATATGAATGACACCAACTGAATAATTAGATGAACCGCAGTCTGCCTTGCAACAAGGGTTACTACAACGACTTCTTCAGTAATTGACCATGTGGTCACAAATATCGACAGGGGAAAATGTGATGTAGCTGTAAAGCATATCGCCGCGCGGGATTAGCCGAGCGGTTTAGGGCGCTGCAGTCATGGACTGTGAGGCTGGTGCCGCCGGAGGTTCGACTCCTCCCTTGGGCATGGATGTGTGTGTTTGTCCTCAGGATAATTTAGGTTAAGTAGTGTATAAGCTTAGGGACTGATGACTGTAGCAGTTTAGTCCCGTAAGATTTCACACACATTTTATTTATTAATTAATTAATTTTTTATTTTTTGTAAAATCTCTCGAACTATCAGACCATCTCTGTCAAATAACAACAGTAACATCAGGCATCGGATCATTCCCTAAACTACAAGCCTACAAACGACATCTATCAGAAATCAAAATAAAAGGTTTTTCAAAAGAACTAGGAAAACAAAGCTGCGATGAAGTGTATAAGGAAACCAGTGTGAATATGAAATTCTGTAAATTCTCCACATTGTTTAAATAGAACTTTGAAAAGACATTTCCAAAAGTATGCATCAACATCTCACAAAAACAGATGGATAACAGCAGGTATTAAAATGTCCTCCCAAGCACTTAAACATCCCAGTTTCATGAAAAAGATTCGTAATGATCCAGAATTCTTAAATTTCTATCACAGATACAAAAAGATCTATAGGAAGGTGCTGATTGCTGCAAAAAAGTCATTTAATGCCAAAATAATATATAATGCAGAGAATAAAAGCAAAGCAGTATGGGATGTTATAAAAAAGGAATTTGGGAGAGGCAAACAAATGTAGAATAACATACTGCTAAGGGAGAAGGATAAGGTAGTAAATGTAAACGAGCATTTTTCAAGTATTACAGAGAAGTTACAGCAAAAATTCACCCAAACAAATACAACACCTGTAAATAATGTTACACTATATACAATGATGTTACTTCCAAAAAGAATGAAGTCAGCAAAACGGGTCAAAAACTAAAAAATAAAAAGTCAGTAGGCGTAGATGAAGTACCAATGTGTGTACTGAAACAATGCATAGAAATTATACAAGGCCCCTTCACAAATATAATAAATGAATCCTTCATATCAGGGACATTTCCAGAGCCGTTAAAACAGGCAAGAGCTCTACCTTTGCTTAAGAAAGGTAATGCAGAAGGCACAGAAAATCACCGGCCCATATCCCTGCTGTCACCATTCTCAAAAGTAATAGATACAATTATGAAAGACAGATTAACGAATTACCTGAATAAATACAATCTTTTAAGCGAATCACTGTTTGGTTTTCGAAGTGGCAAAAATGCGGAGTCAGCCATAGTAGAATTCATAGAAATTGTACTTGATGCTCTTGATAAAGATTAGTGTATCACAGGTATGGTTTTGGATCTTTCTAAGACGTTTGATACAGTCGACCACAAGATCCTATTAAATAAATGAGGAACATTAGAATTAAGAGGGGTAGCTAATGACTGGTCTGAATCATACTGTGATGTTATGTGAGCGTCACTGCCCTTTTCTTAACTAATTTGTGCCTAATTTTATTCTGAGAAGCTGAGTAATGTATGTAAATACCAAGTGAAGCACAGCTAGACAGCAAGAAACTCTTTGGCGCGCAATCCCCGCAACGACAGTAGTTGTGAAGCGTTGAGTATGGACTCTAAAAAAAGACAACTGATTTATTAAAAAACAGAGGACTGTTAATCTGTATCGTGTGGAAAGAGGGCATGTTGCTAGGCCATCGCTCAGAACGTATTTTTACATTTACTGAAAACTGCTATTTCAGTGATAAAACCGAGCAAAGTATGTGTAATAGTTGCCAAACGTTTATGTATACAAATTTTCTGGAAGTGAAAAATAGCAATATCTTGTTTTTGGAAAAGGAGGTGAACTTCATTGTCGTCGCCGGCTATGAATCGACAGAAATGTAAGTGTAGAAAGTTCACTAAAATACAGGAAAGGAAATGCGTTCTCTCTAGTTTTCATTCAATACATAACAACCTCTCATACTTTCTTAATTGTAGTAATTGTCTACTTGTATAATAGTATGCTGCTGGACTCCACTGACCAGTTATGATGCAGCACGTCGTGTAGTTTGAAGGAAGTTGGTGTGCCAAGCAATCTCCTTTTCTGACGAAATGCACATTGCTGTCTGATCTTATTTACTTACGACAGTGGTCCCTTTGGTATGAAAAGCTACGAAAACTTTGGCTCAAAGCTATCCGCAATATGGCCAAGTAACCAACTGTCTTATTTTAAACCTTAAAGAACAATAACTTCCTCCAAATTATAATACGTCACCAACTGTTGCAGAAGCTAATCATATCGTATTATGACGTTCTTAGATAATACAAATCTCCTTCATCATAACCAACATGGATTCCGCAAACAGAGATCATGTGAAACTCAGCTCGCCCTATTTGCCCAAGAAATTCACAGTGCCGTAGACACTGGCGAGCAGATTGATGCCGTATTCCTGGACTTCAGGAAGGCATTTGATACGGTTCCGCACTTACGTTTAGTGAAAAAAATACGAGCTTACGGAATATCGGACCAGGTTTGTGATTGGATTCAGGATTTCCTAGAAGAAAGAACTCAACATGTCATTCTTAACGGTTCAAAATCTGCAGATGTAGAGGTAATTTCGGGAGTACCGCAAGGAAGCGTGATAGGACCTTTATTGTTTACAATATACATAAATGACTTAGTTGACAACATCGGTAGCTCCGTGAGGCTATTTGCAGATGACACGGTTGTCTACAAGAAAGTAGCAACATCAGAAGACTCGTACGTACTCCAGGAAGACCTGCAGAGGATTAATGCATGGTGCGACAGCTGGCAGCTTTCCCTAAACGTAGATAAATGTAATATAATGCGCATACATAGGGGCAGAAATCCATTCCAGTACGATTATGCCATAGGTGGTAAATCATTGGAAGCGGTAACGACCGTAAAATACTTAGGAGTTACTATCCGGAGCGATCTGAAGTGGAATGATCACATAAAACAAATAGTGGGAAAAGTAGGCGCCAGGTTGAGATTCATAGGAAGAATTCTAAGAAAATGTGACTCATCGACGAAAGAAGTAGCTTACAAAACGCTTGTTCGTCCGATTCTTGAGTATTGCTCATCAGTATGGGACCCTTACCAGGTTGGATTAATAGAAGAGATAGACATGATCCAGCGAAAAGCAGCGCGATTCGTCATGGGGACATTTAGTCAGCGCGAGAGCGTTATGGAGATGCTGAACAAGCTCCAGTGGCGGACACTTCAAGAAAGGCGTTACGCAATACGGAGAGGTTTATTATCGAAATTACGAGAGAGCACATTCCGGGAAGAGATGGGCAACATATTACTACCGCCCACATATATCTCGCGTAATGATCACAACGAAAAGATCCGAGAAATTAGAGCAAATACGGAGACTTACAAGCAGTCGTTCTTCCCACGCACAATTCGTGAATGGAACAGGGAAGGGGGGATCAGATAGTGGTACAATAAGTACCCTCCGCCACACACCGTAAGGTGGCTCGCGGAGTATAGATGTAGATGTAGATGTAAAGAAGGCAGCAACCAAAATACAGGTATCAGTTAGGACAAAGTAAAGTCTCAATCAAAAATCAGTCCCTCTCTCTCCAAACACCATAAATATTCATATTATTAAGATAAAAGTCTTTTAATAATACCTAACAGATATGTTACAAAGAGTAGAGATAACACATACTTCAAATAGATCTAAACATTTAGTAAAACACTTATCAGAAAGAAAATACATTAGTATAGGGTTCCTGCAAGCATATTAGGACCAATGCTGTTCCTGATATACATCAATGACTTTCCCAGTAGTGTTATGGTGAAAAAATTCTGTTTGCGGATGACTGCAATATTATATTCACTGAGAAAACAAGGGAACTGTTTCTCGAGAAAGCAAATGAAACTCTCAAGGAAGTTTATGATTGGACATGAAGCAACAATGTGACACTGACCATAATGAATAATAATATCATGAATTTTAGTTTGAGAGAAGAAATGACAATGTTAAATTAAATGTAGATGGCAGCTCTACAGACTGTAACAAATGCAAAATTTCTAAGAATGAATACTGATTCTCAGCTGAAGTGGTGTGAACACACAAATGTACTTGCAAACAGAATATCATCATCATGTTACACCCTTAGAATCCTATCATCAGTGTGAAACATGCAGTGTCTTTTAGTTACATATTATTCAGAAGTACACTCCTGGGGAACAAATGCACATAATATGTACACAATTTTCATACTCCAGAAAAGAGCCGTAAGAATAGTAACCAAAAATACGAGTCGAGCTCATTGTAAAGATCTGTTCAAATCACTGGGGATTTTAGGTGTTCCATGTGAATACATTTACCATTGAGTTGTACACATCAAAAATAACATTGGTAATTACTGCACCAATAGCTCTGTCCATGACTATGCAACAAGAAATAGACACAACTTACATTTACCAAGAAAAAATTAACATAAAACTCAAATCAGCATTTTCTACCAAGGAATAAAACTGTACAATAAATTACCAAAAGAGATTAAAGAAATTGCAAAAATGCACTAATTTAAAAAAGCAGCTAAAAGTACCTGTTATGCAATACATTTTATACATTGAAGGCTTACTTAGCTAAAACAGAGTAGGGGTTTGATGCAAAAATTTTATATAATTAAATAATACTAATAATGATTATACAACATCCAACATTCCACGTAACACCTTCACATTATGTTCCTTTCCTTCTTTTTTCCATTCTAGAAATACTTACCCCCATGCTATGCAAAGCACAATACTAACACCTGTTCCTCTTTCTGAGCTCAACGTCTCACTCATTATGGAGGGATGCGGACTCAGTTTTCCAGGACAGCAAATGGGAAGTTGCGGTACAGAGGTCACCAGTGTGTGTGTGTGTGTGTGTGTGTGTGTGTGTGTGTGCGTGTGTGTATTGAGTGAAATGTTATGGATCAATGTGTGTATAGAGTGTGCAACGACTGATAGTGAGATATGAGTGAACAATGTGGCATTACATTCTTTAATAAGTTATTTGTAAAAGATGTATACCAGGAGTAAATCTAATGATTGTTTCTAACTAGAAGTATGTAAATGTATGTGTATACGAATTAGCTTATTTTAAATTGGTCAAAATTTGTAAATACTTAGACATGTCGTATATCCTTCTAAAAAGAGATCTACAGATGAATAAAGGTACTACTACTACTAATACTACCTGTAAACAGCTGGCAGAATCTGGCCCGTCAATAAATATTATTGAAGTGAGTAATGAGCAGCAAATGGTTGCCATCTATATATTATATTATAGCGTGGGAGCTGTCTGTATAATAAGGCATTTTGCACCTCTGATTGAGCATTTCTTTAAATGAAGTCACATTTGCGTGTACTTTGCACGTTTTCGAGGTCATTATTCTGCTACGATAAGACGAGCTATTTTTTCGGAATAACTAAAGATATGTGATCCAAGCTTTAGATCGAACAGAGTCGGAACCAGACTTAACCGTAAATAAATGCGGATTATTTTACTAACCATGCAATACACATTCAACGCTGCACCACCGATGGCCAATGAATAGCGTTGCCATACTAACAACTCCGAACTTGTGTTAGAAACCCGTAAAAACATTTGAAATAATGTTAGTACAAGGAATAATGATACTGATAGGTAGAGCTATTGTTGCTTTGAGTCAAATGTAATTAATCTAATTTACACAGTGACAGCTTTCAGCTTTCGATGAAGGCAGGAGAGGTGCCTCAAGGAAAAAGGTATATGAAGTTGAATCAGTCCCACCAACTGTTTTTAAAACAAGTTCATAACGAAAAGATTACACAGATTTAATTTATCTCAGAGCTTGAGAGGTTGTGGTTGCTCTTTTATAATTTTATATTGTATACTCCCCTTGAACAGTGTCGTCGCAAGTCTTTCTGTCTACTTCACTACACCATTCATTGGATCATCATCAGATATACAATCACATTGAGTAGTTCAGTGATTTTCATGATTGCTTCCATATACTCGTATTTGCACAACTTTCATTCCTTCATTTCTTGCTAAATCCTTCCAGTACTTATTACATTCTGGACATACATGCCAACAGATTTGTTTAGTTGAAGCAAATTAAAATTTCCTTTGCAATTTAAGATCGTGTAACTTTTTACATTGAGTCGAGCGCTAAACGATGTCAAAGTTAGCGTAAGGAGGGCTATGCGTGAAGCGTTCAGTGAATTCGAAAGTAAAATACTAGGTACCGACTTGACAGAAAATCCTAGGAAGTTCTGGTCTTACGTTAAATCAGTAAGTGGCTCGAAACATCATGTCCAGACACTCCGGGATGATGATGGCATTGAAACAGAGGATAACAAGCGTAAAGCTGAAATACTAAACACCTTTTTCCAAAGCTGTTTCACAGAGGAAGACCGCACTGCAGTTCCTTCTCTAAATCCTCGCACCAACGAAACAAATGGCTGACATCGAAATAAGTGTCCAAGTAATAGAAAAACAACTGGAATCACTCAACAGAGGAAAGTCCACTGGACCTGACGGGATACCAATTCGATTCTACAGAGAGTACGCGAAAGAACTTGCACCCCTTCTAACAGCCGTGTACCGCAAGTCTCTAGAGGAACAGAAGGTTCCAAATGATTGGAAAAGAGCACAGGTAGTCCCAGTCTTCAAGAAGGGTCGTCGAGCAGATGAGCCAAACTGTAGACCTATATCTCTGACGTCGATCTGTTGTAGAATTTTAGAACTTGTGTTTTGCTCGAGTATCATGTCGTTTTTGGAAACTCAGAATCTACTATGTAGGAATCAACATGGATTCCGGAAACAGCGATCGTGTGAAACCCAACTCGCTTTATTTGTTCATGAGACCCAGAAAATATTAGATACAGGCTCCCAGGTAGATGCTATTTTTCTTGACTTCCGGAAGGCGTTCGATACAGTTCCGCACTGTCGCCTGATAAACAAAGTAAGAGCCTACGGAATATCAGACCAGCTGTGTGGCTGGATTGAAGAGTTTTTAGCAAACAGAACACAGCATGTTGTTATCAACGGAGAGACGTCTACAGACATTAAAGTAACCTCTGGCGTACCACAGGGGAGTGTTATGGGACCATTGCTTTTCACAATATATATAAATGACCTAGTAGATAGTGTCGGAAGTTCCATGCGGCTTTTCGCGGATGATGCTGTAGTATACAGAGAAGTTGCAGCATTAGAAAATTGTAGCGAAATGCAGGAAGATCTGCAGCGGATAGGCACTTGGTGCAGGGAGTGGCAACTGACCCTTAACATAGACAAATGTAATGTATTGCGAATACATAGAAAGAAGGATCCTTTATTGTATGATTATATGATAGCGGAACAAACACTGGTAGCAGTTACTTCTGTAAAATATCTGGGAGTAAGCGTGCGGAACGATTTGTAGTGGAATGATCATATAAAATTAATTGTTGGTAAGGCGGGTACCAGGTTGAGATTCATTGGGAGAGTCCTTAGAAAATGTAGTCCATCAACAAAGGAGGTGGCTTACAAAACACTCGTTCGACCTATACTTGAGTATTGCTCATCAGTGTGGGATCCGTACCAGATCGGGTTGACGGAGGAGATAGAGAAGATCCAAAGAAGAGCGGCGCGTTTCGTCACAGGGTTATTTGGTAACCGTGATAGCGTTACGGAGATGTTTAACAAACTCAAGTGGCAGACTCTGCAAGAGAGGCGCTCTGCATCGCGGTGTAGCTTGCTCGCCAGGTTTCGAGAGGGTGCGTTTCTGGATGAGGTACCGAATATATTGCTTCCCCCTACTTATACCTCCCGAGGAGATCACGAATGTAAAATTAGAGAGATTAGAGCGCGCACAGAGGCTTTCATACAGTCGTTCTTCCCGCGAACCATACGCGACTGGAACAGGAAAGGGAGATAATGACAGTGGCACGTAAAGTGCCGTCCGCCACACACCGTTGGGTGGCTTGCGGAGTATAAATGTAGATGTAGATGTAGATTAAAGTGATACAGAGAGATAACTGCTTGACTTTTACTTCACGAGTGTTGGCTATTGATATCATTGTTCATCTACAAAAAAAAAAAAGAAATAATTTGGGTGGCACATTTGAAGCCTTTTAATAATTGAACCAATTGGCTGGTAACTAACTGTTGTCAGAGGTTTTCCGATAATATCAATCAGAGGGGTAGGTCCCAGGCGATGAGATTCTAGATTGAACTGGGATAAGACATCACTAATCAACTGGGTTATCACACATACAGGTGTTTTGCATGGATCAGATTGAATGAAACTGTCGTACAGTGGATTCAGAAACACATTTGAACAACTCATAGTGATTGTGGAGAAATAAAGGTTATTCTTACAAAACACAAGGTTTTCCATACAAGACAGACATGGGTCTATGAGAAATACTTACAGAATTAGGAGATTCATACATTATTATCATTGTTATTATTTTCATTATTATTGCTATGGCGACATAGTCTCACAGTTAATTTTTTCATAATTTTTTTTTATCTTGTAATGACAGGTATTGGTGCTTTTTTATTGTGCACCACAACATGATTTCAGTCTGTCTCACATTTCACCAAGGTTAATAAGAGGCACATTAAGGGTCCTCATTAGCCCTATTTTCATGTTTCCCTGATCATGTCATCTGAACTATTTCTAACAGGGCTGTGTGCATGAAATACAGAACCGTCAATTAAGTTTGTCTTCCATTATTTGGATTGCCGCCGGATACCTGGGTGTGTAGTGCTCACTGTCTTTATACAATACAAAATGATAGCTACTTCATGCGCTTCTTTACTTGAGATTCCTCATTGATCAGCTGAAGAACACTCCTCTTCTACACATCAAACTGCAGATGTCCATCACCTATCAGTACTGAGGCATGTAAGTGAAATTTAGAATTCTTTAAAGCATCCTCGACAGCAAAATTGTCCAGTTGTACTATGCAACACATAGCAGACATATGTTACCCTGTCTACTAGTACTCTTACTCCAGTCACAAATGTTTATTATATAAAACTCAAAACCGTTTCATTAAATTTACTCAAAGTATATTAGTTTCACATTCATCGTTACATTCTTTTCTCGTTATTTACAAAAGAAAGTGCGTTACAAAATAGCCCCCTATTGTTGGGAAACTACTGCTTAAATAAAGACTAAGCCACTTCCAATTTTAATGTTTATATGGCTTTGTAACAGTGAGGGACAAGGTTGGGAGCTGTTAATAGGCCAATGCTATTGATTGGCAACCGTTGCTGCTGCATTGAACGCATAAAGCATGGTTAATAAAAGAATCTACATTTATTCAAAGTTAATTTTACAGAGTCTAATAACTTTTAAAAAAATCACTGCTAGGCAATACAAATACTTACACTGAAATACTGATGTTTCTTCCCATGATCAAGCATCACCCAATTAGCCAAGAACCATCATTTCGCAATTACACCAGTTACTGTCTCAGCTTGTTTCATTAAAATAATTCTGCTCCCTCTGCTTACAACACAGTTAAAACAAATAACATTCAAAGAGATAATAATGTGTCAGTTTCAGTATTATAGTTGTGCTGGTACTAAATGAAGTGTTCCCCTTTTCTCAAATTTCATCGTTTTATTCGGTAACTGATTAGATATATTGTTAAAGTAGTGATAGTTTACTTTTATGTCGTTTCATAGTTAATGTGTGTTCAATTTAAAAATTTAATTAGATGTCCTTATAAATAAAATAAAAACACTAAATAAATTAAACTGATAACATACTTTAGCAACATAGCAATTTTAAACAGTCAACCCCAACTCATGCGATTTTTAAAAAAAGAGAGTCAAATAGTGCAAAGAAACTCATGTCACTTACACTGTTATATCAACATGCAGAAACCGCAAAATTGAAAAACAGACTGGAGAATTCAACAGAGAATACAAAAACTGTTTACATAATTAAACTATAAATCTCAATACCCATTTCCAAAAAATCAATAAGAAACCTTAAAACTGCACTCAAACGTCTCGGCATTAGTTTGAGGAAGCAAAGCAGGAATTGCTGTCTAGCGTGCAAGCTAGGGTATCTAGGATGGTGAAACCGAGGAAACTCCTTGGACTCTCGAAAACATGGCGTCAATGTGCCCAAAGGGAGGAAATGATTAGGGAGTAAGGGAGCGCAAAAGAAAAGTCTAAATACCAGTTGGGTAAAGGTTTTTGTTACACAGTGATAGGCGTGAGAAAAGCTGGGATAGAAAGAGTCCAAGTCACAAGAGCGGTGCACGATGTGTAGGTGTTGTGTCATGTACATCTGTTTAAGTGGTGCTGTCAGGGCTGCTGGAGAATCCATCAATAGTTGGCCTCAGAGGCTGAACCTTGTAACACTGCTTGCAGCTCGGGACTCAGGCGCATTAGGCGCAACATACCTAGTCGATGTGTTGCTGCCTCGTGTGATTTGATACTAGTTTCTTATCTGAAATAGTTGTTCAGTTCCAAATATTGCTCAGAGTTGCTCATTCCTTACCACCAAGATTATTAGTTCGAAATATTGCTTCTTGAATTCTCAGGCAGAGGGACAACAAGCAGGAAAAAAAACTTCATAACTGGAATTTAGCATCAGTTAGCTTCCATCCTGATCTACTCATAGAGCACTATAGATGTCAAATGGCAACTGCTATGAATTGACTTATTCTGTCTGACATACAGCCACAGTTGATCGACCTATGCAATGGTCCATTGGGAGTTAATAAGTCTCAATTGACGATGGACGCTATTCACATTACCTATACTGCCATAAGGTCTGCCGGCAATGTAGCTCAGCGTGTTCGGTCAGAGGGTTAACTGCCCCCTGTAATAAAAAAAAAAACCTGAGTTAATGGATTAACAACGAACTTAAACGGATGTCTTACGACGTCCGCCCCGAGCAGATACAACGAACAAAAGCGAAAAAATTAGAATTAAGAAAAAAAAGGTTCCACTTAGTAGAACCTCCAAGACCAGAGCAACAATCTCGAGATTATTCATCTCTAACTTTTTCTGTAGCAGCATGCTGTTTGAGTTCACAGGTAATACCGAGTGAGCTGAGGAAGCTGGGATTGTGTAGGAATATGTGCAATCACAGTCCATGCTGTTTTACAAAGCCACTGTGGCAGTATGGTGCAGTGGTCAGTGATTCTGCCTTGTGAGCGGAGCACCCAGATTCGAATCTCGTCGTTGATACCAATTTTGATTTATTCGTTTTATCTGTATGCATACATCATAGGTGCTTGAGACTTGAAAAGATCTATGGATCCATATATAACTCCATGAGAATGCCGGAACAGTTGAGGGACAACGAGGCAGAGCTGAGACTGTGATCTGCAGAGGAACATAAGGGCAATGACCAGCAGTGACAGGACAGTCCACAGGCAAAATGCTCAAGATGTCTTCTCCAGTTCCAGCTGTGGCCAGGTGGGCAGCAGGAAACAGCCCGGCAAAACACAGTTGTGCTCAGTTGTGTGCCTCCCAGGACAGCAGAACACAGCGTAGATGACTTGCAGTTATTTTATGCAGCAGAGGTACTATCTCGACTCGTCTCTAGATTGCTCATCAATAAACGAAGTAAGTCATGGCCTCACTAAGAAAGCAGTTTCTGGTAGTGAATCAGTCCCTAAATTCATTCCCTTGGTTTTCAATGGCATTAAATGAATTTTTAAGTAATGTCGTCAGAGCATTTCAACCAGTGAATGAAGTGAACCATCCTAGCTTTCTAAACGTTTTTAGAAACCCATATTCAGAGTACTGCACAGAGTAAACTGATCATGCATTAATTAACTTCCACATCGGAAGATCTACAAAAATTTTGTTATAAAATTACTCATGTATAAGTATCTAAAATTTATATGCTTGTAAAATGTTTTGCAGTAGACAATCAGATCAGGAATGTATTGTAGACTAGGCAAGCATAGTAGATTCACATCTACATCAATTTTGTGAAGATGAACGTCGGACGCTACCAGTGTCAGCTCCGGTGGGATCTTTACCATAAATAAGAATGTTAAACAGAGCTATATACATTCAGGGAATCTACGATGAGTGCATACAGATAATTGTGCATGCAGGGCGAGGATACATTAACGTAACTCAAATTGTTAAACTAGCTTTGACAGAACAATTGGCAGTTATGTGTACTGAAGAAAAAGCATTTCGTGACAAAAGTCAATAGCTCAACGTGGGGAAAATTACTATTAACTATTTTTCTTGTGGATGTTTTGCATGCATGTCCAAGGATTCTAAAAGTAATATTAAACGCAAAATGTGTGGCAAATCTAGGTATTTAATGCAAGATTTCTGGCTTGAGAATAGAATTGGTGATGTAGAGTCAGTTCCAGCATTTCGAAAGTCAGAGACTCCAAAGCCAGTCACATGTGAAAATTGCAGTTTATTGATACAGTGAGGTCTCTGTGAGGGAGTGAAACCATGGATGCTATAAACCTGAGCTAATGACTGGTGAGTGTGCTGAGAACACGAATATTCTATGAAAAGAAGTAGTGAAACAACAGGAAAGTGTAAGATTACAGTGGCCTTATACTGGATTTGGAACAGTATTTGAAGTCGACTATAAAAGTAAATGTAAAGTCGACTTGCCCACAGAGTACAGAACATCCTTAAAAACTGTTTCTAGATAAATGAGCATGGGTTTGCTTGTTTAATACGAAGTACCTGTGAGGCCACGTCAGGTAATACCTCAAGAAAATATCAGAATTGAAGGTACTGCAAGTCCAGCCGTACATATCTATGGATCAGCCATTTTATGTCTTGGAATAGATCTGGAACTTAGAATGAGACGTAAATTTTGTGAGATGGGAGGGAAATCGGATGGACCATGTGAGGTTTTATTGGTAGAGACCTCTTGTAAAATATGCCAAAGAAATGGCAAAGTAGACAGACGTGTAACCTATAGAGCAAGAACGCTACAGAACCTGGGCAGGCTAATAAACAGTTGGGTCCTCGTGAGGAGAGGATTCTGAGGATAAATGTTGCAAGACTAGCGTAAGAGAAGGTTCTGTTCAGTTGCTAGAATTGCAGGAAAATATGTACCACCCACAGGTGCAGGTGGGAGTACGAGAAAGCTCTTGTTTAGTTAGTGTGTTAAATACACAAGAGGAGGCGATTCCTATTGAGTGGCCTCGTACTAAGGTGGAAGAGGTTCCCTTGTGACGTCTTCAAATCTGGTGATGACACTTTCAGTGAGATATCTGTATGTCTGTGGAGGAATAGCAGCCGATTCTTCCTGAAGGGACGAAACCATTTACGTTCGTGATTTAAGATGCTGGTATCTGGAGCAAAGTCGATGTTTTATTCCACAGGTTTTCCATTGGTTTCAGGTCGGCACTCTGGGAAGGCTGTAGAATTTACTGGACGATACTGCCCACAGTCCACCGTCTCACAGATTATACTTTGTGACTGGATACATTGCAATGCTGATAGAGTCATCGACTCCAGATTGTTTCTCCTCTTTACGCAGTACACAATGCTTAACCCTCGTAATACCAAATTTACATAGTTCGACTGAATATCACTGACGTCTCTAGTGACTCCCAATAGAATCCGTTTTTTTTATGAATTGTTAGTTTAACAATTGTTGAATATCATCATATTCTTTACATTCTTTCCACATTCTAAAATTTTGCTGGTAGTGGAACAAACATCAATGAAAATGCACAATTATTTTCAACCATTTTTAATGTTTCTGATGAAGCTAAAAGTACTTTTCATCAAATTGCAAACTCACAATTATGAGGCTTAGCATTTATGGCGAGCAATTAGCGAACACTTTTTGACACACAGAACATCCACATTTATAACGTTTATCAGTGTATTTTCTATTCAAATATCTTCCGCAAAACTGACACCATCCTCGTTTTTTCATCGGTGATTCCATTTTGCCCAGCCTGGTGTAAGATGCATCCGTGTTAAAACGAATCCAATGCACTAATATCAATCATATTATAAAATAATATCATTGCCCACTTCATGTTCATCCTCTTTATAGGGTACGTTCTAAATAGCTTGTCCACTGTGTCTACCCCTCTATCTGTTTTTTTTACAACACACAATCGTTGTTGGCTTGGATTCGTCACGATTATCCACTTCACTCCTCGAACGGTTTGTGCTGAACAAAGTTACTATACGAAACAATTGTTATACGCTCTTCGAACCCAAAAATGGGTGAATATTTAACTCGATCTTTGGTCAGAGTGAAAGCTTCTGATTGCTCTCCTTTACTTCTTCTAATTGCTCCTAAAAGTATAAGATCGATTTTCAAATGAATGGTCGCCAGACCAAGGCTTGTGAACAGCAAATAGTCAGCAGGTACATTTCTGTCTCTGTTTTCTAAGCCTTTCACCGTATCTGAGGCTACTGTCTTACCTTGACCAGCTTCACGTGATTTAATTTTTGGTCTACCAGTGTAGGACTGCATACTGAGTACGTAGAATGTTGTACTAACACATACAACCCCGTAACTTCAACCCATATTTTCCTGGTTTTGAAAAGAGTGCATTGCTCGAAAAGACATCGATCACTAAATGTAACAAGTTGTTCGTCAATTGTTACATTGTTGTCAGGAAAACAGGCGTCTTGAAACGTCTTTATACACATTTCAAATATTTTTCTGGTAGGACCCAGCCAATGGGAGCGTGGTTCTCGACACATCGCATCGGCGGCGTCAGATCGGTTGCGTCTCG
Source organism: Schistocerca cancellata (assembly GCF_023864275.1). NCBI lineage: Eukaryota > Metazoa > Arthropoda > Insecta > Orthoptera > Acrididae > Schistocerca > Schistocerca cancellata. The sequence continues at coordinate 3,031,510 of NW_026046765.1, read as the reverse complement.
AAATCTGGTTGGTTGGTTGGTTTGGGGAAGGAGACCAGACAGCGTGGTCATCGGTCTCATCGGATTAAGGAAGGATTGGGAAGGAAGTCGGCCGTGCCCTTTCAGAGGAACCATCCCGGCATTTACCTGAAGTGATTTAGGGAAATCACGGAAAACCTAAATCAGAATGGCCGGACGCGGGATTGAACCATCGTCCTCCCGAATGCGAGTCCAGTGTCTAACCACTGCGCCACCCCGCTCGGTCGAAATCTGGGTAAAACTATCTCCAGCCATGTAGTTGTTGTGGTCTTCAGTCCTGAGACTGGTTTGATGCAGCTCTCCATGCTACTATACTATGTGCAAGCTTCTTCATCTCCCAGTGCTTACTGCAACCTACATCCTTCTAAATCTGCTTAGTGTATTCTTCTCTTGGTCGCCCTCTACGATTTTTACCCTCCACGCTGCCCTCCAATGCTAAATTTGTTATCTCTTAATGCCTCATAACAAGTCCTACCAACCGGTCCCTTCTTCTTGTCAAGCTGTGCCACAAACTCCTCTTCTCCCCAATTCTGTTCAATACCACCTCATAAGTTATGTGATCTACCCACCTAATCTTCAGCATTCTTCTGTAGCACCTATTTCGAAAGCTTCTATTCTCTCCTTGTCTAAACTATTTATCGTCCATGATTCGCTTCCGTTCATGGCTATACGGCCGGCCGTTGTGGCCTAGCGGTTCTACGCGCTTCAGTCTCTAACCGTACGACTGGTACAGTCGCTGGATCGAATCCTGCCTCTGGTGTGGATTTGTGCGATATCCTTAGGTTATTAGGTTTTAGTATTTATAAGTTCTAGGAGACTGATGACCACGGATGTTAAGTCCCATAGTGCTCAGAGCCATTTGAACCATTTTTGGCTACACTCCATACAAATACTTTCAGAAACAGCTTTCTGACATTTAAATCTATACTCGATGTTAACAAATTTACCTTTTTCAGAAACGCTTTCCTTTCCATTGCCAGTCTACATTTTATATCCTCTCTACTGCGACCGTCAACAGTAATTACGCTCCCCAAATAGCAAATCTCAGTTACCACTTTAAGTGTTTCACTTTCTAATATAATTCACTCAGCATCACTGGATTTAATTCGAATACATTCCATTATCTTCGTTTTGCTTTTGTTGATGTTCATCTTATATCCTCCTTTCAAGACACTGTCCATGCCGTTCAAATGCTCTTCCAGGTCCTTTGCAGTCTCTGACAGAATTGCAATGTCATCGGCGAACCTCAAAGTTTTTATTTCTTCTCCATGGATTTTAATACCTACTCCGAATTTTTCTTTTGTTTCCTTCACTATTGCTCAATATACCGATTGAATAACATCGGGGATAGACTACAACCCTGTCTGACTCCTTTTCCAACCACTGCTTCCCTTTCATGTCCCTCGACTCTTACAATTACCATCTAGTTCCTGTACTAATTGTAAATAGCCTTTCGCTCCCTGTGTTTTACCCCTGCCACCTTCACGATTTGAAAGAGAGTAGTCAACGTCGTCAAAAGCTTTCTCTGAGTCTACCTATGCTAGAAATGTAGGTTTGCCTTTCCTTAATCTATCTTCTAACATAAGTCGTAGGTTCTGTATTGCCTCGCGTGTTCCAACATTTCTACGGAATCCAAACTGATTTTTCCCGTGATCGTCTTCTACCAGCTTTTTCATTCGTCTGTAACGACTTCGTATTGGTATTTTCGAGCCGAGACTTATTAAACTGATAGTTCGGTAATTTTCACATCTGTCAACACCTTCATTCTCTGGGATTGTAAGTATTATACTCCTCTTGAAGTCTGAGGGTATTTCACCTGTCTCAAACATCTTGCTCACCAGATGGTAGAGGTTTCTCACGGCTGTCTCTCCCAAGGCTATCAGTAGTTCTAATGGAATGTTGTATACTCCCGGGTCCTTCTTTCGACATAGATCTTTCAGTGCTCTGTCAAACACTTCACGCAGAATCATGTCTCCAGCCATTGCTTCACTAAAAATGGGTCCACCATGCTCGTTATTCCGCAGATGTGTAATTGCTTCATTGTGGGACCTGTAAGCACCTGCTAGGATCTAGACATCGACAAAGCTGTTCAGTTCAGCGGCATCTACTGGTGTCCATCAGCTGTCATGTACAAGACTTCCCTCTTCTTCAGTCCACTTTAGCATTTTATCAACTACGTTCTTGTTAGGAAATAAATCAAAAGCTGATTCTATGGTGTCCACATTTTTTTTTACTGACAATTTCGTTGGACTTAGTCTTACTGGCGTTATGTTTTATCTTTCCTCACCTCCACAATTCGTCTCAACTTTGCTTGTGCCATACTTTTTTGTTTGTTTCTTCCGATATAGACCAAAGAGACAAAAAATATACATTGTGCCACTAGACGCTACCGCACTTACATAGCAAATTAAAATACAGTAAGTACTCACCTACAAAAGTCAGAGTTTTGTGTCGGTCCCTTTACAGACTGGACGTTCGCACTGCCACAATCTTCTTCCCAGCTTCCGTCTGATTCAGGAATATTCTGTTGTAAGATCTTTATTTCTCCATCACTACATGAGACATCACAATCTGTATCACTGATAGCACTATCAGAGTCTCTTAAGATTATTATTTTGCAATAATATTTCGAGCATTTGCTTTTCGTAAAATTGACGAACCATCTTCTACAGAACGAAACAGGCATAGAACTAGTCCCCAAAAACATGTAACCAACAATTGACGACAGATGAAGTCCCGTCAACAATTGTACTTTCCAGTAGTATTACCAAGAAGGTAACAAAGTAAATACAGCAACAGTTACAGATTGAAAACCAATATTAATGTATCATATAACACCACGAGAGAAATGGGGTCGAATATGGCCCCGATGGTATTCAGTGGTTTCCTCATGATTTTCTACAAAAGTGAACACATTCAAAAAGTGCTATTAAACGCATTATGAAACTATTATTTTTACAGGAAAAGGTCCTTTTTTCCTAATTTTAAGGAATATAGAACAACGTTTGTTTTAGAGAACATAACGCTCTGTCACCCCGACAGATGCAACGGCATTCTCAAACCGCATTACCTCCACTTCCGTTCTTCACTTTTTGACCTACACATGCTGGTAGGTAACGTACTCCAGCTATTAGCCGAATCCAAACACTTCTATCAGAATGCCACACGGCATAGCATGATTCATAACTCCAAACACTCGTTTCAATTCATCCACAGTCACTGCTCATCTGTTTCCCAATGCTCGCCACACCACACTAAATGCAGAAACTTAAGCTTATAAGGAGCTGCTCGACCATTATACCCTATTCGTTCGATTTTCCTGTGCGCAGGCATTGTGCTACCAGGATTGTCGGTAGCATTTTGGAATTCAAGAGTGGTTCACTCTGCTCATTTAAAGTTGAAACATCCCCTTAGAAAAATTATACATGACTGTCCTTAAACTGACACACAATACTTTTAGCGCAACGCAATCTGACTTTCAGAAATCCCTACAAAAGAATGGCCCTGACTGACATTAATCTATACCTTTCTCAAATGCAACGCAATCTGACTTTCAGAAATCCCTACAAAAGAATGGCCCTGACTAACATTAATCTATACCTTTCACAAATCACTTACCTCACCAAAAATCTCCGTTACTCGAACTACAGCAATACAGCGAGCGCCACTACTGCCAGCTAAATAAAAGATTCAAACTACGGAAGGCACTAACTACTGATAGGCATAGTTAGCAAATGAAAGATTTTGATATAGAACAAACAATGTATTTACCTTAATAGTCATAATGTATATAGCAGTTCATGCCATCCAGTCCTACAAATTTCAAAACTCCGCCATTTCTCTCCCCACATCCACCACTGCTGGCGGCTCACCTTCAACTGCGCAACGCTACGCGCTGTTCACATCCAGCTGCCGCTGCCCAACACTACAATGGCAGACAACAATGCAAACTAGCCACAGACTGCACACAGCACAGCCAGTGATTTTCATACAGAGCGCTATGTGGCGTTACCAATAAAAAAACCTAAACAGCCTACTTACAAAGTGATTTTGTACAACCACTTAGGCAGTGCCCGACGGTCTCTAACCGTTAATACATAAGGTCTCCCTTGTCTTGGGTTAGACACAGTTGTTCCTTCCCGTTACCGCTTCACAGTCGCATCACTCGATGTTCAAAGTGGTTCAAATGGCTAGGAGCACTATGGGACTTAACATCTGAGGTCTCAGTCCCCCTAGACTTAGAACTACTTAAACCTAACTAATCTAACGACATCACACACATCCATGCCCGAGGCAGGATTCGAACCTGCGACCGTAACAGCAGCGCGGTTCCGGACTGAGGCGCTTAGAACCGCTCGGCCACCGCGACCGGCCACTAGCAGTTGCCTCGGACAGCCTTCAAAGGGTCTAAATCTCCCATAAGGTTTTTTTTCACTCTGGTGACATCCAATTGCTAGTCGACTTTCCAAGTCACTGGGCTCTCCTCATCGACGTATTCCACTGTTAATGCTTTCCTACCGACAACAGAATACTCCCTGCCTTCTTTTAAATGGTGAGTGCTTCTCTCACAACATCTGGAGGTCAGATTCGCTTTATATAGAAGTTTCCGCGTACTTTAGACCAGACAGTATGTATTCGCATCGCTGGAATCAATATTGTCGTGTGTCAAACTAAGACTGATGTTCTATATCCAAACATTTTCCTACATCTAAACATTTTTCTACGTATGGTGGTGTTGGTCAAGGAATGGCACTTACTTTCTGATAGCGCCATCATTTTGTCAGGTAACAGCAAGGATACAGTGGACCATGCAGAGGGTGCGCTTAGGAATTGTAATGTAATAAAATTAAAATATGAGCCGTGACTTATATAAAAAAACACACATTAATGCAATGGCTCAGCATAATAGAGAAATATCTAATGTAGGAATATTATTAACATAGTAATATGTTGTTTAATTTAGCCTGACGTGAATAAGCACTCAGTAACTAGCTCAGTTCTCAGGGTAGTTACGTAATCGTCGATAGTTAATTGTCCTTTTCTTATTTCCCAACACTATGGATATTATTCCACGTTCGTGAGAGGTCGTATGCTTATAGCACCAGAGAATATTTGCCAAGTCTGTTCGATGAACACTACTGCAATACGTAACTTATCGTGGTTTCGTCTCGATTCCCCAATATAACAAGAGTAGTATCTACAAATGAAATCCTATTATGGAAATGCAATCCTGTGACCAGACCTTTTCTGCTTGGGATGTTATCTCGTTATATAAAGAACCTCTGTAAATAAAATTGTTAAATTATTTGTAGCTGCCTCCGGTCTCGTGGGATCTGAAATAAAGTTAATTGTCCTAACAGACGGCATGTCTCGTAGGTGAGCTAAAAAAAATGTTAAAAAGATCTCTAAGATGGCGCCTAACAATGAAACTTCTTTTTCAAGGCCCATATCTACTTACGGCAGTCTAGGTATCAGACTCACAACAGATTGACAACATACACAAATTCTTTTGACAAAATAACCATTGAAACTTCCTGGCAGTTTAAAACTGTGTGCCAGACCGAGACTCGAAATCGAGACCTTTGCCTTTCGCGGGCAAGTTTGGAAGGTAGGAGACGTGAAACTGGCAGAAGTAAAGCTGTGAGTACCGGGCGTGAGTCGTGCTTCGGTAGCTCAGATGGTAGAGCACTTGCCCGCGAAAGGCAAAGGTCCCGATTTCGAGTCTCGGTCCGGCACACAGTTTTAATCTGCCAGGCAGTTTCATATCAGCGCACACTCCGCTGCAGAGTGTAAATCTCATATTGGAAACATCCCACAGGCTGTGGCTAAGCCATGTCTCTGCTATATCCTTTCTTTCAGGAGTGCTAGTTCTGCAAGGTTTGGAGGAGAGGTTCTGTAAAGTTTGGAAGGTAGGAGACGAGATACTGGCAGAAGTAAAGCTGTGAGTACCGGCCGTGAGTCGTGCTTCGGTAGCTCAGATGGTGGAGCACTTGCCCGCGAAAGGCAAAGGTCCCGAGTTCGAGCCTCGGTCGGGAACACAATTTTAATCTGCCAGGAAGTTTGATATCAGCGCACACTCCGCTGCAGAGTGAATATCTCATTCTGAAAATAACCATTATTTTTTTCGTGTTTTAAGTACAACTTACATTATAAGCTGATACAGCAAGATGAGCTTTACACAAGAACGTCCTCTTAGGTCCGAATCCAAGCAGTTAAGATAAACACATGACAAAGGAAAGACAGTTCGTGCATAGAAGCGCAAGTGTCCATGGAATAACATGTCCGTTGTAGTTCTGTCTCTTCCTCTTTGGCGTACTCGTCGATTATTCATAAAATTTATCGTAATATTTAGTTTATAGTTTTTTAAACCCAAGTCCACCCAGGAGAAACAGTACAGAATCACACGAACTGGAAGAGAACGAAAATTATGCCTCTTTTTAAACGCATGAAAATACCTTCAATTTAAAATAAAACAGTGACTCATAATGAGGTCACAGGAAAGTTATTTTAATCTATAACTGCTTGCTGAAGCACGGAAGCACACGAGTTATCTGAAACGGCGAAATGTAAAACGCAGTTTTCGCCAAGAAGGCCGCGGCCTACACCTCCGCATTCCCCCCATTAAACGTCGGCCGTCATCGCTTTCAGCCGCGCGACGAGACGCTATGCGGTTCTGGAAACAGCTTCTCATTAGCCCGGCTGCCTTTTGCGGTAATTTTAATGAGCCCGACCCGTCAGTCACCGCGCCTGACGGAAAGGTCGCGCGCGCGTTGCGTCCTAGGGCCTCACAGTGTCGCCAACCGTTTCACTACGCCCGACACGGTGGTCGCACGAGGGCGGCCAGCGGAATAACGAGTGGCAGGCCTGTGGAGACGCGATTAGGTGCCCCGCGGAAAGTTAATTACGCCAGTCGGCACCGTTTTCCGGCCAGTCATAAATCGCAGACGGCCGCAGCCACAGAGAGAGAGAGAGAGGCGGAAGGGGGAAGAGACAGAGACTCGCAGAGAGAGAGAGAGAGAGACAGAGAAGGATGGGGAGAGGGGAGGGACGGAGAGTGAGATAGAGAATAAATGAGGGAGACAGCCTTCAGAAAAAGTTAGAATAAAGGAAGCACAAAAAACACGAGACTGCAGCGAACTCAGCGACAAAAAGTAAAGTCCCTTTTTCTTTATACACGCCAGATGCTGCCTCCAGTTCGTCATTCAGGACTTTTCCGGACTGCAGGAGTCGTGTCTCTGCAGCCGGGAACAGGTGGCCCTGAATGCACTGCTAATAAATGTAGAGAGAAAAAGGACAAACAGGTCTTTTAATTACCACCATTTTCCCCCTCTACCTCTGTATTTTTCTTCCGAACTCTTTGCGTTTGTTTCGGAGACGCTAATAAGGAGGCAGTTCCGCGAAGGGGTGCCGTTTTTCTGCTCTCGTCTCATTCTTTCTCAGGGATGTTAGTTTGGAAGACGGCAGCTTTACGCGTCAAGACATGTCATATCACTTAACGTAGTTTCGGTTCATACACTGATGCTTCTAATATTACATAATCCGTTTCTAGGTAATAGCGCGGTAAAATACTAAAACAGACTGTTCACGGTAACTATTTTCTCTTTGGCAAAGTCTACACCGTTATGATTTACGTCGTTTACTTTTTTCCGACTTTGGCCTCATAACCTCTGTGTGTAATCGTTGCTTCCATTACATTTCATTCTCTTTTCTACTTTCTACTCTAGTGCACCCTAAGTTCGACTTAACTTTAGTTTATCGTTACATAAGTGTTAATCGTCATATTTTTGAGGGTACCAAAACTGAGTGGGATAGCTCTCGTAGAGTGAAGGTGGTTTACTGATGTTCTGGAGTTATCTCTTTAGAAAACGTGGCATTTTGACACGTACTTCACAGTTTATGTATTCATTAATGGCCATTGTCACTAACATCATTAACCTCTCCTAAAAATGCGCAAGGCACCAACAAGAACCTCTACCAAGCCTTTACAATGTTAACATTTATCCAGAAAGAAATCAGAACGTATTAATAGTGTTGTAGGAATTGAGGTGCGATTGAGAAATGATTCCAGCAGATCGTGTCAGCAACTCCTTCTCCTCTTTTGCAAAATACACTACTGGCCATTAAAATTGCTACACAAAGAGGAAATGCAGATGATAAACGGGTATTCATTGGGCAAATATATTATACTAGAACTGACATCTAATTACATTTTCACGCAATTTGGGTGCATAGATCCTGAGAAATCCGTACCCAGGACAATCACCTCTGGCTGTAATAATGGCCTTGATACGCCTGGGCATTGAGTCAAACAGAGCTTGGATGGTCTGCACAGGTACAGCTGCCCATGCAACTTCAACACGATACCACAGTTCATCAAGAGTAGTGACTGGCGTATTCTGACGAGGCAGTTGCTCGGCCACCATTGATCAGACGTTAGCAATTAGTGACAGATCTGGAGAATGTGCTGGCCAGGGCAGCAGTCGAACATTTTCTGTATCCATAAAGGCCCGTACAGGACCTGCAACATGCGGTTGCGCATTATCATGTTGAAATTTAGGGTCTCGCAGGAATCGTAACACATCTGAAATGTAACGTCCACTGTCCAAAGTGCGGTCAATGCGAACAAGAGGTGACCGAGACGTCTAACCAATGGCACCCCGCACCATCACGCCGGGTGATACGCCAGTATGACGATGACGAATATACACTTCCAATGTGCGTTCACCGCGATATCGGTAAACACGGATTCGACCATCATGATGCTGTAAACAGAACCTGGATTCATCCGAAAAAATGCCATTTTGCTATTCGTGCACCCAGATTCGTCGTTGAATACACCATCGCAGGCGCTCCTGTCTGTGATGCAGCGTCAAGGGTAACCGCAGCCACGGTCTCCATGCTCCTGCAAACGTCGTCGAACTGTTCGTGCAGATGGTTGTTCTCTTGCAAACGTCCCCATCTGTAGACTCAGGGATCGAGACGTTGCTGCACGATCCGTTACAGCCACGCGGATAAGATGCCGGTCATCTCTACTGCTAGTGATACGAGGACGTTGGGATCCATCACGGCGTTCCTTATTACTCTCCTAAACCCACCGATTACATATTCTGCTAAGAGTCATTGGATCTCGACCAACGCGAGCAGTAATGTCGCGGTACGATAAAACGCAATCGCGATAGGCTACAATCCGACCTTTATCACAGTCGGAAACGTCACGGTACGCATTTCTCCTCCTTACACGAGCCATCACAACAACGCTTCACCAGGCAACGCCGGTCAACTGCTGTTTGTGTACGAGAAATCGGTGGGAAAGTTTCCTCATGTCAGCACGTTGTAGGTGTCACCACCGGCGCCAACCTTGTGTGAATGCTCTGAAAAGCTTATCATTTCCATATCACATAATCTTCTTCCTGTCCTTTAAATTTCGCGTCCGAAGCACGCCATCTTCGTGGTGTAGCAATTTTAGTGGTCAGTAGTGTACCTTCACAGAATCTCCTCTGAATAATGCACTGTCGGAAGAAAGTTAGTGTACCCTTCTACAGATTTACAGTTCACTCAAGATACAGATCAATAGCACAAGTGGTTCTGAGGTACCAGGTATCGACCCACGCTGAAACACCCATATTAGTACGTTGCGTAGCCTCCACAGGCGGCAGTTCGGGCTCCGGGTCTGGAATCATGTTGGTCCTACTGACGGAGGACACTGTCCTCGGATACGTTATGGCACGCCTGATCGACCTGTTCACGTAGTTCAGTAAGATTTGTTGGCTGACGAGTCGCACGAATCACTTCTCGTTCCACCATATCCCACACATACTCAACTAGAGACAAGCGTGGAGAATGTGCTCGCGAGGGAAACTGCTGCACGTCTTAGAGAGCACGTTGAGTCTCACGAGCAGTATGCGGACGAGCATTATCCTGTTGGAACAACACATCACCTTCCTGTTGCCAAGAAAATCAAAAGAACGGGGCTAACAACATTCATGTACTTTTTTTTTTCTTTATTGAATTTCAATTCCCCCCGAAGGGGGCGGGCTGGCAGCAGCTTAGTGTGCCGCTCTTCAGCCTACAGATTTTGTGAGAAAGATCAAGAGAATAAATAATAAAAAACAGGCGATAAAATCGGAGACTTAAAGAGTAACATGGCGAAAAGAAATCGTGGAACTTAAAACAAACAACAGAGTGATGATGATGCTAATAAAATACATACGAAGCAGACAGGGAAAACAATTGACAGACAATTAAAAAAACACAGCGACAGTCTAGATTCTGTTTGCAAAAGACATAAAATTCACACCTAGCGACAGCAAGGTTTCTGTTCGCAACACGAGAAAGACAAACAACACTGAATAGTCACTGGAACACTGCACTAAAAAGTTGGCAAATGTGACATACCACAGTCGAGAGCAGGTGGGGGGAAACTGGACAGAAGATGGGAAAACAAGAAAGGGGGGAAAGGAGAGTAAAAGCGAAGGGGGGAACTGGGAAAGGAGCTGATGGAGGATGAGGACCCATAAGAGGGGTGGGGGGCAGACGCGACAGGGAGTGGGGTAGGCAGAGGAGGGGAATACAAAAGGACTTGGGGGGGAGAAGGGAGGTAGGGAGAGGTTTAGTGGGGAGAAAACAGGACAGAAGGGGGGGGGGGAAGAGGGAGCCCAGGGAAAGGACAGAGCAAAGGAGGGGGAGTAAGGATCAGAGTTGATAGGAAGGATAAATGGAGGGAGAGAGGGCATCGTCCGGCAGGGGGAGTTGACGGAAGTCACAACATTCATGTACCGAGCGCTGCTTAATATCTCCTCCAGAAATACCAAAGGCGGACGAGACCAAAAAGTCTTGAGATGGAGCGAGTGTGTCTTTGATGGAAGCAATCTACGAGACAGTGCTCACCAGGTTATGTCGTGTGCCCAGACGACCATTATTTGCATGCAAGCAGAATCTACTTTCATAGCTGGAAACCACAGAGTGCCGTTCCATCTTCTAAGTCATGGGCGGGCAAACGTTGCACGGGGCTCATGAGCGCACAGCGCTGCACGTGTGCTGCTCGCGCGCAGGCGTCGACCGGGGCTGTGGCGACAGCCGGCAGGTTGCGGCAGTGCAGTGCCAGGCTAAGCTGCGGACATTGATGCGAAGCGAGCACTATGTAGTGAACGTTGTATTTCAAGAAACGGAGAAGTGGAGATTTGCTATCTTTTAAAATGTAATGGGAGAATCATTTTTTCTTTGTGCAAAAACGTGAAAATTCGAAATGTCTAATATGTGGCAGCATTCTCGCTGGTCAACGGAAGTTTAGTGTTGAAGGCCATTATAATAAATTTCACAAGGACAAGTACAATTTATTGTCGGATTCTGAGCGGATGGGGAAATGACTGAGCTTAAGAAGAGCGATCTGACGATACCAGATGAATCTGTCGTAGTTGGCCGGCCGGAGTGGCCGAGCGGTTCTAGGCACTACAGTCTGGAACCGCGCGACCGCTGTGGTCGCAGGTTCGAATCCTGCCTCGGGGATGGATGTGTGTGATGTCCTTAGGTTAGTTAGGTTTAAGTAGTTCTGAGTTCTAGGGGACTGATGACCACAGCAGTTAAGTCCCATAGTGCTCAGAGCCATTTGAATTTGTTGTAGTTGCTGTTGTCACGAGAGATCTGCGACTTTCTCTCGCCATGTCTCTCATCTAACTGATTAAAAATTTTATGGAGCACTGTTTTCAAGTTTTCAGGTCGACAACAATAACAGCCCAGCGCTATGTGCAAGTTATAAGACTGCGCTTAATATAGCGAGAGCTGGAAAACCATTTGCTGAATTAATAAGTCTCGGTTAAGAGCAAACATCAGTGATGAAAATTTACGTAACTGTTTGTGTTTGTCTGCATGTAGAAATGTTGTTCCAGATATTAAACGTATTGTAAACTCCACCTGTGATAATTAAATAAAACGTATCGTAGGTAATAGGTACTCTTTCAAACCATGATTTCCTTCAAGCACTCCTACTAACCTTATTCATTCACTCAATACAGCAAGCTAGGAAACAAAACACATTACAGAGGAAGGAGCGGACAGAAGGTATGGTGGGGATGGGAGATAAGCGGGTGGCCAGCTTGCCCCTGTGTGCACACGGAACACCTGTTAAGGGGCTCCGGAACGCCCTATACTTGCAATGTTAAAATAACGCTTATAAATTACATCTTTCCTCACAAAGCATTTGAGGTAGGAACTTGAGCTTTTTCCAGATTATTTATTGGAATATGGGCTACAACTTAACACAGGGATTTTACAAAATTTTAGTTCAGTTATTAAAGATGATTTTTTTTCAATTGTAATGAAAATTCACAACATTTTTTTGCAATTTTTTATTTATATATTCAAAAATATACAGTTTTTTGGAGAAAGGCTGTGTTAAATTATGCCCAAGGTACTGTGTAACATTTACTGGAAGTTTGAAACAAATATGTTTGGAAGATCCTTAGAAAACATGTAATTAGTATGAGAAAATAAAAGTTTTGGGAATCGAGCGACAAAGATTGGATTAACTTTTTAGTGCATTCCAGGTCCATAGGATGGATTATCTTCATCCTCTGCAAATTCCTCCTCCGCTTCCTCCTGTTCTCCTCGTGTTTACTCTTGCTTGTATTTCTAGACTCTTTACAGCCCTGTCTGCAGCCCGAAGGCGTTCCTTGTCTAAAGCAAGCATCGCTCGTACCATGTTAGAACCTATCTTCATTCCCATATTTCTAAATACCTTGCTCCTTACAATGTTGCCATCATTGAAAGTCGCAACAGCATCATACACACCAAAGTGAAGTGTTTCTATTCCAACAAATATAGTCTTGGGGATTCTCGACCATATAACACTATTTACACTTTCATTGTAAATAAACATGAAAGAATCGACAGTCACACCAGCGATATATATTGAACCATCACAGGTTAGCCACAACACATACTTTATCTCACATCACTAAAATGTACCTGATGAACACGGACGTTAATAATAACACCATTTGACAGCAGTTTAACAGCGCCACAGTGGGTCACGCCCATGTAGAACACATTTCAAAAAAAATTTAAAAATAGTTGTAGTCTTCGGAATTGAATAAATTATATATCTATTAAAAGGTAATAGTCTGCAGATTCAGAAAACGCAAAAAAGTAAAAATTGTACTTTTCATGATTTTGAGCCTTTCCGGAGCCCCTTAACTGCACGCGTGCAAGTCCACCGCACATGTGCAGGATTCCTGCCCACCCCTGTTCCACTGACGAAACAAGTCGAGGCTTGACTGTCGATGCTGTGGCGTGAGTGGAAGTCGCGCCGGAGGTGTGCGTGCCCGTAGTCGCACTACTAATAACCCTTTCGCATTTGGTGCTGACACGTCTGGGCTTTCAAGCCCTCGCCGGCCGAAGTGGCCGTGCGGTTATAGACGCTGCAGTCTGGAACCGCAAGACCGCTACGGTCGCAGGTTCGCATCCTGCCTCGGGCATGGGTGTATGTGATGTCCTTAGGTTAGTTAGGTTTAAATAGTTCTAAGTTCTAGGGGACTAATGACCTCCGCAGTTGAGTCCCATAGTGCTCAGAGCCATTTGAACCATTTTTTTTCTCAAGCCCTCTTATCTGTGCTGCGGTAGCTGTGGGATAAGCCACGGCTGAACGATGTGCCTGGCGGGACTCTGTGTTCTGTGGACGTCGAGGAGAATGTCTACGAGGGTGAGAATGTTGACGTGACCGCTGATTCCAGCAACGTTGCGCAGTTGACACAGCACGTCCATCGTGTGTGGCAGTTGTACGGAAAGATCATTCCGCCTGAACCGTAAAATTAACACTGGTTCACCAATGGTTATTAATCTCAATCCATATATAAAATGTAAAGTGTAAATAGGTGCCAAGGAATAACTGGTGAAATTATGCACAGTTTTCAATAACAGTCTTCATTCAAATTTGGTGCAAGACTTTGCGATATTAAAAGGAGGACCAACAATCATTTAACAAATAAGTCACAATTTACAATAGGGAAGGACTTTTAAATTATTAAATTATTTTAAAAAATTTCATGCCAGTAAAAGGCAAGTACAGGCAAGCAATTTAACGAATACAACGACACGCTGTATAATATTTCAAGCTCAGCTATATTACAGGTGAATTTCACTCCATTCATTAAATGGCGCAGAATATAGCTTGTCTGCAACATACACTCCTGGAAATTGAAATAAGAACACCGTGAATTCATTGTCCCAGGAAGGGGAAACTTTATTGACACATTCCTGGGGTCAGATACATCACATGATCACACTGACAGAACCACAGGCACATAGACACATGCAACAGAGCATGCACAATGTCGGCACTAGTACAGTGTATATCCACCTTTCGCAGCAATGCAGGCTGCTATTCTCCCATGGAGACGATCGTAGAGATGCTGGATGTAGTCCTGTGGAACGGCTTGCCATGCCATTTCCACCTGGCGCCTCAGTTGGACCAGCGTTCGTGCTGGACGTGCAGACCGCGTGAGACGACGTTTCATCCAGTCCCAAACATGCTCAATGGGGGACAGATCCGGAGATCTTGCTGGCCAGGGTAGTTGACTTACACCTTCTAGACAGCAAGTTCCCTTGCCGGTCTAGGAATGGTAGAACGATGGGTTCGATGACGGTTTGGATGTACCGTGCACTATTCAGTGTCCCCTCGACGATCACCAGTGGTGTACGGCCAGTGTAGGAGATCGCTCCCCACACCATGATGCCGGGTGTTGGCCCTGTGTGCCTCGGTCGTATGCAGTCCTGATTGTGGCGCTCACCTGCACGGCGCCAAACACGCATACGACCATCATTGGCACCAAGGCAGAAGCGACTCTCATCGCTGAAGACGACACGTCTCCATTCGTCCCTCCATTCACGCCTATCGCGACACCACTGGAGGCGGGCTGCACGATGTTGGGGCGTGAGCGGAAGACGGCCTAACGGTGTGCGGGACCGTAGCCCAGCTTCATGGAGACGGTTGCGAATGGTCCTCGCCGATATTCCAGGAGCAACAGTGTCCCTAATTTGCTGGGAAGTGGCGGTGCGGTCCCCTACGGCACTGCGTAGGATCCTACGGTCTTGGCGTGCATCCGTGCGTTGCTGCGGCTTGGTCCCAGGTCGACGGGCACGTGCACCTTCCGCCGACCACTGGCGACAACATCGATGTACTGTGGAGACCTCACGCCCCACGTATTGAGCAATTCGGCGGTACGTCCACCCGGCCTCCCGCATACCCACTATACGCCCTCGCTCAAAGTCCGTCAACTGCACATACGGTTCACGTCCACGCTGTCGCGGCATGCTACCAGTGTTAAAGACTGCGATGGAGCTCCGTATGCCACGGCAAACTGGCAGACACTGACGGCGGCGGTGCACAAATGCTGCGCAGCTAGCGCCATTCGACGGCCAACACCGCGGTTCCTGGTGTGTCCGCTGTGCCGTGCGTGTGATCATTGCTTGTACAGCCCTCTCGCAGTGTCAGGAGCAAGTATGGTGGGTCTGACACACCGGTGTCAATGTGTTCTTTTTTCCATTTCCAGGAGTGTATAAAGACAATGCTGTTTACGCCGGCCGCGGTGACCATGCGGTTCTAGGCGCTGTAGTCCGGAACCGCGCGACTGCTACGGTCGCAGGTTCGAATCCTGCCTCGGGCATGGATGTGTGTGATGTTCTTGGGTTAGTTAGGTTTGGGTAGTTCTAAGTTCTAGGGGACTGATGACCTCAGATGTTAAATCCCATAGTGCTCAGAGCCATTTGAACCATTTTTTTAATGCTGTTTACAAAAGTTCTCAAAATAGAGAAACCAAAACGCATGAGACATGCACACGGGGGGACACTCACAGTTAATAACATTAACATTTCCAAAATATATAAAAAACAAATTTTACCAATTTCTGCCAGTTAACTTACGGCAAACACACACACCCGCCAGGTACGACTTGCGAACTTTTACAACATTCTCCTTTCAAGACAACAATTTCTACCTGTAATGAAATGGCAAACTTTTGCATGGCAAGAAAACACACTAATAACCAACTGGCTATATAAAACGCATAAGCACGTTGAGTAAAAGCCTTAAAAGGTATTGAACTGGAAAAACACACAACAGTTTTTGTTGACTAGAAACAAAATATAAAAAAAATTGACTACCTTCCTTGATTATAGCCAAATATACATAAAAACAAATTTACGTAAGTTACAGCTTCCAGATGAGCAGGAACTCGTTATGCAATTGACTAGTTCTTACCTCGAGGCATAAGGAATTTTTTTTCTTTCTTAGAGTACCTTTTACTCGTGAGTCCAGTAATACTAGTTATGGCAGGCGAGAGAATGGATCAGGTCTTAGTGCCTTGCATTTTAAACAGTACAGCCGTCGGTGCCTTATACTTTCACGGACATGGCACAGCCTAGCAGTCGAATAAACCAGTAGGTAGAAGAAGAAACAGGAGTCGATTTAGAAGAGATAGGGGATCCGCTATTAGAATCGGAATTTAAAAGAGCTTTGGAGGACTTACGGTCAAATAAGGCAGAAGGGATAGATAACATTCCATCAGAATTTCTAAAATCATTGGGGGAAGTGGCAACAAAACGACTATTCACGTTGGTGTGTAGAATATATGAGTCTGGCGATATACCATCTGACTGTCGGAAAAGCATCATCCAGACAATTCCGAAGACGGCAAGGGCTGACAAGTGCGAGAATTATCGCACTATCAGTTTAACAGCTCATGCATCGAAGCTGCTTACAAGAACGATATACAGAAGAATGGAAAAGAAAATTGAGAATGCGCTAGGTGACGATCAGTTTGGCTTTAGGAAAAGTAAAGGGACGAGAGAAGCAATTCTGACGTTTCGGCTAATGATGGAAGCAAGGCTAAAGAAAAATCAAGACACTTTCATAGGATTTGTCGACCTGGAAAAAGCGTTCGACAATATAAATTGGTAAAGCTGTTCGAGATTCTGAAAAAAGTAGGGGTAAGCTATAGGGAGAGACGGCTCATATACAATATGTACGCCAACCAAGAGGGAATAATAAAAGTGGACGGTCAAGAACGAAGTGCTCGTATTGAGAAGGGTGTAAGACAAGGCTGTAGCCTTTCGCCCCTACTCTTCAATCTGTGCATCGAGGAAGCAATGATGGAAATAAAAGAAAGGTTCAGGAGTGGAATCAAAATAAAAGGTGAAAGGATATCAATGATACGATTCGCTGATGACATTGCTATCCTGAGTGAAAGTGAAGAAGAATTAAATGATCTGCTGAACGGAATGAACAATCTAATGAGAACACAGTATGGTTTGAGAGTAAATCGGAGAAAGACGAAGGTAATGAGAAGTAGTAGAAATGTGAACAGCGAGAAACTTAACATCAGGATTGATGGTCACGAAGTCAATGAAGTTACGGAATTCTGCTACCTAGACAATAAAATAACCAATGACGGACGGAGCAAGGAGGACATCAAAAGCAGACTCGCTATGGCAAAAAAGGCATTTCTGGCCAATAGAAGTCTACTAATATCAAATACCGGCCTTAATGTGAGGAAGAAATTTCTGAGGATGTACACTCTTTGACATAAAACTTGACCGGCGGCCGGCCGCTTCAGAGGCTAAATCCGCGCCGATCGCGACATGGGACAAAGAAACTGGCCAACTCGCTAATTCTCTTAGTCCGGTTATCTGCACAATCTGGCAACACTGTAGACTGCGGCACTTCCTGGAGGAAAACTTGTCCCAAGATAGAGAGACTCTAGGCTGATTACGCCTGTGGTCTAGCGGTAGCGTGTGTTGTTTCTGTTCATAATGTCAGTGGATCGAGAGCAGCTGGCATAAAATATTTTTATAGCCTCTTCTGTCTGAATGCTGAAGACGTGAATGTAATGGTAGCGCAGATTCAATCTATTTCGCTTTGTGACACACCGATATCAAAATTTTATCTAGTAACGATTTTGCGGCAGATTTCCTGCAGACTGTCCTCCTCTGGAAGCCGTATGCGGCAAAGCTCCGTGATCCATTTGCTGGCTACTGGCAGCGGCCGTGGAGACAGCAGCGGCGCTGCACTCCCCCGTTCTTTATCGAAAGCGCCTGCTACCGCTCATCGCTTTTGATGATTTAAAACGCTTTATTATTAAATGTTGCTCCACAGAAAATTTCTACAATTTCCATTCACGCTCAAAAGCAACGGAGACAGACGCCCTGATTAGTAGGCGGGTAATCGGCAAGAGCTGAGTATGGCCCGAAATTAATTTTATAGACTGGGACGAAATTAAACCACCTCACTACATTCGATGAATTTATAAATGCTTCATACCTCGTTTCTTTTCCTTTCAAACTTAATTATTTGTGCAACTTTTGGTCAATGATTGGATGTTTTCGTCAAGCCAGAGTGAGCGTCTGTGGTGTAAAATGTATTACAGTTCTTGTTTGATTCCTTATGGTAAGTCTATGCGATAAACTGTGTGAATACCTTGCAATGCATGCTCTGTAGCAGTGCAGGCACACTGCACATTTGGAGTTCCATGTATGGGTTCATGAAGTATTTATTGTTGATCGGAAGTGATAGTTAAGGTCATCAGATTTAATCCAGATAAATTTGTCGTTTTGAAGGTTTCAGAGAACGGAAAGGAATTGCTAACGCCGGTGTTAGAAAACGTCTACAGTTAAATGCTATTGCAAAAATTTAGAAGATGTGAACTATATTAATGAACATGTGCACTTCATAAACAACCTTCTGACATGTTAGACCTATATGACGAACAAAGCTCAAATTTATATCGTTGACAGTCGGTTCGAATCTTTTCAGGACCTATTTTACAGTGAAGCACCTTGGAATTTGCAAAGCAGAAATCCATGATATTAACTTAATTTACTAAGTCGAAATCGGACGAAGATTGATGTTTAAAGGCATTCTTCAGATTTCGCATAAGAAATGTTTACTAGCAGTTTGCAACTCCATTAATTAAAATGGAAAATAAAATGTTTTAGTCAGCGGCTTCTACCGTGATTCGAACTTATAGTACAACCACTGCAACGCACAAGGGAACCTCTGAGCTAACGACACACTGGCGGCCAGAGGCGGACTATAGTCACTGCGATGTTACCTGAGCCTCAAAACGCAACCTTAAACACAGAAACAGAGGAGGTGGAGATTACTGTTTTAACGTCCCGTCGACAACGATGTCATTAGAGACGGATCACAAGCTCGGATTAGGGAAGGATGGGGAAGGAAATCGGCCGTGCCCTTCCTAAGGAACCATCCCGGCATTTGCCTGAAGCGATTTAGGGAAATCATTGAAAACCTAAATCAGGATGGCCGGGCGCGGGATTGCACCGTCGTCCTCCCGAATGCACACACAAACAGGTGTTACTTATGTGAAGAACGCCGTTCTTGGAGTCCAGAAATTAAATATACTTTCTAATTGTGTCATCTTGCAGCGGATTATATCGTACGAGTCTTCGATGTGGAAAACGAATGTTAAGTGAATTTAGCGAGGTAACGCCGACCTACACCCGGAAGTAAATGCACTATCAGAGTGTTGACAAATACTTGCTACGACGATGCCATTTCTCGGCTCTCTGACGAGGCAGCTCTTCAGCGAAATGCTTGCCGTGATTCTCCGATACGGTTCTTCAGAGTGGAGACGCGCGCGCACGTTTGGTTTTTATGCGGCGTTCTCCCCTGGTGGTTTCTGACGTCGCCTTGTGGGCTATGTATACATATGAGACATTCAATTATCATTAATCCAGAATGATACAAGTTTCAGCTTCCGGCGTGGAAGAAGGCTGTTGACGCCGACATTATATCATTTCAACGTAGGGAAAGCAAAACGGATCATTCAATGTTTCTCATTCAACATAAAGCATGTGAGATAAATTTCCGTAACGTTCATAATCATCTAAAAATACAAACGAAGTAAAAATACACCGGAATCTTATTCGAATTGAATATAATGTAAGATACCAAACGCTTTGCACCTCGATGTCGAATTTGTCCACTTGCAATCGTTTGCAGCATGCACATAGATTGTCATGATTACCACGAGAATGAAGAAATATGTTGGTAAGGATGGAAGCAAGAAGAGACGCAGTCAACAAATATTCTATTCCTCATGGCATTCATTTCATTTGACACGTAAGAAGAGGTAAAGCGGGAATTTACTTTCGTTAACACGAAAGATATGCCGCACATATTGATAACGAGGAAGTCTGCGTCTTCATACGTTTCCTCCTTGAAATCTGTATGCTCTATTATATACTAAGTAGCCCGATCATTGTTTCAGTAATGTTACCCTCTTGTTTGACCCCGTAACGATGAACAGATTCCAAAATGCATGTCTCTGCGTGAAAGTAGCTGTTCGAACCCTTCCTGGGTTGTTTTTTGTGTTTTATTGCTTGGAATTCCTGAAGCAGACCACTGTGCCTTCCC
Source organism: Schistocerca cancellata (assembly GCF_023864275.1). NCBI lineage: Eukaryota > Metazoa > Arthropoda > Insecta > Orthoptera > Acrididae > Schistocerca > Schistocerca cancellata. The sequence goes on along the minus strand of NW_026046765.1, from coordinate 3,011,067 downwards.
CCCTCGTGGGTTAGGTCTCAAAACTAAACCGCTTTGTATCCAATGGCATAATTTATTCATACAGCATCAGCATAAGACTCTTGCGAGTGAGAGAATGACAATAACAATCGTAACAAGAACAAGCAAATAATGAATGATGTTTATTCCAACGCAGAACGAGAATGGCTTTAAATATAAAAATCTATATCTATATCCATATCTATTGATCTTTGAGTTGGCACAATGAAAATATATTCTTAGCATTTAGTTACTGAATTTAGTTCTGGATGTTTGCAGAGAAAAGGAAAAGTCGGTACTTCTCGCTAGTGTAATATAATGTGAACCAGCAACTACCCTTTCCTTAGAACACGACTCAAGCAGGTCCTCAAGTAGGCACTGCTGCACTCTGTTCCCTGACATTGCTCTGATGACGGTTAATGCAGATAGTTCCGATTATGAAATACAAAACGTATTGCAGGTTAGTTCCTAGGATAGTAACATTAAATTTGCGTTGTAGACGGCACATGAACGTGACGACTATCCATATTACTCATCAATATAAAAAGACAATATTTTGGGAATTTAACAGGATTACTCAAAATGAATTCTGAAATTGGGTGACTGACCGCACAGGTGCTAAACGTCGTCAAGAGTATGCGATGTCCTAATCGCATTAGGAATATGAAGATCGTCTTCGACAGCTCGCAACTTTCACATTGCTATCCCCACCCTACTCCAGACAGCTCTCGGTGGAGTTGCACTACGTTGCCGATGTTATGGAAGGCCTTCAAACCGACAACAGACCACATATTGAAAAATACAAGCGAATTCTCTTGCAGCGTAAGCTTATTGTAACTAATCGAAAAATTATTGGAGAGGAACATTGTCCTATTCAAAAAAGTAAAATGTTACACACTGTTGACGTCAAACGGACATTATCTATGTCCTGTCTTGTGTCCTACTCATCTATAATATCAAGTGTACTATGAAAATGATTATATATAATGGATTATAAGGTAATGCATTGATACCGGATGGTGGGGGCCGGCCGATGTGGCCGTGCGGTTCTAGGCGCTTCAGTCTGGAACCACGTGACCGCTACGGTCGCAGGTTCGAATCCTGCCTCGGGCATGGATGTGTGTGATGTCCTTAGGTTAGTTAGGTTTAAGTAGTTCTAAGTTCTAGGGGACTGATGACCTTAGAAGTTAAGTCCCATGGTGCTCAGAGCCATTTGATCTATTTACCACAAAATGACATTAAAAATTTAAGTTATTCACGAGCAGCTAGTTGAGAATATGTATGAACATTAAATGACACGACGAACCGTCATGTTCTGCATATGGATTCAAACCCAGCTCATGCAGACTAAGCAAAGATTTCGTGACTGACGGAAACTAACAGTCATTCCTGATTAGGCATACAGAGAGTGATATACCTCGATTTTAGACAGTATCAGTTAGCAAATATCAACTTTAAATTGCATAACGCAAACATTTTTAACAGACGCGAATTCCTACCCAGCATCTATTGTCCCTGTTAACGAACTACGAGAGATGTTAAATATTGCTTCTTCACAAGTAACTTACTTGAAATGCCGTGAGGTAAAGCTGTGTGTTGGACACGGATTCGAACCCGGAACCTAATCGGATTGCTATCGAAGCACAGTCAAATGTGACATATCGGAATTTCGCGGCAGTAACTAGATGTTATAACTGAAATGACGAGACGAAAAATTAATTTTTTCCTTCCCAGGACTCCAACCCGGCACCTATCGCTGTTATATTCTAGAGAAAACTAACGTTAAATATGGGTTTGTTGCACCAGCAGTGACATGTGAGCATGTTTGAACTGAAATAATATGACGAAGAGTTCAGCGCTCACTGGGAATAGAGCCCCACACATATCGTTGTTGACTACACACAAAGAGACGTCAGCTACCGAATTTTTCTCCACCAGCTGCTCAGAATAGCATCTTGAACTTACAGTCATCTCGCAAATAGTTCTGTGTCTCACTGGGAGTTAAAAACGTCAGATATCGTTAGTGTGACAGCGAATGAAAATACATTAAAAATCAAAATTATTATCCACCAGCAGACAGGTGTTCTCATGCTAGAGCTTGATAATACATAATTAAATCTTTAGTGCCGGGCCAGGATTCGATCCCATTCACGCATAATATGTGAAGGTGTTGAGGAATCTGCAGTTTTGAACAAACAACAAATTGTAGCCGAGCTGTATTGCCACGAAGGGATCAAATTCCGCGTTAAGGGCGGTCTGAGTTGCATTCCCAGTTCAGAACCAATTTTATCGACATACAGAAGCTCAAATAAAAGATGGAATAAGTGTCCTGTGACCATACATAGCGTTTGTGTCGTCACTTGAAATAAATAACTAGTATAAGAAAGGTTACTGGTGGTAGAGTTTCTACATGTCGCCACTCCAGACTTTATTGTGGTTCAACCTACCGTCTACTTGGTAAAGAAGGAATATCATCTTTAATGTGAATTTTCAGACCACGCAGCCATTATATCTCCTTCACTTGGTGTAGCCAGGAGAGAATGGAATCTGTCTCTCCCTATCTAAAATCATTGACAGAAGTGGGAATCGAACCCAGACCATAGGTATAACAACCTACCATCCGTCCAACAGACCACGAAATCCTCTTCTCTGCGAGTCATTTTTCTATCGTAACGCAGTTGCGCCACACTGGATGAGAATTCTGACACACAGGCTCCCTGTAGTAGTTTGCAGCATGTTCAGTAAATTCATTTACTTGGTTGACCGAATCACCATGAACTAGCTGCCTCGGCTACCCAGTGCATACATTCGACTATTTTGTAATCACAGAAATAAAATCACGTTACTGCCACCTACACACAACTGCCAACATTGTAGGATGCAGAAGTTTAAATAAGAAGTGTTCCTTTTCACTTGAGCTATTCTATTGCGCTATCTGTTACTAGAAAACGTCGTTCAGTCCAAAAGAAAAGCTGTAACTGTTTGTCTCTCAGAAGTCAAGACATGGCCATATGCATAATCTCACAGTGCTGTGGAATCCAAAAGTTCTGGAGGAATAGTTGCCGAGCTCTGGAGCTGTTGTAGTTCCGTGTCAGCTTGTAGCATAGATAAGATGTCGCGAGTTCGAATACATTCAGTGCTACATTTTTTAAAACGCAATTCTGCTCTCTGCTGAAGTTATCAATCTAATGGAACTTTGAACAAATTCCCTTCACTTCTCAACCCAAAGTAGTCGCATGTGGAAAAAGGACTAACTACTGTGACTTTTGTCCTATTCAGGTTTAATAGACAGCAGGCAGCAGATGCATCTCGAAGATGTGCAGGGAGAGCGCATCGTGCCATAATATGTCAGAAAAGTATTTTCTACATTAGCCGTCGTGTGGTAGTGATATTTTATTCTTCTTCAAACTTTGATTGACAGCTTTAACTCAGAACAAATTTTCTACATGCATGTAATCAATAAACTGCATGTGCATTGTCAGACTGTCATAGGTAACATCAGAGAATTCGCATATATCGTTGATGATTAATTTCTCTCTCATGTTTACTATTGTTTTAACAACACTAAAGGAAACCTTACGAAAATTGTGCACTGTATTATAAGAAATGAAATAAAACTAACGATGATAACCTTACGACGAAAGTATCTGTACACAAGCATGCCTCTATCGACACGAATTAGTAAAATACTACTCACTTAGATTTTGATAGGGTCTGTGTTTAATTGGTATGCTGTGTCATACTCAAGAGGTATGCAAATGTGGCATTTCATAAATATAGTTACGTATTCCTAGAAACCCAAAATTCGCTTGTCAGCAGCGGAAAGAGGCGTTACCTGTTGTGCAGCATTGTAAGTTTTTCAACATTGCACTATGAGCTGAAAGCATTTTCTTGCGATTTCCGTATTGATGTTTGATCTGACTGCTTGTAGCTCTTTCACAGAAGGGATAAAAACGTTTCAGTCAGTGAGACTGGAACTGCGAACCGTAACAGACGCTGTTTCACATGTCAGCACGTTACCACAGAGCTGGCGAGGGGGTATGGGTCTCAGCTTCCTATTACGACGGCAATAGTAACTAGAACTCGTAAACCGCTATTTAAAGGTCGAGATTAGTTGCGATTTCCACCTGCAACGACTTTCTTGGGCTGAAAACCGTAAATTTTCAATCTTTTGTTACCCTTCAAGCTATAATAACTCAGATTATTCAATGGAAATGACAGGTAAAATCAAGTGAACTTTGAGGCTTAATTCCGTGCACACCAGGAAGTAACTCGTCGATCACAGAGTTGCCAAACATACGTTGCCTTGTTGCCAAATCTCAGTTACAGTACCAGCAGGAAGAAGACGAACCGATGTGATCCTACAGCGGTCTGGGAAGTGACCATAGCTGGTGTCTCCAAGTCGCGGCTGCTACGGCCTGGAATACGTAATGCGTCTGATTCGCTTTCTGTAACTAGGTTTAGGGACTGGAGCGTAGTTACTAATAATACTCAGAACTGACTGCAAACTGAGCATCATAAATCAGTAACTCTCATTGTTGTTTTTATATTTCTTTCGTAAGTGCACTCAAAACTAAGAAAGTCATTCACAGGCGTTTTCCTGCCTCGCCGATAGTCGAGCAGAACATACAAATAAAAATAAAAAAGAATGTGTGTGTGTGTGTGTGTGTGTGTGTGTGTGAGAGAGAGAGAGAGAGAGAGAGAGAGTGAGAGAGAGAGAAATAAAAAGCAATGAGAGAGTGTGTAAAAAATTGTTGTAAAGAAATTGAATCATGGTATTTAAAGAAATCTTTCATTAAAATGACACGTTCCACATCATTACGAAATGTCGTATTCATGATCTATGGAACAAGAGTTAATCTAATGTAATGTAATCTAATCTAATCACATCATATTGATTATTAGCCATGAAGAGTCATGAACTACCGAAAGTTTTGCCAATACCAGTAACCAAATCTAAACGTGAAAATAAAAGACGACAATTTTTGTAATAAACCGTGACTCCTATCAAGACCCTTTCATCCCTGTTATCTAACCACGAAAGATGTCTGATATACCTCCATTCTAAAGTAACAAAGTGTGCATGCATTTAAAGATGAAGTGCATGATGTGAAGTTCTGTGACGGAGATACGAACCCAACACGTAATCCGATTGTTAACTAAGAAAAATCAAATGTTACGTATCGGTTTTTCTTACGAGCCGCTAGGTGTCTGAATCTAAAATAAGGATACAAACTTTTGTGCCTAAGCGACAATCGAACTGCACACCTACCGCGCATCCACGAATATAGCTTAAGTATCAGTTGCTTACTCATGAACAGTAAGATGTGTGCGTGTTTGACCAGAAATAACGACACCTGTTGCGATTGTTGGCAACACATGAACAGACATTGAAATTGCGCGTTAATTTTCACTAGCAGGTGGGTGTGCACTTGATAAAGCTAGAAATGAAATTATGAATATTTTTGTACTGGATCAGGTTTCAGACCCACATACTTACCTTTGGAAGAGAGCTAGAGAAGATTGCAGTCTTGGGAAAAGGAACGAAATGACTGAACTATACTGTTCCGAGAGATTCAGATCCTCGAAAGAGGAGATACGAATTCGAATCACAGTCCAGCACCAAATTTTTAAACGTCTCTAGTTCAATCAAGTACAAGTAACATAAGAGCCCTGTCCCTTTAAATGGCTATCGGTTCATCAAATAAAATAAAATTTTCTAATGTAAGTAAGTTTACTGGCGACTGTATTTCTGTTTACCATGACTTCCGCTTTGTCATTTCCCAACGAAAACTGGCTCTGCTCAGTTGGTTATGAAGGAACGTGATTTTTAATGCGGATTCTGGATTATAACGTCTTTCTCTTGAGGTTACCAGAGGTAAAATAAATCTGTTTGTGCCTCTTAAAAGTAAATGCCTGAACCCACGCATTGCACCTGTGATAGCTCGTTCCACCAGACCATTGTGGCCACATTACCCAGCCCCAGGAGTGTGCTGTAACGGATGATGTGCTTAGTTTACAAAATTAGTCACGGTGGAAAAAATGCGAGTCTATTAAATGGTCAAGTAGAAGCAAGCTTCTGACGCAGAGATTATGCTATTCTCATGTCAGCAGGATGTAAAGACTGTTCGCAGTTCCAGTCTCACTGACTGAAACGTTTTTATCCCTTCTGTGAAAGAGCTACAAGCAGTCAGATCAAACATCAATACGGAAATCGCAAGAAAATGCTTTCAGCTCATAGTGCAATGTTGAAAAACTTACAATGCTGCACAACAGGTAACGCCTCTTTCCGCTGCTGACAAGCGAATTTTGGGTTTCTAGGAATACGTAACTATATTTATGAAATGCCACATTTGCATACCTCTTGAGTATGACACAGCATACCAATTAAACACAGACCCTATCAAAATCTAAGTGAGTAGTATTTTACTAATTCGTGTCGATAGAGGCATGCTTGTGTACAGATACTTTCGTCGTAAGGTTATCATCGTTAGTTTTATTTCATTTCTTATAATACAGTGCACAATTTTCGTAAGGTTTCCTTTAGTGTTGTTAAAACAATAGTAAACATGAGAGAGAAATTAATCATCAACGATATATGCGAATTCTCTGATGTTACCTATGACAGTCTGACAATGCACATGCAGTTTATTGATTACATGCATGTAGAAAATTTGTTCTGAGTTAAAGCTGTCAATCAAAGTTTGAAGAAGAATAAAATATCACTACCACACGACGGCTAATGTAGAAAATACTTTTCTGACATATTATGGCACGATGCGCTCTCCCTGCACATCTTCGAGATGCATCTGCTGCCTGCTGTCTATTAAACCTGAATAGGACAAAAGTCACAGTAGTTAGTCCTTTTTCCACATGCGACTACTTTGGGTTGAGAAGTGAAGGGAATTTGTTCAAAGTTCCATTAGATTGATAACTTCAGCAGAGAGCAGAATTGCGTTTTAAAAAATGTAGCACTGAATGTATTCGAACTCGCGACATCTTATCTATGCTACAAGCTGACACGGAACTACAACAGCTCCAGAGCTCGGCAACTATTCCTCCAGAACTTTTGGATTCCACAGCACTGTGAGATTATGCATATGGCCATGTCTTGACTTCTGAGAGACAAACAGTTACAGCTTTTCTTTTGGACTGAACGACGTTTTCTAGTAACAGATAGCGCAATAGAATAGCTCAAGTGAAAAGGAACACTTCTTATTTAAACTTCTGCATCCTACAATGTTGGCAGTTGTGTGTAGGTGGCAGTAACGTGATTTTATTTCTGTGATTACAAAATAGTCGAATGTATGCACTGGGTAGCCGAGGCAGCTAGTTCATGGTGATTCGGTCAACCAAGTAAATGAATTTACTGAACATGCTGCAAACTACTACAGGGAGCCTGTGTGTCAGAATTCTCATCCAGTGTGGCGCAACTGCGTTACGATAGAAAAATGACTCGCAGAGAAGAGGATTTCGTGGTCTGTTGGACGGATGGTAGGTTGTTATACCTATGGTCTGGGTTCGATTCCCACTTCTGTCAATGATTTTAGATAGGGAGAGACAGATTCCATTCTCTCCTGGCTACACCAAGTGAAGGAGATATAATGGCTGCGTGGTCTGAAAATTCACATTAAAGATGATATTCCTTCTTTACCAAGTAGACGGTAGGTTGAACCACAATAAAGTCTGGAGTGGCGACATGTAGAAACTCTACCACCAGTAACCTTTCTTATACTAGTTATTTATTTCAAGTGACGACACAAACGCTATGTATGGTCACAGGACACTTATTCCATCTTTTATTTGAGCTTCTGTATGTCGATAAAATTGGTTCTGAACTGGGAATGCAACTCAGACCGCCCTTAACGCGGAATTTGATCCCTTCGTGGCAATACAGCTCGGCTACAATTTGTTGTTTGTTCAAAACTGCAGATTCCTCAACACCTTCACATATTATGCGTGAATGGGATCGAATCCTGGCCCGGCACTAAAGATTTAATTATGTATTATCAAGCTCTAGCATGAGAACACCTGTCTGCTGGTGGATAATAATTTTGATTTTTAATGTATTTTCATTCGCTGTCATACTAACGATATCTGACGTTTTTAACTCCCAGTGAGACACAGAACTATTTGCGAGATGACTGTAAGTTCAAGATGCTATTCTGAGCAGCTGGTGGAGAAAAATTCGGTAGCTGACGTCTCTTTGTGTGTAGTCAACAACGATATGTGTGGGGCTCTATTCCCAGTGAGCGCTGAACTCTTCGTCATATTATTTCAGTTCAAACATGCTCACATGTCACTGCTGGTGCAACAAACCCATATTTAACGTTAGTTTTCTCTAGAATATAACAGCGATAGGTGCCGGGTTGGAGTCCTGGGAAGGAAAAAATTAATTTTTCGTCTCGTCATTTCAGTTATAACATCTAGTTACTGCCGCGAAATTCCGATATGTCACATTTGACTGTGCTTCGATAGCAATCCGATTAGGTTCCGGGTTCGAATCCGTGTCCAACACACAGCTTTACCTCACGGCATTTCAAGTAAGTTACTTGTGAAGAAGCAATATTTAACATCTCTCGTAGTTCGTTAACAGGGACAATAGATGCTGGGTAGGAATTCGCGTCTGTTAAAAATGTTTGCGTTATGCAATTTAAAGTTGATATTTGCTAACTGATACTGTCTAAAATCGAGGTATATCACTCTCTGTATGCCTAATCAGGAATGACTGTTAGTTTCCGTCAGTCACGAAATCTTTGCTTAGTCTGCATGAGCTGGGTTTGAATCCATATGCAGAACATGACGGTTCGTCGTGTCATTTAATGTTCATACATATTCTCAACTAGCTGCTCGTGAATAACTTAAATTTTTAATGTCATTTTGTGGTAAATAGATCAAATGGCTCTGAGCACCATGGGACTTAACTTCTAAGGTCATCAGTCCCCTAGAACTTAGAACTACTTAAACCTAACTAACCTAAGGACATCACACACATCCATGCCCGAGGCAGGATTCGAACCTGCGACCGTAGCGGTCACGTGGTTCCAGACTGAAGCGCCTAGAACCGCACGGCCACATCGGCCGGCCCCCACCATCCGGTATCAATGCATTACCTTATAATCCATTATATATAATCATTTTCATAGTACACTTGATATTATAGATGAGTAGGACACAAGACAGGACATAGATAATGTCCGTTTGACGTCAACAGTGTGTAACATTTTACTTTTTTGAATAGGACAATGTTCCTCTCCAATAATTTTTCGATTAGTTACAATAAGCTTACGCTGCAAGAGAATTCGCTTGTATTTTTCAATATGTGGTCTGTTGTCGGTTTGAAGGCCTTCCATAACATCGGCAACGTAGTGCAACTCCACCGAGAGCTGTCTGGAGTAGGGTGGGGATAGCAATGTGAAAGTTGCGAGCTGTCGAAGACGATCTTCATATTCCTAATGCGATTAGGACATCGCATACTCTTGACGACGTTTAGCACCTGTGCGGTCAGTCACCCAATTTCAGAATTCATTTTGAGTAATCCTGTTAAATTCCCAAAATATTGTCTTTTTATATTGATGAGTAATATGGATAGTCGTCACGTTCATGTGCCGTCTACAACGCAAATTTAATGTTACTATCCTAGGAACTAACCTGCAATACGTTTTGTATTTCATAATCAGAACTATCTGCATTAACCGTCATCAGAGCAATGTCAGGGAACAGAGTGCAGCAGTGCCTACTTGAGGACCTGCTTGAGTCGTGTTCTAAGGAAAGGGTAGTTGCTGGTTCACATTATATTACACTAGCGAGAAGTACCGACTTTTCCTTTTCTCTGCAAACATCCAGAACTAAATTCAGTAACTAAATGCTAAGAATATATTTTCATTGTGCCAACTCAAAGATCAATAGATATGGATATAGATATAGATTTTTATATTTAAAGCCATTCTCGTTCTGCGTTGGAATAAACATCATTCATTATTTGCTTGTTCTTGTTACGATTGTTATTGTCATTCTCTCACTCGCAAGAGTCTTATGCTGATGCTGTATGAATAAATTATGCCATTGGATACAAAGCGGTTTAGTTTTGAGACCTAACCCACGAGGGGGGAAGGCACAGTGGTCTGCTTCAGGAATTCCAAGCAATAAAACACAAAAAACAACCCAGGAAGGGTTCGAACAGCTACTTTCACGCAGAGACATGCATTTTGGAATCTGTTCATCGTTACGGGGTCAAACAAGAGGGTAACATTACTGAAACAATGATCGGGCTACTTAGTATATAATAGAGCATACAGATTTCAAGGAGGAAACGTATGAAGACGCAGACTTCCTCGTTATCAATATGTGCGGCATATCTTTCGTGTTAACGAAAGTAAATTCCCGCTTTACCTCTTCTTACGTGTCAAATGAAATGAATGCCATGAGGAATAGAATATTTGTTGACTGCGTCTCTTCTTGCTTCCATCCTTACCAACATATTTCTTCATTCTCGTGGTAATCATGACAATCTATGTGCATGCTGCAAACGATTGCAAGTGGACAAATTCGACATCGAGGTGCAAAGCGTTTGGTATCTTACATTATATTCAATTCGAATAAGATTCCGGTGTATTTTTACTTCGTTTGTATTTTTAGATGATTATGAACGTTACGGAAATTTATCTCACATGCTTTATGTTGAATGAGAAACATTGAATGATCCGTTTTGCTTTCCCTACGTTGAAATGATATAATGTCGGCGTCAACAGCCTTCTTCCACGCCGGAAGCTGAAACTTGTATCATTCTGGATTAATGATAATTGAATGTCTCATATGTATACATAGCCCACAAGGCGACGTCAGAAACCACCAGGGGAGAACGCCGCATAAAAACCAAACGTGCGCGCGCGTCTCCACTCTGAAGAACCGTATCGGAGAATCACGGCAAGCATTTCGCTGAAGAGCTGCCTCGTCAGAGAGCCGAGAAATGGCATCGTCGTAGCAAGTATTTGTCAACACTCTGATAGTGCATTTACTTCCGGGTGTAGGTCGGCGTTACCTCGCTAAATTCACTTAACATTCGTTTTCCACATCGAAGACTCGTACGATATAATCCGCTGCAAGATGACACAATTAGAAAGTATATTTAATTTCTGGACTCCAAGAACGGCGTTCTTCACATAAGTAACACCTGTTTGTGTGTGCATTCGGGAGGACGACGGTGCAATCCCGCGCCCGGCCATCCTGATTTAGGTTTTCAATGATTTCCCTAAATCGCTTCAGGCAAATGCCGGGATGGTTCCTTAGGAAGGGCACGGCCGATTTCCTTCCCCATCCTTCCCTAATCCGAGCTTGTGATCCGTCTCTAATGACATCGTTGTCGACGGGACGTTAAAACAGTAATCTCCACCTCCTCTGTTTCTGTGTTTAAGGTTGCGTTTTGAGGCTCAGGCAACATCGCAGTGACTATAGTCCGCCTCTGGCCGCCAGTGTGTCGTTAGCTCAGTCACAGTCGTGCTCAGGCACTCGGCCAGTGCACATCGCGCGGTGACGGGCGGTAGCGCGGGCCAGTGTTTACGTCGCGAGCAGTGCTGCGGTGGAGAGCTGAGCAGCGTGTGCGAGCGCTGTTAACGTTTGTTTCTGTACCACTGTTGTAAGTAAGATGTCGACAATTAACAGAGCGAACAGCGTTCAATGTGTTTTCGATCGTGCTGCCTTGCGACCGACGGCTTTTGAAATCCATGAGTGGATTTTTGAGGATCTGAAATTGCCGGAAGATATAGTCGACTCGTTCCAGTTGGACTTTGTGCAGTACTCGTTATTTATCAAATTTATTTCGAGTGACACTTATGAGAAATTCGTTGAGGAGCATGCTGGTGTGAGACCATTTCGTCATAATGATGGCAGTATTAGTAACGTCCAAATCGTGCCTTCGGGATACGGAGTGAGAACCGTCAGGGTATTTAATGTGCCACCCGAGTGCCCTAATGATCTGATTGCACGCTCTCTGTCACTGTACGGCGCTGTTTTGTCAGTTACCAATGAAAAATGGTCGAGTGCATACCGCTACCAAGTTAACAGCGGGGTGCGAAGTGTACGTGTCGACTTAAAAAAGCATATACCTTCGTATGTTGCCATTGGCGGCTGTCGTGCACAGGTAACTTACATTGGACAACCCCCTACCTGTTCCATCTGCCATTCAACGGAACATCTGCGGATGAACTGTACACGTCGACGTCCATTTCAACTTCCACGGGAACATCCTGCAGACGCTAGTGAAAAGCTTGTTCCGCTATTGAGTGAGGTAGTCGCGGGGACGGTACCACCACCTCGGCAGCCGGAACGTGTTAGCGATGCGGAGATGCCAGTTCAGGTGGAATGCAGTGCCAAAGACATTCGCGGTAGGACGGATGTCGATCCGGCACCGTCATCCTCACCGGGGCAGTTACCGCTGGATACCAACGATGCCCCAGCCACCTCTGAAACTAAGCCGTCTGAGATACAGGAGCGGGTGCAGATCAGTTTGCCTGAGCCACCCCTATCGGTAGAGACTGCAGCAGAATCGAAGAAAGGCCGTCGAAGGAGAAGCAAAGGGAATAGTAGCAAAGAGGAAAAGTCGGATGATTTGCGACCCGTACACGTGTCAGGAAGTGGCAGCGAGTCTGAACCTCAATCTTCTTGCTCCGTGCGCTGCGAGGACACAGCGAGGCAAGAACGCATTCGAGAACAAACAAAACACCTGAAGGCAATACTGAGTGCTGAGAGGGAACAGAGCACTGTAACGGCTAAGAGGAAGAGCGAACAGAGTAGCGAGCAGCTGCAGCAGCGCTCCCGCAGGCACTCGCTGACGTCAGTCGCAGCCCCGCGTGGTGGCCAGGCGGACGCGACCAAGCTGACAGACTCAGCCGGCGGTGGCGGGCAGGGCGGTGCGCGCACCGCGCAGCACCCCGACAGCAATGAGCCGTGGTGGCGGCAGGACGAGGAGATGCAGCAGTAGCTGCTCTCGCGCATGACCATCGCGCTGCGACATTTCCACTCTCTGACCCGTTATTGGTTTTGACATTTCGTTTCGTACTCCAGACGTTCCCAACGAGTTTGATTCACAGCCGTCGAGAAGGACGATCCAACACAGAGCTCATTGTCCTCTGAACCATCATGTGCGATAGCCAAACCTACAACGTTACCACATTTAACGTCAATAGAATTCAAAGTGCGGTGAAACTCCGTTCGCTAACTGATTTCTTGTATGGTACCAGCGTTGACATTGCCCTCCTACAGGAGGTAGTCACAGTCTTAGAAGTGCCCGGTTACGTTCTCATTGATAACATCAATCTCCAGGATGCTGTAGGCACTGCCATACTTCTGCGCGACGGTATACCTTTTACGGATGTGCAGCGGCTGCCTAGTGGTCGTGGCATTTCTCTTCGAGTGAATGGTGTGCAGATTGTTAACGTGTACGCCCCCTCAGGTAGCACTCATAAGAGAGATCGCTCAACATTTTATAAAAACGAGGTTCCCATTCTTCTTAGCGCTTATCGTGCACATCTCATCCTCGGTGGTGACTTCAATTGTGTGCTCAACGATAGAGACCAAACTCCTAACACGAACAGATGTATCGAACTTGAACATTTAATTCATGGCATGCGTCTTCACGATACATGGCAACAACTGCACGGTGAACGGGTAGCGTACACCTACGTAACCAGTCATTCTGCCAGTCGGCTGGATAGGATCTATGTGTCCGAGGCCCTCCAGCGACACACTGTGAACTGTGACATAGCTCCTGTCAACATCTCCGACCATTGTGCGTATCAGTGTTACCTTAACCTACACCGCCAGCAAATATACCGCGGGAAAGGCTACTGGAAATTGAATGTCAGCCTTCTGCAGGATGCCCAACTTGAAGAGGAGGTGAACATAACGTGGCAACAGCTCCAGCGGCAACGTCGTCGTTACGATAGCGCTCTCCAGTGGTGGACTCAGTGTGCTAAGCCTAAATTACGCCTCACCCTCATGAGTTACGCCCGACAAAAAAGCTTTTGGCAGAAACAGACTATTGAGTTTTATTATCGCTGTTTGAGAGAACTGTACAGTCGCGCTACCAATCCTTCTCGCGATATCGACATAAAGATCAAACGATATAAAGCGAAAATCACGGCGATACAACGCCAACGAATGCAAGGCATCATCGTGCGAGCCCAACCTCAGGACGTTGCCGCCGAAGAACGGGCCTCTCTGTACCACATCCTGAGAACGACGAAACGGTGTAAAGCCATGTTGATTGAAGCCGTCGTTGATGACGCTGAGAATGCCATCACGAAGCAACGTGACATCATCTCGCACGTCTACGACTATTATAGTCACCTTTACAAGAAGCAAGCCGTTGATGAAAACTCGTGCGACGATTTTCTTAGGACGTTGAACTGTCGCTTGTCACAACAGGATAATGAAAATCTGGAATCTCTTTTCACAGAGGACGAAATCCGACTGGCGGTCCACAGTGCAAAGAAAGGGAAGTCACCAGGACCCGACGGTCTCAGCGCTGAGTTTTACCAGCGTTACTGGAACCTCCTCGGTCCGACATTCCTCCAGATAGCGAATGAACTCTGGCACCTGGAAGTTATCCCCAAGGCATTTACGGAAGGTATCATCCTGCCCTTACCGAAAAAAGGGAACAGCAGGAAGGTCGAAAACATGCGACCCATCACACTCCTGAATGCCGATTTCAAAATCATCACCAGATCGATTAAGCTAAGGATGCAAACCGTTATGCACAAGGTTTTGGGCAGTTACCAGTACAGTGCAGTGCAAGGCCGAAGTGCAATTTCAGCAGCCTGCGATTTGAGGGACATCATCTGTTCGTATGCTGTAACCAAAGGACAGGGCGCTCTGATCTTTCTAGATTTTGAGAAGGCTTATGACCGTGTACGTCATGACTTCCTCTTTAAAAGCATGAAGAAACTAGGATTTGGACTTCATATCATAGAATTAATTCGCAAACTTACTACAAACGCCTCCTCACGGATTCTCATTAATGGCCATTTTACAAAAGAAGTTTCCATTGAGCAATCCGTCCGCCAAGGATGCCCTCTGTCAATGATTTTGTACGCCATTGCAGTGGAGCCGCTACTGAACAACTTGGCGCATAGCGGGATCGGACTTAGCGTCGAGTCTGTCACTATCCCATGCATTGCGTATGCTGACGATATATGCGTAACTGTGTCATCATCGCAACAACTTCTGTCAGCGGAAACTCTTTTACAAACATTCACGTTTCTTTCAGGTGCCATACTCAACAGAACTAAAACCACAGCTTTGCAGATCGGTGGCGGTATCGGAGACATATCCCATGTTACCTGGTGCAAGGTCAAGGATTCTCACACAACCCTCGGTGTTACCTTTGAGGCCAAACCAGACAAGTTCCTGACGAAGAACTGGTCACACATGCTTAATAAATTACGTGCTGCTTTGATACTTCACTCCGACCGTGACTTGAACATACTACAGAAAGTTAAGACCATCGAGATCGCCATCACGAGCAAGATGACTTATTTGGCGCAAATTCTTCCAATCTCCGACCATCTAGCCAAGAGTATACAACAAGCGTTATGTTGGTTTCTTTTTAGGGGGCACATTTTCAAAGTTCAATTCGATACCTTAACCTTACCTTCGTTCAAAGGTGGCCTTAACCTCATTAAAGTACACAAAAAATGTGTCACCCTGCTCCTAAATCGCATCAGGAAGGATTTCCGTACCCGGAGGACCAGTATCATCACAAACCTCATTCAGCGGTGGAAGCCTCATAGCCTTGACCCACCCGTTAATATCGCCGGCATTCCACTTTGTTACCGACATGTGCGACTGTACTACATGGAAATGAGCTACATTCGACACAACATCGTCGATAACGGAAGCCTGACGAACAGGAAGCTTTATGGCCTTCTCACGACAACAAACCACAGGAATCGTCTCGAAGAAAAACATCCACATACACATTGGAGTATAGTATGGCGGAATGTGCACAGCGACGTGTTACCGTCACGCGTCATAGCCGACTGGTATCTAACAGTCAACGATAAAGTAGCAACGAATGAAAAGCTACATAAAATTGGCCTTCATCCAACGCCCAACTGTGACGCATGCGGAAGGGTCGATACGCTTCTTCATAGATTCACGTGCGGACATGCAGCTGAAATTACTACATTTCTTCGTCAACGATTGTCGGTGATAGACCGTACGACACCCTGTGGTGTAGGTCCTTTAGAGATCTTTCAGCCACAAAAACTGAGATATCCACGAGCCAAAAACAACGCTGCAACGTGGATCATGGGCCACACAGCATCGTTTATTATGCAGAATAGGCATGCTACTTTCCTCGACTATTATTCTTACATAGAAATTGAACACTTTAAAATGAGACAACATTGTGACTACAGGAGGATATTTGAAAATATGCTGAACATCATAATTAACGGTTAAATGCTTCAAATACAATATTCCGGATCGCAGAGGTTGCCAGTGACCTGTATGTATGAATCCCATTTGTTTCCTGGAACTTCAGTACTTGTCGGCAATATACGATATTATTCAGATGCTCACTAATGCAGAAGGCATTTTTTCTTTCCCATTTTCGTTTTCACATTTCCTTTCTCTCGCAGAGCAGCGGAGCAACTTACCTTCACTTATGAAGTGATAGTCCTTTGTGCACCACAAAAATTTCTGTTTACTATTTGGACCAAAAAATAAATAAATAAATAAAAATAAAAAAAAATAAAAAAAATAAAAAAAAAATCAAATAAAAAAAAAGGCCTCAAGAAGACATTTCATTTCTTATATTGCGCTACGGCGCCCTAGCAGAAAAAAAAAAAAAAAAAAAGAGGTTCCCTTGTGCGTTGCAGTGCTTGTACTATAAATTCGAATCACGGTAGAAGCCGCTGACTAAAACATTTTATTTTCCATTTTAATTAATGGAGTTGCAAACTGCTAGCAAACATTTCTTATGCGAAATCTGAAGAATGCCTTTAAACATCAATCTTCGTCCGATTTCGACTTAGTAAATTAAGTTAATATCATGGATTTCTGCTTTGCAAATTCCAAGGTGCTTCACTGTAAAATAGGTCCTGAAAAGATTCAAACCGACTGTCAACGATATAAATTTGAGCTTTGTTCGTCATATAGGTCTAACATGTCAGAAGGTTGTTTATGAAGTGCACATGTTCATTAATATAGTTCACATCTTCTAAATTTTTGCAATAGCGTTTAACTGTAGACGTTTTCTAACACCGGCGTTAGCAATTCCTTTCCGTTCTCTGAAACCTTCAAAACGACAAATTTTTCTGGTTTAAATCTGATGACCTTAACTATCACTTCCGATCAACAATAAATACTTCATGAACCCATACATGGAACTCCAAATGTGCAGTGTGCCTGCACTGCTACAGAGCATGCATTGCAAGGTATTCACACAGTTTATCGCATAGACTTACCATAAGGAATGAAACAAGAACTGTAATACACTTTACACCACAGACGCTCACTCTGGCTTGACGAAAACATCCAAACATTGACCAAAAGTTGCACAAATAATTAAGTTTGAAAGGAAAAGAAACGAGGTATGAAGCATTTATAAATTCATCGAATGTAGTGAGGTGGTTTAATTTCGTCCCAGTCTATAAAATTAATTTCGGGCCATACTCAGCTCTTGCCGATTACCCGCCTACTAATCAGGGCGTCTGTCTCCGTTGCTTTTGAGCGTGAATGGAAATTGTAGAAATTTTCTGTGGAGCAACATTTAATAATAAAGCGTTTTAAATCATCAAAAGCGATGAGCGGTAGCAGGCGCTTTCGATAAAGAACGGGGGAGTGCAGCGCCGCTGCTGTCGCCACGGCCGCTGCCAGTAGTCAGCAAATGGATCCCGGAGCTTTGCCGCATACGGCGTCCAGAGGAGGACAGTCTGCAGGAAATCTGCCGCAAAATCGTTACTAGATAAAATTTTGATATCGGTGTGTCACAAAGCGAAATAGATTGAATCTGCGCTACCATTACATTCACGTCTTCAGCATTCAGACAGAAGAGGCTATAAAAATATTTTATGCCAGCTGCTCTCGATCCACTGACATTATGAACAGAAACAACGCACGCTACCACTAGACCACAGGCGTAATCAGCCTGAAGTCTCTCAATCTTGGGACAAGTTTTCCTCCAGGAAGTGCCGCAGTCTACAGTGTTGTCAGATTGTGCAGATAACCGGACTTAGAGAATTAGCGAGTTGGCCAGTTTCTTTGTCCCATGTCGCGATCGGCGCGGACTTAGCCTCTGAAGCGGCCGGCCGCCGGTCAAGTTTTATGTCAAAGAGTGTACGTCTGGAGTACAGCATTGTATGGTAGTGAAACATGGACTGTGGGAAAACCGGAACAGAAGAGAATCGAAGCATTTGAGACGTGGTGCTATAGACGAATGTTGAAAATTAGGTGGATGGTGGTGGTGGTGGTGGTGGTGGTGGTAGTTAGTGTTTAACGTCCCGTCGACAACGAGGTCATTAGAGACGGAGCACAAGCTCGGGTTAGGGAAGGATTGCGAAGGAAATCGGCCGTGCCCTTTCAAAGGAACCATCCCGGCATTTGCCTGAAGCGATTTAGGGAAATCATGGAAGACCTAAATCAGGATGGCCGGAGACGGGATTGAACCGTCGTCCTCCCGAATGCGAGTCCAGTGTGCTAACCACTGCGCAAAATTAGGTGGACTGATAAGGTAAGGAATGAGGAGGTTCTACGCAGAATCGGAGAGGAAAAGAATATGAGGAACACACTGATAACGAGAAGGGACAGGATGATAGGACATCTGCTAAGACATGAGGGAATGACTTCTATGGTACTAGAGGGAGCTGTAGAGGGCAAAAACGGTAGAGGAAGACAGAGATTGGAATACGTCAAGCAAATAATTGAGGATGGAGGTTGGAGGTGCTACTCTGAGACGAAGAGGTTAGCACAGGAAAGGAATTCGTGGCGGGCCGCATCAAACCAGTCAGTAGACTGATGACAAAAAAAAAAGAAAGGTTGGAGGGGAAAGGAGCAATCCAAACCACAGATCTACTCTGACTCCCCCCCCCCCCCTTTTGTCCTCAAAAGGGAACAAACGCACCACTCTTTCTAATAACACCTTCCCGCGGGTTGGCAGACGAGAATGAATGGCGGGAAACCCCCCCTCCCTAAAAGTACGGCTAGTATAATTAACAAGAATAAGTAAATTCAAATAAACTTCATACAATCTGTTAGCAATCAACACCCAAATTCTGGTGCGTTACGACTCCCAGGACTGAACCAACGCAGCACCTCCAAATGCTCTGACAAGTCGCCCGCTGCCATCCATTTCAACGGACGCAGGAAGGCGCGTCGATTTTCAGAACCTCCTCGCCGGTCGACAGCATACGGCCGAACTGCAGATTAGGCCCCTTGCGGACCCACGCACAGGAAGATTCCTCTCGCGACGAGCAGTTAACGCCCCATACCACGGAGCAGCTGCTCGCGTCGCTTACGCTGATGGCGCGGTCTGCGTGCTGTCCCTCTAGCACCGGCAGAGAAGTCTCTTCTTGATGCCCCGACTGCCAACTCCCCCCGAGAGCCCATACAGCCTCTTCTTAAACCCACCCGAACGGCCCACTTTTCCCCTTTCCCGCTAGAGGGATACACTGAAGCCTTCAAATTGCGTGAACGGCGCCACCGCCAGAAAACGGAGGGCGACTGCTTCACGCTACGCGCTGCGGCGCGCTTTTCAAAGCTTACGTTACTATGGCTCACCGCCACTCGGAATGCCACAATTGAGACCTTCAAACGATCTCCGTTGGCTGCAGGAAGCAGAAGTGTGTCTCCATGTAAGGTTTCTTGCTTGCTTCACACGTGTGCATCACAGTCAGCGTTCTGGCTATGAGCATTCCCTATTAAAGGGTACACAAAGATGGAACCCTACTAGGCATGCCACTGCGTTATCTGTTGGTGGAAGACGCTGAAACCTTATCAGTACGTCTACTGTGCACCAGGTGGCATATGCTGTCATTGCATCAAAATCGACATCGTCTTTCCAGGTGTAGTAATTTTTTTCTGGCAGTGAATTTTGTCTTAATACAGCGTAATATAGCAGCACAGTACAATAATATTTTCTAATATTGATTTACACTACTGACCATTAAAATTGCTACACCAAAAAGATGACGTGCTACAGAAGCGAAATTTAACCGACAGGAAGAAGATGCTGTGATATGCAAATGATTAGCTTTTCAGAGCATTCACACAAGGTTGGCGCCGGTGGCGACACGTACAACGTGCTGACATGAGGAAAGTTTCCAGCCGATTTCTCATACACAAACAAAAGTTGATCGGCGTTGCCTCGTGAATCATTGTTGTGATGCCTCGTGTAAGGAGGAGAAATGCATACCATACACGTTTCCGATGGACGGATTGTAGCCTATGGCGATTGCGGTTTATCGTATCGCGACATTGCTGACTGTTAGCAGAATATGAATCGCTGGGTTCAGGTGGGTAATACGGAACGCCATGCTGGATCACAACGGTCTCGAGATGAGGGGAATCTTATCCGCAAGGCTGAAACGGATCGTGCAGCCACGTCCAGATCCCTGAGTCAACTGATGGGGACGTTTGCAAGACAAAAACGATCTGCACAAACAGTTCGACGACGTTTGCAACAGCATGTACTATCAGCTCGGAGACCATGGGTGCGGTTACCCTTGACACTGCATCACAGACAGGAGCGCCTGCGATGGTGTACTCAACGACGAACCTGGGTGCACGAATGGCAAAACGTCATTTTTTCCGATGAATCCAGGTTCTCTTTACAGCATCATAATGGTCGCATCCGTGTTTGGCGACATCGCGGTGAACGCACAATGGAAGCGTGTATTCGTCAGCGCTATACTGACGTATCACTCGGCGTAGATGGTATGGGGTGCCATTGGTTACACGTCTCGGTCACCTCTTGTTCGCATTGACGGCACTTTGAACAGTGGACGTTACATTTGGGATGTGTTACGACACGTGGCTCTACCCTTTATTCGATCCCTGCGAAACCCTACATTTCAGCATGATAGTGCACGACCGCATGTTGCTCGTCCTGTACGGGCCTTTCTGGATACAGAAAATGTTCGACTGCTGCCCTGGCCAGCATATTCTCCAGATCCCTCACCAACTGAAAGCATCTGGTCAATGGTGGCCGAGCAACTGTCCCGTGACAATACGTCGGTCACTACTCTTGATGAACTGTGGTATCGTGTTGAAGCTGCATAGGCAGCTGTACCTGTACACGCCATCCAAGCTCTGATTGACTCAGTGCCCAGGCGTATCAAGGCCGTTATTACGGCCAGAGGTGGTTGTTCTGGATACTGATTTCTCGGGATCTGCGCACCCAAATTGCGTGAAAATGTGAGCACATGTCAGTTATAGTATGATATATTTGTCCCATGAATACCCGTTTATCATGTGCATTTCTTCTTGGTGTAGGATTTTTAATGGCCAGTAGTGTATTTTAATGTGTTTGGATTAAATCATCAGCTCTGACTTATTTTCAGAAATTGTAGATCGCTCTCCGTGGAATCCCGGCGTTACGACCATTATACAGCACACTGAGATGAAAAAACTCATGGGATACTTCCCAATATCGTGTCGGACCTGCTTCTTTTCTCCAGCGTAGCGCAGGAACTCTAAGTGGTATGAACTGAACGAGTCATTGAAATTTCCCTGCAGAAATGTTGAGCTATGGTGCCTCTATAGCCGACCATAATTATGAAAGTGTTGCCGATACGGAATTTTGTGCACGAACTGACCTCTCCATTGTGTCCCATAAACGATCGTTGGGTTTCATGTCGGACGATCCGGGTGGCCAAATCATTAGCCCGAACTGTCCAGAATGATCATTAAACCACTAGCGAACGAATGTCGCCGGCCGGGCTGGGCGAGCGGTTCTAAGTGCTACAGTCTGGAAACGCGTGACCGTTACGGTCACAGATTCGAATCCTGCCTCGGGCTTGGATGTCTGTGATGTCCTTAGGTTAGTTAGGTTTAAGTAGTTCTAACTTCTATTGCACTGGTGACCACAGATGTTAAGTCCCATAGTGCTCAGAGCCATTTGAACAACTGTCATCCTCAAAAATTCCGTAGCTTTTTGGGATGACTGGCAGCAAATGGTCTCCTAGGTTCCGAACATTATCATTTCCAGTCAATGATCTGTTTAGCTGGACCAGGAGGTGCAGGAAATTTCACGTGAACATAGGCCACACTGTTACAGATCCAGCACCAACTTGCATGATGCCTTGTTGACAACCTGGGTCCTTGGCTTCATGGTATCCGCGCCGCATTCGAAACCCATCATCACCTCTTACCAACTAAAATCAGCACATATCTGACCAGACCACTGTTCTCCATTCATCTAGGGTTACTTGACTAGGCTACGGTTTTCCACTCGTCTAGGGTTAACCAATGAGGTCACAAGCCCAGGAGGAAAGCTGCAAATGATGTCGTGCTGTTACCAAAGGTATTCGCGTTGTTCGTTTTCTGTCTTAGCCCATTAACACCAAATTTCGCCTCTCTGCTCTGACGCGTATGCTCGTCGTACTTCTCAGATTGATTTCCGCTGTTATTTCACGCAGTTTTGCTTCTCTGGTGGAACTGGCAACTCTACACAAACTTCGCTGCTCTCGTCATTAAGCGAATGCCATTGGTCACTCTGCTGTCCGTGGTGGTAATGCCTGAACGTTTGGTATTCTCGGAACACTCTTGATACTGTGAACCTCGGAATAGTGAATTTCATAATGATTTTCGATACAGGGTGTCGCAAGTGTCTAGCTCCAACTACCATTCTGGGTTCAAAGTCTGTTAATTCCAGTTGTGAGATCATAATCGCATCGGCAACCTTTTCACATGAACCACCTGAGCAGAAACAACAGCTCTGCCAATGAACTGCCCTTTTGTGCCTTGTGTAATCGGTACTGCCATCATCTGAGTATGTGGGTATCGCTGTCCCATGAGTTTTGCTACCTCGCTTTACAAGGTGCATTCAAGTTCTAAGGCCTCCGATTTTTTTTCTCTGGACTGGAAAGAGAAACATGCGCATTGTTTTAAAATGAGGCCGCGTTCATTGTCACTACGTCTCAGAGATGGCCGCACCGTACGGCAGATGGAATTTTACCGCCAGCGGCGAGAATGAGAACTGTTTTAAATACTTAAAATGGCGACGTTTTCCTTACTTGGACAGCTTGCAGTCATTCGTTTTCTGAATTTGCGTGGTGTGAAACCAACTGAAATTCATTGACAGTTGAAGGAGACATGTAGTGATGGAGTTATGGATGTGTCGAAAGTGCTTTCGTGGGTGCGACAGTTCAATGAAGGCAGAACATTGTGTGACAACAAACTGAAACAACCCCTGGTTCACACAAGCCAGTCTGACGACATGATCGAGAAAGTGGAGAGAATTGTTTTGGGGGATCGCCGAATGAATGTTGAACAGATCGCATCCAGAGTTGGCATTTCTGTGGGTTCTGTGCACACAATCCTGCATGACGACCTGAAAATGCGAAAAGTGTCATCCTGGTGGGTGCCACGAATGCTGACGGACGACCACATGGCTGCCCGTGTGGCATGTTGTCGAGCAATGTTGACGCGCAACGACAGCATGAATGGGATTTTCTTTTCGTCGGTTGTGACAATGGATGAGACGTGGATGCCATTTTTCAATCCAGAAACAAAGCGCCAGTCAGCTCAATGGAAGCACACAGATTCACTGCCACCAAAAAAATTTGGGTGACCGCCAATGCTGAAAAAATGATGGTGTCCATGTTCTGGGACAGCGAGGGCGTAATCCTTACTCATTGCGTTCCAAAGGGCACTACGGTAACAGGTGCATCCTATGAAAATGTTTTGAAGAAGAAATTCCTTCCTGCACTGCAACAAAAACGTCCGGGAAGGGCTGCGCGTGTGCTGTTTCCCCAAGACAACGCACCCGCACATCGAGCTAACGTTACGCAACAGTTTCTTCGTGAGAACAACTTTGAAGTGATTTCTCACGCTCCTTACTCACCTGACCTGGCTCCTAGTGACTTTTGGCTTTTTCCAACAATGAAATACACTCTCCGCGGCCGCACATTCACCAGCCGTGCTGCTATTGCCTCGGCGATTTTCCAGTGGTCAAAACAGACTACTAAAGAAGCCTTCACCGCTTCCATGGAATCATGGCGCCAGCGCTGTGAAAAATGTGTACGTCTGCAGGGCGATTACGTCGGGAAGTAACGCCAGTTTCATAGATTTCGGGTGAGTAGTTAATTAGAAAAGAAATCGGAGGCCTTAGAACTTGAATGCACCTCGTATTGCAATATAAAATTTAATTTAACGCAGTATTTGAAAAACGTAGAGTCTTTGTCCGCCGCTCGTGGTCTACTGGCTAGCGTTGTTGACTCTGGATCACGGGCTCTCGGGTCCGATTCCCAGTCGGGTTGCAGATTTCCTCTGCCGGGGACTGGCTGTTCATATTGTCATCATCATCATCATTCGTGACAACGGCTAGATTGTACTGTGTAAAAAATTTAAAAATTGGACTGTGAAAAAATTGGGACTTTGTATGGGCGCTGATGACCGCGCTGTTGAGCGCCCACAAGCCAAACATCATCATAAAGTCCTTCTTCAAAGGAAGTTTGCAAGAGACTTGTAAACTGTCTGGCACAAAGAGTTTCACGATTTGATGTCAGCTCAGTACATATATTGCTAAAATAAAAGTGCGAATTCACACTTTCGCCAGGAAGTTCAAGGTTCTCACATAAGACGCGAGTACTTCTACAATACATGTTCACTGTCCAGTTCGGTAGAAAAGATTTCCTAAAGACGTGGGTGGAGGAGTTTTGGTGGAGTGCTTGCTGAATTCTGAAGTGGCGGTTTCATGGCAATAATCGCTATGTGTGGTCATAGAATCTCAGGCACCCAATTGAGCTACCGTAAATAACTGTTCAGCAAAGGATGTAAACAAGAATACTGCCTTTTAGTTTCCCTTGGAACATGACAAAATTCCACATATATAACCTTCACGATTCTTAAACCAAGTTTTAACCACGATTAAATTATGCTGTGTGTCAAATTCTACAAGGCGGTTTCCTTTTTCATTAATTTCCGGTATTCCATATTCACCTACTATTCTCCTTTCTCTTCAATTTCCTACTATCTAATTTCAACCCTTCATAGCAAATTTTCGTCTCTGTCATACTCTTCTTGAACCTCTTCGCCATCTGCGGAGCTAGCTGGTATATACACTTTTACTACTGTGGTGGGTGAGGGCTTCGAGTCTATTTTGGCTACGGTAATGCCTTCACTATGCTGTTGACATTAACTTACGTGTACTCATATTTTATTATTTATTATTAAACCTACTCCTACATTACCACTACTCGATTTTGTAATTACAACCCTGTAATGACCTGACTAGACGCCATCTTCCTCCTGCCACTGAACTTTATTAATTCGCACTATGTGGATCTTCAACCTTTTTAAAATTTTCTAACATTCATCTCTCCTGTCCATAGACCGCCAAATTTTTTCCTCCAGATGACGACAAACAGAAGAGCCATCTTAGCAGCGCTTACCATCACTTTAAATTTCAAGGCTCTTTCACGGTTTGTCGTTTGCAACAAGCGTTTGGACTAGATGTTCAGAGAGGGTGAACGTGGAACTTTAGTGTATTGGGTGATGTGAGACAGCGATTCATTTCAGATTGTGACGGAAAATCAGACAGGCAGAGTTGCTACTTAAATGGATGTTTATTTAATCATCGATGGGTTTCGCGTAGGTCCATTCTCAAACCGACCTATGTACAGAAGTCAAAATTACAATATGTCCAAACACAAGTTTATCTTAAATACAGGTGCAAACCATAAACGGATAGTATATCGCAACCGATACATAACAATTATTGCCAAATAAAACTTCTATCGAAAATAGCAGTAAATAAAGTGGGTACATATGTGTATGGTCCCAACTAACGTTCGTTAACGAATGTTACTGTTCCAGTTCGAAGGTGCTAGGAAACCTAGAAAAGGTGGCGCCCTCTTCGGGACGTAATTCTTTTAACTCTGGAAATGTTGTTTCCATAGCAATTCACAAACTTAAAAACAAGCAATGTACAAAACGATTATTTAACACATGTGGTACGTACAAATGACTCGTGTGTGTGCTTGTCTACCCAAATAAAGCACAATGTAATACTAACTACTAATCTCCATACTGAACGGCATGAAAATGTCAATACATCTTCATAGAACTGTAACGGAGCATCACTAAATTGGAGTCTGAAATACGTTACCATTTCGTAGCACAGTTGTGTCAAAGACACCAAACACGAGCATAAACCGAAAACAAATATTTTAAACATTTAAAAAACGTGCCATGGAAAGATATCCACAAGCCTAACATTTTTACAAAATAAAACTGTTGCGGTCTACATCTCGCATACAGACATATATAACAGCAGGATAACATGCAGAAGTAATTTAATTAAATAAAGCTGCGTGGTGTAACCAGTGGCTCCTGAAACTCAATCCTTCCAAGACCCAGGCAATCATCATAGGTCGTACCACTCGCTCCTTCCGGTTCCTGGATTTCTCCCTTACTGTCTGCGCACGTCCTGTCCGCCTCACCCCCACCCTCACCTACCTTGGCCTCACCATTGACCGTCACCTCACCTGGATCCCTCATCTCCGCTCCATCCAATCCAAAGCCCACAACCGCCTCCGACTCCTCAAACTCCTCTCTGGCCGGACGTGGGGGTTGCACCCCTCTACCATCCTCCACACCTACAAATCCTTAATCCGTCCCACCCTCTTTTATGCCAGTCCTGCCTGGATATCTGCCCCCCCCCCCAAATGCTATAAGTCCCTCCAAATCCTTGAGCGTCATGCACTCTGCCTCGCCTTCCGTATACGCCTCCCGTCCCCCACGCGGATCCTCTATGATCTCATTCCTTTCCCCCATCTGCTCCTATTCCTCGAACATATCCGCATCCTCTACACCTCCCGCCGTCTTGAACCCCCTCACCCCCTGGTTGCTCCTCTCCTCTCCCTTCCCCGCCCCCTGCCACGTCTTCACCGTTGTGTGCCCCCTACCCTCCATCTCAACACCCTACATCTCCTTTCCCAAGGTGGCTTCTGTCAACTCCCCCTCCCGGATGATGCCCTCTCTCCCTCCATTTATACCTCCTATCAACTCTGATCCTCACTCCCCCTCCTTTCCTCTGTCCTTTTCCCGGGCTCCCTCTCCCTCCCTTCCATCCTCTTTCTTCCCCACCTCCCCTCTCTTTGCCTAGGTCTCTCCCCTGCGTCCTTTTACTTTTCCCTCCTCTGCCTCCTCTCATTCCCTCTCGCGTCTGCCCTTCTCCCCCTTTATTAGTCCTCTCCCTCCTTGGTTTCTCCCCCTTTTCGTTTTTTTCCTCTTCTCCCTCCTTGTTTTTCCCCTACTCCAGGGCCCCCCCCCCATCTGCCTTGGGTCGGGAGTGCCATCTTTGTGCCGCCTTTCGTGCAGTGTTTTACAGTGTGTTTTTCCAGTGCGTGCTCCGTGTTGTGTCTTTTGAGACGTGTAGCGAACAGCCATCATACTTTCGCTGGGTGTGCTTTTTATTACTTGCGAACGGAAACCAGACTGTCGCCATGTTTTTTTAATTGTGTGTCTACTGTGTTACTTGTCTGATCCCTGTGTCTTTTATCTACATTGCCAACCCCCTTTGCTTTCTGTTTTAACTTTCCGCAATTTTACGCCATTTTTCACTTTAAATCGCCATTTTATCACCTGTTTTTTGTTTCTTTCTTCTTCCTTTATTTTAAAAAAAGTCTGTAGGCCGTAGAGCAGCGTAGTAAGCTGCTGCCGGCCCGCCCCCTTCGGGGGGAATTGAAAATCAATAAAGATAAAAAAAATTAAATAAACAGTAATTATATAAGCCATGGAATCCATACAATCAATATAGGACCAGGAAAGAGCAGGGGAAGGGGAAGAGGGTATGGAAGGAGGTTAAGCGAAATGAGAAGAGGGAAAAGGAAAGCGGTACAGAAAAGAGGTAGATAAGATAGATGAGATAAGAAGTTTCGAAAGTGGCGGGAAGACGCCAGGGAAAGGGGAGAGGGCGGGAGGGATGGACAGCATAGATGGCAAGGGGGAGCCTAGATTAAGAACTGAAGAAAAGTGAACTCTAATGCTTATCTCTAAATGTGCAAACCTATGATGAGAATAAAATACAAGCTCTGCATTAAAATAAATGTTTTCCGTAATTATACATAAAACAATTAAAACTGTGTAAACTAAAACGAAATGGCAAAACGTAGTGGCTGGGATTTAACTCTATCAATCATAGGCTGCTCTCAAAGCACACAGGTCAAACGTTTAAACATTACTGTAAATGTCCACAAAGTTGTTTGTGTAAACACACAAATGTTTTAGAGAAGGCATAGACTTATCAACAGTAGACTAGTCAACTGGCACAAGCAGAAATGCAATGAGTGATTAAAGTAAATAACTGCAAATAAGGACAAAACATACACTACTGGCGATTGAAATTGCTACACCACGAAGATGACGTGCTTCAGGCGCGAAATGTAACCGACAGGAAGAAGATTCTGTGATATGCAAATGATTAGCTTATCAGAGCATTCACACAAGGTTGGCGCCGGTGGAGTATCGCAACATTCCTGCTGGCATTGGTCGAGATCCAATGACAGCAGAATATGGAATCGGTGGGTTCAGGAGGGTAATACGGAGCGCCGTGCTGGATCCCAACGGCCTCGTATCACTAGCAGACGAGATAACAGGCATCTTATCTGCATGGCTGTAACAGATCGTGCAGCCACCTCTCGATCCCTGAGTCAGCAGATGGGGACTTTAGCAAGACAACAACCATCTGCACAAACAGTTCGACGACGTTTGCAGAAGCGTGGACCATCAGCTCGGAGACCACGGCTGCGGTTACCCTTGACGCTGCGTCACAGACAGGAGCGCCTAAGATGGTGTACTCAACGACGAACCTGGGTGCACGAATGGCAAAACGTCATTTTTTCCGATGAATCCAGGTTCTGTTTACAGCGTCATGGTGGTCTCATCCGTGTTTGGCGACATCGCGGTGAACACACATTGGAAGCGTGTATTCGTCATCGTTTACTGGTGTATCACCCGGCGTGATGGTATTGGGGTACCAATGGTTAGACGTCTCGGTCTCCTCTTGTTCGCATTGACGGCACTTCGAACAGTGGACGTTACATTCGGGATGTGTTACGACACGTGGCTCTACCCTTCATTCGGTCCCTGCGAAACCCTACATTTCAGCAGGATTATGCACGACCGCATGTTGCACGTCCTGTACGGGCCTTTCTTCATACAGAAAATGTTCGACTGCTGCCCTGGCCAGCACATTCTCCAGATCTCTCACCAATTGAAAACGTCTGGTCAATGGTGGCCGAGCAACTGGCTCGTCACAATACGCCAGTCACTACTCTTGATGAACTGTGGTATCGTGTTGAAGCTGCATGGGCAGCTGTACCTGTACACGCCATCCAAGCTCTGTTGGACTCAATGCCCAGGCGTATCAAGGCCATTATTACGGCCACAGGTAGTTGTTCTGGGTACAGATTTTTCAGGATCTATGCTCCCAAACTGCGTGAAAATGTAATCACATGTCAGTTGTAGTGTAATATATTTGTCCAATGAATACCCGATTATCATCTGCATTTCTACTTGATACAGCAATTCTAATGGCCAGTAGTGTAGGTGTGAGTACAGGCTACAGTGCAAAAGAAATGTAGGACGACGATCGTAGCCAATTAGGGTACAACCAGTACTTAAAATATACAGACATAAAGGAGCGTAAATTACAATCTGATTACAACGAATACATTACACTGAATAAAATAAAATACAACAGTAACTGCTATACAAAATAACGAGCATAGGCCACTCTCAGAGTCAAAAACCCCATGACCTTTGTAAAAAAGTTTAAAACCACCTCAGATACTGCTAAAGTCAGTTTCATTTTTAGAGAATATAATATTGAGGATGAAGATCATAGACACGTAGGGTACAATAATTGTTTAAAATATGCAGGATATAAATCAAGGCTAGAAACGTCATTACGCTTGGAATAAAACTGGTTTCAGATCATTTCTAACACTACTAAAGCCAATTTTTTTTCTAGACAAGACGATTTCTCAGCTAAGACCCATTCAACTTGCAGCATCCACTAAAAACTGTCACGTAGTTAAGCAAATTAATACGTCGAAGGTAACGAAGGGCTTGGAGGATGGAGTAGGAAAGAATTTTGGAAAAAGTGTCAAACACTGATATGTACGGGTTGCAATATGCTATCCATTTACGGTTTCCATTCGTAATTAATGTAATCTGGCGTTTGAATATACTGTAATTCTGACTTCTGCGAATAGGTTGGTATGAGAATGGGCATAGTCTGAAAGAGGACACTGACTCAATAAACATCGACTTTACTTGCAACTTTTGCTCTCTCTTTTTGCATCACCATCATCGAAACGTTTAGTTCTTCACTTCCTGGTTTTTGTACTGTGCTTACTGCAGTGTTCGAAGACCTACGGTTGTATTTGCCGAATCGTAGCTAGCATGGGGTATTACATTTCAGAGTCCATCTTCTCAGCACCTCGCACAGAACTGACTTATTTCTGCATCTAGAATGTGGACTTCATTTTGTTATTTTTTAGTTTATTTTCATTTATTCATGTTTTTCTTTTCTTTGTTAATTTGAAACTGCCACCTAACCTGATGAGAAACTCTTATTATCGTCTTTCAGTCTTGCTACTATTTTATTCAAGGTGTCACATCATCAGCTTTAGTTTTTCATGTTGGTTTTCTGTGTGTTTTTTTAAGAGTAGCACAGGAGTAGGATTGCAGGCTGGTTTTAAAAACTGAATAACAGATTGGTAAGTGCGAGATCGACTTCCAGCTATGAATTCTCTTTCCTACAACTTCTTCCACGGTTATCCAATCCTTCGTTTAACAGCTATCACCAGGATTTTTCGATTGTGTGAGCTGAGGTTTTGAGAAGTCAGCGGTTAGACAAATCAGTGGATGTAAATCAAGATGCCCTGCTGCATCACTCTCAAGGGACGAGCGGCAAGACGTGAAAAACTCATAGACTGGGAGATGAAGTTTAGAGTCCCAGCCGGATTTGGCAGCTAATCTTCCTGCTCGTATTATTTTAGGTCGACATCTTTCTGGCACACGCAGCAAACTGTTGCCTCATGCTTCAGAAAGGAGAGCATAGTGTGTGAGCCAAGCACGACACTAAACATAGCCCCAACTATTATGTGAGCATTTTGCAGGTAGTTTCTTCTGTCAGGCATTTTCCACTGCTGGAATTGTACTTTCCCCAGCAGGTTTTCAGAGCGCAGGTGGAAGGGCAAACCACTGGGAAAAGATCGCTATCTGCCTGCCTCTCCCGAAAATAGCCAAGCTATTCTGGTTAATTTCCTAGGATTTTCACCATTTGGTGAAAGCGCATTGTGACAAACAGGTGGGTAATTTCATTTTTTCACTCACAGACTTGAAAGAATTGCCCAGGGTGCTCTTAAAAACGGCTATCAGAGCAGCCAATAGAGCCTATATGAATGTTTGTAGGGTGGGGGTGAAACACCTGGGGTAAGCAGTAATTTTAGTATTTTGAAAGACGAATGACGACTAGTAAGCAGTCATAAAAATGTTCCAGTTCCGACGCTGTTATAATTCTAGGTAATACCGACTTTTAAATCGTTTTATTGAAAGAAGAGTACCTGGTTACATTTTTTCTTTTCTCAGAGAGCTAGCTTCCAGAATTCTCAGAATAGTGCAGGTGGAAAGCTGGCAGGTCGGAAGAAGATTTTTACAAAGTTTGCGATGGTAAAGGATCAGCAGTATATCAGGTGAGGCACTCCCGGTTAGATTATAGTAAGCCACCGGCGGAACAATATTGAATGTACACTTTTCGTTACCCGCTGCAGGGTGGAAAGCCACTCGCTTGTGTAGTAGCATTTGAAGTAATCAAAAGATGGTAGCACACAATCTGTTGTTAAATATGGCACCAAGACAGGTAATGTCGTTTATGTGCGTTAGTGTGGTAAGCTACAGTAAGGTGGTATTATAAGGACACAGCTTGAGTTCTTCAGATGAAAAACTGCATTGTGAAACCGATGTGGTAGCCGATTGTTTTGAGAGTTAATGATAGGGTAGCAGATGTATATTATCAGTCAAATCCATGGGATATGAGACCATCATCAGAGGTTAGCAACAATAGAATGCAATTATGTGATATGCAATGTTACAGTATCTAATTATGAAAGTTATCATGTCAGTCTAGTACATATTGTTCTCTTAAACAATAGGTACTAATATTTAATGGAACATAGACTATTAGCCATAAATGATTGTTATACTTGTGACAGACATCACTAGTTGCCTACCGTAGGGGTTAATGTGGCTTTCTATTACATAGTTGCTAAATAGCTGTATTGTTTAGTTTCGTAGAGTCATGCTATTAGGCATTTTTGCATCTTTACATTCTGTAAGAAAGAAGATTGTCTACTAACATAGCATAAGGAAATACAGCAACTGATGGATATCCTGTTAACTTTTCAGAAGTTACATTGTTAAGATTTTGGGTATCAAATCCTGATTCAGTTTTACTTAAGCACGCTATACTCAGAGAATGACGCGAAATTAATGTCCAGAAATGTGATAGTCCTATACAGGCAGCACAATTTACGACCGTAACTCGAATATGTTTAGTCGTACTATTCCTATACAGCATAAGAAGCTGACTGACGTCTTAAACTGGCTTCCCTATATGCCTGTGGTACATCATGCATTTTATTAATCCCTCATTCATCACGAAGTCACAGAGCACAACGAAAAACATAAATTAATTGGCAGAAGTATCGTAGATGACGCTGACAGCAACGTGAATTGTGATCAGTGAAGACCAATTTTGACGCTGGAACTCTGGTGATGTACAACGAAAAGTCACAAAATTGTATGTTGCCCTTGTACTTAATATTGTATCTCACTACGCGCAGTAGTTAAAAAGTCCTGTTTTATGTCACAATACTATCTCATTGTACGTAGTACCTTATAATACAGTAAACATACCTGTTACGTCCACCACTTCTTTTATGAAACTTTTTGAATATTTACATGTCCCTCTTGTAATATTTGCTTAATGTGGCTTCCCATTATCTAGCCCCGAGCGTCTCTGTTGCGCAGTTGGTTACAAGTGGATGAACATTTTCTCATTGGTGGGTGATTTATACATGTGAACTCTAAACAGCAAGCGCTGCAGATACGTTCTGACTTCACATCGTGGCAGACAGACGAATAATACACATCTCGGGGCAGAGACTCGAAGACAATACTTTACACTTCGACTTCTTGTTTCTGGGAAGCCTGAGCATCAGATGGTTACGTCTGAACGAAGTTAGGGATTAGCCATACTTCATTAAATTACCGTAGGTTCCCGATGACTAGTTGGACAGGCATAGTTGCATGGTTAACTCCATATCTCTTTCCAAAATGATCGCCCAATATCTCTTATACACTCCCGGCTATGTTCTGCTGAATTAAAGTGCTAGGAAGTTGATTACGACCGATCCCATATCCCTGTCACACTACTTTGCCACTTTTATCTGTGTTCCTTTTTTAGCTGGTGGTGTTTCCCAGCCATGGTGCAATATTGTAACAGAGTATGTGAGATCTTCAGCGGCCCAAGTGGTGCTGCTATATTATTCAAAAAAAAGTTCATCTTGAATAAAATTTCGGAATGTTAGGGAGTACAGGAAGATAAATATTGCCTCGAGAAGAACCCAATGCGAAACCGCAGATAAGGGCAAGCATGACAACGTAAATTTTCTAGAGAGCACTGACAGTAACGGGTTCCCAAACGATAGAAGGATACCCTATCAGAAGCAAAGAAATAAGGACGACAGATTCCGTTTGCCAGATGCTGTACAAGCAAACGAAGAAAGTTTAAGAACGTAGTGGACGCAGTCGTCAAAATTCCCAAACCAGCCCTAGACAGGAACCAAAAGGAATGTCTTAGACACGAGTGGGAAGCATCTGTAGGCGATGAACAGATTTACAAATTTGACATGTTGATGTTGTTATTTCACATCTTCAAATAGAGAAACGATCTGTTATGCTAACGGTGTGGATAGAAGTCCTATTTAATGATCGCAAAAATTCTCTTTGCAGCTAGTTTCAGCTCACTGACAAACTGTCATCATACTCCGCAAGCCACCTAATTGTGTGTGGCGGAGGATACCTTCGGTACCACTGTCTGACCCCTCCAAACATTTTCCATTCGCGAATAGTGCCAGGGAAGAATGACTGTCGGCAATCCCCTGATTTGGCTCTAATTGCTCTAATTTTCCTCTCGTGGGCAAAATGCGTGATGTATGAGGGGGGGGGGGGGGAAGTAATATGTTGTCCGGCTCCTCCTGAAAAGTTCTGTCTCGAAATTTCAATACTAAATACCTCCGTGATGCACAACGCCTCTGTTGTAACTTCTGCTGGTGGAGTTTGTTTATCATTTCTGTAGCGTTCTCTCGCCAGTTAAACGATCCTGAGGTGAAACGCGTCCTTCTCTGTCTCCTCCATCAGTCCTACCTAATAGGGATCCCCTTCTAACAGCTGTGTACCGCAAGTCTCTAGAGGAACGGAAGGTTCCAAATGATTGGAAAAGAGTACAGGTAGTCCCAGTCTTCAAGAAGGGTCATCGAGCAGATGCGCAAAACTATAGACCTATATCTCTGACGTCGATCTGTTGTAGAATTTTAGAACATGTTTTTTGCTCGAGTATCATGTCGTTTTTGGAAACCCAGAATCTACTATGTAGGAAACAACGATCCTGTGAGACCCAACTCGCTTTATTTGTTCATGAGACCCAGAAAATATTAGATACAGGCTCCCAGGTAGATGCTATTTTCCTTGACTTCCGGAAGGCGTTCGATACAGTTCCGCACTGTCGCCTGATAAACAAAGTAAGAGCCAACGTAATATCAAACCAGCTGTGTGGCTGGATTGAAGAGTTTTTAGCAAACAGAACACAGCATGTTGTTATCAATGGAGAGACGTCTACAGACGTTAAAGTAACTTCTGGCGTGCCACAGGGGAGTGTTATTGGACCATTGCTTTTCACAATATATATAAATGACCTAGTAGATAGTGTCGGAAGTTCCATGCGGCTTTTCGCGGATGATGCTGTAATATACAGAGAAGTTGCAGCATTAGAAAATTGTAGCGAAATGCAGGAAGATCTGCAGCGGATAGGCACTTGGTGCAGGGAGTGGCAACTGTCCCTTAACATTGACAAATGTAATGTATTGCGAATACACAGAAAGAACGATCCTTTATTGTATGATTATATGATAACAGAGCAAACACTGTAGCAGTTACTTCTGTAAAATATCTGGGAGTAAGCGTGCGGAACGATTTGAAGTGGAATGATCATATAAAATTAATTGTTGGTAAGGCGGGTACCAGGTTGAGATTCATTGGGAGAGTCCTTAGAAAATGTAGTCCATCAACAAAAGAGGTGGCTTACAAAACACTCTTTCGACCTATACTTGAGTATTGCGCATCAGTGTGGGATCCGTACCAGATCGGGTTGACGGAGGAGATACAGAAGATCCAAAGAAGAGCGGCGTGTTTCGTCACAGGGTTATTTGGTAACCGTGATAGCGTTACGGAGATGTTTAACAAACTCAAGTGGCAGACTCTGCAAGAGAGGCGCTCTGCATCGCGGTGTAGCTTGCTCGCCAGGTCTCGAGAGGGTGTGTTTCTGGATGAGGTATCGAATATATTGCTTCCCCCTACTTATACCTCCCGAGGAGATCACGAATGTAAAATTAGAGAGATTAGAGCGCGCACGGAGGCTTTCAGACAGTCGTTCTTCCCGCGAACCATACGCGACTGGAACAGGAAAGGGAGGTAATGACAATAGCACGTAAAGTGCCCTCCGCCACACACCGTTGGGTGGCTTGCGGAGTATAAATGTAGATGTAGATGTAGATGTAGATAATCAAGAATCGGGTGAACAAGCGCCTGATAAGACACTTCTTTCGTGGATGAGTAACATTTTCTTAAGATTCTTCCGATAAATCTGAATCTGGTGTTTGCTTTTCTGATTATCTGTTTTATATGGTCTTTCCACTTAAGGTCACTCTGGATAGTTACACCTAGGTATTTTACGGCATATGCTGTCTCAAGGTGTTTGTCGTCAACAGTTTAGCTGTACAGTAGTGTGTTTCTCCTACGTATGTGCAATATATTACATTTACTTACGTTCAAGATCAAATGCCAGAGCCAGCACCAATCTTCAAATCTCTGCAGTTCGTTCTGCAAATTCTTAATATCTTCTGGTGTTGCTGCTTTGGTATAGACAACTGCATCATCCGCAAATAGCCTTAAAGAGCATCCGACGCTTTCTACTAGATCATTTATATATACTGTAAACAGCAACGGTCCTATAACACTTTTCTGAGGTACTCCAGATATTACATTGTAATAAAAATTACTTGATTAAATCGAAAATAAAACACCCTGTACTTAATGAATGCTATCCCTGAAATAATAAAACTTCTTACCACTATCTGCGCAATGGTAATGCTCTCCACAGTGCTCTCTCTTAGTACTCCAATTTGTGTAGTTACCATAAAGCTATTGAGCAGGGCTTTTCCTTAGCATACATTTTAATTAAATTGAATATGACTGAGACAATAACTTCTTGAGCAAAATAGTTAATCAAAAATTAAATAGATCTGAGAATCAGTATTGACTTTAGGTAAGACACACACTTTAAAACTTGTATTTTGACTCTTTGACAGTTAATAATGCTCACAATTAACACACGATAAACTGATTGTACATTAACAATTACCTTTACAAGATCATTGAATATGAGTGCTATACATTGTCTCAAACATCACTTATGAGTACGCGCATTTCGTTGTTAACAAAACAACTTTCTATACCTCAGCTATTTACAATGTGGTATCTTGCAAATAAGAAAATCATTACTGCCCATAGCGAGTAAGTATATATGTCCAGCAAACCTCAGATACAACACGTCTTGTGAGTCTTTCATACTTCTGTCCATCTAAAGTTTCTCTAACACATTAACCAAAACACATTGAACCTACGATCGCTGTTGAGCAGCAGCGCCATTACAAAATTTATACGACATTTGACCATCTCTGGTTCAATATAAAATTTTCTTATAAAATTTACCCTATCTATATATCATTCATCTTCACTCCTGGAAATGGAAAAAAGAACACATTGACAACGGTGTGTCAGACCCGCCATACTTGCTCCGCACTCTGCGAGAGGGCTGTACAAGCAATGATCACACGCACGGCACAGCGGACACACCAGGAACCGCGGTGTTGGCCGTCGAATGGCGCTAGCTGCGCAGCATTTGTGCACCGCCGCCGTCAGTGTCAGCCAGTTTGCCGTGGCATACGGAGCTCCATCGCAGTCTTTAACACTGGTAGCATGCCGCGACAGCGTGGACGTGAACCGTTTGTGCAGTTGACGGACTTTGAGCGAGGGCGTATAGTGGGCATGCGGGAGGCCGGGTGGACGTACCGCCGAATTGCTCAACACGTGGGGCGAGAGGTCTCCACAGTACATCGATGTTGTCGCCAGTGGTCGGCGGAAGGTGCACGTGCCCGTCGACCTGGGACCGGACCGCAGCGACGCACGGATGCACGCCAAGACCGTAGGATCCTACGCAGTGCCGTAGGGGACCGCACCGCCACTTCCCAGCAAATTAGGGACACTGTTGCTCCTGGGGTATCGGCGAGGACCATTCGCAACCGTCTCCATGAAGCTGGGCTACGGTCCCGCACACCGCTAGGCCGTCTTCCGCTCACGCCCCAACATCGTGCAGCCCGCCTCCAGTGGTGTCGCGACAGACGTGAATGGAGGGACGAATGGAGACGTGTCGTCTTCAGCGATGAGAGTCGCTTCTGCCTTGGTGCCAATGATGGTCGTATGCGTGTTTGGTGCCGTGCAGGTGAGCGCCACAATCAGGACTGCATACGACCGAGGCACACAGGGCCAACACCCGGCATCATGGTGTGGGGAGCCATCTCCTACACTGGCCGTACACCACTGGTGATCGACGAGGGGACACTGAATAGTGCACGGTACATCCAAACCGTCATCGAACCCATCGTTCTACCATTCCTAGACCGGCAAGGGAATTTGCTGTTCCAACAGGACAATGCACGTCCGCATGTATCCCGTGCCACCCAACGTGCTCTAGAAGGTGTAAGTCAACTATCCTGGCCAGCAAGATCTCCGTATCTGTCCCCCATTGAGCATGTTTGGGACTGGATGAAGCGTCGTCTCGCGCGGTCTGCACGTCCAGCACGAACGCTGGTCCAACTGAGGCGCCAGGTGGAAATGGCATGGCAAGCCGTTCCACAGGACTACGTCCAGCATCTCTACGATCGTCTCCATGGGAGAATAGCAGCCTGCATTGCTGCGAAAGGTGGATATACGCTGTACTAGTGCCGACATTGTGCATGCTCTGTTGCCTGTGTCTATGTGCCTGTGGTTCTGTCAGTGTGATCATGTGATGTATCTGACCCCAGGAATGTCTCAATAAAGTTTCCCCTTCCTGGGACAATGAATTCACGGTGTTCTTATTTCAATTTCCAGGAGTGTATCTCACACTTTCATTGTATGGTTAACGTTCTTAATTATGAAAAGACCTCTGCAACTTAGGTTCTGAACATTAGTGGAATGATGGTCCATAGCACCTACACCTCGAGCTACAATAGCACCTTCGACCATGGGATACGATAGCACCTAGACAATGGTCTGCAGTATAGGTTTGTCCTGTGTATATATATTATATATTGCTATAGAAAATTCTTATCGACTGTTATGTATATTGTTACAATATTTCATGCAGATTAATTGATGACATTCCTAATTTTTTTTATCTAGTACTTACACCTCAGACTATTACATCATTTACTTTAATGAATACTCATTAGTTGTAATTTCTTTTTAACTCAACACTTATTTCAACTGTTGATGCCATGTTTCTTAGCAATCATTTACTGAGTATGTCTAGTTCTATCACACCTATCTCATCAAATCAGTGAATAAGTGTTATAACAATCAGATGTCCTATATCCATGGTTGTTCTATTACATTTTTAAGCACACATTGTAACTTATCTTCAATGGCAAGAAACGCTTGTCTCATATGAAGCACTTAAATATGAGCTTTATTACTTGATACTTCATCATGTATATCGCACCTACACTTTGAGATGCATTTGGATTGATTGTCTCCTTTGGTCTCTGGATATTTTTGAAGTTAGGGACACTTACTAGTCAACATACCGTCAGATGGTATTTTATTCTGTATCATATACACAGGCATAGGATTACTTATGGTTGTAATTAGCATCTAAAGGTTTCAGTATGTCATTTACATACTTCTTTTTACTATTATCGAGTTTAATAGTGGTCATATATTAACTCTTTGTACCTGGTACCTAGACCTAAGTGTTATAACATTATGGAACATTATTTTATATAAAGCACTAAAATTTGTATACATTATATGCTATGTTGTGTATGTAACACATAGACCTTAAGAAATATCAGGATTATGTTCCTTTCTGATTTCAGATGTAGCCATCTTTATTAGCCCTTGCCACTTCATGCTTTATCTTAAGGCTACTAACTATTTATTATAGATACATGGATTTTGTGATACTGTTTGATTCTCCTGCTTTCCTTGTTTTGTATGGTTGATTGTTGTATTACATTTTATGCAAATATTGTAATTTATGATTAACCTTAATAATATATATGAAGCACTTAACTGTGAGCTGTACTACTTGGTGTTTGATTCTGTATTTAGCACCTACAATTTGATTTAGATTTGAATTGTGTATGTTCCTGTGTCTCACATCTTCAGATCTTAGTTCATTAATATTATTCAGTCACTTTGTGTTTTTGCACATAGATCAGTTGACACCTTATTCTGTATCATACAACAGCATAGGACACATGACCATAATTTACATCTAATAGGTCCAGTGCGCCAATTTACAGTGTGCCAGGTTGCAGCACTAAATAACTTCAGTTGTGTGCTTCTTTTATAGGAGGCCTTACAATTATGACTGATATAAAAAACAGTTCTAGATTTCATACTTTTTATTAGTCCTTGAGTTATTGAAGAACATTGTGAAATCTTTGACTGCATTTAATATTAGCCTTAAGAAGGTTGCTGTATCACCATGCCAAAATGGACTGTAATAATATTTAGAGTGGAATAATGTTTCAAACTATGAGTCATCATAGTTGGTATGTCATCGAATATACATCACCTGCACCTTAACTTGCACATATGTACACTTGTTACAAAATAAAGAAAAATAATGGTTATTGTTCATCAGGTAACTTGTATTTTGACATGTACCAATGTATTATTGTATTATGATACATTCTATGGTGCTATGATTATATTCATGAAGTTCAATCTTTGTAACCACTCTTAATGTATGTTCTAATATCTAAATTTTACTGCCTATGTCATATCAATCTATTTACTGATTTGTAATTAAAACCACTTAAAACACTGCCTGTAGTTGGCACCTGGACTTGGGTTGCGGTATTACTTCAGTTTTTAATTCGATAATTTTTTTTGTCATTGACTCTTACATGTTTTCCTGTATTTTAAAATAACATACTGCTTTCAATTATGATCATATACCAACTTCCTTCTCGTTTAGTGGGCCCTGATTTTGCATCACATAATGAACAGTTTGTGTTTGGTGTATGGTTACCACAAATTTGTAGAATCTGAACCTAATTCCATGTAAATCAAATAAAATGCTTGTTAGACTACAATTCTCTAGCTCATCCTAGAATCACAAGATTAAAAAACTTCATTGGTTATTAGTGCCATCTGACAGTGGTTTCTTTGAGCAATGATGCCACATAGTGGCCACTTCTATGACATCTGTAATACTTGTATGTCCTTGTTCCTGTGTGAGTGATTTGCCTCATTTATATGACACTGATACTACTGTCAATAATCTTGTATTAAAAAGCAAGTTTTAGAGCATGAGTATCAGATAAAATATAAAACGTGGCTTAAGTTGCAAATTATGCAACTCCAGCGACCACCAGATATAGTATGAAACATGGCTAACATCGTAAATTATGTAACTCTGATGACCCTACTTTTGGTAAGCTCATAGGTTGATACCATTTACCAAATACACTTGTGAATGTCTTTTTCTCAGGATCTATTATATTTTTAATATGTATATGACAACAAGCTCAATATTTGATGGTGATGTGTATTGCCTACTGGCTGATACATACTGATCTAAGTAATAATTGTGGCTGCTATGTATCGTATAATCGGTGTTTGATTATTAAATGTATTTTGCTATTTACGGTATTTTAGATCTGAAGATGGTTCGTCAGTGAGCTGAAACTACTAGGTTGATGCATAAGTGAAAGGCGTTTTTGTTTTGCATATTGGTAATCCGGATGGTATGGGTTTATTTGTCGACTGCCATTTTGCATTTGTAGTTAACAGTTGCTATTTCGGTTCATGTATTGTAATTTTGTCACTTGGAGATAGTGGATGGAGTTGTGGGCGCCAGAAAATAAAGTGCCAAGTGGAGAAATAGGAATATTTCCGACATATTTTTCTCGATGAGTGTAGTAGAGGGTTGATAGCAGCGGAGGCAGCTAGAACAATTTGCGCCATGTAAAGGCCAGACCACGACAAGAAAATGGTTTTCTCGTTTTAAGTAGGATTGTTTTTACATTAGCGACTCTCCACATTCAGACAGATCTTCCGGATTTGGTGGTGAAGATCGTTTAAACGGATAAAGGCAAAATGATCTAGGGCAGCGTACTCGAGAAGTGGCAGATGTGATGGACTGCGATCTTTCCAACGTAGCGTCATGCAATATTTGCATGAAGAGGAAGTTTCAGATATCTTGTGTATGAATACCACATGCACAAAATCACCTCTGCTTGTTCGTAATCAATGGGTTCATGAACAACACCGACCATTCCTACCCTTACCGTTACTGGTGACGATAAATGGTGTCGGTACTAGGCGCTGCAGTCTG
Source organism: Schistocerca cancellata (assembly GCF_023864275.1). Taxonomy (NCBI): domain Eukaryota; kingdom Metazoa; phylum Arthropoda; class Insecta; order Orthoptera; family Acrididae; genus Schistocerca; species Schistocerca cancellata. The sequence continues at coordinate 2,968,892 of NW_026046765.1, read as the reverse complement.
GAGCCGAGCGACCGCTACGGTCGCAGGTTCGAGCCCTGCCTAGGACATGGATGTGTGTGATGTCCTTAGGTTAGTTAGGTTTAAGTAGTTCTAAGTTCAAGGGGACTGATGACCTCAGAAGTTAAGTCCCATAGTGCTCAGAGCCATTTGAACCATTTTTGAATATGCAATATAATGTATCTACCATGAATATGTAATGACTCTTGCATGCACAGGATCGGGAGTATAGTATAACGTATATAACGGTAGACAGGAAAACTGGGAGGGGAGGACAGAGTACCCCTGAGTGGGGAAGTAAAAAGGCGAGAAAGAAAATGTGAATGTAAGTATTCAGAGAACTTCAGCAAGTGTATATAGTCAGACAGTAACCATCTAGCAATTAACATGCCGGCTGAGTCGGTGCTAGCAGTACGAAAAAAGGTCTTAGCTGGACCATATTATTATGTCAGTGCTATAAGAAGATCGATAGCATTTTGTGGGGGACTGCACTAGAGCGATCTAGTTACAAATAGTGTTATATAAGGGCCAAGCTCAGAAAGCAATTGCCTAAGATATGTAAATAACGATATACGACTCAACACTCTACCTCATTGCCTTATTTCACAGTAGTATTTATCTTTTAAAATGAATGAATCATTACTTAGTTAATACCTACAGTATATGATATGTCAAACTTTTGTTGGTTGTGATTAAATTAAATCACGCTGGGTGTTACATGCTTCCTTCTCTATGCCCTGAAATTATAACTTTTATGTCACAATGTTGAAAGAATTAGCAAGAGAGTAGGTTGAAAACATTTCAAGAATTCTAAAATAGTATTTTGTTCACACTACTGCGAAACTGTAAAGCAAGGTTAAATAAAATGGAGAAGTATAGTTAATTTTTAACTTTAATACTTTCGAGTCAGAAGGACCATTTCTATTCATAGCAAAATCTTCAAACTTTTGGTAACTTGATGATCAGTTTACGTAGTGATTCTAAAATTGTATTTAGTTGTGTGTTACGCGTGACTTTGAACAAGGTGCTACTATCAAAGTTGTACCTGCGTTGTGATTGAGCTAATATCATTTCACATCGAGGATTATGTGAGAAAATATACTGACGGAAAAGGAACGCAAAACGAAATAATAAGTAATCTAGAGTAATGAAGTTTCGGGATTACATTTGTCTAGGTAACATATTTAAGTGAATAAGTTTGTAAGATCACAGGTTAACGTAAGCGCGAGGTAAACCATTGCAAATATCAAGAGCTGGCACTCGTTATAATGTTGAATGAAAGCGTGCAAACATGAATGCAATGTGTTGTGCAGGTGCCAGTTGTCATTTGGTAGAATGGAGCTCCATGACTGTTCCACTTGGTCGGTCAATGCAGGGACAGTTAATGTTGATCGTGGATGACACTGGAGTTGTCTTCCGATGATATCCCGTACGTAGTCGACTAGTGATACATCTGGTGATCGAGCAGGCCAAGGCAACATGTCGGCAGTCTTAGAGCACGTTGAGGATGACGACAGCTGTGTGTGGGCGAGCTTTATCCTGTTGCAGCTCTGGAACGCTCTACATGAAATGCACCAACATAGGTCGAGCCGCTACACTGACGTACAAATGTGCATTTGGGTGCGTGGGATAGTTAAGAATTGAGGCCCTCAACTGGCTCCTTCTAACCAACTCACGGCAATCACTGGCAATGCCACCATTCATAAGAAAAGATAACTCACCTCCACCCTATGCTCCAATGACCTCTCGATGGACATCAGTGAAGTCGGGAATGGTGATGGTTTGGTGTCAGTGGAATTCTCACTACAGGACATCGGGCTCGGGGCCGCCTTCGAGTAACGGATTTGTATCAGTTCGTTGTGTCACTATGGCACCAACTGCTGCTCTAATTGCTGCTGCAGAGGCACCACGATCTTCCAGAGCCGTATGACGAACACGAACGCCTTCCGTCTCGGTAGTGCCGGGTGACCATCTGGAGATCCATCTTCTTGCAACGGTACATTCCTCTGACCACCACTGCCAGCGGTCATCAACAATGACTACATTAATGCCAAGTCTTTGTAAGTATCGCAGAAGAAATATTGAGCTTGTTGTAGCACTATTACACGACCTCGTTCGAACTCAGTCAGATGCTGATTATGGCGTCTTTATCGCCTTAAGGGGCTCCGGAAAGGCTCAAAATTATGAAAAGTTCAATTTTTACTTTTTTGCAATTTCTGAATCTGCAGACTATTACCTTTTAATAGATATATAATTTATTCAATTCCGAAGACTACAACTATTTTTAAATTTTTTTTGAAATGTGTTCTACATGGGCGTGACCCACTGTGGCGCTGTTAAACTGCTGTCAAATGGTGTTATTATTAACGTCCGTGTTCATCAGGTACATTTTAGTGATGTGAGATAAAGTATGTGTTGTGGCTAACCTGTGATGGTTCAATATATATCGCTGGTGTGATTGTCGATTGTTTCATGTTTATTTACTCTGCCGTTATCTCGAAAATATTCGTAATTAATACTGTTTCTTGAGTCTCTGTTTTGTTGAAGTATAATAATGAGTAAAAGTAAAGTTGCTGTTGCGACTTTCAATGATGGCAACATTGTAAGGTGCAAGGTATTTAGAAATATGGGAATGAAGATAGGTTCTAACATGGTACGAGCGATGCTTGCTTTAGACAAGGAACGCCTTCGGGCTGCAGACAGGGCTGTAAAGAGTCTAGAAATACAAGCAAGAGTAAACACGAGGAGGAACAAGAGGAAGCTGGAGGAGGAGTTTGCAGAGGATGAAGATAATCCATCCTATGGACCTGGAATGCACTAAAAAGTTAATCCAATCTTTGTCACTCGATTCCCAAAACTTTTATTTTCTCATACTAATTACATGTTTTCTAAGGATCTTCCAAACATATTTGTTTCAAACTTTCAGTAAATGTTACACCGTACCTTCTGCATAATTTAACACAGCCTTTTTCCAAAAAACTGTATATTTTTGAATACATATGTTGTGAATTTTCATTACAATTGAAAAAAAAATCATGTTTAATAACTGAACTAAAATTTTGTAAAATCCCTGTGTTAAGTTGTAGCCCATATTCCAATAAATAATCTGTAAAAAGTTCAACTTCCTACCTCAAATACTTTGTGAGGAAAGATGTAATTTATAAGCGTTATTTTAACATTGGAAGTATAGGGCGTTCTGGAGCCCCTTAAAGGCGTTCTGGACGAACATCAACTCCCCTCGTCCAGTCTCAAAAGTAACTAATGCTCACGACCGCTACAGCGTTTCACACTCTCATGCGGCTGGCGCGAAGTATGAAAAGACATCTTTCATGTCGCACAACTTCTTCCTGGAGTTGCGATTTATTTCTGTGACAGTGCCATCTCTTAACTTTTAATGACTACCAGTAATAGTTATAAATCATTGATTTGGCGTTCAGAATTCCGTAGCCAAATTTCCTTGCTTAAATAAAGAATTATTCTTTACGAATCTGTATCATTTATAGTCAGCTCGAACAAGTTCGTTAAAAAAGAAAGCGGAACTTAGCACTTGTTTAATGACCGTATGGCTAATGGAAGTTCTTGACTGGAGTGGACTGGTGAGTGGTGGACGTTATTTAAAATTGCTACAGTTTAAGTCAGTAAGGCTGCATTGCCAGATTTACAAAGCTGAGTTCATCTACTTTTTCCTTACGGCACAAAGTGGTAACTTTGTTGCAAATTTGTAATTGTGGTTTTCTCCATACACAGAAAAAACATTTGTCAAGAAACTTACCAATTGTGAAAAACTTATTTTGCAAATATTACCAAAATTTAGATAATTATAGGCTTAAACTCAATGAAACTAAACAAGAATGAAATAATATCTGACCTGGATTAAGGAAGATAATTAAACAAAAGTGCCATGCAGTTATACAGGTATCTGATCAGGGGAAACGTGTGGAAAAAAGGTCACTATATGCCCTAAAGAGCGTAATTACACCCAACTCTTAGACTCTTACTTCATATTTTACCAAAAGCCTTATTTAGAATCACAGGTATATTGGGAAATAAGGCAGTTTCTTATTTAATACACTATTCCAAAGTGTCCCTAATTTCGTTAATGAGACTTTTTTTGTACAATTTCAATTGTTATACTTATTTCTGTCGATATGTGTGCTGCCAAAAAATTAACCATTTAATGTACAGAAATAACTTTTTTCGATTTCTAATGGCTGAAGACAAGGTTAGTTACATTTAACGTTTTTACAGAATAGTCAAGAAATATAACTTAGTGATGTCGACAAATCTTCAGTTACTCAGTTTGTCAAAGTAGCAGTAGAAGAAAGTTTCGAAGACGCTCACAAACACCTTTTTCCTCCCACATATAAAAACAGCTTTGTGACCAGCTCAGGTGCAATACAGGTACGTGCAACTTCCACAACTAATGGAAACACTATGCGAGAACGCACTACTGCAGATATATCTGCTGCCTGTTAACTTAGGCTACACTAATTAAGAATAAAAGCCTAGGGTGCGCTTTTGTCAAAAAGTAATACCTTAGTCACAAAATTGCCCACTTCTACAGCGGATTTATTCCTTAATGAACTTCATTGTAAATAACCCACTACAGATCAAAAGGAACGAAATGTACATAATTACAATAGAAGAAGTAAGAAATTCCACTCACTATTCCGTAACAAATTTGTCTTTAGCACAAAAACGGATGTGTACAGTGCTGCGTCAAATGTTCTTGGTCACTAATACTAACGGAAAAGGAAAATTTAAAAACAAACAAAAAATTTTTTGACACGTTCTTCTATGCCATGAAAGAATTTTTATTTAAGTAATCTGTGAAAGAAGTGCGTATGAGCGGCTAATTTATAAATTTATTTAAAAAAGCTTGTAAATGGTCAACATTTAGCCATGTTAACATACATTTGTGTAATATGAATATAAAATGACTCCTTCCATATCATTAGGATTAATCATAGAAGTGAGTTATTCAACATAAAGGTAGCTAACTCTTGCCTTTACGCTCAGATTGGAAGCCACTGTGATAGAATATTCACCCTCTAGCACATATTAATCTGTGGAAAGCGTAGCATATTGAGAGAAGTTGTATTTATTCTGTTAGGTAGTTGACAACAACGAAAAAAAATTTTTCACATTACAAATTTCTTCCTGTCATTAGACCACACGGATAAACGTTCCATCGTTTCCCAACGTGCATGCCAATGGCGTCTGCACACTATTCCTTATTCAGAAAGACATTTGGTGTAAGTAAATTAAGAAATGCTTAAAGTTCCATATTCTACAAACTGAATTCATCCAGGCTCCTCTCTATTTTCTATTTGTCAGTATAAGCCTATTAGTCAACTTAAGCCGGCTGGTAAGTACTGGTCCCTGGAGCTGGGATCTACCGTGTGGAAAAAGTCTCTTGCTCCAGGACAATAGAGGTGGAGCCGGCAGTGGGAAGGAAGCAAAAATAAACCTCATTAATGTGGCTTATGTTAGCCCCGCTCAACTCTTTGTCAGCGACGTGCACAGTGTAAACAAAGGGGTGCTGCACGGGTTAACTCCATATCGCAGCGCCCCAAGAATCTCACACAGGACAAACAGCGCTGCCGGCCTGCCTGCCGTAAGATAAAGTTACTGCGTTTTCCTTCTGCTTTCTTCCCGGGGGACACATAAACACTTATTGTACAGTGTTTTGCTCAGAAAAAATTACTATTCTCTGACTGGCGCACATACATTCTGACTACAACACCACTCGTCTTTTGGAGACAGAATTTCTGTACCTGCATCTACATCTATATTAGTATTCCGTGAGCCATCTCACGGTGTGTGGCGGAGGATACTTCTGGCACCATGACATGTTTCCCCCTTCCTTGTTCTATTCGCGAAAGGCGTGTGGGAAGAACGGTTGTTGGTAAACATCCGTATTAGCTCTAACCTTCCTAGACGTTTGTGGGGGAAAGCATATCTTGACCGACTTTCCGAAGAACGCTCTCGGAATTTCAGTTGCGGATCATGAAAACTTCTTATTTAAAACTTCTTCAGAGAAAGTTTCTTGTTTGAAGTGCAGTGGTGTGACATGTGTAAACCTCATACTGCACTGTACTACTCGTTGTAACTACTGGGTAGCCTATATCCTATAGCAGATGCGTAATGATTCAGTATGATTCTCCAATTCGTAATGTTTCCAAAACATAGTAGAAGCTGGTTCCAGCTATAAATAAGTGAACACGCAAAAACTGACTGTGATATGTTCGGCGACTTTGACATCAGCAATGATAATCTGAAACGGTTAACCGTCATTTGTTAAATATGCATATGATTATTAATGCAACTTCTGGGTTGTATAGAAAAACTAGTTTAGCGTCCGCTGCTTCGCTCGCGTTGGCAAAGTCATTACAACAAAATTAATTTTGTAAACATATACTAGGCTCATTCAAAAATTAACGTCCGGTATGAAAGAGCAGTTTCTTTTTCTACACAATTCTGACAAAGTCGATTTGTTGTGGTGAATGTTAAATAGCTTTCTTGATTTAGTTCATAACCTCTAACACCTTCCAAATTTATCACGCTAATTCAGACCATCGAAGCATGTTCTTTTCCGCATCTACTTCTGACCAAAACACAGTTTTGGTAGCTAAAGTCGGAGGTATTGAAACGTCCCCTTATAACAATTGTACATATGAAATGTCCACTTAGAACAATTTATACATGACTGTGCTTAACCTGGCACACAATAATTTTAGCGCAACGCAATCTGACTATCAAAAATCCCTGCAAAGGAATGGCCCTGAGTAACATTAAACTACACCTTTCACAAATCACTTACCTCACAACAATCTTCGTTACTGGAACTTCTGCAATACAGCGAGCGCCACTACTGCCAGCTAAATAAAAGATTCAAACTACTGAAGGCACTAACTACTGATAGGGATAGTTAGCAAATGAAAGATTTTAATAGAGAACAAACACTGTATTTACCTTAATATTCATAATTAACATCCAGTATCACAAATCATCAAAACTCCGCCATCTCTCTCCCCACATCCACCACTGCTGGCGGCTCACCTCCAACTGCCCAGCGCTACGCGCTGTTCGCATCCAGCTATAGCAGTTCATGACAACAATGGCAGACAACAATTCAAACTTTTCATATAGAGAGTGCTACGTAACGTTGCCAATAAAAAAACATAAACAGCAAACTTACATAAAGAAAACATAAACAGCCTACTTACATAAAAACATAAACAGCAAACTTACATAGCCCCCATGCTCCCCACAAAAAATTTTTACAAATGGTGTTGGGCACTGGCCAATACAGATTTGAAAAAATTTTTCATAATTACAATCACAAAGATATCAAATGCACACACTTATTAATACAATGTTGGTCAACAGCTAAATTTTTCTCACAGTCCATAAAGACAGTCCAGATTGTTCATCATAATAGTAATTACAGTTTCTCATTAGTAAAAGAAATTGCACACAGAAGTAGTGGATTTCCATGTAGTATTGAAGAAGTAGTGTTGTCCTTCCAACGGAAAGACAGTGCTGACTCTTGAAATGCTGACAGGTAATGGGCCACAATGGAGCAAACCCACAGCAGAGTCATTCGAAGTTCTGACGAATATTGGTAGATAGGTCATCACAGAGCAGACCAACTGCAGTCCTGGTAGAGAGTATGGTATTGGTGGGCCACCAGAGGTGCAGACCCACTGCAGTCCTTGTAGAAACTGTGGTACTGGTGAGTCAGCAAAGGTGTAGACCCACTGTAGTCCTTGTAGAAACTGTGGTACTGGTGAGTCAGCAAAGGTGTGGACCCACTGTAGTCCTGGTAGAGATGGCCAGCAGCCATCTGCTGCGACTGTGCAGGTGCACAATCACCATCGAAGAGTCTTGCAGAGAAGATAGCAAGTCCATAAACCACCACTTGTGCACGCACAAAGTTTTTGGGAATTGTCCTTAGAACCAGCAATGCTGTTATCCAGTCCCTTGCTGAATTAGTAACACACGTGCAAACACTAACAGTCCCTACTTCTCACATATTGTCCATATACTATGACCAACAGAATGTGTGCAGTGAAATGAATGCTTACAAGTTAATAATATGATGAACTGGTGTCAATTACAATTATATAACATAAGAATACAATTACAAAGATACAAAATACATCATTAAAAACATAACAATACAGATAATATTTGTAGTAATAGGGGCTTTACAAAAGAATAGAAATAAACATATACATCAGTGTTACAGGAATGATGACATGAGTACATACATAAAAGATCAGAATAACTTTTGAAACGTCAACTTCACACATGAGCATTAAAACAAAGCAGAATAAATAAAGTCTAAGCATCTTTACAAAGAAAATAACAGAGTATTAGAAAAATTCTACAACATAGCTCTCATCAGCTAAACACATAAAGACAGGAAAACACTAATACACAAGGGTACACAAACACATAGTGGGTAACACCAAAGGAAAGGACAACACACAATTACATATTGGGAAAAAGCAGCAAAGAGGAAAGGACAGGGTTTGTTTTACTGCAGTATTTTGCTTGGAGATCTCCCTTCATTCCATAGATCGTTCGTCTTATTTCAACCTTTGCTTCCACCAAAAAAATCCTATCTAAGCATGCTTTCTGTATTTATATGTTCACATATTGCTTACCCCATCATTTATTTACAAGAAAATCCTACCTATACCTCGTTCCTGTATTCTATTCATATTTCTTTCAAAATAATTATTTCTGATTGTACAATACTCATTGGGGCCCAAATCTTTCTTCGCAATGCATTCTTTACCTATTCTCCATAGTCAGTTTCTTATATAGTCTACCCCCTCTTAAGCTAACTTAAATCTACTGAGCTCAGATATATATACCAAGGGACGAGGCAATGCAGCAAAAAAAAAAAAATAATTAACACAAACATCAATGACAAAAAATAGAAATGACAAAGCAAGCAGCATAAATTAGCAAAGCAAGTGCAATATTACAACTAATATAAGGCAATGCAGGAAACAAGAAAAACTAGCTTAGAAGAGTAACACAAAGTCAAATTCAGTAACACTATGCCTGACAAACAGCAGCAACTTATACCTAAACATGACATAGCTCAAGCAGAAAAAATATTACAGGAAAAACAACAATGCAGACAAGGGAAATGCATATTCACATCTTAATGTCTATGTAATTAAAGTGGTGCACCATAACAACTTATTGTAAAAAAAATATTACCATGTACTTGAAAAGAAAATTATGTGTTACTGTTATTAGTTCCTTCTTATTGTTCTTTCCTTTCCAAGTGCTCCTTTTTTAAAGAATGTGGATCATAAAATAATTATTTAATAGATCTGTTGACAGAAAGAGTTCACATTAGCAAATGCATTTCATTTTATAAAAGCAATGCTGCAACACAGCTGGAAACCAGATATCAAATGAAATAAGCAATTACGCAAACCAAAGCATAAAAATATCATTCAATAGTCATGTGGCATTTCGTTTCATAAGTTAATGGCTCTCAACTCTCGTAGAAAGACACTTGTCATAATCAGGTGAGCAGATGTACGAATATTTCCCATCAATTCATAAGCATTTCAATAATTAGCACAAAGTGCGAGTAATCATATGTTTTTAAGTAACGAGGGTGTCGCATTAGCGATGAAAGGCACATCCTAATGGCTTATTCTCCAGGTGTTTGACACAGCTGTGTGCCCACAACGCATTACAAAAATCATATGTTTTTAAGTGACGAGGGTGTCGCATTAGCGATGCCCTCTACAAAGGAATGTCATTAACAGATATATAGGCCTCTCCTTGTCCTTCTCTTCCACCTGTGCCTCTGGCACACCCTAATGGCTTTCTTTTCTACCTGAGCGTCTGAAAAGGCTTGTTCTCCAGGTGTCTGACACACCTGGGTGCCCACGTCACATTATGTGCAGGTGGTCACTTAACTTTCTTACGGAAATATTTACGACAGTAGTTTCCGCTACAGTGACAGTCTCATATAAAAACATTTCACAGGTCAAGAATTTTATTGACATAAACATACCTCAACAGCATAATACACATCGTCGTCGTAAAAATAACATCATAACACCTCAGTCAAATGTCAAAAACGTCGTAGCTTCCTCCAATGATTTCAAAACCTAAAGAAAATTCTATGCTCATTTCAGTAGTGTCATCTACCTCAAACGTACTTTAAAAATCATGATCTCATACCAAATACATCATTCAAAGCTCTCATAGTATCACAATGGTACCAAAAAAATATGAACAGTGCACAAAGTACAGACAAAGTACAATTTCTTAAGTGTGAAGTAATCCAACTCTGTAATTGCGTAAACATGTGTCACTGACGTAGTAAAAGGATGTTTGTTTCTCTGTTAAATGATCAGATAGCTGTGTAATTTATGTGTTAGAGAAATATGGTACCGATGTGTTAAATTGTATAAGCAAATACCATATTAGCTAGGGCTCCTTGTGCTTGCCAAACACATGGTACACAAAGTAAGCGTGTACCCCCCTGAGGTTTATTGTAATTATACCCTCAGGTGTTACAGATTACAGCAATGGAATGAAATGTATCACGAAAAACTTTCTTTGTAATTCAAAACTCTTTAAAAATAAATGTTTTAAGTACAAAATTAATCACTCAAATACGTGTCCTGTAGCGCTAAATATGCGTCTTGCTGTAAGATAATCTCTGGGAAGTGTCGTAGTTATTGTCCTCCGAAAGCTAAGTTCTGCAGAAGTCAATGTACTTACCTCATGATACACAAAAGTGAAATGCTTTGCGTATAGATTTCTTAGTTATTACGCTTATTGCCGTGATGAGGAAAGTACTGTGCTGTAACGTATTGTTGTCCTACGGAAAAGGCTGTCTCCTTGTAGCAATAGCACAAAAGTCACCACTAAAACATGTCTCACTTTATAGAAGAATTCAGAAAAAACTGTGCAGATATAAAACAGATACACCGCAAAAGCAACAATGTAAATTGTGTCACACATTAGTAGTGTCGTAATATAACCGTGTAGCTGTCAAAGAAACCAAATACTAAGTCATCTTTAATCTCACAGAAAGTACTTTAAATCCCAAATGTATTTTCAAGTAAACCAAAATGTTGCATTAAAATCTCATTAGCAGTACTGGTAAATGTTCTAATCGTGCAACTAACAAGCAAGAATGTACACACACAATTACACTGTGTCGTCTGTTCGCAATAACAATGCATTCGTAATTTCTGTTTAAATAATTTCTTTTGGTTCTTGACTGGATGGTTAGTTAGCTTTAAAACATAGTTGCATGTTAACAGTTTCTCAGTGTGACAAATTGTACAAGTAGCGTGAAGTGAAAATTGCAAAGACTAAGTTAAAAAGCAGATTATCTGTCAATAAATGGTTTTACATGAGAAATGTGGTGTAAACCTTTACTCTTCCTAGTACGCAGAGTTTCAACTTCAACGCAATTATCATGTGGTATACGTCGGATTCTGTAAGGTCCATTGTAAACTAGAAAGAATTTGTGACTCAAGTGTTTCTTCTTATGTGACAATGAATGAGCTTTAATGAGAACTTTCTGACCAATATATAATTTCTTTGCATTTGCTTTACCGTGTAGTTTTCTCCTTTTGTCTGCTGCAGATTTTATATTTTTTAGAGCCAAATCAATTATGTCTTTGTGTCGAAGTTTACGTGTATTCGGGAAAGGTACAAGCTCTCTGATTCTGTTCGGAGGTTCTTCATTCTTCAGTACAAGAGTAGGTGGTAAAGCAGTGGAATCATGAGGCATTTCATTCAGCACATTTTGAAATAAGTGTAAATATCTGTCCCAATGCTGATGCTTTCTGTGACAATAAAGTCTGCAAAGCTTATTGATTTCTTTCATAATCCGTTCAGACGGGTTACAATGTGGTGAATACAATGAAATAAAAACAGGTTTGATTTTATGATTCCGAAGCATGCGTGACCAAACAGCAGATCTGAATTGCGGTCCGTTATCTGAAATGACTTTACTAACGTGTCCAACTTCACGTAAGAAATTTTTAACAAAGGCGTTGGATACAGACCGTCCAGTGGCTTTACGTAACGGAGTGAAAGAAACAAATTTTGAAGTAAGTTCAACAGCGACTAGAACGTACGAAAATCCATTCGATGTTCTGACAAGGGGTCCCAAGAGATCAACAGCAGCAAATTCTTTTAATTTAGAAGGAATAATAGGAAACAACGGAGCACGATGTGAGATAGTAGATGGTTTCGCCTTTTGACAAAGTTTACAAATAGACAAGACTCTTCGAATTCGCTTTTCCATATTGTTAAAATAACAAGTCGTTCGAAGAATATGATAACATTTTCGTGGGCCAAAATGTGCGTAGCTGAAATGAATGTACCAAATGAGCTTATTAACAAAATCGTCTGGAATGCAAAGTACCCATAGCTTGTCATCAACAGTGCAGCGTTTGAAGAGTATGTTGTTTCTAACCAGGTAATAATGCCGAATCTGAGTGTGTGTCTTTTCATGCCATTTACTTTTGGTGTCTTTCCAAATCGGATCTTTATCTTGTTCATGAGCAATGTCCTTTAAAGATGTGGTGATAAAGTTTTCAAAGGCGACTTTCTGAATGTAAAGAATACTGAAATTTTTCTCGAGGTTGCCTTCTGTGTTACTTTTCTCAAGCCCAGCCGGTGCGCGTGACAGCGCGTCCGCAACAATGTTCTCCTTGCCGGGAATGTAGACTATTGTGAAGCGGAATTCTTGCAGAAACAATGCCCAACGTTTTAACCTATCATGATTTAATTTTGAAGACATAAGAAATTGTAATGCACGATGATCACTGTATACTTTTACGTGCTTACCAGAAAGAAAGAAACGGAATTTGTTAAATGCCCAAACGATAGCTAAAGCTTCTAATTCAGTAACGGAATAATTTTTTTCAGACTTTGTTAGCACTCGGCTAGCAAAAGCAATGGTTTTCTGAACAGTAATGTCATCTTCTATGGCTTCTTGAAATAAATGGGCACCAAGACCAACTTTGGAAGAATCAGTGCTAAGGCAGAAATCTTGTGACAGATCTGGATGAGCTAGTATTGGCGCGTGAAGTAACGCTTCTTTCAAAGAATTGAATTCCAACTGTGCTTGTTCGTCCCAGTTCCAAATAGTATTTTTTTCAGTGAGAGAACAAAGTTTTGGTGTAACTAGAATTTGCATATTCAGAAAACGACGGTAAAAATTTACGAGACCTAGAAAACTGCGGACTTGTTTTTTTGTGGATGGAACTGGAATGGCTCTGATTGCTTCTAACTTTTCTGGATCCGGCTGAATGCCTTCAGAAGAAATAATATGTCCCAAAAACTTCACCTTTGACCTACCGAATTCTGTCTTTTCCAAGTTAACTGTAATTCCAGATTCTGCAAAAATACGTAACAAACTGTTGAGGATGCGGTTATGTTGTTCCCATGAAGCTTCTGCTATTAGAATATCGTCCACATATAAAGTGATGTGACGTTTTAAGAACTCAGGTAATATGGAATTTAGCCCCCGAATGAATGCCGCTGAAGAAATGTTCAAACCAAAAGGAAGTTTCCGAAACTGATAACAAACGCCGAAACAAAGGAAAGCTGTGTATTTTCTGCATTCTGGATGAAGTTCGATCTGATAAAAGCTGGATCTGAGATCAATGGAAGATAACACTTTTACACCATTAAAATTTTGAAGAAGTTCTTCCATCGTCTGCGGCCTGTCTGTTTCAGGAATGATGATAGTATTGATTTGTCTCGAATCTAAAACAAGCCTGATCGATCCATTCTTCTTCTCAACAACATGTAATGGGTTGTTGTATGAGCTTACTGCAGGCTCAATAATGCCCTCGACAAGCATAGATTGTATTTCTGTTCTAACACGGTCCCTATAATGCGCCGGAATTACGTAAGGTCTAACACAAAATTTAGTATGCTCACGAACACGAAATTGGTATTGAAATCCCTTGATTGTTCCTGTTTTGTGAGTAAAAACTGTGGAATGTGCTTGTAAAATCTCAAAAAGGTCCTGCCTATCAGTGTCCTTACAATTCTCAATTGTTTGATTTTTATTCTGAATTAACTTATTAGTATCAAATATGCCGTCGATATCATCCCAGTCAGTACTTCCAGAGTGATTGTTAGTGTCAAGTTCCATCGAAAATTCAGAAATGTTGTCTAACAGGAGGTAGAGACGATTCATTTCCACGTCATGGTTTGAGAGCCAATCTTCACATTTCAAAGCTATTGACTTACCTTCTTTCTCTAAACTTAAGATTGCTTTATATTCATTCAAAAAGTCTACTCCCAGTATAATTTCCGTCGACAATAATGGAACAATAAGGAAGTTCATAGGGAAGCTGTGGCTTTGACAAAAGAATTCTAAGTGTGTTTGTTGGCGTACATCTACACTTTTTCCAAAGATTGCACCTTGTAATTTAATCTTACGTAACGGAAGTGTGGGGCAATCGTTCGCTTTGTTGCATTTGCTAAAAGCTGTTTCGCTAATTACTGAAATGGGACTGCCAGAGTCAAGTACTGCCGTAAATTTTACGTCATGTACAGTAATGTGAATCACAGGATATGCAATGGTGTTATATGTTACGTCGTGTTCCTGGAGTAAGATGTCCCTAATGTCTTCCATTTTTACGTAATTACTAGCTACGGCAGCTGCGTCATCAGTTTCACAAGTACGTCTTGTGGCTGCCAGTGGTGTGAGTCATCGCCTATTGTCTCTTTGTTGGCGCGCGTCGTTTTTGGGATTTGGAGACCTAACTTCCACAAATTCATCGTGACGAGAGTGCTCTGCTCTGTTTAAATCTCGCCAGTTCTGATGCAATTCAGGTCTGTCGTTACGATCATATCGTCTGTCGTCATGTCGGTAGTTTCCATAGTTTCTTTCTTGTCGGTCACATGGTGGAGAATTTCTCCTTGAATCGTAACTACGCGCTGGACCGTTGCGTCTAAAGTTATTCTGTCTCCCTTGATAATAGTTATTTTGGTTCCCATATTGTCTGTTTCTCTGATTGTCTCTGTGATAGTCATTACCGCGGAAAGGTGATCTTTCCCTGTAACTATTACTCTGCCAGTGGTTATCATATGGGTGGTGTCTGTTTTGGTCACGATTTACGTTGTAAGAATAGGTTTGTCGTGGCCATTTATTGTTTCTGTCGTCACGGAATTGAGACGGATGTGACCTGTAGTGATTGATTTCCTGTTTTCGCATTCCGCGACTGTCTGTATCAATTTCCAGTTCTTGTAACAGTCCCTGAAAAGCTTCAATGTCATCTTTGCAACGTCCTGCTAAAATAATATGTCTCAAATGTTCAGGCAGTTTGATTAAGCAAATGCGGATGAGTTCTGAGGGGCTGTATGGGTTTGACAGGTATTGATTCTTGTGCAACATGTCTTCAAAATATTTGACAAGACTGGAAAATTCAGATTGTTCAAAGTGTTTCATCATCATGATGCTATGTTTTACGCGATCTTGTGTGGCTTGAGACCAATATGCTGAGAGGAAGGCATGGTAAAATTCTCCTTCACTGTGGCAATCGTGAATGACCGATCGCATTCTTACAGCTGGTTCATTCTCCAAGTAGCCACACATAAATTCTAATCTGTGCTCCAATGACCAGTTGGGAGGAAAACAATGAGAGAATTGATGGAGCCATGCTTGTGGATGAATGTCGTTGCCAGAATTCTTAAATGTTTTGAATTTACGTGTAGTAATGAACAGCTTATAGTCAAAATCATCATGTCGGCGAGTCACATATCGGTCATTGTTACGTCGTGTCGGCGGTTCCATCTCAAAATTCGGTGTACCTTGCCAATTTCTTTCATAATTACCGAAATGCCCTGTGTTTTTATTTTGTGGCTTTTCCGTATTTATATGTCCCTCTTCCCTTATTGGGGCGCGAGTGTCCTCTGAAATACGTAATTCTTGTATTACCTGTGTCAGCTGATCTTGTACTTCCCGCATTTCTCTTTTGTATTGCGTATTAATTTGATTCTGATTTTGTTTGAATTTTCTTATTTGTTCATACTCTTCTGTGTCAGTGAAGGCTATGGGTCTTGTGTCATTCAGATCATCATCTACCTTTGTAGATAAGTTAGTGACCTGATCCGAAAGTTCAGCTACTTTCTCCGATAGTGAACACATTTCCTCAGTGTGTTTTTCTGAACCAAGTTTCAGAGTGTCCATTTGTGTTGAAATCGAATCTACTGTGTTCTTTAAGTTTTCCTGAGTTTTTGCCAGTTGCGTAACCGAATCGGTAGATGCAACTGAGTCAATTTTAGCCCACAAGGTCTCATGATTTTCATGAACAATGGTTTGCAGCTCTTTTATGGCTGCTTCGTGATTCTGTAATGCATTTTCATGCCGCGAAAAAATAGGCTGAAAATGCTCACAAATTTGTGTTTTTACGTCATTACAGACTTTTTGACATTTCGATTCAATGTTATGTAATTCAGTACTTAAATCTTCACGTGTTTGTTCAAGTGTGGTGTCTAACTTCCGAAGATTTTGTTCCATTGTGTCTAACTTTTGCTGTGTTTGTCTCTGGTGTTGTTCCATTGTGTCTAACTTTTGAAGATTTTGTTCCACTGTGTCTAACTTTTTAAGATTTTGTTCCATTGTGTCTAACTTTTGAAGATTTTGTTCCACTGTGTCTAGCTTTTTAAGATTTTGTTCCATTGTGTCTAACTTTTGAAGATTTTGTCCCATCTGTCTCTGATTTTGTTCCATTTGTTGCATTAATTGCAATAATAATGTATTAGTGTCTGGAATCTGTTTCTCTATGCTTTTTGACAGTGCGTTTTCACCGGCCGCATTCACATTTTGACAAGCAGAAAATGTGTCTTGACTCATTTGAGAAAACGGTGAGGACGCAAAACCTGACTCTACAGTATTTGCAAAATTGTGTCCTATCATTTCGGATTCCTGAGGCGAGCTGTTGCCGACCGATCGATCGATAATGCTTCCCTGTTCACTACCTGTTTGACTGTCTACGCCATTGTTTGACGCCCGCTCCATTTCCCTATGCACAGTTACCAAATTACTACTTTGAACATTAGTTAACTCATTACACAGTGGCGCTAACACATTGCTTTCGTCTTCACTGTCGTTTCTTAGTTTACTTTGGAGCCGAGTGTTACGTTTTTCACACGATAACACACGAAAACACAATTTGAAGAGCAAAAATAAGAGAACACATTAACATAGCACTGAAAATAATATGTAGTTAATTACAAGCACAGCTGCGAAATACTTGTTGCAAATCTACATGCATGCCACAACTGTTTTACATTACAACAATGAAAGACTGCAACTACAAAGGAGATTCTCTCTACAATTACGCGCTAGCAATAAACAAAAGCTACACTAAATACACAAACTACAAGAAAAAATCAGAAGATTCCAGTGAGGTATCCTAGGCTAAGGGTCGACATATGAAACGTCCCCTTATAACAATTGTACATATGAAATGTCCACTTAGAACAATTTATACATGACTGTGCTTAACCTGGCACACAATAATTTTAGCGCAACGCAATCTGACTATCAAAAATCCCTGCAAAGGAATGGCCCTGAGTAACATTAAACTACACCTTTCACAAATCACTTACCTCACAACAATCTTCGTTACTGGAACTTCTGCAATACAGCGAGCGCCACTACTGCCAGCTAAATAAAAGATTCAAACTACTGAAGGCACTAACTACTGATAGGGATAGTTAGCAAATGAAAGATTTTAATAGAGAACAAACACTGTATTTACCTTAATATTCATAATTAACATCCAGTATCACAAATCATCAAAACTCCGCCATCTCTCTCCCCACATCCACCACTGCTGGCGGCTCACCTCCAACTGCCCAGCGCTACGCGCTGTTCGCATCCAGCTATAGCAGTTCATGACAACAATGGCAGACAACAATTCAAACTTTTCATATAGAGAGTGCTACGTAACGTTGCCAATAAAAAAACATAAACAGCAAACTTACATAAAGAAAACATAAACAGCCTACTTACATAAAAACATAAACAGCAAACTTACAGTATCTGTTAATCTTTTTGCTGAGTTCTTGCGGTGACATTTCCGAAAAAACATTCAACCCGCAACACATATGGCAACGGCCTTGCCGCAGTGGATACATCGGTTCCCGTGAGATTATCGAAGTTAAGCGCTGTCGGGCGTGGTCGGCACTTGGATGGGTGACCATCGAAGCCGCCATGCGCTGTTGCCATTTTTCGGAGTGCAATCAGCCTCGTGATGCCAATTGAGGAGCTACTGGACCGAATAGTAGCGGCTTCGGTCGAGACACGCCCCTCCTATCTGCATCCTGCTCTTAGGATGACACGGCGGTCGGATGGTCCCGGTAGGCCACTCGTGGCCTGACGACGGAGTGAGGGCCTAACACATACATCTTTACTCCCAACTGAGAACGCAAATAGAAATATCCACAGCTTTAACTTTAAAAATGATTTAATGTAAGGATATATTTCCCCGAAAATTTCTATTGCCAATTTTACTCATTTAGGGGTTGAAATTTCAAAAACACTGAAACACACATTTATTTATTTCAACCACGTAGCCAAATTTAAATTTTCTTAGATTTAGCTAAAAAATCTTTCGTAATAATTATTTGCGTTAAAATTTTCGTGCCCTGCTGCACCCTCTGAAGAGCTGAATTGCCAAAAACAGAAGAACACGTAATTTTTAACCGAGAAGTAAAATAACAGCTCCTGTAGATGTAGCTTGGAAAAGGCTGTCATAGCTCCACCCAGTATTTCATCCCCTCAGAGGCCAAGTATCCATAAACGGTGAAGCTCGTATGTTTTTACTTCATACCGAGAAATCAATTACCAGTTTTCATAACCCCGACTTGAAGAATACCATAGTATCGACATATTCGATAAAGAACGTTACATACGCTCTTTCACCCCCATAGGGGTGGAATTTCCTTGTTAAGCGATGCCTGTAGCAGAAGGTCAACACCCTCTGTCAAGTTACAGTTTCGATTCTTAGCGGCTTGGGCTGCGCGAGTTAAGTCAGTGAATTAGTCAAGATATTTTCTTTTACATATTACAACACGCCCTAAAATTGCTGTTGACTCAGTAATGGAAACGCTGCTCAGTTCTGCTCTGACCAGATTCCTGAAATAAATCATTGAGCTGCATGTACCGCTAAGAAATCACCAAAGCATGCATGCTTGAAATTAATGTAGCTGCTTGCCAAAAGCCCAATGTGTACGTAAACTGTGGCGACAGCTAACGACTAGACGGTGGAATGCGTGTCAGCGAAGCGCTGTTAACTTTATCTTCAGACAATGAAGGGAAATGTGACGAACCTGGACTAATTTATATGCCTGTTTTAAACTGAAATTATATTGAAACCCAAAACCACACGAACGTATTCCGTTGCACTAATATAAAAACTTCTGGCCTGCTTTAGGCATTGTCGCGACAATGAGGTAAGCATAATCCAAATTTGTCCCTTCTACTTCCAAAATACATTTAAAAAAGGGTATGAAGGATAATTTACCCTTTCTCCGCACACATGATAGAGAATCTTGAAACGGACACCGAGGAAGATATTGTCGATAATATAAAAATAATTAGTGAAAATAATGATGAAGACAAAACAGCTGGCGCAAGTATTTTAATGAGCGCTAGTAGCGCTCGTAGCAAATGTGTAAATTCCAATACATATTATCTAGTTAAAGGCATCCGCCCCCAACATTACCTCTGGTAACCAAAGATATACATGAGCATCCACGCGATCTGGTACAGAACCACAAAGATTATGAAATTTATAGCCACGTCTCATCGTACACGCATCTTCACACCTCGCCATGTTCAGTAACGCCTAACTTTTAACATCTGCCACTGCAGTTTATAGGGCACTTTCCTTATGACGTTAATGTATAGACCTCTAATTACGTGCGACTATCGTAGGACCCTTCTAGAAAAAGGGAATAATCTGGCATTATTCCCAGTCACTACATACTCCAGTCACCTGCCCTAAACTACTGTCTGAAGTACAACTAGTTCTTCGGTGTTATCTCACAGGCAACTTGTCCGGTATCTTTTACCTACTGAGATGACATAGTGGTTACCACAGTGGACTCACATCCTAAAGGACGACGGTTTAAATACCCGTCTAACAAAAGAGATTTATGATTTCTCTCATTTCACTTTAAAGCTTAGGGCTAGTCCTGATATGATTCCATTGGAAGGGCACGGCCGATTCCTTCATAATCCACCCCTAATCTGAGCTTGTGCACCGTCTCTATTGACTTCATTGTCGACTGGATGTTAAACACTAATCATCCTGCCCTCTTGCAGGTGCGTTTTGACTATAAACCATTTGTAGTTGATTTTCAGTTAAGCGATCGTGTATCTCAGTATCTGCCATTTGGATACTCGATGCAGTCACGTAAAAAAAGGAACCCTACTACGATCTCCCGCTCTGAAACAGATTCGGAAGATCGAACTTATAGTGTTTCGGCCTTGCCTCTGCCGTCATTCGTTCTGGTTCTAGTACAATTACTGAACGACAGAACAGATAATCGATTCGCTTGCTGACTTTCCGTTGACAAACACTTCTTACGGTTTTCCGCCACGTTGACTCGCAAAATTTTATTTTCAGATTGATTGGGCGTTTCTCTCATAGCTTTCCTTAAGATCATTTTCGCTTCTTTTAGCTTTTGTTTGTCAGCTAGGCTTTGCTATATCTTAAAAATGTGACGAAGTTCGTTTTGCTTTCGTAGCAACTTCCGACAACGGCTGTTAAACTACGGTGATACTTTCTCACAGCTTGAATCCTTGCTCGCCAGATACTAGAGTACTGACCAATGCTTCTGAATTTTTACCTTTTGTATTTCACATATTCCTCCTCAGAACTAAATGTTTCATGTTGACTACTTAGATACTTTTATCGGGATGGTCATCTCTCGCTATGTAGACGTCAGCCTAAAAAATATTTTTGCATTGGGGGGTGAAAGAAAGTAATTGATATATAATGACAAGGTCTCGCCGTAACTAATAACACCTTTGATTTAATGACTGTCACCGCCAAGTGTTCGTCATGTCCGTCACACTCTGCCCTCCATTTCGTGATTGTACAAAACAAGCTGTATTTCTTTGAACTCTTTTTGTGATTCTGTCAATTCCATCGAGTAAGGATCCCGTGCCAAGCAGCAGTATCCCAGAAGAAGACAGCCACATATAACTAGGCAATCTCTGTAATAGATTTTCTGACTGTGTTGCGCAAGACCGCTACGGTCGCAGGTTCGAATCCTGCCTCGGGCATGGATGTTTGTAATGTCCTTAGGTTAGTTAGGTTTAACTAGTTCTAAGTTCTAGGGGACTAATGACCTCAGCAGTTGAGTCCCATAGTGCTCAGAGCCATCTTTTTGACTGTGTTGCCAAATAAACTCTGTGTTTCTTTCTCGTACCTCAGAACACCTTATCTGGGTCGATTGCAATTTGCTGCTCGTAACTGTAATCTTTACCATTTCGGTTTTATTTATTTTCTATCACCCACCTCTTCTTTTCACAAATAATATCAGAATCTAAAAAGGCCTTTTAGATATATTTGCTATTCCCTGTGGCTGCACTCACTTATCAACAGTTTTCTGACGATGACTGATGGTGGGTAAATAAGTTACTGTACATGCAATAACATCAGCTGCCCACACACGTCTGACTCTTCTGTTAAGCACATTCTTGGTGTGTGCCCCGCTCTCCCCCCTCCGAATCTGTCCCATGCACGGTTCGTCGGCATGCGCAGCGTTGCTACCGAAGAGTGTATACGGAGGGGCATGGGCAGAAGTCCGCCACTGTGCATCGTGGTATTGAAGTGTGCAGTGTACATTATGTAGCTAGTAGTGTGGAGGTCATTGAAGTTTGTAGACATTGTGTTGATTGCTTTGAACTGTATTACATAGCACAGATCAACCAATAAAAGGACAAATATGATAAAGTTCAAAAGTCAAGGAGTAAACAGCTTTTACTAAGAGCAAATCTTTTTTTTTTCTAATTCGCGTAATATTCTTCAAATCAAAAAGTATCTTTTACTAGTCACTTTCTAAAGTAGCCTATATTGTACCTGAGGTTTCGTGCTCTCTCCACAGCAAATTTCATCGAAATCTGTTCAGTGTGTTAGTCGTGAACAGATAGAGGTACTTTCACGCCTATAATAGCAGTACGGATGTAATTTTCAACTACGAAATTTTTTTTTCGTGATATAATTTTGATGAGACGATGGCTAATCAGTGCCCCAAACTAATTTCAGATCGTCTGTCAAAATCTCGTGAAAGAGATTATCTTGTACAAGTAGATGGATATGACGGTTTTAGATAAAACTTCAATCATACGATCTATTTTCCGTGATCCGATTTTAATGAATTAGAGCCGAAACCGATTTTCTCGAGTTATCTGTGAAAACCGCTTGAAAATTCGTCCAGTAGTTTTGCTGATTGCCGTCTTCAGAAGGAGAAACAGCGAGGTAAGACGATTTTAGATAAAATCTTATGTCACGATAACTTCTCTTCCTTTACCTAATTTTACGATCTAAAGCAAATACGATACATCTACCTATGTTCACTGTACCTGCGAAAACTCAGGAGTCGTCACCGTGTAGTTTTGGAGAAGCATGTTCAGAGAAACAAATGGACAATACCGTTTTATAGATTTATTATTAATACAGAAAATGTCAAAATATGTAGTTTCAGTTCTCAGTTGTAAGGAATTATAGGACCACTAATATTATAGCAGTTTCCACTGGCTATAAAGTGACGCGTCTCTGATACGCCTATGACCGTTTAGCATCGGAAATCATTTGCGTTGCCAGGGAACAGTTTATTGCCACGTACAAAGACCATTTGTGCCAGAAAGATTCGCCACTCAGAACTAGGGTTGGTGTATGAATTATAGTCCTCTTGTAAGTATACTGTCATATCGCTGGTTTAGTTGTGGAGTATCTTTGGGGGCATCCGTGACTAGAGAGTCAAGCGCGGGACACGGAACTGTTATGTTGTGTAGTGTGTAGCTCTGCATGTGAGAGGCATTGTTAGTATGGAAGCTGAAGTGTTGCTACAAGTGCTATTACAGTAGAGTGATAAAATATGCAAATGGTTCAGAGGAAAATGCATCAAGAAGTAATTTAAAAATGAGCAGTGCTGGTGATAAAGTATATGTGTATCCTCTCGTTGCGTGTCGTACCGTACAGTATCAGTCATCCGCGCCGTGTTCGGTCTCCCAGAATGAACTGATGTGAATCAGTAGAAATTAGTTACCATAAAAGAGTGCAATCAAGTGCCAGTGATTTGTAGCGAGTGTGAGAACGTGCGTTCGGTCATCGCGTTTCCGCATCATCAACAATCAGCCGCGCCGCGACGGTTACGCCCACGGTCGTACAAGTCAGAACTGGGAACTGAAAAATTAACTTTACGAACAATGTTAAAATATCATTACTAGTGTCTGGTACCAAATGTCTATGTATGCGTGACGAGCGTAAGAACTTTCGTTCGATCATTCGGCTTCCGCATCATCAACAGTCACCCGCGTCGTGTCGGTTATGCGTACGCTCGTCCGAATGATATTGTGGACTGTTAACCATCCATTAATTGGGATAACACTTCCGAATTAGAATGTAAACAGTGCCACCTGCGATTTTCCTTTAATCGTCTCAGAATATAGTTGTTCATACCAGACGTCGATCAGTGTTGTGTTTTAACGTTGCGTGGCTCCCCTAAACCCGCTTCCATAATTCGATATATAATTTCGGGCAAGCCAGCGGCAGTTTGGAGCAGAACAGTACGACCGTCGCGGAATTATCAGGTACGTTGTGTGGACAGGGCGCACGGTCAAGAAAAGCAGAAACGACAACCAGTTTAAAGTACCCCCCCCCTCCACCGATTTGTACTCCTGGCCGTGTTACATGATACTAACAATGCCTCTCACATGCAGAGCTACACACTACACAACATAACAGTTCCGTGTCCCGCGCTCGACTCTCTAGTGACGGCTGCCCGCAAAGATACTCCAAACTAAACCAGCGATATGACAGTACATCCGTGACTAGAGAGTCGAGCGCGGGACACGGAACTGTTATGTTGTGTAGTGTGTAGCTCTGCATGTGAGAGGCATTGTTAGTATGGAAGTTGAAGTGTTGCTACAAGTGCTATTACAGCAGAGTTATAAAATATGCAAATGGTTCAGAGGAAAATGCATCAAGAAGTAATTTAAAAATAAGCAGTGCTGCTTAAGGTTCAGCAGCTCCAATGTTTGTAATTAGGATATTCGAGAAAATGCTACCTGCAGTACTTCAAAGTCAATTTGTTTCCCTATTACAGCAAGAAGGAAAAATTTTAAAACTGATAGCTTTTACTGACGTAAAGAATTAAAAGTCTGTCATCAAGGGAGCCTTATTAAAACCGTGGGTACTACATACGACCGAGTCGGTGGACATAATGAGGCCCGTGCTCTTAAGTAATGGTAGCAGAAAAGAAAGGAAACTGTCAGATTAACTGTCGTTGTATTTTTGCAACAAAGTAATGTAGTTGCTAATGATTAATTTTAGTTCTAAAGTAAAAATATTTGTAACAGAATGAAATGGAAATTGTCAGATTAAATATCGTTATATTCTTGCCACAAAGTAATATAATTGCTAATGATTCGTCTTAGTTCTAAAGTAGTGTTCTTCGAGAATAAAAAATAATCATTTAACATTCACAAACAAAAAGTCGTGCTTGGAACTTTTTTTCAGTAAATAATGAGTGGTGGGTAATTAAATGCATACATAAATAAATAATTAAGGGGAGCCGAAGGTGGTCAAATCCAAAAAATTACGATTTTTTTTGCTACCAAAAATTAATTGGAACATTCCTGTTTAATGTAAACTTTGAATTATTGTTCTAGTCGCCCTGGAAGTGGAGTTATTACCATTTTCCCCCACGCCTGCAGAGGAAATTGGCGGGCGCTGAATGCATCTAATACCCTCTCGTGACTTCCTGGCGAACTGCTTGGCATTTTCTCGGCCTGTTACGCATACAGCGTCTTATGTTACGCATACAGCGAGTGTGCAAGGGTTGGCTACATTGTTTTCTGTGACAAATGAAGCGCTAAGAGCGCGGAACATCGTCTTTTTGCTGTTTACCGTTTCGAATTAGTTCAGTGTTGCGCCTGTAGTTGATAGTATTATACTTCTTGTGTAAAGCGTTGTTCTGGTTACGATGCCACGTTTTAGTAATCGTGTATATAAGAAGAGGAAGAACGTAGGTAAAAGAAAATTGACACTAATACCAAGTTGCAATACTACAATTACTGAAACAGTGCGTTCTTCTGCTAAGAAACACATGGCCGGCCATAGCCCTGTCACATCTTCTAGCAAGAAGCTGACTAGTGGAAGTGACAGATTTCGTGAATATGTTAGTGACAGTGATGATATTTTTCATGACTTAGCACAGCCAGAATTGTTACACAAATGTCTATACGGAAAGACGCAGAATCCTAATGAGATCATAAACAATTTGATTTGGAAAGTGATTCCTAAAAGGGTGTTTGTAAGCATAAAAACACTGCACTTTGGCATTTATGATGCAACAGCAACCTACAACCAAGGGAACAGTGTGAGGTGTGAAGTTCTGAAGGCATTAGGATTTACAGCTGGGGTGAACACTGTACGAGCACTAAGAAATATTGACAGAGAAAGGATAAGAGGAGTAGAAAGAAGAGAAAGGCATATGAAGTATGATGGAACAACAGGCCAGAAAAGAAGACAGAAGAGGAAGCTTTTGGAAGATGAAGAAGAAGACCCTGATAATCCATGCTATAGTGCAGGAATGTATTGATAGCCATTTCCCGTAAATTAGAATTTTTCGAATATAAGGAACATTTTCTCAAAATGCACTCAAGCTAGAGAGATGAAATTTTAATACAGCACTCCTAGTGGTCAAACTTACATTGTAACACAGCCATTTGGCAATATGTTCAGTAGTTTCATTTCAGTTTAATTATCAAGCAATTATTTGTAAAAAAATTTGGGTCATTAATAAAAAAATAATTGGAAGGAAACTAGAAAAGATACTCCAAAATCCCTCTGTCATAACTGCGATACTAAACCACTCTATATGTAAAAAAAATTCAAATTTTTCTATTTGGTAGTTTATTCATAAATGTTCCTCAAACTTAATGATTTTAACATGGGCAGCATAGACACATCTGGCTCCTCGTAAGGATCGTTAATAAACATAGCAGGTACTGCAGATATGGCTCATATCATATTAAAATACGCACAGGCTAAAGACCATAACTATGCTTACCGACATAAGTGAAACACGAAAACATTTAGATCTTAATGGCTCTGCTTTAAGATTCATCTAACAACCTCTGTTAACAACAGCGGCCCTCGATTCTGCATCCGAGGGTAGAAGCTGATGGAAGTTTCGAATTGAGGCTAAGCACGAATAAAGACGATCCATTATGTGCACGTCCCTAAATTCCAACCTGGAGGTGTAGAGAGATAATAGACACGGCGGGAAGCGAAGTAATCCCGAACTGGAGAGCAAACATTTAATGGCGTAGTCCATTATTCCAGAAACACGGCTAGAAGTGCGTCAGTCTTGCTGAGTGCGTAGTTCGGCGAATCTTGCATACTCTTTTCACCCGCAATTGTTTTTTATAGTAACGTATCCCCAACAGCCATTAATTAAGTAGGGATTTAATTACTTAGTGATAGTGACGTCTGCAATATTTCATGCAGTCGAGCAATTCGTGTTGACGACCATTTTACTTATGAACTCGAAGGTGCTATTTTTGTGTTTCCTGCTAAAAAACATGCATTACCTTGCATGTGTAGAGGTGCGTCGGTATCATGTAACGATGAGTGTGCCATTTTATTGTCTTCCACAGCGTTCTCGGTTTGACACATGTGTGACAGTTACACTATCACTCAGAGTTGGTGTTAACAAAGTTTGTTGTCTACAGATATATCACAAGTGAATAAAAGACAAGGCGGGGAGGCCGGAGACTGCCTGCTTTGTAAAGTAGGATATGGGGCGATCTGTCATTTACATTTCTGGACGTGTGTTCTTACGCAAATATCCTCTTAATTGCCAAATCAATCACTGAGTTTTATATGTAGGTCATATGCTGTGCTGGCGTACTGGTTTCCAGTTTAATTAATTCCTTTGAACTATTCAGTACCTAACATAACTAACATAAATGACAATGGACACTTCTAATAATATTTCGTCTTCAATACACACTAACGAAACAAAACATCACGCAGGCTGCCCACCGCAAGATTGAATGTTGCTTTGTGGTGTTGGGGGCACTTAGTGTGTGAAGAGAGGATGTAAACAAAGGAGAGACCATTGGGGCGTCATTCCAGCGATGATACACGTCGTAAATAAGGAAATACGAAGAATAACCTTGCTATAACACAGATTGTTTAAGAGCCCACAAAGGAGTAATTTCAGTTTGCTGTAAGCCATAAATGAGCATAATTAACAACTACTAACGTAATGAAGTTCGTGTGAAGGGTGATTTACAGGTCAACATATGCAGTAGGATGTGGCGATACCCAGCAGCGCACAATAAGACACGGTTTCTACCAGGCCAAACCCTTAAATGTCGTTGAACAGGATTCGGTCCACTTCCAGAAACTGTGTATTGCAGAGGAGATACGGTATCATGCTGCCTGAATTAAGATTTATATCTCAGTTTACATCTGATTTTTGCCATTATTATCCTTCTCTACCACAAGTCTTCAACTGCTTTGACACGCTGCCGCGAATTCCTTTCCTGTGTCATTCTCTTCACCTCAGCTTAGCACTTACAACCAATACCTCACTTATCCATAGATGTAAAAATACATGTATATATTTTCCATGTCTCCTCCTAACCACTCCATCGATTTCAACCAAATTTGGTACACACAGTACTTATAATCTGGAAATGAGTATTGTGGTGTTACGTACTTCTATGTCCAACATATGTTAAAAAACTGTTAGCAACCCCTGACATCTAGGCTACCATACACGACTGGTGTGTGTAGTATCTGAGGGCATTCCAGAGAGTATACATGTTGGTGGGCATGACTGAGAAGGATAGTGTGTCGGGTTGGACGACATGGACCAAGATAGGTGAAGGAAGAGATATCCAGAGGGAGGAGGAGAAGGATATGGACCAAGAGGTGGCAAAAGGTGATGGATAGAGAGTGGAGAAGGAGGAGATAGATAGGATCCTGGGAATGAGAATCTCGGAAACGAAGCTGATGGGCTGTTTGCTTCCAACTGTCAAGAGCTTCCAAGGAAAGTGGCTGAAGGATGGGGTAACAACAAGTAGGTGACAAGTTGTAGGAGGTTCATGGCTCATCACAGAACGTCGAGGTCGGATAGTTCCGCTCTCTAAGGCTGGGTATCCGGTGATCAGTGGCGTTCTGAAGACAGAGTTCAGGTAAAAGTATTTGGAAACACATCGTCCTACTCAGATTTTGTTAATGGAACTCTGCAGATAACCCTACAGGTACCCAATATGGGTGTAGTGAGAACAAGATCATTGTTTTTGGACCAGTGGAAACGTGTCACCTGCTTGGATTTCGCAGAACCTATTTATTCTGAATCTGGGGAACTACGACCACAACCGTAGATGGAAAGATAAAAGACCAAAAGACATACTTGTACGGACCTATCATCTATGGCCAAGTACACGCAAACACAACGGTACAGGTGAGCCCCTTTCATCAGGCACCATTACTGGATATCCAGATGGAACACACTTGCGGAATAACTGGCACCTTGGAGGGAAGCCGTACCGTACCCTAGATGCAGACAAGCTCCACACACTCCCCACACAGTCAGATGATCTATGGCCGATCTCCCACTACTATACAATTTTGATTTTTCCAGGAATGCAGCGGCTGCAGCAACCTCGGATACAACGCCATCGCTTGCCACGGTAATGATGCATGATACCCATGAATACTAACAAACCCAACCTTGCATGAACTATCGCAGCTAGTAAGCACTACTGCTCTTACTACCCATCCCACTGTCGCAGAGGTTTTTTTTTCCCACGGCACGAGCCTTCGCACTTTTTTCCCTCCGCTCTTCAAATTGCTACCCTCATTCGAGTTTCGTCCACTATCTATCACCGGATGGACCGTGTTAATGCGTAGTCTTACCCAGACGCACGGATAGCATCACAGCCCACCATCCTGTGATCCACTTGTAATAACAACAACGCTGTACTATTGTACAAATAAGTAACTTTTTTCTTCTGATTTTTCGATAAACTTGTGTAATGAACGTTCTGCTTTCATTTCTTTTTGTGTTAAGAAAACTGTAAACTGGTTTCAATGTGAATATTAATGTTTATGTCAAACGTGAAGCAATATTGTAATAGAATTGAAATGTAACAAATGTTGAAACTGTTGTAACATGTTGAAAATTGTAACTGTGCGTCTGGTCCATACGTAGGCAATGTGTTAGGATATGTAGAATGCAAAACCTCGGGTGAATACCCTGTCTGTAAGGGAGCGGTAAAAGGTGGATGGCAGGCGAGAGCGGGAAAATGCACACGGGCACTGCACGGCACAACGAGCTCAGCAGTAGTAGTTGGAGTTTGGCATTGGTCTGAGCAACACCATCTGGAGCGAGGAGGCTCTCGTGGAAAACGTAGTTTCACTGAGCCTCGGGCATGCTGTTCCAACGCTCACACAGCATGGCAAATTTCCATAGGCACTAAATGGAAAAGTATTGCGACGCTAAGAAGAATTAAAGTGCCGATACATCAAGAGCCATAGCTGTGGTTCTATGTGTGCTCTGTGCCTCGCCATCTCACCGCCCGCCAACCACCGCATCGATGCAAGCAGGTTGAAACTTTTAGTAGTGTATTCGTATGGACCAGAGAGTGAACTGTTCAATAATGACATAAATTTTACCAGAACTTTCCCATCATTTAATTATCCTCACAACTAACCTAGACAGGGTCCTTTCCAAATGTTGTGCAATCCGAGTGTCCCAAAATGAAAAATTAAATTTTGCGTTAATAATAATTACTTGCAGACCTAGGTATGTTAGAATGGTGTTTAAAGAACTGTTTTGTTAATGAACCAGTAAATGAAAAACGAAGGTCTATCGAATTTTAATATTGATATAGTAATGAAGTTTAATTATTTCTAGACAGACATAAAGGCATTTAAATGAGCAGTAAATAAGATAAAAAGAATAGTAACTTATATACTTGAAATCTTGAACGCATAATAAAATCAGCAATCATTTTTTTAATACAGTATCAGGGTCCCCCCCCCCCTTTTTAATTCATTTGAATTCTAAAGTGTTCTAAATTGGTTTGACCAGAAAAAGTTAAAATTACTATAAAAGTCAAAATTTATCAGTATTATATCTTTATCATAATTGACATTTTGTGTGTGTCACGGAAGTGCTATTGCTAGGGTCACCTATGCCCGATTTTAATCAGATTAATAGACAGTATAAAGTTTTGTAGTATACATTAAAGTGTAGTGTTATGTATTCATGGTTTTTCTATATCAGTACAGAACGTAAAACTATCAGTTCAATAGATTTTTTGGTTCTAAAATTCTACTATATTATGCAGCGTTACTACGTGTTGTTTTGCATGAATATACACCAACTTGTACAGGGAAGAAACTCAGTTAATGCCTAATTAATCTGGTGACCGTATTATCATCAAATTGGTAGCATCTTCTGGTTTGTTTTTGGTCCATCCTGACGTGTAATTGCATTTTGAACTTACTTGATGGATCATTGTTATTGCAGAGTGGGTGTAAGTCTGATTTGCCACCATTCAGGTACACGTGGTCGATATCTATACGAAAGTCTTTTCTCATAAGGTGAAGCCCGCTCACTTACCATAGTACAGGCTTTAATGAGTATTGTGTGCCCCAAGCGCACGTTACACACTTACTAGATAACTAACATGTTGACGGAGGTGACAGTAGAAATTTTGGTCTGGTCACCACGTTGGTGCGGGCGTGGAAGGGCCC
The DNA here is from genome assembly GCF_023864275.1 of Schistocerca cancellata. NCBI lineage: Eukaryota > Metazoa > Arthropoda > Insecta > Orthoptera > Acrididae > Schistocerca > Schistocerca cancellata. Next base: position 2,937,837 of record NW_026046765.1, on the reverse strand, counting down.
CACCTCTATAAAAAAAAAAAAAACAGTTTGGCAGAATGACGTTTCTTGTTACACCATATAATGTAACACTTCTTCAGGACACAACAACCAGGGAGCAGATACAACGGCTTTACTGGGCAGCTCCCATCAAAAAGAAGGATCGAAATCAAAAATTAATTTGATAATTCCTACGACAAATTACTCGAGTTGCCAATAAATTTTCTAACTCATTAATACTAATCTGAGACCGGATGGAGCTTTAATTAACAAGCCATTAAACTAAATTGATCGTTTTATGCAGTTAGGGTAATTTTCTTGAGCCAACAAATATCACTGAAGGATTATTTACGTCGAGGACCATCAGATGGAGGTGGAAGGTAATTTTCACATTCTCCACTTGATCAATGTAAAGAGGTCCTACACCACATAAATTGCCGCTATTGCATCGTTCCACAATAGAAATCACAGTACACTCGGATTGCACCGAACCCAGATGTATTTTTGCTCAGTTACATTTTCTCTGCTCTCAGATTGCTCCAAAAATTTGCATTCACACATGTCAACTGACACATTAGTTTCACATTCATCCTTCCACATCCACTCATAATTCATGCTTTCATCAAGAGCCACCGATTCACTTCCATCAGTAGAAAAAATGCACAAATGCCTGCCTCCGACATATCCGCCGATACATAATAAAATTCATCACCAGCTGGCGAGACTTTTGGTACTCCGTCTTCACAAACACCTTCACATACTTTCACCGATGCGCCATACAGTTCATCTCCGGCGGACGAGACTAATGCTTCGCCGCCTTCACAAATACCCACATCTGCTTCCTCCTACACAAAATAATCTACATTATTTTCACCTTCACTATTATAACTGTTGCTACAGATTAGTGCCTCATCAGAGTACGTAAATTCAGATCCACCTTAGCCTGTCATTTAATCACAGAATCTTTCAACAAGGAAATACTCATCACATGATTCACTACCCTTCCACAAAATCAATTCTCCAGCCCCGTATCATTTTCAAATTTCTCAACACAATGTACCATACTTCTTGCGCCCTATTCGTGGTTGCGCTGCTTAAAATTAATCCCCATTATATCTTTAGTTCTCATAACACTCCTCTCCAACATTTTTGGCTTCTTTGACCAATTTTCGGCTCCCACAGAATTTTTAAAATAATGTGTCCGTTTCAAAACTGGTTTATTTCGCCATTTCGGGATCTGAGATGTGGCGATCTCTAATTTCAAGACGTATCCTGGCGTTGCATTTCGCTGCCCCTCAAATCTTCGTTACCAGTTTTTATTTCCATTGTGAGAATTCCCGTTTCCATTTCCTCTTTGAAAATTATTATTAGGGTGATAATTATTTCTGTTATGATAATTATTGTGTACATCAGTGCTGTTCCCATTCTGGTACCCATTTCCCTGTCTACTATTCCAATTATGTGGCTGGAATTTCAACATCTGTTCTAGTTTCTTGATATAATCTCAATATTCCTCGATGGAATCTATCAGACTGTGGACAAGGTCCCATTCTAAAATTCCCGTAATAGTCTATTGAGCATCGTATTCTCCTTCAGCATTTCCAGTGGACGATTTATATGGATCGACTTACCCAGTTCACGCAAACAGAAAACCCGCATCGACCCACTTCCATGTTTGAAACTTGGTTTGTTTAGGATTCATTCCAGAATTTTTTCAGGAAACAACCTTCAAACACTTCATAGGTACTAAATGAAGCACTCATTAAATTTCCCCATGCTTGTGTATTACTCTCCAGATTTAATTTTAGATTCATCTGCATTCCTCTCACAAGTCTATCTCTATATGCAGCAACAAAATCAAGTGGATGGTATTTTCCATCACTTCGTCGTTATTGAATTACCTCATGGAACACTATCACACCAGCAGTTCGATTTGCTGCTAAAGAATTTGATTCGACCCTCAGGTCTTTAAACTACTGTTCATGCTGCTTTAATTAGTATGGCCTTAAAATGTTCTCTGTTCTTAAGCAGCTCTTTCTCACATTCTACTACTGTACCTGACAAATTGTAAACCGCTTTAGTGGTCACTTCCTCGAATTATTGTCTCATCATACAATACTGAGCAAAATTTCCTAGTTCATCCTGTATCTCTTCTCCGAAATGTTTTCCTAATGAACTGACTCCGGTGATAATTAGGCGAAACTCCTCAGAAATTATACTCACATTTGCCCTTATACCTTCTAATTTTGAATCAATTATCCTTTCTAGGTCAGATCTAATTTTGTCTTACTCAGCTTTTACAATAACTGTTACGCATGACTCTACATTTACAATTTTCGAACTTAGTTCTGCTTTGACATAATTTGTCTCTGTTTTTAAAGAACCTAGCTCAGTTCAAACGTCCCGATGCTAAACTGCATTGCTCCCATTCTAAAATGAATTTCTAGTAAAATTTACATTAATTCAATCGATGTATTGTCTGAAAGCTTGCTTTCCCTTCCGGATCTAGGCCTATCTGCGCCACAAGTAATTTCGGCACTCTCACGTTCAGACTTGGAGTAATTGGGCCAATAGTATAATCTGAACCACTTAGAACGGATAGTTGCTTTTTCGTTGTACGCTCCACCACTAACGATAACACTTATTTGTCATGCTGGCTGCTATTTCTATGTTGCTGTTGAATGTGTAGATGCCAACGATTGTGATGCCGCCGCTGATGACTCAAAGTCACCTCCGGTAGTACTTGTTGCCATTTCATTACTGTGTTTGAAACGCCACAGGTTCCTGTAATCGAACCCCAACGTGGAAACTGTTGAAATACGACACTTTCTTCCACCTCTGTGTCATTTTAAAGCACTACAAAAGTGACTGAGGATTGCAGTTAACCCTTTGTTTACAATATTAAGATATTTATAGGGATTTCTATTTCCTTGACATAGTTACAGTTTCCTACATGAATTGACCATATGTCAAATTTACTTAAGAAGAAATTCTTTTAGGAAAAATATTTTCCAGTACTTTCATAGTGTGTGGTGTCACAACGGATTCACTGGTCTGTCAGGCATCGTTCAGCTGTTTGTGGTGCTCTGCAAAACAATTCTTATTCTTTCTTAGGCAAAGACTATCACCACACGTCTGTCTCGTCCATGTGACACGAGGGGAGTGTCTGACAGCTGTAAACCACCCACACTTTAGTCATGCTCCCTTTGGAGCCACATGTCCTGCTTCATTTGCACCGTTTACCTTAGGAGCGTCGTATTTGTAACAGCAATGAGTGCTCCAGTATAGTGGCCAGTGTTTTGATTATTCTTTCGCCCAACACTTTCTAAGTACTGACGGCAGTCTTCCCTGTAGATAATTTAAACTGATAAACGAAGCCATTTTCAGTAGCTCTAACCCAATATTTATAGCCAAGTTTTCTTGGTTTCTGTGACATGTACTGAGACCACAACAGCCATTATTTTTTCATGAATTCATTTATCTGACTTCTTCTTTGTTTCTACAATGAGAAAAACACCTACATGACAATGTGTGAGAGGTAATGAGGAGGTGACTCGATATGTACTTGCTGCCGGCTGCATACTGAAACCAGACACTATCAGCTCGCTTAATGAGAAAGCCGACACGTAGTAACAACCTACAGCGCACAAAAACTGAACTGTATAGTAAGAAATGATAATTAATTGAAACCTGTTGTTGATAGACCTCGACGGGGACAGTTGAAAATGTGTGCCCCGACCGGGACCCGAACCCGGGATCTCCTGCTTACATGGCAGACGCTCTGCCCATCTTTTATTTTTTTTTTTTGTAATCTCATTTTGTTCGTTATTGTTCGTTTCAATTGTTCATGGCGGACGTCACCTGACGCCCATTGAAGTTCGTTATTCATCCAGTCACTCAGTTTTTTTATTACAGAGGGCAGCTAACCCTCTGACTGAACACGCTGAGCTACCGTGCCGGCTGAGTGGTTCAAATGGCTCTGAGCACAATGGGACTTAACTTCTGAGGTCATCAGTCCCCTGGAATCTAAGGACATCACACACATCCATGCCTGTGGCAGGATACGAACCTGCGACGGTAGCGGTCGCGCGGTTCCAGACTATAGAGCCTAGAACCGCTCGGCCACACCGGCTGGCGCCCTTGCACGCTTCCCGTGAGCCTCGAATTCCCAACTGTCCACAATCTACATACGTAATGTACCTAATAGATATTTGCCCATCCACTCATTACTCGCGCGCACTAAGGTGACGATTCCTGTAAGAGTTCAAGCAACCTGTGCCCATTCGCACAGACGAAGGTCAATGACTGGGTAGCCTTTAACTACTGTATATATATGAAGATAGTAACTGTTCTCAAAAGAAGAGATACCATTGATGACCGTGCAACATCTCTAGAATAAATGATAGTTAATTGAAACCCTCAGCTGCCGACAGGTGTTATTGATATACCTCGATAGGGACAGATGAAAATATCAGCTTAATCGAAACCCTCAGCTGCCGAGAGGTGTTGCTGATATACCTCGATGGGACAGCTAATATTTTCAGCTGTCCCCATCGCGGTATATCAGCAACACCTGTCGGCAGCTGAGGGTTTCAATTAACTATCATTTATTCTAGAGAAGCTGCACGGTCATCAATGGTACCTGTTCTTTCGAGAACAGTTACTATCTTCATATGTATGATAACAAGGTCAACAGTTTCCATTATGCGTGGTCGTACAACTGTCACTGCAATCGTATGCTACGCAGCCTCCTAAAAAGGTGGTTTCGCACAGTATCAACTGGTAAACAAGTAGTTACAAACAAAAGCAGGAATCATAAGGTAGAAGCTTGTGGGACACCATCTGTTATTACCCATTTCGTTAAATTCCCTCACAAAACCTTCCGAAGATCGCGCAGTATGTGCGGGCACCTTGTCGTGTGTGAGATTTGCCTTACAGTTTGCCTTACAGTTCTCACCTCCACGTCGCATTTCCTCTCGCAGCTTTCAGTTAGCATAGTACTCAGTAGGTAGTGGACCGACAGCTCTTTTTAGGTCTCGCCTGCGGTGGTCGTCCTCTACGGCGGAGAGAGCCCGCCCTTTACTGCGCCGTAAGCTGCGTTTGGCCCCTCCCAAGGCTTTAGCCTCCTCCCTTTGTGCCTCGCATTTTCGATCCGCCGCCGTGCGGCTTCTCTTTATCACTGCAGCAAAGGAGGTCCCATCTACTGCACGTCCCACCGCAAGCGAAACGGTAGCTTGCGGCGCGGAATTCCAGCGGAGAGTCGGGAGAAAGAGCAACTGTGGACACGCAGAAAAGGAGAATAACTTTAAGGAGGAATATAAAAACATTAGAATGCAGTGCGCAGATTGCTAGGTCAGACGATCTTCAAAGAAGCCACATAATCTGGTTTTACACTGTAGTTACTTTTCCTCTTGTACTCATATTTACATCCCTTTAAATGCTCAAAAGGAAGCACGGATTTCTTCCAACGTACGAACAGTGCAGAAAGTTTGAGAAGTTTTATTTCTACAGTTCAGTCTAGTCGGTAATACACAGCGCGCACTTTCCACAAGCTCATGCTATGAAGCTCTGTTATCGCAGCAACGTTGGCTCCAGTCGATTGTATCTACAGCAAACCACGTAAACCTAAGCTTTGGTAAACTTCCACTTCTGTATTTCTTCGGCTAACACAAAAAAATTTCTGCCCTTGGATCTGCTTCTCTTTGTGTTCCCTTCCCTCTGAACTGCTTAATCACATATTAGAGACGGATTTTCCGATGAAGTTCTGTCCTTACTTACACCATAGATCTGACTCAGATATATGCAATGGCGTGGTCTGAAATATTCGTTGAGGTTAGCAGTTACAAAAGAGTAACATGATATTTTTAATGCGTAAGGAAGGTGGACCTTCCGTTTTTGTTAATTAGTAGTAAAACTCAGACTTTGGCTGCCGCGGGAGAACCTTTCCAGCTTATAATACAGTTAAATTTGTAATGTTTTCCTGAGTTTGTGAATTACGTACAGTTGTTTAATCATTTATAGGGCTGTAAATCTTCTGTCAACTAAGGCACTACATGCAGAATGAGTCATAATAAGTTCAAGCCGTTTCACTGTCTCACAGTATGCAATTTGGAGTCCATTTGACAGTAAATTCCAACATATCACCATCACCTTTATGACACTATTATCCAGCAAAATATTTTAATCTATAGCCTGAAAAAATCCATAGCAGTTCTTTAGCGACCGTAACGCATATTCAGAATAACAATGTTTATATTTCAAATGTATTCACAGTTGCAAATACGGACAACCCTCGGCTGCATAAGGGACTGATGACGACAGTGAAAGTTTGGGCCGGACCGGGACTCAAACCCAGATATCTCGCTTGTCGCGTGAGGTCGCCTTACTATAGAGTTATCCGAGTACGACTCAATGCGAGCCACTCCGGTCTCAAACGTTTATACGGATTCGAAGTGTACATATTTAAAAGTTCTGAAGATAGGAAAGAGTGCAAGTTGCTGAATCTGTTTTGTAACAGGCTCATTGGCAGCATGTCTAGATCGAGTACAACACTGCACTAGGATATATAGTTCCTATTTCAGCCATGTGTTTGTAACAACAACGACTACGTACTATTGTACATAAAAATAACATTTTTTTCTTCTGATTTTTCGAAAAACTTGTGTAATTGATGTTCTGATTTCATTTCCTTTTTTTTTTTTTTTTGTTTCATTCCATTGTGTTAAGAAAACTGTAAACAGGTTTCAATGTGAATATTAATGCGTATAACAAATGTCAAGTAATATTGTAGTAGAATTGAAACGTAACTAATGTTGAAACTGTTGTAAGATGTTTAAAATTGTAACTGTGCGTCTGGTCCATAGGTAGGCAATGTGTTAGGATATGTAGAATGCAAAACCTCGGGTGAATACCCGGTCTGTCAGGGAGTGGTAAAAGGTGGATGGCAAGTGAGAGCGGGAAAACGTACTCGGGCACTGCACGGCACAACGGGCTCAGTAGTAGTAGTTGGAGTTTGGCACTGGTTTGGGCAACACCTTCTGCAGCGAGGAGGCTCTCCTGGAAGACATAGCTTCACTGAGCCTCGGGTATGCCTTTCCAACGCCCACACAGCATGGCAAAATTCCATAGGCACTAAATGGAAAAGTATTGCGACGCTAAGAAGAATTAAAGTGCCGATAAATCAACAGCCATAGCTGTGGTTGTATGTGTGCTCTGTGCCTCGTCATCTCGCCGCCCGCCAACCGCCGCATCGATACAAGCAGGTTGAAACGTTTAGTAGTGTATTCGTATGGATCAGAGAGTGAACTATGCAATAATAACCTAAATTTTACCAGAACTTTCCCATCATTTAATTATCCTTACAACTAACCTAGACAGGGTCCTCTCCAAACGTTGTGCAATCCGTTTGTCCCAAAACGAAAATTAAAATTTTTTGTTATTAATAATTATTTGCAGAAATAGCTATGTTAGAATGGTGTTTAAAGAAATGTTTTGTTAATGAACCAGTAAATGAATAACGAAGGTCTAACGAAGTTGAAAGATAACTTTAATATTGATATAGTAATGAAGTTTATTATTTCGAGACAGATTTAAAGGCATTTAAATGAGCAGTAAATAAGATGAAAAGACTTTCAACTTATATACTGGAAATCTTGAACGCATAATAAATTCAGTAATCATTTTTTTAATCCAGTGATCATAACAGTTTCAGGGTCCCCCCCCCCTTTTTATTCATTTGAATTCTGAAGTGTTCTAAATTGGTTTGACCAGAAAAAGTTAAAATCAATATAAAAGTCAAAATTTATCTGTGTTTCATCTTTATCAAAATTGTCATTTTGTGTGTGGGGCATGAAAGTACAATTTCTAGGGTAACCTATGCCCGATTTTAATCAGATTATTAGGCAGTATAAAGTTTTGTATTATACATTATAGTGTAGTGTTATGTATTCATGGTTTTTCCATATCAGTACAGAACTTGAAATTGTCATTCAATAGATTATTTGGTTCTAAAATTCTACTATATTATGCAATTTTACTACTTGTTGTTTTGCATGAATATATACCAACTTGTACAGGGAAAAAACTCAGTTAATGCCTAATTAGGCTGGCGACCGTATTATTGTCACATTGGTAACATCTTGTGGTTTGCTTTTGGTCCATCCTGACGTGTAATTGCGTTTCGAACTTACTTGATGGATCATTGTTATTACAGAGTGGATGGAAGTCTGATTTGCCACCATTCAGGTACACGCGGTCGATATCTATACAAAAATCCTTTCTCATAAGGTGAACCCCGCTCACTTACCATAGCACAGGCTTTAGCGAGTACTGTGTCACGCGGAGGTTACATGTTGACCATGAATGACCTTTTCCCGTATGCCTAGTTTTCATCAATTCACGGAATTCGTCATTCTGTTACTCTGTAACCTACATCGTAAGCACTTGACTGCAGGATATCAAATGACGGAATACTGGGAGGTAAAACCTTGAAAGGTGGCTACACTGAGCCACAGCGCCAGAGATTGCGCCAAAGAGTATTATTCAGCCGCCTCCACTGGCAGTGCTGGCCGAGAAGTCGTAGTGGAGAGTAGTCGTTCAGATGTAGTGGAGAGTGCTTGTCGTGAAGTCGGAGTGGAGAATTGTTGTGAAGCCGTAGTGGACAGTGCTTCTTCCATGTTTTTTGCAGTTCTGATGGGCTAGACCGCAGATGTTGTTCGAATGGAGATATTGTAACGATCAGAGTGGTTTTCGTCAATATATATGAGGTAAAAAAAGAAAAAAATGTTCCCTTTTCTTTTTATTATTTCAATGTGTTAAATAAGGCGTCATTACAGGTTCAGTCAACAAAGCATCTGGCTGGTGTTCTTGTGTTAGAGTGTAATTCTGGTTTTCTTGCGTAATTATAGTATTTCTATTTTTTTTAATTACTTCAATATAAATTGTACTTAAAATTTCTTATCTTATTGAAGAAGAACCGTGCCAGATGTGTACGTTGAGTCACACTTCCACACACAGAACAGCTACACTTGTGTTTGTTGTTTCGTAGGTTTTATAGTTGCTGGGGACTTAATTAATTGTGTTAACGGAAATTTTCTTTCATTCTTTGTTGTTATTCTATGCAGTCAGATTGCGTGCTAAAACTAGTCAGGGCCAACCGTTTACGAGACTGCGTAACCGGACAGTCAGCTACAAAAAAATTAAAATTATAATCATAAAAATTTAATTAAGCAACCTCCACAAATGTGCGTCGAATGAAAGTGACACAGCGATCTTGCATCACGACCAACAACATGAGCTTTTACATGCAGTTTTTCAAATGGATCTATTATTCACGTGAAAACCGATACTAGAACGCCCTGGTACTATATTTCACAACAGAGTCGTAGAAATCCACGAGTCGTTTATTTACATTCTCATGTAGAGCCTCTGATTCAGTGGAAAAAGTCACTCAAAGTGAGGAAAATATTTTTAAACGTTTTACACTGCTTGCGATAGCACTGTATTGAGTTTACGTGTAAAACGGTGAACCAATGTTGCAGTAGAAAACGGATTTTTCACTCTTCATTGCTATCGATTCAAATGTACAGTCGCTACTGCCGTTCCACCGGAACTCTTGGAATGGTCATGAATTTTGAACAGTTTTTACGAACTGCACCTACAGCTGTGATATAGTGATGTATTGAGGAGACTTCTGAATAATGACACACATCAGCTGCGTTGTCCTGAATAACTGACACAAAATTCTACTTGACGCGATATCCTTCAGGGGAACATCCAACAACTTTATGTCAAGCCGAATAATTGCTTGCGTAAGGTCCAGACGTGGACAAACGATTTTTGACTTCCTCAGTTTGCTAAGTTCTTTGTCTTGACAAAATCGTTGAGGTTTTCTGAAATTGTAACCGTTTGTTCATGTGCACATGCGCATCACGTCTACCAATTTCGGCTCCATTGGGATATTTTTTTTCCATGGATACTGCAGGAGGCAAAGTTGTGCAGAAGAGTCCCACAATCATGCTCTTCCGTGCCTGGATTTCCATGGTTTCGCAAGTCATTAGTACGACATCGCTTGCTTACCTTCTGCCAACAGCAGCATACCTGTGCGATGTTTATTATAACAAGCTGGCTTTTTATGGCTTTAAGATAACATGAACATATCTCTCACATATGCAGTTATTCATTTCACCTAACCACGGGTATCCTTTCGTTGACGGCATATAAGAACTCACAATTTTTAGTTCTTCGAGCCTCACACCAAGGTCTGCAATGGCTCATTGAGGAACAGGTAACAGATGGGTGGGGTTAGGAGGTACCCAAGCTCTCCGAAACTCCAGATGTCACTTGTAGTACGGATTGTTTAGAAAACATTGGTCCTTACCTGAATTGTAACGCATGTTGAGCACGAAATTCAGAATTTTGCTGAAAATCCTAAAAATTATTGTATAAAATCCCATTTGTCGACTGTAACAAATAAACGAAGTCAGAAATCCCATTATACATTATATCTCTGTCACTATTTAAAATCCTTGCTGTAGCTTCGTTCTTCAAATAAAAAAGTAATAGAGGCAAGTATAGCCTCCCCCTATCAATTCTCTTCTTCTTTCGGTCTGCTTGTAAGGGTGAATATCTTTGCTACTTATACTATGATGCAAAATAGTAGCAATATTTAAATTCATTTACACTTTTATTTCGTAGTAATCTGGTAAAAATCTCTTTACTGATGATATGTCCAGAGATTGTTTCTGTTTGAGAAATTGATTTGTTTGGTGATGTAGCTATTACTCGCCATCCGTTTGCCATTACATGCACATTTGCAGTTTTCACAACTCCAACTGTGCAGTCTAAATTTCATGTCACGAAGTCCGTTTACTGTCTTTCTTTCTGTAATGCATGTTATTCCGTTGCATCACACATCATATTGTCACGGTGTACCATCATCAAGCTTTCCTGTTACCCAACAATGATTCTGTACCTGAACATGTAGAAAAAAGGTAAAGGAACAGTTTTGTTTTACCAAGTATGAGTTCGGAGTGTAATCGAAACTGGTCTCCTGATGAAGTACTCTCTTTAATATGTCCATGCTGTGGTTCACGTAATATTTCCCGCTTGATATCAAATAGCTTTTGGTAGAATTCAGTACAAAAATCAGTAGTTCATTTCCCTTCTCTACTTATTTTGACTGGCTGACAAAAATTGGAAGGCCGGGTTATTCAGTTTGCCCATTTTCTGTGAAACCAAAACTAAACAATGAACTGTGTTAGCTGCGCTGGACTTCGTAAACATCGGTAAGGAGAGGTGTGCGACAGAGCGGTATAGCAACTGTCTCGGAGGAAAGCTGGACGATAGCAGAAACGATTATCGAAGACGTTAACACAGTAAATTATTATAAGGAACTGAAAAAGTTTTGGCTGTAATTTTTAAATCATTGTACAGTGTGTGAAATAATCAATTTATGTCACAATCAAAATGGTTGAAATGGCTTTGAGCACTGGTTTAAGTAGTTCTAAGTTGTTGCGTGATGACCACAGATGTTAAGTCCCATAGTTCTCAGAGCCATGTGAACCATTTTTGAGGTTCTCGTAAAAGGAAGACGACCTGATTAGTGACAAGCAGTATAAATGCTGTGGCCAATAGAAAACAGCACTTTCTGTCAAGTCAGTATCTGATTCACACTGAAACAATCTTTCATGTATCAGAAGTTGGCTCACAACCAATAGGTAGGAAATGGTTCAAATGGGTCTGAGCACTATCGGACTTAACATCTTAGGTCATCAGTACCCTAGAACTTAGAACTACTTAAACCTAACTAACCTAAGGACAGTAGCAGATGTGCAGTTCCGAACTGAAGCGCCTAGAACCGCTCGGCCACAGCGGCCAGCAATAGGTAGCTGCACTGTGGCATATTGTCTTGTCAGTTTTAATAAAAGCAAAGCATTTTTCAACAGGATGAGTTTGTTATTATCTAATATACATTTAAATGTTATAAAAGTTTTTCAGAGGTATATCTCAGGAAACCAGCCTTGTGAAGAAGGAAAACATGGATAATAGGCAATTCAGACTAAAAGTAGATAAAAGCTTTTGAAATGTGATGCTACAGAAGAATGCTGAAGATTAACTGAGTAATTCGAATAACAAGATACTGACTATAATTGAAGTAAAATTGATTTCTGGGACAACTTGACTAAAATAAGAGACCAATTAACAGGACACATCATGAGGCATATATAAATTATCAATTTTGTTTTGGGGGAATGTGTGGGGGGGGGGGGGCAAAAAGTAGCAAAGTGAAATGTTGTTGTGGTCCAACAGTCTTTAATATACTAAGCAAGTCGAAATGAATTTAGTTATTCAGGAATGACGAGGTTTGCGGAGGATAGACTAGTATGGAGACATTCGTCAAACCTGTCTTCATACTGAAGACTACAACAACAACATAATGTAGGAGGCAGTACTGTCGTTCGTGCCAAATTTCGTGTACCTATATTAAAATCATGATACTCATACCCAAAAACGAAACAATTTCATTCTGAGAGGCATTTACACCCGAACTGTGTGGCATGTACATTAACACGGTTTTCTATTTGTATTAGATAATGCAAAACGAATATTAAGTATAAAGTCCTTACAAAGCTGTTTCAGCTGCTATCGGACACGAACGCGAACTTTCAGGCAGACCGTAGGGAACGTGGCGAACGAGAACAACAGAAAATAAACGATGAACGTGACAAATCGTATGTCACCCCATATAAGAACACACGAAGGAAAAAGACGCCATAAATCCGGAAAACACAAAGAAAATAGAAGATAAAGTTTAAACAATCATTGCGGCGGTTAAAAAGCATTTAAATAAAGAATACAGCGAAGACTGAAGGAGACACTGAGGATGTTGTTGAGCAACAAGGCCAGCTGAACAAAACTGTTGAGGATACGAAAAGCGTATCATGCAAATGTCCTATGAAATCAAAAAACGTTGGGAAGCAATCAAAAAGCTATCAAGGCAGCGGTCAAAGCGATTCCAACGAAATACAGAGCCATTTGCTCGGCGGCTGGACAAAACAGCGTGTAGTTGAGGTCGGACTGGATGTCTCCTCTCCCAATTACGGAGTCACAGGAAGTGCGCGATATATCAAATTTAAGGAAACATAGGAGAACATTAATGTGGTGCAGAAACGGACTGACGACGCGCTCATGACACAATTTGAAAATTTACAGCTCGAGCTCCCACAAGTGCTTGATATCCAAAACGGCGCGAGCGCCCCTGACGGTACCACGTGAGCTAGCTCGAACGCAGTGTTCAAAACAGGCCTTTATCTAACGTAGGACGAGCAAGCACGCACTTTGTGTGGCGCACACGTTGAGTCGAATCCGGCGTTGGTGAAAGCCACACGTCTAATGGAGGTCCAACACTTTGTACATACTTTTGTGTACGACTTCGTACGCAGTGGTAAGGAGAGGTGGGCTACAGACTGGTGCGGCAACTGGACATGACCAGAAATGATTTTCGAACAAGTTAAAACAGTAAACAGAAGATTTATGTGTTTCTCCAAGCGTACGAATACTCATTACGGATAAGGTACAAAAAATAAGATTGCAGCTCGTACTATAGCAACAAGGATGAAACTCCTTGAATTAAGGAAGAACGATGGTGAAATTCCTGGCAGATTAAAACTGTGTGCCAGACCGACACTCGAACTCGGGACCTTTGCCTTTCGCGAGCAAGTGCTCTACCAACTGAGCTACTCAATCACGACTCGCGCCACGTCCTCACAGCACGGGGCGTGAGTCGTGCTTGGGTAGCTCAGTTGGTAGAGCACTTCCCCGCGAAAGCTAAAGGTCCCGAGTTCGTGTCTCGGTCCGGCACATACTTTTAATCTGCCAGGAAGTTTTATGTCAGCGCACACTCCACTGCAGAGTGAAAATCTCATTCTGGAAGCATCCCCCAGGCTGTGGCTAAGTCATGTCTCCGCAATATCCTTTCTTTCAGGAGTGCTAGTTCTGCAAGGTTCGCAGGATAGCTTCTGTAAAGTTGGGAAGGTAGGAGACGAGTAGAAGTAAAGCTGTGGGACACGGCGTGAGTCGCGATTGGGTAGCTACGTTGCTAGAACACTTGCCCGCGAAAGGCAAAGGTCCCGAGTTCGAGTCTCGGTCCGGCACACAGTTTTAATCGGCCAGGAAGTTTCTTATCAGCGCACACTCCGCTGCAGAATGAAAATCTTATTCTAAGAACGATGGTGTCGTAGCCGTGTCTAGGTAGCGCCTGCGTAGTATCAAGTAGCGATTGTGCCTCATCTCCAAGGGTGGCCGTGAGGCTGCTGTCAGTCGTCCTACATCTCGGCGGCAGAGGCCGCTCGTGGCCGGGAGCTACTGGAGGCGGGGCTAAGTGCGCGTGTCCCATTGGGTCCGCCGGATTACCCACGACCGCTGTCGGTGTCTGACGAAAACTTGCAATTCCATTTCCAACTTTAACGCCCGTACCTACTTCCTCAGCCTGGGGAAATTTCAGATGTTCAGAGAGAATACCTCGAACCTTCGCCCGAAAGCCCGGTGATTATGCTACACACCCGTCATGGCGTGAGCATGTTCAAATATTTTTTGTCTGCAGTTATCTAGAAGGCGACGCAGCGACAAGAATGCGGTTATTCACAAGAAACTTCTAGACATACGACGAATTCCGTAAAAAGGCCCACGCGAGCTAGTGGTCACAAGAGGGTCAGGCAAAGGTGAGGGACGTGTTTATGCGGTTGACAAACTTCCTCATATCAGAAATGCGCAGTCCTGCAAATTTCTTTGAGAAAATATCTCAGAAATACCAGTTTTTGGACTGTCCATTTGCACCGGTAGACCTCATCCGGATCTGCTGTAGGAAACTTCCACAGGTGTACTAACAAGTACTGTTTGGTTGCTTGGGATTGATGAAGAAATGTTCAGAAACCTGCTCAATGTGTTTGAGCATATAAACTCCAATTTCGGTAACGAGAGCGCGGCACGTAACAACGAACAACCCGCTGTTGGACAACAACGACATTTTACTTAACGCAGTGGCGAGAGAGGGCGATCACAGGCAAGATTTGTTTCTGATAATGTAAAACAAATAGTAAGTATAAATCCTTATACAGCTCTCATGAGGCAGTATTGTCGGGAACTTCGGGGATCCCGGTGAAAGGGACCAACAACTATTACAATTCTACATATTACTGTCGCATGAATAGCTCAAGAGCAATCGTACATGATACTGATGCAAGTATAGCTCAGAAGAGACTTACTACGTGTCTGTGTATTAAGAAATATATAATGAACACTCTGAGTTCAAAGCCAGAAACATGTTTCACAAGTGTGCCAAACTATCATGTGACTACAATTCTACTTGTGAGACAAACTCATACACTAAAATATTGGTAACTGTCTTCCAAGATTTAGGTTTTTCATTGATGACATGATTATGCCAATTGTTTCAAGTAACTAGGGAAGAACAGTTGGAAACTGCTACTCTTCATGTCTATATGAAACGGGGGCATTAAGCTTGCTATTTTTCTTTAAATGTTAAAGATGGATTTGGCGTCATTGAAAAATGAATATACTACATAGGTAGATGAGCAAGGTCTTCAAATTATTATTTGATGGAACTGTCGATTTAACATTTTCTAATCTGAGTGCCAATACTGATTAACTAGTTTGTTCTTTCCGTTGACTGAATTAATGTAGTAGCAAATTTTGTTTTTATGACTATGTATCAGAAATTTGACGCTTCCACACCGGAATGTGTCGAACTTTCAAGGTACGAGGGTTGGAACGTTAATAGTGGCAACTATTTATTTACAGCTCGTCAAAAATAGACACGTGTATCAAAGCTTCACTAACGTGCGAAGTAGTCACCAGCATTGTGTATAGCCGGTTGCCAGCGATGTGGAAGTCGTAGGATACTCCTAGCAGTGCCAGTTGTGTTGACAGTTCGAGCGGCGCTGTCTATTGTTGAACTCACGAGGGCTTAAGTCAGGGGAGTGCAGTAGGTGGTACAGCACTTAGCAGCCCCATCAGTCAAACAAATCAATAACAGCTTGCACTGTACTTGCTTGAGCATTGTCCTGCAAAATAATGGTCAGGCCCTGCGGAAAGTGTCATCACTTCTTTCTCTGTGCTCTTCATTTTTGAAACACACCCTACGAACAGCTTAGAGACAGAAGTGATGACACTTTCTGCAGCACCTAACTATCATTTTGCAGGACAATGCTCAAGCACGTACAGTGCAAGCTGTTATTGATTTCTTTGACTGATCGGGCTGCTAAGTGCTATACCACCTACTGCACTCCACTGACTTAAGCCATCATAAGTTCAACTCGATTTCTAAACCGAAGGAAACACTTCACGGCATTCGCTTCAGAATAGCTACAAATTCGTCGGGCAATAAACCGCGCCGCTCGAACTGTCAACACAACTGGCGCTGCTGAGAGTATCCTACGACTTCCACATCGCTGGTAACGGGTTACACACAATGCTGGTGACTACTTTGAAGGTCAGTAAAACTTTGAAACACATATTTATTTTGTACGAGCTGTAAATAAATAGTTGTCAGTATTAAAGTTCCTCAATTCAATGCTTTACGGATTGAAGCCCGGGGGGCACGCTCATAGGTTTACTATTAATCTCTGATACGAGATACCAGACCTATTACCAGCTTATGGGCATTCCTAGAGAATTTCGTAGTATGTAGTTACAAGTAGGGATAGAGTATTTGACTAGTAATCAAAACACGTCCACGGTCCCGGGTTAGAACCTCCCCACAGGTTGAAGTTTGAATAAAACTCGCCAGCAATGGCGGTGAATGACTACCGGTATAAGAAGTCACCCTTGTTCTGCCAACAACCCTGTGAAAGAGGGCGGGGGAGCGTGTAACGGAACTGAAATGATGGTGGGCTGACAGTAATTTGGAGCCCGCGCGTCGGAAACGGGCGCGCTTGTGTGAGACTGCCAGGGAGTGCACCCTGATGCCATCTATTGGCGAAACTGGGAATTAGCGCTGTCAGACAATGCACTAAGCTCTCAGAGTCAAATGTATTCTTTTTCTTGGTAATTATAAGTTATTACTGTATAATTTAATGTTGTAAAACGCTAGTAGTAAATTATTATGACTGGTATGGACTCCAGGGTAGTAAATATAAATATTCTTAAATACTAAATGATTTCGGTAAAAAGGTGGTAGGGGAACGCCCCCACTCTTGGTGATACGAGCGTAGCTAGGGGTAGCTGGAGACACAGGGACTGAACAATGAAATGGCCTGGGGAGTGTTGACGTGATTGGACGTGCGTAACTGTGCTCACGCAAAAGTGATTGTGCAACAGCGAAGAAGCGAATATCGTCGCCGTTTTTGGAGTAAAACGCGACGAATGGTTGTTGAAGCCGCCTCTATGCCACTGGGGCTGATTGTAAGAGTTCCTGTGCCCAGATTTTATGGCGGACGTGCAGTAGCTTATACGAGTGCTACAGCTCGTAGTTCCAGCCGCCATTAAGGGCATGAGGCGTGAAGAACTGCGTTAGCCACATGCATCTCACCACCAGCACCGACACGTCTACCCAAGGCAAGACTGCTTGCAATTGTTAAGTCGAACTTTGTATACATGTAAAAGGAGAATACCAGTTTTCTTTTATGCAAGTGCAGAGGACAGAATATAGTAATGAGTAAAATTACGACGCATGTTGTTCATTGTAAAGTGTAGTAACCTCAAACATAGTACAGTGAAATCAGACTGAGGCCACCATCGCCTCTTTCATTTACAATTCTTTTGGTTGTAGAATACTTTAGCGTATAAGAATGTTGAAAAGAGCAATGGTCGCACCAGAATGAGTCGCCTATTTACAGTTACTTAAATTTTTCTGAGCAACCTTTCAAGTAAAGTCACTTAACTGATTCTGTATCAATGGTCCAAAGAGTAATATCCAAAATCATTAAATAAGTTGAAGGATAGAATTTTGTTAACCAAAGTTGCATAAACTGTCTTGGTAGTAATTACCAAGCCACCTCACAGAAATTGAGAGAGTATTTGCTTTGTAGAATCATCTAGAATGATCAGAAATAGTAATATTCAGAATTAAGTTTAAATTCAACTCAAGCCATTTCACTTTGAAACGAGCCCAAAAATTGATTTATTCTTTTGCTCCTTCAGAGCTGGCGACCGTAGTTATAAGTATTTTTAGGAGGATTCGACGGTAAGTCTGCTGCTCTCGTCGTGCTGATAGGATTATCCACTGCTGCCAGCAGTGGTGATTGGATACATAAGCTCACTACCAAGTTAAGTGGGTCAGGTAGGCAGTGTTACCGTGTGAACTGTAGGGCACTGTAGGCCGTGGATCGAACCCGTTCAATCATCACAGCTCTTAGGGAAATAGTCCGGTTAGGAGTGTACTATTCATTAGGTAAATACTGGCGAGTAACGGTCAAAAATGTATACGCAAGTGAATTTAGCAAGGTCCACGTAGCACCTAGTTAATGTGGTGCAATGGCGAGGGTAGGAGTGGAGTAAAAGTGAGCTGAGCTTGTGGCAGCTGTGCTGGATTCAAATATTAACTACGTGAATTCACTACTGCCTCTTACCATTGGGACTGAGCTATTTACAGTCAAAATACGTAGTAGTAAGCGCAAAGGCGTGACAGCTACAAGTCCGTATTGGATTTATACATACGGAATTGGGAAGTGGGTCATTCCGTCAGTGGAGGGGGTTAAGACAACCGAGTCAGTGGAGAACATACCCCATTTACTGATGGAAAGATTCAGCGGTTCGGTCGCATGTTGCGACCGTGACAGGACTAACCAAGTTTGTAGAATAATGGCTGCAATAAAAGTGTTTTATATAAACTTGTAGTTTCAAGAAAATTTAAAATTTAAAATTCTGTTGTAGACAAATATACCACAATTGGTAAGTTCAAGACGACATCCTGCAAAGCAGCAAAAGAAAGTCCAATAGTAGGAGTTAAACAAGTAATACTTGGTTTAATAAACATTTCTATTAGGCACGAAATACAGCACCATAAGATGGAGTCGAATAGTAACAAGCAAGACGAAAACATTACAAGGTCAGACCCAGAATTAGGGACCATAGATACTGTTGTAGGGTTGGAAAATCTTATAGATGAATCCACACCCATAAGACAGGAGGAATGGGAAGTGAAACCAAAGGTAGTGAAAAGTGAACCCAATGTATCTGTGGATGCAAGTCACAAGGGAGAGGATATGGAATTAACAAGTTTGTTAAATAGGATAATGGCGCAAATTCAAGAAGGGAATGCTAGTTTGAAAGCAGAAATGGCTAGTCATATATCCCAATTGGATGAAAACCTATCTGGTAAAATAAAAGCCAATTTAGATATTTTGAATACGCAAAGCCAACGTATCACAGAGGTAAACAAATCAGTAAATAGCATTAGGGCTGAAATAACAAATGTTCAGAGAAAAGTCACAGAAATAGAGAAAATATTTGATACCGAAATTCAGAGAATAGAGAAATCAGTGGAACCTTTGGTTAGTGAAAAATTAGAACCGATAATTGAAAGTAAATTACAGGTGATAGTACCAGTTCTAAAGAAAGAGATTGTTAAAGAAACGGCAGCTGATATTGAAACACTGCGCAATACCATGTTGAGTTTTGATGCATGTGTGCAGGAGCAGGAAAATACACTGCGTAATGAGATAAAATTATTAAGTCAGCAAGTTCAGAATCAGACGTTTCTTAACTGTAGTGGTATCCCATTGGTAATGCAAAAATCGGAAATACTGAGTAGGGAGGAAAAATACGATCCTCAAAAGAAACAAGGTGGATGGCATCCAATGGATTTTATAAAAAATTGTGAACGTGTCTTACCAACAGACATGTCGGATAAAGAAAAAATTAATTTAGTAATAGACGCTTTAGCAGGTCATGCTAAACGTTGGGGATTGAATTTGGATATCGACAATTTGAAGTTTACAGACTTCAAAGAAAAGTTCCTTGAGGAATTCTGGAACACACAACAGAGAGATAGTTTGTGGAGAGAATTCGTTGTCGCCAGAATGCCAGAACATGGGCGTGGGCTCATGAAAGAATACTGTGAAGGATGGTTCAAGCGTTTGGAGTATCTTAAAGATCGTAGATCAGAATCGGAGATAGTGTGGGAGTTGTGGAAAAAGCTACCTGACGATTCAAAGCGTTATGTAGGAGGCACTCATCGAACATTCGATGAATTTTTAGAAAAAATCGAGAATGAAGATAGGTGGCGTGAAACTAGAGAGTTTCGAGGTTTCAGAAACCAGAATGGAATAGTAAAAGGTGGTAGGAATGAACCGCAAATTAACATGATGAGAGGAAGAGGTCAAGAAGGTAACTCTCAGCGAGGGAGAGGACACTATCAGGGAAACAGGATGCATTATCAAAATCAGGAAAACTAAATACCGCGCAGGTCAAGGGCCTAACGCGCGCGGAAAGAAAGAAATGGCCCAAATATAGGGAAGATCGGAGTAGGCAGTACTATAGTAGGATAGTGCGTCGTTCGCCTGAAGAGCAGTTACATAAACGAAACTTTGCGAAGTATAATGCAGGGATACAAACAGAGGAGAGAGAGCAGGGAGGAATTATTAAGGGAAATGAAGTAGGAAAAGAATATCGGTCGGATGTGAAGACTCACGTGAATGAAATAAGTACAATTCGCGGTCAGAGTGACGAATTGATGAAGGAAGAGCCAGAGGAGGCGTTGTTTGTCGGTAGGGATGGCAACTGTGCAGAGAGGCAGGGACAAGGGAGGAGTGATGTGACTTATGGTAAAAGGTTCGTACGATTAGTCGACGAATCGCATCGAGAAGTAATTAAAGAGGAAAGGGTGGATAAGAAAAAGGGGCATAGTGCAGAGACGCATGCCGATTCAGAAATTGCCTCGTATGCAGAATATATACATCAGCTCAAAAGCCAGCCAGCACAATTAGAAAGATCTTCCACTCAAGTGATTGATTTGGACCCGAATATGACAGTGTTAGAGAGCCATACCGATTATGATGTGTACCTAGTGACAGCAAGAGTACATGACTGTGATGAAGATTCTTTTAAAGAAATTAGAGAAAGTGTATCTAACCAAGAGAAAGAGTGTTGTGATCCCTGTAGTACTGAAGCAAATGAGTTGAGTGAGACTGGAATTCCATTAGTAGGGGAAAATAATGAAAGTAAGAGTGGCGAATGCCCTATCCAACAAAGGGAAAGTATTGAAATGGATTATAATTTGCGAGAATTATTTGAACCCGAAGAAGGTCATATTTCTAAGGAGGAGGAATTATCGTCAGAATCATCAGAAAGCATCCAGGGAGAAAAAGAAATAGAGGAATTTCCGATTCCGCAACCGAGAGTTCAGGCATGACAGATTCGAATGAGAACGCGATGGCATTAAAGAGCCTAGACGAAGGACTATTGGAAAAAGTGGTGAAAGAATTTAGGATGAAAAGGAGAAAGAAACCTCCGGATGGAATGGTCAGTATAAAAACCGGAAAAATAATATGGCAAGACTTGGCTTGTGGAAAAGGATTTATTATGGGAAGATAAAGAAAGTATGAAAGAGGACAATAGAATGCAAACAATCCTACCTATTAATGTATGTGGGTACGATTTATATGTATTGTTGGATACGGGTGCTCAAATAAGTGCTATTTCGCACGCATTTTTTGAGATGATCAAAGAGCAACGAGGAGTAGTCATGATGCCAGTAACAGGTGTTAAAGTGATAGGGGCGACAGGGAAATGTAGTAAACCTGTTAAACATCAAGTGATGATGGAATTTAAGATAGAAAACAAGCTATTTTCTAATGCATTTTTAGTAGTTCCAGAGCTCAGTGCCGAGATCATTTTAGGCATTGACTGGTTAATAAAACAAAAAGTAATTATAGATTGTGACAAAGGGATAATAGTTTGTAAAGTTGATAGTGCGGTATTAGAAATACCATTTGAATCATCTAGAGTAATGGAAGAGAACCAGCTGAGATGGGTAGAATTTAGAGATGATCATGATTCAGGAATAGGTCAAAAATTCGTTTGGTTTCTGGTGAGGCAGATAGTTGAAGATGGAAATAAGGAGACACTCCTTCGAAATGTAGTGGATAAAACGGAAGGACTATCTGATGCCCAAAGGGAGGATCTATGGCAAATTCTGAAAGAAAATCAGGAGGTATTTTCGGACAAACCGGGACGAGTGATAAATTATGAGTACTGCATGGAGGTAGAGGAGCATGAACCTTTCTTTAAACCACCATATAATGTACCCTTGTCTAAGAAAGAAGCAGTTCAAAAAGAAATAGATAAAATGGTTTCATGTGGGGTCATTGAACGGAGTTCTAGCCCATATAATAACCCATTGGTGATAGTAGGTAAGAAGGATGGAAGTGTACGAATAGTGATAGATGCTCGTACTCTGAATAAAGTAGTGAAGAGGGAGTTGGATCGTCCAGAGAACATAGATAATTTATTGCAGAAGTTTAATGGTGTAAAGTACATGACTAGTTTAGACCTAACGGCAGGACACTGGCAAATCCCATTAAGTGAGGAGTCTAGGAAGTACACGGCATTTTTATTCAATGGCAAATGCTACCATTACACAGTGGTACCATTTGGCCTAAATACTTCCGTTTCAGTGTTCATTCGGGCTTTAGACAAAATTTTAGGTAGTGAACTTAGTTCGCTAATCACGGTTTATGTAGATGATTTGTTAATTGCTACAAGGACATGGGAAGAGCACATGGAGTTATGCGACAGGGTGTTCAAAGCTTTAATTAAAGGAGGAATGACCCTGAACCTGAAAAAATGCGAGTTTGTGAAGAAAGAAATAAAGTTTTTAGGTCACATAGTAACACCAGAGGGAATTGAAAAGGATTCCAACAAAGTCAAAGCAATAAGAAATTGTCCAGCTCCCAAGAATAAAAAACAACTAAAGTCGTTTATAGGACTTTGTTCCTTTTATCATAAGTATGTGGATGATCAGGTGTTCAATAGCCCACATCTGAACAACCTACTTAAGAAGAACAGTGTGTATATATGGACTGAGGAATGTGAAACAGCATTCAACCGGCTAAAAGACAATTTGGCTAAAAACATAAAGTTATGGCACCCTGACCTGTGTGAACCATTCCACATGGCAACAGATAGTTCAGATTATGGATTGGGAGTATCCATATTTCAGGAGGTAATGATAGATGGGGAAAAAACTCATAGACAAATAGCATTTGCGAGTAGAACCATGTCTAAGTACGAAAGAAACTATACAGTTTCAGAGAAGGAGGTTTTAGCTATAGTATGGGGTTTTAGGAAATTTCAACTTTTCTTATGGGGACATAAGACTGTGGTCCATACAGACCACACAGCTTTAATATTTTTGAAGGACTGCAGATTGTTACATAACAGGTTGACCAGATGGGCGCTGTTTTTACAACAATTTGACATAGAGATCAAGTATGTTAAAGGGAAAGAACATGCAGTACCGGATGCTTTGTCGAGATTACCGGAAGGATGTGAGACACTAGAAAGTGTAAAGAATAGGGAAGATGTTTTTGAGGTGAATTACTTCAAAAAAGCGGAAGGAAGAGAAAAAATTAGGGAAATATGTCGGAATATGCGAAGATATCAAAGTGATGATGATGCACTCAAGTCGGTAAAGGTCAAGTTTGACAATCCAGACGCAACTAACATAAGGGTTTCATATAAAATACATAAAGGTGTACTGTATCTTCAAAGATTAAATAATCCAGGGAAGTGGAGAGTATGTTGGCCGGAACAACACACTGAAGTGCTGATAGATTATGTTCACTTGGCATATGGCCATTGTGGTGCACGGAAGTGTACCGATAAGTTAGATGAATGCATTACCTTTAACAACATGGCACAAAGGGTAGCACAGAGGATAAGATCTTGTGATCTATGCCAAAAGGCGAAAGTAACAAATGCAACTAATCAAGGGCCCATGCAATCAATAAAACCTGATGAAGTATTAGAAATAGTAGCAGTAGATATCTTTGGACCATTACCGAAAACCATGGGGGGTTTTGTGTACATATTTGTAGCAGTTGAACTTTTCTCAAAGTATATAAAGCTATATCCTTTGAGAAAAGCTACTGCCAGAGCTGTGTATGATAAAATGGTGTGTGATTATTTTGTGAAAGTAGGGAAGCCAAAGAGAATACTATCAGATAATGGTGTTCAGTTTTGCTCAAAAATGTGGAAGGATGGGATAACTGAGAAACAGGTAGAAGTGGTACATATCTCAGCTTATCACCCATCAAGCAATCCAGCAGAAAGATATATGCGTGAGATAGGTCGGTTATTTAGGACGTACTGCCATAGTAACCACAAGAAGTGGGGCATGTATGTAAGTGAATTCGAAGAAATCATGAATTCATTAACAAACGAGAGCACTGGATTTACTCCAGAAGAAATCCTGAAAAAGACAAGTAGTAAAAGTCTAATAGAAGTCCTACTAGAATTTCCAGATAGAGTTGAATTAGATTATGATAGTAAAAAGAACTTAGTAAAAGACAAGATGAGAAAACAAGCAGATGCGAGAGTTCGTCGTCACGACGAAAAAGTAAGGAATCCTAAATTCAAAATAGGTGATTTCGTTCTTGTAAAAACACATGAAAAGTCAAGTGAAATTAATAACGAGATCAGCAAATTTAAATATATATATAATGGACCATTTAAAATAGTGTCCATACCCAATGTGAATGCTTATTATTTAGAGTACCCATTAACAGGCAAACGCCTGGGAGTAAGAAACATAGTGGATCTCAAAAGGTATGAACCACGAATTCTACCAGATTGAAAATAAATATATAAATAAATATTAAAGTAAACCAATATGTAAATAGTTGTGTTTCTTTTGTTCTATGTGAAAGGTAAATGCTCACTAAAATATATTGCAGTATTCTAATGAAACTTCTAGTTTAAGTAGAGACTAAACAGACTGGAAAAGACTGAGCTTCTAAGAAAGCCTTAATAGATGTGTAAATAAGTGTTGTGGAAGAGGTAGAAAAGTGAGGAGGTAAAGTGAAAAGGACAGGCTACAAAGTAATAGGCGCATAACGTGTGTTTTACTTGCCTGAGGTAAAAGAAGTGATTTAAAACTTTGTAAAAAAAAAAGATGTTTAAAGTGTACTGTGTTTAGAAGTAAGAAAATTGGAAAGAATATATGTAAATCATTTATGTAATGTTTAGCAGGAAAGAGAGAAAGAATTAGTGTTTAATTTTAAATATGTAATATAATTATCGAGGTGTATCAGTAAGAAAGGGAAAACCCTAGGTAAAAAGATTGTCGAACATTTCAGATTCATTATAGGAGAGACTTCTTATTCAATTATCACTGTAAGATACTTCAATAAGAAGTGGGGCATGTGTAACGGAACTGAAATGATGGTGGGCTGACAGTAATTTGGAGCCCGCGCATCGGAAACGGGCACGCTTGTGTGAGACTGCCAGGGAGTGCACCCTGATGCCATCTATTGGCGAAACTGGGAATTAGCGCTGTCAGACAATGCACTAAGCTCTCAGAGCCAAATGTATTCTTTTTCTTGGTAATTATAAGTTATTACTGTATAATTTAATGTTGTAAAACGCTAGTAGTAAATTATTATGACTGGTATGGACTCCAGGGTAGTAAATATAAATATTCTTAAATACTAAATGATTTCGGTAAAAAGGTGGTAGGGGAACGCCCCCACTCTTGGTGATACGAGCGTAGTTAGGGGTAGCTGGAGACACAGGGACTGAACAATGAAATGGCCTGGGGAGTGTTGACGTGATTGGACGTGCGTAACTGTGCTCACGCAAAAGTGATTGTGCAACAGCGAAGAAGCGAATATCGTCGCCGTTTTTGGAGTAAAACGCGACGAATGGTTGTTGAAGCCGCCTCTATGCCACTGGGGCTGATTGTAAGAGTTCCTGTGCCCAGATTTTATGGCGGACGTGCAGTAGCTTATACGAGTGCTACAGCTCGTAGTTCCAGCCGCCATTAAGGGCATGAGGCGTGAAGAACTGCGTTAGCCACATGCATCTCACCACCAGCACCAACACGTCTACCCAAGGCAAGACTGCTTGCAATTGTTAAGTCGAACTTTGTATACATGTAAAAGGAGAATACCAGTTTTCTTTTATGCAAGTGCAGAGGACAGAATATAGTAATGAGTAAAATTACGACGCATGTTGTTCATTGTAAAGTGTAGTAACCTCAAACATAGTACAGTGAAATTAGACTGAGGCCACCATCGCCTCTTTCATTTACAATTCTTTTGGTTGTAGAATACTTTAGCGTATAAGAATGTTGAAAAGAGCAATGGTCACACCAGAATGAGTCGCCTATTTACAGTTACTTAAATTTTTCTGAGCAACCTTTCAAGTAAAGTCACTTAACTGATTCTGTATCAATGGTCCAAAGAGTAATATCCAAAATCATTAAATAAGTTGAAGGATAGAATTTTGTTAACCGAAGTTGCATAAACTGTCTTGGTAGTAATTACCAAGCCACCTCACAGAAATTGAGAGAGTATTTGCTTTGTAGAATCATCTAGAATGATCAGAAATAGTAATATTCAGAATTAAGTTTAAATTCAACTCAAGCCATTTCACTTTGAAACGAGCCCAAAAATTGATTTATTCTTTTGCTCCTTCAGAGCTGGTGACCGTAGTTATAAGTATTTTTAGGAGGATTCGACGGTAAGTCTGCTGCTCTCGTCGTGCTGATAGGATTATCCACTGCTGCCAGCAGTGGTGATCGGATACATAAGCTCACTACCAAGTTAAGTGGGTCAGGTAGGCAGTGTTACCGTGTGAACTGTAGGGCACTGTAGGCCGTGGATCGAACCCGTTCAATCATCACAGCTCTTAGGGAAATAGTCCGGTTAGGAGTATAATATTCATTAGGTAAATACTGGCGAGTAACGGTCAAAAATGTATACGCAAGTGAATTTAGCAAGGTCCACGTAGCACCTAGTTAATGTGGTGCAATGGCGAGGGTAGGAGTGGAGTAAAAGTGAGCTGAGCTTGTGGCAGCTGTGCTGGATTCAAATATTAACTACGTGAATTCACTACTGCCTCTTACCATTGGGACTGAGCTATTTACAGTTAAAATACGTAGCAGTAAGCGCAAAGGCGTGACAGCTACAAGTCCGTATTGGTTTTATACATACGGAATTGGGAAGTGGGTCATTCCGTCAGTGGAGGGGGTTAAAACAACCGAGTCAGTGGAGAACATACCCCATTTACTGATGGAAAGATTCAGCGGTTCGGTCGCAAGCGGACTGAGATCCAGGTCTCTCTCTTGCCCTTAGGATGGGATAAATCCCCTAAGACGCATAAGAATCAGCAATGTTCAACAGTATGAGGATGCAGAAGGCAATGGAAGCCACTGCGATAAGATACCTAATTTATATCCACAGGACGGGTGGCCTGTAATTGGAGGAAAAGTATCATGAAACTCTGTTCAATGGCAAAAAATTCCAGGCTAGTCCCCCATTCAGACCTTTAGGGTAAGGGCTTCTAAGGGGGAGGGGGGTGACCATTAGGGAAAGTGAATAACCAACTAATTTCTATGAGTTGGTGCATCGTGTGTCATAAATTTTAACATGGGATGCTACATATCTGAAAAAGGTTTACGACTCCACGAACGTCACCTCCTCAGTTGACGTTCGTCGAGTCACAACCCTGCTCCGTTCCTCTTCGAACTCCACTATCCCCACATACTAGAGTCCTGCAATTTACTGTCCTTTTATAAAAATGCTACAAGCATATAGGATTCTAAAGTCAATGTCTCTTTAACAAAACCTCGTGCAGCAAGCTGTCTACGTAGAAACAGCTGAACATGACCGGAGCCATAAAGCCGTAGCCTGAATTTCCTCGTCTACAATCGATTCAGTCTCTTCTAGTTTTACGTATCGGTTGGATCATTCATTCGTTTGTTCTATCGAGTGAAACCAGTCTCTGGAAGCAACCGAACGAAAACAGTCCAATCAGTCGGTTGTAGTCTTACATATCCGTACAATTATTATTCATTCATTTATTTCGAGTGAGAACAGTCTGCTGGATTAACCGAACGAAAACAGTCGACATTTCGGTGCGTATGGTTCTGAGCAAAAACGCTCGAACGTTTTGCCATTGTTAAGTCATACTTGATCTTTGCGCTCAGGTATCACCTGTCGCCACTGTTACTGCCGTTCTCATATTTGCTTTTAATTGAATGCCAATAAGAAGCTTTTAGATCAGTTTTTTGTCCATTTTTATGAATAGGAGTTTTCATAATAGTGAGCCTTGTGTCTGGATCGAAATGCCAGTAGCTATAGGTCTGATAAAATTATTATGAAACTTTATTAATTAAAGAAACTGACAGAAAGTTAAAGAATGGTGTTCAATATTTTTCTCAAAAGTTCTTCCGAAAGTGACTTTATATGTTCGAAAACAAGGGATTAAATTACCAAACAATTTCAGATAGCTTACGGATTTGCTGCCGGGTGACGTCGTCGACCACCGCCGATATTTTGACAGCAGCACAAGCTGCCATTCTCAAGGTACAACTGCAAGGAGGATGCAATGTGCAAGGGAATTTAATACCTCGGTTCACAGAGGAGAAACAAGGTTCAAATGGCTCTGAGCACTATGGGACTTAACATCTAAGGTCATCAGTCCCCTAGAACTTAGAACTACTTAAACCTAACTAACCTAAGGACATCACACACATCCATGCCCGAGTCAGGATTCGAACCTGCGACCGTAGCGGTCGCGCGGTTCCAGACTGAAGCAACTAGAACCGCTCGGCTACAATGGCCGGCGGAGTAACATGGAAAATGTGTGTGGTACCTTCCTTGTTTCTCCTCTGTGAAACGAGGCATTATATTCCCTCGAACATTGCATCCTCCTTGCAGTTGTGCCTTGAGAATGGCAGGGTGCTCTCCTGTCGAAATATCAGTGGTGGTCGACGACGTCACCCCGCAGCAAACCCGTAAGCTAGTTGAACATTCAGTTCGCCGGGAAAAGTTAAGGTCTCATACCGAACAATTTCATCTATAGTATATCAGAAGCACTGTGTTCACGTCACCTCTGTATTTACCGAAATAGAATTATCGATGATTGGTGCAAACCAGGGGGAAGACAGGGTCAGTTTAAAATATTTGGGTAAAAAAGTAATTTTACAATTTAGTTTGTAGTGTAGTACCAGTTAATAACCCTTAAGACCAAACAAAAATTCGTATTTCTGCCAGAAATATGAGACATTTGTATATAAGTGAGTAAATACATACATTTTGAAAATATTTAGTTTCAAGTACTATATTTTTATTCATGTTTCCTTAAAATAAGATACGTTATTTTCTATAAAAAAGGTGTCACTCTCAGTCACGGTTCATGTATAATCGAAAAGGCAGAGATAGCACGTAGCTGAAATCTCTCAAACACGGAAACTGAGTGAAAACGTTCATATACTGTGCCACTCAGTTGTTACACAAGTTTAGAGATGGTCGCGGAATGGAATTGTAACCCAGGAAGCGTAGAATGAATTTCTTTTATTTCCGTCAATGATCACGAAACTGTTTCGGTCAGCAGTGACCATCTTCAGATATTCATTGATATGAAAACATGCGCCTAAAGTATGATGAAGCATACCTGTTTTATATTATTTTAGGACGTGTTTTAAAACAGGTACACTCTGTCACATTTTAATCGCATGTTTTCGTACACATGAAGTTCAAAAGATGGTCATTGCTGACCGAGACCGATGATCCAACGACAAAAATGTTTGTGATCATTGGCGGAAATAGAAGAAATTCAGTCGGTTATTACACATTAAGTGAAGTCACTCAAACCTGGAAAATGAGAATAACGTTCATGTAGCTGGCATGGCCGTAGAGAATAGTTTCATTCCTTTATTTCACTTATTTGAAACAAAAACTCACTAAACGAAAAAGCAGTCAACTGGCCTTGACGGTTATCCCATCACTCTCTCGGTGGAGTGCTCCCAAAACTCGTTCGATAGGGCCATAATAACTACACCCAGAAAATCTGCGTCCTACAATGCTCTAAACATGACAGATTTTACAGAATAACAGAATTACTGGACAGGATGTGATGATGCTAAATCGCTTTAGGACTGGAAGAAGCAACTGTTGTTGGTGTTGTTGTGGTCTTCAGTCCTGAGACTGGTTTGATGCAGCTCTCCATGTTACTCTATCCTGTGCAAGCTTCTTCATCTCCCAGTACCTACTGCAACCTAAATCCTTCTGAATCTGCTTAGTGTATTCATCTCTTGGTCTCCCCCTACGATTTTCACCCTCCACGCTGCCCTCCAATACTAAATTGGTGATCCCTTGATGCCTCAGAACATGTCCCACCAACCGATCCCTTCTTCTGGTCAAGTTGTGCCACAATCTTCTCTTCTCCCCAATCCTATTCAATACTTCCTCATTAGTTATGTGATCTACCAATCTAATCTTCAGCATTCTTCTGTAGCACCACATTTCGAAAGCTTCTATTCTCTTCTTGTCTAAACGATTTATCGTCCACGTTTATTTTCCATATATGGCTACACTCCATACAAATACTTTCAGAAACGACTTCCTGATACTTAAATCTATACTCGATGTTAACAAATTTCTCTTCTTCAGAAGCGCTTTCCTTGCCATTGACAGTCTACATTTTATATCCTCTCTACTTCGACCATCATCAGTTATTTTGCTCCCCAAATAGCAAAACTCCTTTACTGTTATAAGTGTCTCATTTCCTAATCTAATACCCTCAACATCACCCGACTTAATTCGACTACATTCCATTATCCTCGTTTTGCTTTTGTTGATGTTCATCTTATATCCTCCCTTCAAGACACCATCCATTCCGTTCAACAGCTCTTCCAAGTCCTTTGCTGTGTCTGACAGAATTACAATGTCATCAGCGAACCTCAAAGTTTTTATTTCTTCTCCATGGATTTTAATACCTACTCCGAATTTTTCTTTTGTTTCCTTTACTGCTTGCTCAATATACAGATTGAATAACACCGGGGAGAGGCTACAACCCTGTCTTACTCCCTTCCCAACCACTGCTTCCCTTTCATGTCCCTCGACTCTTATAACTGCCATCTGGTTTCTGTACAAATTCTAAATAGCCTTTCGCTCCCTGTATTTTACCCCTGCCACCTTTAGAATTTGAAAGAGAGTATTCCAGTCAACATTGTCAAAAGCTTTCTCTAAGTCTACAAATGCTATAAACGTAGGGTTGCCTTTCCTTAATCTGTCTCCTAAGATAAGTCATAGGGTCAGTACAGCCCCGCGTGTTCCTACATTTCTATTGAATCCTAACTGATTTTCCCGAGGTCGTCTTCTAGCTGTTTTTCCATTCCTCTGTAAGGGATTCGTGATAGTATTCTGCAACCGTGACTTCTTAAACTGAAAGTTCGGTAATTTTCACAACCGTCAGCAACTGCTTTCTTTGGAATTAGAATAATTAAATTCTTCTTGATGTCTGAGGTGTTTTCGCCTACCCCATGCTTTTCGCTCACCAGTTGGAAGGGTTTTGTCACGACTGGTTCTCAAAAGGCTATCACTAGTTCTAACGGAATGTTGTCTACTCCCGGGGCCTTGTTTCGATTTAGATCTTCCAGCGCTCTGTCGAACTGTTCACGCAATGTATCCCACATTTCATCCTCATCTACGTCCTCTTCCATTGCCATAATTTTTCCCTAAAATACATCGCCCTACTACAGACCCTCTGTACACTCCTTCCACCTTTCTGCTTACCTTTCTTTTCTTAGAACTGGGTTTCCATCCGAGCTCTTGATACTGATAGAGGTGATTCCCTTTTCTCTAAAGGTCTCTTTAATTTTCCTGTAGGCGGCATATACGATGGTAAGTCAATTATTATCGACAATTTTTTATTTTATTTTGGTAGTACTGTCGATTTACGTTGATGACACATGCTTTATTTATTGTAGTTGTATCTTTGTAGTTTTCAAGCTGGTAGGTTAGTTTCGTTATCGATGTCGTGCTTTTAATCATGGCTGGTCTGCTGTCTATTTGCAGCAAAGAGGAGCAATGCTCTGTGGTCTCTCTTTTTTGTGGTTGGAAGGCGTTTCAGGGGCCGAAATTCATCGGAGACTTTCGGTACAGTACTGGAGCAGTTTTTTTGCCGCAACGGAGTGTCTACGAATGGACTGAAAAATTCAGAAATGGTTGCACAAGTCTCATGCACCATTAAGGGGCCAGACGACCGTTTACCGCCACAAATGAAGAAACCGTTGAGCGTTCACGTGAAATGATCTCTTAGACAGGCGATTAAGTATTGATGAAGTGGCACATCGTCTGGAAATTAGTCACAGTTGTGCCTACGAAATCATCCACAAGCTTTTGCAGGATGGGTACCAAAACAACTCACACAGTTGCATGAACAAACGCGTTTGGGCATCTGCAAAAAACATTTGGATCGCTATGGTAACGAAGGGGACAACTTCTTGGACAGGATCATTGCTCCCGACGAAACACGGAACCATCATTACGAGACGAGAGTAAACGTCAGAATACTGCATGGAAACATCCAAATTCGCCGTGCAAGAAAACGTTCAAGACCAAACCGTCCGCAGGAAAACTGATGCTTACGGTATTTTGGGACGCACGAGGTCCAGTACTGGAACATTATGGGGAAAGGGGCACAACAATAAACAGTGTGCGTTACAGTTAGATGCTTACTGCCAGGCTAAAGCCTGCGATTCGAAGCAAATGCCGAGGATTGCTGTCAAAAGCTGTTGTGTTGTTGGCCGACAGTGCCCGTCAGCATACTGCTACCCACATTGCTGAAACGCTCCAGAAGCTCAGATTTGGAGTACTGAATCATCCTCCATACAGTCCGAATCTTGCTCCTATATATCACTTGTTTGGCCCACTCAAACAGGCATTAAGGGGCAATCGATTTTCCTCGGACGAAGCAATGAAAGAAGTAGTACATTCCTGGCTCGCAGCTTAGCCGAGAACCTTCTGTTATGAGGGCATCAGGAAGCTTGCACAACGATGGACCAAGTGCGTTGAAACACAAGGAAACTATGTCGAAAAGTGATGTCTTTGTAAGTTTCCTATTTGATTACAATACAATTTCATAACTACTTTTCTGATAGTCATTTACTTACCCTCATATCATACCCCTAGTGATATATGCTTCTACATCCTTACATTTGCCCTCTAGCAGTTCCAGCTTAACCATTTTGCACTTCTTGATGATCTCATTTTTGAGGCGTTTACTGCAATTTTATATTTTCTCCTATGATCATTTAAATTCAGTATGTCCTCTGTTACCCAAGAATTTCTACTTGCCCTCGTGTTTTCACCTACTTGTTCCTCTGCTGTCTTCACTGTTTCATCTCTCAAAGCAACCCATTCTTCCGCTACTGCATTCCTTTCGCCTGTTCTTGTCAGTCGTTCCCTAATGCTCTATATACTCTCTACAACTTACGATTCTTTCAGTTTATCCCGGTCACATCTTCCTAAATTCCTACCTTTTTCCAGTTTCTTCAGTTTTAATCTACAGTACATAACCAATAAATTGTGCTCAGATTCCACATCTGCCCCTGAAAAGTCTTACAATTTAAAACTTGGTTCCTAAATCTCCGTCTTACGATTATATACTCAATCTGAAACCTTCTGGTGTCTCCAGGTCTCTTCCACGTGTACAGCCTTCTTTCATGGTTCTTAAACCAAGTGTTAGCGATGCTCTGTTCAAAATTCTACAGGGTGGCTTCCTCTTTAATTCCATACCCCCAGTCAGTATTCACCTATTACGTTTCCTTCTCTTCCTTTTCCTACTGCCGACATCCAGTCCCCCATGACTATTAAATTTTCGTCTTCCCTAATCATCTGAATAATTAACTTTATCTCATCATATATTTCATCAATTTCTTCATCTGCAGAACTATCTGGCATATAAACCTGTACAACTGTGGAGGGTATGGACTTCGTATCTACCTTGGCTACAATAATGCGTTCACTATGCTGATGGTAGTAGCTTATCTGCATTCCTATGTAATTATTCATTATTAAACCTACTCCTGCATTACCCTCTTTGATTCTGTGTTTATAACCCTATATTCACCTGACCGGAAGTCCTCTTTCCCGTGCCACTGAACTTCACTAATTCCTACTTTATCTAACTTTAACCTATCCATTTCCGTTTTAAAATTTTCTAACCTACCTCCTCGATTAACGGATCTAACATTCCACGCTCCGATCCATAGAACGCCTGTTTTGTTTTTCCTGTCAACGACGTCTTCCGGAGTAAACCACGCTCGGAGTTCCGAATGAGGGACTATTTTACCTCCGAAATATTTACCCAATAGGACGCCATCATCATTTAACCA
This sequence comes from Schistocerca cancellata, assembly GCF_023864275.1. Taxonomy (NCBI): domain Eukaryota; kingdom Metazoa; phylum Arthropoda; class Insecta; order Orthoptera; family Acrididae; genus Schistocerca; species Schistocerca cancellata. Next base: position 2,903,498 of record NW_026046765.1, on the reverse strand, counting down.
GACAGAGAAACTGCATGCCTCCGGGAAAAATTATGGCTGTAGTTTCCCATTGCTTTCAGCACAGCAAGGCCATTTTGATTGATATTACAAGGCCAATCTAGTCAATCATCCAGACTGTTGCCCCTGCAACTACTGAAAAGGCTGCTGCCGCTATTCACGAATCACACGTTTGTCAGCCCTCTCAACATGCCACTCCTTCGTGGTTGCACCTTCGGTGTGGCCACCTGTATCGCAGAGGCATGCAAGCCTCCCCACCAACGGCAAGGTCCAAGGTTTTGGCTTAAGTTTTACTGAATAAATTTTAACAATTACTCCCTTGGTGTTGCGTGAGTTAAAGTGAAATCTAGAGTTTCTAGCAAACACCAACTGGAACGCACCAGAATACTCAGACGTAAACAAAAGTGTTTGTAATTGGTTCAAATGGCACCGAGCAGTATGGGGCTTAACATCTGAGGTCATCAGTCCCCTAGAACCTAGAACGACTTGTACCTAACTAACCTAAGGACATCACGCACATCCATGCCTGAGGCAAGATTCGAGCTTGCAACCGTAGCGGTCGCTCGGTTCCAGAATGAAGCGCCTAAAACCGCTCGGCCACAGCGGCCGGCGATCGAAATTGTCTACGGGAGGAAGTACCAAGACGAATAAATAATCCTAAAAATCGTAAAATTATGCCGAAGCAGACAGAATGAAAAAAAGTGGAAAACTATAAAATTATGCGGAAACAAATTTTTCCCAGGTATAGACCACATTTAATCAGTTAAGATTGCAGATGACACTGTAACTTATGTGATAATTGCTGTGGGATTGCGAGGTGCTTCAAAAAATGTGGCCTCAACGTGGCGTTCGCTACCAAAGACTTAACTGTGCTTTTTACCATGCACAACGAGAGACTTTCTGCTTATAAATATCTAAAATCTGGTATACTCAAAATTCAGTGTAACGTATGCACAGTCTTTTAGCAGGACAAACAGCAGGACACTTAAGGCTCGGTTCCATGGACATTTATTTATAGACGGCGAGAATGCTCATACGACAACGTTCGCACAACATCTTAAAGCCCAAACGCACTGACACCCTTCGCTTTCGTTACTTGATATGGAAGTCTTGACGTAGTGGATAAAGGGTGCAAAATGAATCTTTTAGAAGAGATAGAAATTAATAACCATTCCCGTCCGGGATCCAAAGATCTACTAAATGACCAGCTTTCGTTTAAAAACAGGTTATTTTTTATTATATTTCCTTTCTTTTCAAACGATTTATAACCCCCCTATTTGCTCAACCAATGGTTTCTACTACATAGTAAAAGGCACCAGCTGTAACTGTCGATTCAAATAACTTGTTAACTCCCTATTTCCTTAATGTTTTTTTACTGCATTTGTTTCTCTTATTTTCCTCAACTTTGTAACCTAGTCAAGACGTCTTCTTGCTTTTTGCCGTTATTTATTTATTTTTATATATGTTTTTTAGATTTGTATTAGATGTGATGTCCAGTCAGACCCGCGTGCTTACTACAGTGGTCAGTATGCCTAGTACATTTTCCTACGTTACTCCATTATTTGGCTAATACACTCCTGGAAATGGAGAAAAGAACACATTGACACCGGTGTGTCAGACCCACCATACTTGCTCCGGACACTTCGAGAGGGCTGTACAAGCAATGATCACACGCACGGCACAGCGGACACACCAGGAACCGCGGTGTTGGCCGTCGAATGGCGCTAGCTGCGCAGCATTTGTGCACCGCCGCCGTCAGTGTCAGACAGTTTGCCGTGGCATACGGAGCTCCATCGCAGTCTTTAACACTGGTAGCATGCCGCGACAGCGTGGACGTGAACCGTATGTGCAGTTGACGGACTTTGAGCGAGGGCGTATAGTGGGCATGCGGGAGGCCGGGTGGACGTACCGCCGAATTGCTCAACACGTGGGGCGTGAGGTCTCCACAGTACATCGATGTTGTCGCCAGTGGTCGGCGGAAGGTGCACGTGCCCGTCGACCTGGGACCGGACCGCAGCGACGTACGGATGCACGCCAAGACCGTAGGATCCTACGCAGTGCCGTAGGGGACCGCACCGCCACTTCCCAGCAAATTAGGGACACTGTTGCTCCTGGGGTATCGGCGAGGACCATTCGCAACCGTCTCCATGAAGCTGGGCTACGGTCCCGCACACCGTTAGGCCGTCTTCCGCTTACGCCCCCACATCGTGCAGCCCGCCTCCAGTGGTGTCGCGACAGGCGTGAATGGAGGGACGAATGGAGACGTGTCGTCTTCAGCGATGAGAGTCGCTTCTGCCTTGGTGCCAATGATGGTCGTATGCGTGTTTGGCGCCGTGCAGGTGAGCGCCACAATCAGGACTGCATACGACCGAGGCACACAGGGCCAACACCCGGCATCATGGTGTGGGGAGCGATCTCCTACACTGGCCGTACACCACTGGTGATCGTCGAGGGGACACTGAATAGTGCACGGTACATCCAAACCGTCATCGAACCCATCGTTCTACCATTCCTAGACCGGCAAGGGAACTTGCTGTTCCAACAGGACAATGCACGTCCGCATGTATCACCTGCCACCCAACGTGCTCTAGAAGGTGTAAGTCAACTACCCTGGCCAGCAAGATCTCCGGATCTGTCCCCCATTGAGCATGTTTGGGACTGGATGAAGCGTCGTCTCACGCGGTCTGCACGTCCAGCACGAACGCTGGTCCAACTGAGGCGCCAGGTGGAAATGGCATGGCAAGCCGTTCCACAGGACTACATCCAGCATCTCTACGATCGTCTCCATGGGAGAATAGCAGCCTGCATTGCTGCGAAAGGTGGATATACACTGTACTAGTGCCGACATTGTGCATGCTCTGTTGCCTGTGTCTATGTGACTGTGGTTCTGTCAGTGTGATCATGTGATGTATCTGACCCCAGGATTGTGTCAATAAAGTTTCCCCTTCGTGGGACAATGAATTCACGGTGTTCTTATTTCAATTTCCAGGAGTGTATGTCAAGTGGCTTATGTAGGTGCGCTGCGCTGTATCTAGTATTTATAAGAACTACAGGTAGAGGCCCTAAACGGAAAGACATCTTATAAATACGCACTGGGACCTAGCGCTCGCCGTCGGGTCGTATGTCTCAACTGGGCCAAGTTACTTACCTGCGACGCTGAAAACTCGTATCCGGTGGCCGGCCTCTGCGTAGTGCCCCTTCTCCGTAGACCCACGGCGCCACCATATCAGCTGTTTATTAAATAAACGTGATCACTGTACCCATTATTCAGCCACTTTTTACAAGCTATGCAATTTTGTGTGTATATGTATACCCTTGACTAGCACGTGACATAACGTCTTAATAGTGTTTCATATATTTAAGGTTGATGTTCAGCTTCGTTTGACTTACGTTACAGAAACGAGTGCCCTCATTGTGCTTAGTCCTCGAAAGCTTTCAGGCTCACTAACTCTGGTTGCTTCTTATATAAATGAAATCTTCAACAGTCAAACTAGCAGTCTGATGTTGCTAACCATCATATAAGTCGAGGTTTTTCATATTTTACTTATGATGCGAAGTTTTTTGGTCATTATATCTTTGCAATCTTTACGATGCTTTTTAAATGCTTGACAGTACTATGTACAAATTTTAACGAAGGTAAAATTATAATCTGTTTCTTACTGTACACCTATTTTTATTTTTTGTGAATTTGTGGTAAGATTCAATGGGACCAGACTGCTGACGTCATCGGTCCTTAGGCTTACACGCTAATTAAACTAACTTACGCGCTAAGGCCAACACACACACCCATGCCCGAGGGAGGACGCGAAACGGCGAGCCGCGCGAACCGTGACAAGGCGCCAAGACCGCACGGCTATCCCGCGCGGCTCGTAACGCCGGAAATGCATATCCTCCTATTTCCATCTATTGTACTATTTTTTTCCTTGCTTTGTTACCTCAAGATATGACATTTCTGTCTCTTTGTATATTGTAATTGTTTTACTATTTGTATATTTATGCATTTATGTCGATGTATAATTGGTTTGTTTCGTAAATATTATTTGTATTTTTACGCTGGGTCTTGCCTAGGGAAAACTGCTATCGAACGATTACGTCGATAGGTCGTGTGAAGAATCAAAGTGTGTAGGATCTTTGGTAGTGTTAACTCTGCCGCGTGGAGCGCGGGCTGAGAGAAGGAGTGTGGCGGGAGTAGCGAGTGGAGCAGGTGCGTGGTGTGACGCCCCCGCGAGTTGCCGCGCTTTCGGGGTTTGGCAGCATGTAATTGCGCTCGACTTGCGATGATAGTTTCTGACATGGTGTCGCGGACGGGAAACATTAACTGGCGCACATCAAGAGCCCGTTTCGCCTGGTGACCGTGTCGAGAAGAAGGCGCGCCAACATCCAGTTTCTGCAACAGCGACGGCCGACAATGAGTGACTGTCGCCACCTCCTCGGTCGACGGCTTCAAACCTTCAATCCACCAACAAGGAAGACTGGAAGCAAGTAAAGTTTTAGAACTGTATGGCAGACCTCAGCTTTTAATCTTGTTCCATTTGCCTCGCAAAATTACAGCAACTTAGCATGAACCTTTGTTGCTCATTGTCCCAATTGCATTACCAAGCAGGGTCCCTTCCTTTTCCGGAATGAACCCGAGTGTCGTTGAAATTCAGACGCCAGCATTAAAGTAACATCATTTCACTGCTTTAATCTCAAAGGTATTCATAGCTGGCTTCAAAACTCAGATTACACAAGCACAAATTAAGAGTGCGAGTTTTGTTACCATATTTTAGCTTACCTGTGACTGCAGCTCAGCTTGGTACGTACTAAATTGTACTATTGTTAATTGTTCAGAATCATTTAATTCAAGTTCAAAGTTAAATCTCTTGTTTCTAAATTGCGTAGATTCAAGTAGCTTTTGAAATGATTGTTGAGGTAGTCCAAGACAAACCATATTTTACTGAATTTCGATGTGCTTCAGAAAGAAAGCTCACTACTAACTTCAGTCACTAAATTAACTTTCGATTTTCCGGTTTTATTAATTCTTTTGCTAAATTAAGTCAGGGTGTAGCGAAATTTATTACTTCTGACAAACTCTCAGTTTTCACACTACACGTGTCAACCTTCAGTTGCCACGCTTCTAGTGCTAATTATATGTGTAATAACCTTTCTTTTTCAGTTACTATAGTAATTGTCCTTAGGACTGGCGACCGTGATTTCCCCAAATCTCAAATACCTAATTACCGCTAGTTAATTGTTAACGTAACGGCTGCACATTTACTTTCTTTATTAACTTTACCCATTTTCAAAATTAATTTCCACCAGTTTCATCAGCACATTTCCTTTCATCTAGATGTAACCCTTTCCTCCCTCTTTACCGACAGGTTAACTTCGGTGACGATTGCTTTTCCAAAACTCCCATTAGGTACACGCGGTTTCATTTTTCACTGTCATTAAGGTCGGTAAGTGAGGGGGAGGTTACACGTGGCGACCTGGTGACAGGACAATCTTCGGATTTGAGGTTGTTCTGGACACGAATTTTGCATTGTGCAAATCTCGTAACAAAGTACTGGTTACGTACAGGCCGTTACGTCAGCGAGAATAAGTAGTGGGAGTAATCCTAATTATATTTGAGGTTTGGCATTTATATTGAAAATTATTAAAATGAGTGAAGGCAACAATTGCCAAAATTTGGTAGACTTGGATACGGAACAATCGGTCGAACAGTGGGAAACGCGCACCGCGGTACCCATTGTTCAGGGGCAGGCGGCTAGCATGAAAGACGCGACCGCTGAAACGCAACAAAGAGCAGAAATGGAATTCCACACTTTAGAAAATGTTTCGGAATCGGAAGTGAAAATCAAATGTGAATCCCTTGATGACGAATACGGGGGGACAATTAAAGAGGAAGCCGCTACGGAAGTAAAACCGGTAGTTTCCGGGAATTTAACTGATTTATTGAATGTTTTGATTAACGAAATCAAGAGTCAATCGGCAGAAATTAAAGCTCTGTCTGCCAAGCAAGAAGATCAGGCTGCCAAGCAAGAAGCTCAGGCTGCCAAGCAAGAAGCTCAGGCTGTCAAGCAAGAGGCTCGGGCTGCCAAGCAAGAAGCTCAGGCTGCCAAGCAAGAAGCTCAGTCTGAAAAAATTGAACGGATGCTAGACAATCAGAACAAAGCTATTAACGTTGTTAACAACAATGTTGGAGTTGTTAATACAAAAGTTGATAAAATCAAAGAAGATATTGTTGTAATTAATACCGAAATCGGTAATCTTAAACAGGAAATGATAGGCGTTCAGGCGGAAATTGCGAGCATAAATACTCGTTTTGATTCCGAAATTAGCAGAATCGAGAAAAGTGTAGGAGAAGCAGTTGCTCCGATCATCGAGAATAAGGTGACGGAACAAATTCAATTAGTGAAAAAAGAGGATCAACAGAAGGTGGAAACTTTAAAGGCTTTAGTGTCCGAAGTAGACACTAAAGTGAGGGAGCAGGCTAATACCTGCGAAGAGAAAAAGAGGGAAGTGGAAACGCTTGCGACAACCACTTGCCAAGTAATTACGAGAGTGTCGGAATTAGAAAAGAAACTTGACGAAAAACAGCGCTATGTGCCAATCTGTGCACATAGTTCGGAATTGTTGACGAAAGAGGAGCGGTTCGACCCCTTGAAAAAAGGCGGTATACACGCGACGGATTTCATTAAAAATTGTGAAAGAGTTTTACCCAGATCATGGACTAATGAGAGAAAAATTAATGCGGTTATTGATGTGCTGGCTGGTGATGCCAAGCGTTGGGGCTTAAACCTCAACATTACGAACCTGACTTTTGACGAGTTTAAAAATTTGTTTCTGGCTGAATACTGGTCAGAGCAAAAACAGCTAAGTGTCTGGCGCGAATTTGTCGTATCGAGGCCTTTCGATGCGAATTCGCGCGGTTCGATGAGGGAGTTTTGTGAGGGCTGGGTCCGCAAGTTGGAATATTTGCGTGATCGCCGCACGGAATCCGAAATAGTCTGGGAACTCTACAGGAAGCTTCCAGATGACACAAAACGCTACGTAGGAAGCAATCACAGGACAATCAATGATTTCCTGGAAAGAGTTGAGGACGAGGACAATTGGCGCAATAATCGCGACAGTGGTAGAGGCCGTGGTAACAACAACGAGTACCACAGCAACCACAACAACGATAACCATGGAAATAATGCATACCGCAACCATGGCAGCAATAACAATAATGGTTCGGACCGTAATAACAATCGGTACAATGCAAATAATAACAAGAATGACAGAAACCAGTATCATACTAACGTGATACGGGCTTCACAGAATAGTAATAACGCCAGAGGGTGTGATCAGCCGCCTCAGCAGCATCCGGGGAGCGTATCTGCTGGGATGAGACAGGGAAACCATTAGCCGCGCCGGTGAGGGGTCGAGCGGGCGTGGAGAAATTTTGGCGGCCCAATAACAAGAGAAAACCCAGGTGTCGCCGTTATGAAAATTCCGTATGGAATAATCAACGGCGGGAGAGTGTGCCAGTGTTAAGAGAAAAGAGTGCGCCCACAAGTAGTAGATCAGCTGTATACACGGCAGTAGAAAATACATTCGCTGTCAGTGAGAACAATTTAAGTAGTGTTCCGGAAATCGATCATAAAGTGGCAGCTGTAATACCCACAGCGGAACTGGAGATTGAGTTTAATAATGATTCACAAGTGTTGAGAGAAGATCAGATGTTGGATAAAACGTCCGTCATCGAGCGAGGGGATGCAGAGAGGGATGAGGTCTGGTTAAGGCAGTTCGGTAGCTTATACGACGAACTAAGAGATTATAGGGGTCTGTATGGGAGAAGCGTTTATGGGGAGCGCGTGCATGATTTTCCGCGTCTCGTCCCGCAGGAAGATAGTGTTTGTGAAATGATAGAAAGTTCTGGCCCTAATCGGCAGACTTTACTAGAAATAGTTGATGTTAAGGGGGAGCACGAGCAAGATTCGTCGTGTTTCGTCCCGCAGGAGTTAGATGTTGAAGTAGTAACGGAAAGTTCTGGCCCTAACCGGCAGACCTTACCGAAAGTTTCAGCGGTAGAAGTAACCGACCCATCCGACGCAAACCTCCAGTTTAAACATTGCGAGAGTATTAAGGAGAAAGATTGCGAAAATTTTAGTGATAGCCGGACACGATTGGTAGAAAAGCACATAGATTACAACGTGTATGAGGTTAGAGCTGACATTATACGGTCAGACGATAGCAGTGTGGGTTGCGCAGATCTAGCGGAAGTAATTGCAGAAACTACTGGACACATTCCTCCAGGTAGGTTGGCGGATGAGATTAATCTGACCAAAGTGGAATCAACGAAGGTGACGATTAATGAATTGATAGTAAAGCAACACTCACTAGTTGACGAGTTACAGGAAAATGTTTCGGTATTGGAGGCGAAGCTACAGGCTAAGCCTCAGGACAAACGTGTTGAAATTAAAACTGTATGTAAACAGAGGCTGAAAAAGCCGCCAGATAAGCCGGATTTAGGATCAAAGCCGGATGGTTTTTTCTGGAATGACTTGGATATAGACGAGGATTTACTGTGGGAAAATAAAGAAACAGTCGAGGACAAGTGTAGACAGATAGTAGTGTCTGTTAATATGCACGACCTACAACTAAACGTGTTGATTGACACCGGTGCAGAATTGAGTGCTGTATCTGGGAAAATATTTGAGTTACTGAAAGACAGACCTGGCATCGTAGTTATGCCAGTAACAGGAGTGAAAATTATCGGTGCTACTGGGAAGGCCAGTAAACCGGTCACAAAACAGATTTTTGTCAACTTCGAGATATGTGGGGCACGATTTCAACAAGAGTTTGTCGTCGCGCCAGACTTGACTACGGAAGTAATTATCGGGTTAGATTGGCTATTAAAGTACCGTTCGGTGATTAATTGCGAAAGCAAAACTTTGACATGTACGTCACTAGATAAAACGATAGTAGTTAGTTTTGACGAGGCAGGAGACGGTGTGCATAGGCAATACCAGTCTATACACATTGTTAACTGGCCGGATGACATTGACGTAGGAATGAATTTGAACTGCCGTAACGTGAGGAATCTCGGCATTGACAAAAGTGTAGAAAGTGAAATGGAAGAGATAACCAAATTCCATCCACGGATTGACATTAGTATTGGTGTGAAAAATGATCATTTGCGAGAAGTAATGAAGCTAAAAGCCGATGCTCGCATACGTCGTCATGACGCTAAAGCGCGTTTTGCTAAGTTTGCAATCGGAGACTTAGTACTTGTAAAAGCTCATGAGAAATCGAGCGAGATAGACAATGAAATCTCTAAATTTAAGTTTGTTTATAATGGACCATATAAAGTCATTGGTACACCTCACACAAATGCTTATTGCTTAGAGTATCCAAGCTCTGGAAAACGATTAGGTATACGGAATATTGTAGACTTGAAATTGTACCAACCTAGGATCGATTAATACCACACAATGGGTAATTTGTACAGTATGTAAATATAGAGTGTAAGATTTAAGGATGTGCCATGTTACGATGCTTTTGCCTGACCTAGAGGTCATTAAAGAAGTTGTAATTAATAAGTAATTAATTTTGACTAAATGATTTAAGATTAACTGATTAGTATTCATCTGAAAAATCCAAGCTGCTAGTTTAAGTTTTCAGCTGAGTCACAGTAGATTAAGCAATGTAAATATGATTTTGTAACTTTCTGTAATATTTCATGAATGTGTGTTTTTATTAGTCATTGCCGATGTACTTAGACGCTGTTTTAAGTTTCAGGCTAGTACATGCGTGTGATGATGGACAGTGTTGTGTTATCCACTGTGATAGTATTAAGGGACTCCTTGAGATTACTCGGGAGTGAGTTTTTCCTAAAGAATTCAGTGAAACTGACGTTCTGGAAATGCCGTTACACAGGCGAGTGAGATCAAGCGTGCCGTACAGGCGGGCGCAACAATACTGGCAAGGTGGAACCGCTGTCGGCTCTTGTGCCGCTGTCGGCTCTTGTGTCGCTGTCGGCTTTTGTGCCGCTGTCGGCATTCTTTGTACTCGCGAGTACGGAAGGCGGAATAGTTTTCTTCCTAGACAGCTGATGTGAAAGAATTCTGTTGTCAACATTTATGTTTTTCTTCGATCTGCTGTATATTATTTTCTTGTTTAGCATTAAGCGGACTCTCATGGCGAGAGTATTAATTGCAAAAGGGTTACATAAAAATGTGTATTCTATGTAATTAATCATTAGTTTGCGTATTTTGATATACCTGTTTTTATGACCATGTACTCTGATTAATTTTGCAAATAGTATTCCATTTCTTATAGTGTTACGAATTTTAATGATTTTGGAATAGCTAAATCATTTTCTATGTTTTCTATGAATTTTGATATGTTGTCAACCTGTTTTATTTTGTGCAAGATGACAGAGTGTATTAAGATTAGGAGTGCCTCCACTCAATTATTATCCTCTCAAAATTGGTTTACGATTAATTAGACGAATGCTAAATTTTTTTGATGTTTTGAGCATATGCATTTCCACTGTTTCTTTTTTGGGACATTTTCTGAGTCTGTTTACGTTACACGAACATCCTCAGACAATGTGGGGCACGTGTAACGCCGGAAATGCATATCCTCCTATTTCCATCTATTGTACTATTTTTTTTCCTTGCTTTGTTACCTCAAGATATGACATTTCTGTCTCTTTGTATATTGTAATTGTTTTACTATTTGTATATTTATGCATTTATGTCGATGTATAATTGGTTTGTTTCGTAAATATTATTTGTATTTTTACGCTGGGTCTTGCCTAGGGAAAACTGCTATCGAACGATTACATCGATAGGTCGTGTGAAGAATCAAAGTGTGTAGGATCTTTGGTAGTGTTAACTCTGCCGCGTGGAGCGCGGGCTGAGAGAAGGAGTGTGGCGGGAGTAGCGAGTGGACCAGGTGCGTGGTGTGACGCTCCCGCGAGTTGCCGCGCTTTCGGGATTTGGCAGCATGTAATTGCGCTCGTCTTGCGATGATAGTTTCAGACATGGTGTCGCGGACGGGAAACATTAACTGGCGCACATCAAGAGCCCGTTTCGCCTGGTGACCATGTCGAGAAGAAGGCGCGCCAACATCCAGATTCTGCAACAGCGACGGCCGACAATGAGTGACTGTCGCCACCTCCTCGGTCGACGGCTTCAAACCTTCAATCCACCAACAAGGAAGACTGGAAGCAAGTAAAGTTTTAGAACTGTATGGCAGACCTCAGCTTTTAATCTTGTTCCATTTGCCTCGCAAAATTACAGCAACTTAGCATGAACCTTTGTTGCTCATTGTCCCAATTGCATTACCAAGCAGGGTCCCTTCCTTTTCCGGAATGAACCCGAGTGTCGTTGAAATTCAGAAGCCAGTATTAAAGTAACATCATTTCACTGCTTTAATCTCAAAGGTATTCATAGCTGGCTTCAAAATTCAGATTACACAAGCACAAATTAAGAGTGCGAGTTTTGTTACCATATTTTAGCTTACCTGTGACTGCAGCTCAGCTTGGTACGTACTAAATTGTACTATTGTTAATTGTTCAGAATCATTTAATTCAAGTTCAAAGTTAAATCTCTTGTTTCTAAATTGCGTAGATTCAAGTAGCTTTTGTAATGATTGTTGAGGTAGTCCAAGACAAACCATATTTTACTGAATTTCGATGTGCTTCAGAAAGAAAGCTCACTACTAACTTCAGTCACTAAATTAACTTTCGATTTTCCGGTTTTATTAATTCTTTTGCTAAATTAAGTCAGGGTGTAGCGAAATTTATTACTTCTGACAAACTCTCAGTTTTCACACTACACGTGTCAACCTTCAGTTGCCACGCTTCTAGTGCTAATTATATGTGTAATAACCTTTCTTTTTCAGTTACTATAGTAACTGTCCTTAGAACTGGCGACCGTGATTTCCCCCAGATCTCAAATACCTAATTACCGCTAGTTAATTGTTAATGTAACGGCTGCACATTTACTTTCTTTATTAACTTTACCCCTTTTCAAAATTAATTTCCACCAGTTTCATCAGCACATTTCCTTTCATCTAGATGTAACCCTTTCCTCCCTCTTTACCGACAGGTTAACTTCGGTGACGATTGCTTTTCCAAAACTCCCATTAGGTACACGCGGTTTAATTTTTCACTGTCATTAAGGTCGGTAAGTGAGGGGGAGGTTACAGGCTATTGTTATTAATCTGCTGTTAATTGTGATCCAACCCTGGTAATCATTAAATCCCTTATTCTGTAACCATTTTTGTAAGATTCCGTCTCCCATAGTTTGCTTGTCGATTGCTTTCCGATGTAAGTATAATTGTATAATTTTCTGTGGACAGCAAATTAATTTTCCGAAACTATTCAAGAAGCTAATTTAATAAAAACGTGTGCTGGTGACGAATGATTATTTCTATTTTTAAAATTTAACTAAGAACAGGAGAAATTTTTACCCTGATTCAGAGGCTTCTGTAAATTACTGTATTGTATTCAAATCACAAATACAATCAATCGATGATGAGAACAGTTGTATTCGGGGAGAAGAGGCATATGAGATGTATGTATCCATCTGAACCGTAAAAAAGGGTAACTACTAATAAATGAGTGTGTTTTTACAGTATTAATGAAGGGCGAAAGGAAAGTTATGCTAGAGGAACTTGAGAAACCTTTTATAGATTGGTCATGAAAGTAAACAAATATCTTTAAAATGCTGTAATATTGTTCCACTACACAAAAGAGTGGTAGAATGCTGTACTCCTATCAGCCTCATCTCCATAATGTACGTAAAGACTGCTAAAATTATCATCATGCTTACAGAACAAGCACTGCATCTGAGTCAGGTAGAGGAAAAATTTGGCTGCAGAAATATGAATAGCACAACGAAACTTATGATAATCGTGGACGAACTTAGGAGTGTGAAGTGTCTATGACTCACAGAATTTACGGGATGTTTGTGATTTAGATCCAACAGATTCTGTAAGTACGGCACTATATAAACGAGGCATAAATTTTAAACAATTTAGAATACTGAAGAATATAATACGTCAGTGTCATGGTTTCTATCGGATTTGATTAGGACAGTGAGACCATCAGAAGTGAACTTTGAATGGGGCACGGAGTTACCATAACAGGAAAAATGGGAGAACGAAGAAGGAATACACATTAACGAATGTCTAAAAGACTTTTTATTTCCTGGCAGAACTGTATTGGACAGTGTTGCACCTAGAGGACGGAGTACATCGAAGCACCCGTAAATTTTTGCTCACTACTTCAGTTTAGAGACTGATTTTAGCTGTCAGTTATTTTGGTCTTCGTACGTGTTTGCGAATGCTATGGTTTGTGATGCCGCAGTAATGATATTTTAAAGATTTTTACTCACTGGAAGAATTAATGTAAACATCATGGTTACTGTGGTCTGTAAGTTTTAGCATTAGAGAACTGACTGTAAATTAATATCAGCTATTGAGACGACTACTCATGGCTAACTTTCGTTTCATTAGTACTATTTTTTAAGTGCAATGTATAGCAGTATGACTGGTAAGCGCAGTCTGTGGTACTGTAGCGTCAACTACATGAAGCGTCATTGTCTGACGCAACGCATGAGTACTTTGGTGTATTCCAGCCACTTGTGACTAATGTTTGTCATGGCCTTTTTGATACTGCAGAGTGAATAAGTGCCTTATCTATGCCTTGCACACCGCATTTTGGGTTAGCCTATAAGTATCTTTTTCCATACGTAAACAATGCAATGCAATTAATGCCTGCCAACTTGCCTCTTCCATAGAGGAGATTAGATACATAATAAGAAGTTTAATCTGCAATAAGGAAGGGTTTGTTACTTTTATGATGTATTTTAAAGATTGTTAAGTACCATAAGTTTTGCTCATATGTTCGGTTTAACCAGTCGGTGGCCTTAGAGTAACTTAGTTATACTTTAACGTGGAGGTGTGTTCTCGCATTACGTTGCACTGATCTAAATCGAGATCTATAACAAATTTAATCTGTAAAATGAAAGGATTTATTATTTTCATGATGTATTATTTAAAAAAATGCATTTTGCTCATTTCCATCACGTTTTCGCCAATCAGCGGTGTTTAACGTTTCAATATCGGATGTGCTGTCGCGCTATTTGCGCTATGGATTCAATTTTTAAAGAGAAAAATCAATTTCTCTCTTTGGAGCACAGTATGTGGAACCACGTAAATCAGTTGTAAATGACTCGGCGTTTCGATATGGGATGTGTTGTCGCACTAGTAGCGCTACATCTACATGTACATCATACTCCGCAAGCCACCTACTAGTGTGTGGTGGAGGGAACATTCGGTACCACTATCAGATCCCTCCAATCCTGTTTCACTAGCGAATAGTGCGCTGGAAGAATGTTTATCGGTAAACCTCTGTATTGCCTCTAATTTCTCGAATTTTCTCCTCGTGGTCAATACGCGGGATGTATGTGGAGGGGGGGGGGGGTGTAATATGTAGTCCGACTCCTCCTGAAAAGTGCTGTCCCGAAATTTCAATATTAACTTTCAGCGTGATGCACAACGCCTCTCTTGTAACGTCTGCCAGTGGAGTTTGTTTAGCGTCTCCGCAACGCTCTCTCGCCAGCTAAACGATCCCGTGACGAAACGCGACGCTCTCCGTTGGATCTTCTCTATCACCTCTATGAGTCCTACCTGATAGAGAGTCCAGATAGATGAACAGTACTCAAGACTCGGGCGAACAAGCGCCTTATAAGCCACTTCCTTCGCTTATGAGTTACATTTCCTTAAGGGGCTCCGGAATGCCCTATACTTGCAATGTTAAAATAACGCTTATAAATTACATCTTTCCTCACAAAGTATTTGAGGTAAGAAATTGAACTTTTTACAGATTATTTATTGGAATATGGGCTACAACTTAACACAGGGATTTTACAAAATTTTAGTTCAGTTATTAAAGATGATTTTTTTTCAATTGTAATGAAAATTCACAACTTATTTTTGCAATTTTTTATTTATATATTCAAAAATATACAGTTTTTTGGAAAAAGGCTGTGTTAAATTATGCAGGAGGTACTGTGTAACATTTACTGAAAGTTTGAAACAAATATGTTTGGAAGATCCTTAGAAAACATGTAATTAGTATGAGAAAATAAAAGTTTTGGGAACCGAGCGACAAAGATTGTATTAACTTTTTAGTGCATTCCAGGTCCATAGGATGGATTATCTTCATCCTCTGCAAACTCCTCCTCCAGCTTCCTCTTGTTCCTCCTCCTGTTTGCTCTTGCTTGTATTTCTAGACTCTTTACAGCCCTGTCTGCAGCCCGAAGGCGTTCCTTGTCTAAAGCAAGCATCGCTCGTACCACGTTAGAACCTATCTTCATTCCCATATTTCTAAATACCTTGCACCTTACAATGTTGCCATCATTGAAAGTCGCAACAGCAACTTTACTTTTACTCATTATTATACTTCAAGAAAACGGAGACTCAAGAAACAAAATTAATTACGAATATTTTCGAGATAACGACAGAGTAAATAAACATGAAACAATCGACAATCACACCAGCGATATATATTGAACCATCACAGGTTAGCCACAACACATACTTTATCTCACATCACTAAAATGTACCTAATGAACACGGACGTTAATAATAACACCATTTGACAGCAGTTTAACAGCGCCACAGTGGGTCACGCCAATGTAGAACACATTTCAAAAAAAATTTAAAAATAGTTGTAGTCGTCGGAATTGAATAAATTATATATCTATTAAAAGGTAATAGTCTGTAGATTCAGAATACGCAAAAAAGTAAAAATTGAACTTTTCATGATTTTGAGCCTTTCCGGAGCCCCTTAAGATTCTTCCAATGAATCCGAGTCTGGCGTCCGTTTTTCCCACTATCTGTTTTATAGTATCACACCACTTGAGGCCGCTCTGGATAGTTACGCCCAGATATTTTACGGCTGACGCTACCCCCAGCTGTTTGTCATCAATAGTGTAGCTGCGCAGTTGAGGATTTCTTTTCCTGTGTATGTTCAGTATGTTGCATTTATTTACCTTCAGGATCATCTGGCAGAGCCTGCACCATTCATCAATTTTCTGCAGGTCATTCTGCAAATTCTTACTGTCTTCCGGCGTTGCTAATTTGGTGTAGACAACTGCATCATCTGTGAATAACCTTAAACAGTATCCGAAGCCGCGCTGTGTGCGGCTCGTGTTCATGTCGTTTATTGCTTGCCATCTCGTGTTTACGTAGTCCCGCCTCGTTTCTTATTCGATTTACTGGCGTCACTAAGTTGCTGGCCTGCCTTTCCATGGGTGGCAGCAGTAGCACTTATCGATAAGAGCACTGGAGCAACTGCTAGTATTTCCAAAACGTCGTTAGTCGGGGGTTGAGTCGGGATGGAGCCGCATTTAAGTCCAGACAGCCATGACTCGCCTGATCGTTGTCGGCACACATGACTTGAGTGGGCACGACCACGGTTGGTAGTTTGTAACGCCGGAAATGCATATCCTCCTATTTCCATCTATTGTACTATAATTCTTTATCCTTGTTTTGTTACCTCAAGATATGACATTTCTGTGTCTTTATATATTGTAATTGTTATACTATTTATATATATATATATATATATATATATATATATATATATATATATATATATATATATATATATATATGCATCTATGTCGATGTATAATTGGTTTGTTTCGTAAATATTATTTGTATTTTTACGCTGGGTCTTGCCTAGGGAAAACTGCTATCGAACGATTACGTCGATAGGTCGTGTGGAGAACCAGTGTGTTTAGGATCTTTGGTTGTGTTAACTCTGCCGGGTGGAGCGCGGGCAGAGAGAGAGAGTCTGGCTGGAGTAGCGAGTGGAGCAGGTGTGTTGTGTGATGCTCCCGCGAGTTGCCGCGCTTTCGGTGTTTGGCAGCATGTAATTGCGCTCGACTTGCGATGATAGTTTCTGACATTGTGTCACGGACGGGAAGCATTAGCTGGCGCGCATCTAGAGCCCGTTTCGTCTGGTGACCGTGTCGAGAAGAAGGCGCGCCAACATCCAGTTTCTGCAACAGCGACGGCCGACAATGAGTGACTGTCGCCACCTCCTCGATCGACGGCTTAAAACCTTCAATCAACCAACAAGGAAGACTGGAAGCACGTAAAGTTTTAGAACTGTATGGCAGACCTCAGCTTTTCAAACTTTTAAAATTGTTGCATCACAAAATTACAGCAACTTAGCATGAACCTTCGTTGCTCATTGTCCCAATTGCATTACCAAGCAGGGTCCCTTCCTTTTCCGGAATGAACCCGTGTGTCGTTGAAATTCAAACGCCAGCATCATTTTATTTCACTGCTTCAATTTCAAAGTTCAGTTAAGGTATTCATAGCTGGCTACAATATTTAGATTACACAAGCACAAATTAAGAGTGCGAGTTTTGTTACCGTATTTTAGCTTACCTGTGACTGCAGCTCAGCTTGGTACGTACTAAATTTTACTATTGTTAATTGTTCAGAATCATGTAATTCAAGTTCAAAGTTAAATCTCTTATTTCTAAATTGCGTAGATTCAAGTAGCTTTTGAAATGATTGTTGTGGTAGTCCAAGACTAACCGTATTTTACTAAATTTCGATGTGCTTCAGAAAGAAAGCTCACTATTAACTTCAGTCACTAAATTAACTTTCGATTTTCCGGTTTTATTATTTCTTTTGCTAAATTAAGTCAGAGTGTAGCGAAATTTATTACTTCTTACAAACTTTCAGATTTCACACTACACTTGTCAATCTTCAGTTGCCACGCTTCTAGTGCTAATTATATGTGTAATAATCTTTCTTTTTCAGTTACAATAGTAATTGTCCTTAGGACTGGCGACCGTAATTTCCCGTAAATCTCAAATATCTAATTACCTCTAGTTGACTGTTAACGTAACGGCCGCACATTTACTTTCTTTATTAACTTTACCCCTATTTCAAAATTAATTTCCACCAGTCTCACAAGGATTTTTCCTTTCATTTAGATGTAACCCTTTCCTCCCTCTTTACCGACAAATTAACCTCGGTGACGATTGCTTTTCCCAAATTTCCATTAGGTACACGCGGTTTAATTTTTCACGGTCATTAAGGTCGTTAAGTGAGGGGGAGGTTACAAGTTCACTTGGTCGTCTCGTCAGACGACGTGTATTTGGTCGCCGACCACTTTTGGATTCTCCGTGAGTTTCGACTTGTGATTCGGCTTTGTTGCACAGTCACTGGTTTTAGTACTGTTCAATTCGTTTGTGGAAGTGTTTCCTGGAACTGGGCGTAGCTTGTGTGGTTTTGACCGAGCAGCCATTTTAATGCCGTCTGCGTGCTGCATGTGGTAGTCGGTCGGTTGGGACAGAGCAGCGGGGAAGTCTCCGCGGCACGTCGTCCGCCGCTCGTGGTCTCGCGGTAGCGTTCTCGCTTCCCGAGCACGGGGTCCCGGGTTCGATTCCCGGCGGGGTCAGGGATTTTCACCTGCCTCGAGATGACTGGGTGTTTGTGTTGTCCTCATCATTTCATCATCATCCAGGAAAGTGGCGAGATTGGACTGAGCAAAGGTTGGGAAATTGTACGGGCGCTGATAACCACGCAGTTCAGCGCCCCACAAACCAAACATCATCATCTCCGCGGCACGAGGTCTGTCAGGGGCCGCTGGCGGCGCACACGCGCGGTCGGATTTGTGAGGTGCCAGCTGTGAGAGCTGCTAAGGTCGTCGCCCGTGAACCTGGACACTGAAGCTGAGTGATCAATTAACTTGTTATGAAACCTCAACTGCTGTGACATCTCTTCGTTCATTGCTGGTTGTTGATTCCTGCAGCCGGCCGGTGTGGCCGTGCGGTTCTAGGCGCTACAGTCTGGAACCGAGCGACCGCTACGGTCGCAGGTTCGAATCCTGCCTCTGGCATGGATGTGTGTGATGTCCTTAGGTTAGTTAGGTTTAAGTAGTTCTAAGTTCTAGGCGACTGATGACCGGAGATATTAAGTCCCATAGTGCTCAGAGCCATTTGAAACATTTTTTTTTTTGGCGGCCTGTCTCATCTCACCTTATGTTAGAGCTACTCCTCAGACCGACCCTTGGAATACTTCTGAGCACAACTGTTCTGTTGGTATTAGATTGTGATTTTCATTTTTGTGCGAGGCCTTCAGCTGTCTATCAATTTACTTTGTTTTGATTTTAAAATGAGCCCTGCAACCTTATTAAATTAAAATCTGAAATTTGAATTGTTTAAAACTAATTTTTTTAAGAAAATTTTTATCTGAAATTCTGGTTATCCATGCCCTAAGACTTGAGTTGTTCAATGTCCATTGTGTGCCCTTCAACCAAGTATTTATTTTTTCTTAATAAGATCTTAGGCTACGTGTATTCTCTAAAGCAGTTTTTAATAACTTGTATTCAGGCCTTCAGCCATTTGTGTTTTTGTGTGGTTTTGGGCTTTAAGGCCAGGAGTTACCGCAAGTTTTCCTAACTAGGCCTTCAGACATATTGTTTTAATTTGATCCTTTTACGGCAAGACCGTTGGTCAGACCGTTAGCGACAACAGCGCCGCTAGTTCCTGCTACTAATAAGGCGAGTACACCTTTCGCTTGCTACATGTTTTTATGAGCTTCAAACAGGAGCGACTGCAGTAATGGATAGGAACTTTGAATGTTGTGTACAGATGCGAGCTGAGTTGGCGAACCTTAGCTCACAGCTCCATGCTGCTTTCGCTTCCGTCACACAGCTTGAGGCTGCTGCAAAGGGATGTCAATGTGGGGGATCGAACACGTGGATGAGAGGGACATTGAGCACGTCCCACATGTCCTCCGATCGGTCCTCTGCTGTGGCATCCATGGGTACTGCCTGCACTGAGGTTGACCCCTTACCCGTGGTAGAGTGGGAGAACATTCCCAAGTCTGGCAGACAGCGAAAAACTTTCTGATGGGCCGATCATAGGGCCTCCTCAGTTCATTTGATGAACAGGTTTGGGCCGTTATCTGTGGCCGACGATGTCTCTGAGCTGGATGCAGTCGTCTACCCTACTCCAGAGGAAGCTTTTCGGCCGGCAAGGTCTGGGCATTCACAGAGGGTGGGTTTGTTGCTAGTAGGGAGCTCCAACGTTAGGCGCGTAATGGGGCTCCTCAGGAAAATGCCTGCCAAGGAGGGGAAGGAAGCCAGTGTGCACTCCGTGTGCATTCCTGGGGGAGTCACGGGGAGTCATTCCGGATGTGGAAATGGTGCTTCTGGATGCCATAAGGAGTACAGGGTGCAGCCAATAACAAGCAGTGGCTCGTGTCGGTAACAATGACGTGTTTCGCTTTGGATCGGAGCAGATTCTCTCTGGTTTTGGGTGGCTAGCGGAAACGGCAAAGACTGCCAGTCTTTGATGTGGGAACGCGAATCAGTACACAGACTTTGTATACACGAACACATTCTAGAAAATACCTCGCATATTTCTTCTATCATTATACTTACAATTAAATCTTACGATCTAGGTCTCAACTGAACGGTATTCGGCAATGAGCGAAGTGTTGGAAATACACTCTGTTGAACGCTGTGCTCTGGAACTACCTCTACCTTCCTTAGCACTAGACACACTCTTTCCTTCGCTATCACAGTACCCCAAGTCAAATCCACAACCCCCCTTCAAATGTACACTTGTCAGCAAAAAAAGTGGGTCACTGCCGAATACAACCAACATAACGTAGCTGTGTTGCAGGTCCTGTAAACACCAAAACCCTGTAGGGTACAGTGGTTTGACTATACACAATGGGTACCGCAAGAGACTACTAGAGACCAAAGGTCTTTATGGCAGTCAGTCTAAGCATCAACTAATATCGTCATAGAAAATATATTAGAAAACACGTTCTTAGCGATGAGACACCTCATAACACTCATAAAATAACCTTAATGACAACAAGTGACATTCCAAAAGTTCTGAGAAAACGGATTATTTTACATATATCGTACAGTAATTCTCAGTCAAAATTAAATACTTGAGACAATATATGGAGTTACAAAACTGTACGGCAATTGGAAAAACGTTTTTCGCTCTCGAAAAGGTTTTCCATCCACGTGCTGAACGTCGCTCATGGGCGAGTGGCTCTGGAAACGGGATATTGGACGAACCAGTAAAAAAACGCGATTAATGGCAAGAAGCACTCTACGGAAATCTCAACATTAACAGCGAATCACCAGTAATATCATTGTTCTCGTAACACATCAACAGCTACGTGTACACAAATTTGAACTTTAAATGACATGAGCCGGCCTTTGTGGCCGAGCGGTTCTAGGCGCTTCAGTCTGGAACCGCGCGACCGCTACGGACGCAGGTTCGAATCCTGCCTCGGGAATGGATGTGTGTGATGTCCTTAGGTTAGTTAGGTTTAAGTAGTTCTAAATTCTAGGGGACTGATGACCATAGATGTTAAGTCCAATAGTGCTCAGAGCCATTTTTAAATGACATGACCAACGTCGTCGTTCTGGACCTGGATTCAAACCCAGCACCTATAGTCATTGCTAACTAAGCTAAGCTTTGTGATTCTTGAGTTTCTCCCGGCGTATTTGATAATCAAAATATCCACGGGTATGCTGCCGGTCTATAGTGTCCAACGGGCACAATATTTCGGCGATCAAACATGTCGCCATCATCAGGTGAACTGACGGACTGAGCTCCTGTGAACGTACCGGCACGGAGATCCGTACGCTATGGCTGCTCAGAGGGAACTGGGTTCGGTCGCGGCGGCGGCCGATTTAAATACCCTCCGCCCGCGGCGCGCTCCCTCCGCCGTCCGCGCCCAGCGCCACGGTCGCGCGGTGGAACAGATTGCGACGGCGTCTGAGATGACGTCGGTGTGATGGCTCTGTCCGCCGTGGTCGTCACAACTATACGTCTGCTCGATTTACTCTTGATTAACCCGATCGCTGGTTCCCAAGCCTTGCTAAGATTATAGCCACAGTCCCGGTTTATGAGGTCGTCATTGGTGCGAATTTCGATGGCCTCTCTAACAACGCTGTCCCAGTATCTCGACGTCTGTACCAGAATCCTCGTGCGGTCATACTCCATGGCGTGATTTTCCGACAAACAATGTTCAGCGACCGCCGACTTGCTCGGATACATCAGTCGAGTGTGCCTCTGGTGTTCACGGCATCGATCCTCGACGGTACGCATCGTCTGACCAATATACGACTTGCCACATTGACACGGAATCTGGTACACGCCGGCCTTCCTCAAACCGAGGTCATCTTTGGCGCTCCCCACCAGTGCACGAGTTTTATTTGGAGGACAAAACACAGTTCCGACCCGGTGTTTCTTCAGAATGCGGGCGATTTTCCCCGAGAGTGCGCCTGTGTATGGAATAAATGCAGTGCCTACCTCCTCCCTCGTGACTTCATCCATCTCAACAGGTTGTGCTGCAGTGGTTGGGCGGAGAGCACGTTGAATCTGCCACTCTGAGTACCCATTTTTTCGAAATACAGTTCTCAGATGTTCCAATTCCTGGGGTAGACTCTCTGCGTCAGAGATAGTGCGCGCCCTATGTACTAGAGTTTTAAGTACCCCATTCCTCTGTGAAGGGTGGTGGCAGCTGTCTGCATGCAAATACAGATCAGTGTGCGTAGCCTTCCGATACACCCCATGACCTAGGGTGCCGTCAGCCCTTCTCTTGACCAAGACGTCAAGGAAAGGTAATTTACCCTCCGTTTCAGTCTCCATAGTGAATTTGATGTTGGGGTGTATGGAGTTTAGATGTGTAAGGAAGTCAAGGAGTTTATCCATACCATGTGGCCAGATGACGAACGTGTCGTCCACGTAACGGAAAAAGCAAGTAGGTTTCCATACGGATGACGACAGGGCTTCCTCCTCGAAGTTCTCCATGTACAAATTCGCTACCACCGGTGAGAGTGGGCTACCCATGGCGACTCCCTCCGTTTGTTCATAGTATTCTCCATTAAAAAGAAAATACGTGGAAGTCAAGACATGCCTAAAAAGTTCAGTGGTCTTCTCATCAAACTTCTGACTAATCAAGTCTAGTGACTCTCGCAGGGGTACCCTCGTAAACAAGGAAACGACATCAAAACTCACCATGATATCTGACTCATCCAACCTGAAGCTATCAAGGCGTTTAACAAAATCCACGGAATTACGGATGTGATGAGGGCATTTACCCACATAAGGACTTAATATTCCCGTCAGGTATTTGGCCAACAAATATGTAGGTGCCCTGATGTTGCTGACAATGGGGCGTAATGGTACCCCCTCTTTGTGAACCTTCGGGAGTCCATATAGTCTAGGCGGTACCGGACCTTGGGGTAACAATTTCTTAGCGTCACCCTCCGGTAAATCTGCGTCTTTGAGAAGCGCCCTCGTCTTGTTCTCCACCTTCTTTGTAGGGTCAACGCTGATCTTCCGGTAGGAATCGTCATTCAGCAGGCTCTGCATCTTATCAGTGTAGTCCTTATGGGAGACAACAACTGTAGCATTGCCTTTGTCAGCTGGTAAGACAACAATTTCAGAGCGCTCCCTCAGATCACGAATGGCCGCCCTCTCTTTACTGCTGATATTTGACTTCATCGGCTTGGATTTCGTCAACGCACGACAAGTTTCACGACGTATTTCCTCGGCTGATTCTGGCGGAAGTCGGGCTGCAACCTGTTCAACAGCACTAACAATTTCTGCGACCGGAGTGAACTTGGGGGTGGGAGCGAAGTTGAGACCTCTCTGCAAAACCGAGACCGCATCATCACTCAACACCATGCCACTCAAATTGATGACAGTCTTGCACGGAACCTGCAGGGATGGTTTGTCAAGGAGACGTGAGAACTTAGCTGTTTGACGTCCTGTAGCCTTCTTATGGGCGGAATCAGCTGACACCCAGGTGACACCATCAATCCAATCCCAGGAACAAGAAGTGAACTTACTAGCCAGTTGCAAATGTAGTTTGAGTAATTCCTGTGAGATAAACTCAAGGCTCCGGCGGGTGAATTGCACTCTCTCACGTACCAATGCGAGGCTGGCTCGTTTCTTGATTCTTTTAGCTGCTGCAGAATCGATGTGATGCATAACCTTAGCAAAATTTGGAACAACATTCTCGGAACGACATCTCTTTAGAAAGGCAAGAGTACTTAGCAAACGACATCTACGGTGGCGCAACTTTTCAAATTTCTTCATGCTGCGATACATCTCCTCCCCGTAAAGGTGTATGATGTGATTCTTGAGTTTCTCCCGGCGTATTTGATAATCAAAATATCCACGGGTATGCTGCCGGTCTATAGTGTCCAACGGGCACAATATTTCGGCGATCAAACATGTCGCCATCATCAGGTGAACTGACGGACTGAGCTCCTGTGAACGTACCGGCACGGAGATCCGTACGCTATGGCTGCTCAGAGGGAACTGGGTTCGGTCGCGGCGGCGGCCGATTTAAATACCCTCCGCCCGCGGCGCGCTCCCTCCGCCGTCCGCGCCCAGCGCCACGGTCGCGCGGTGGAACAGATTGCGACGGCGTCTGAGATGACGTCGGTGTGATGGCTCTGTCCGCCGTGGTCGTCACAACTATACGTCTGCTCGATTTACTCTTGATTAACCCGATCGCTGGTTCCCAAGCCTTGCTAAGATTATAGCCACAGTCCCGGTTTATGAGGTCGTCATTGGTGCGAATTTCGATGGCCTCTCTAACAACGCTGTCCCAGTATCTCGACGTCTGTACCAGAATCCTCGTGCGGTCATACTCCATGGCGTGATTTTCCGACAAACAATGTTCAGCGACCGCCGACTTGCTCGGATACATCAGTCGAGTGTGCCTCTGGTGTTCACGGCATCGATCCTCGACGGTACGCATCGTCTGACCAATATACGACTTGCCACATTGACACGGAATCTGGTACACGCCGGCCTTCCTCAAACCGAGGTCATCTTTGGCGCTCCCCACCAGTGCACGAGTTTTATTTGGAGGACAAAACACAGTTCCGACCCGGTGTTTCTTCAGAATGCGGGCGATTTTCCCCGAGAGTGCGCCTGTGTATGGAATAAATGCAGTGCCTACCTCCTCCCTCGTGACTTCATCCATCTCAACAGGTTGTGCTGCAGTGGTTGGGCGGAGAGCACGTTGAATCTGCCACTCTGAGTACCCATTTTTTCGAAATACAGTTCTCAGATGTTCCAATTCCTGGGGTAGACTCTCTGCGTCAGAGATAGTGCGCGCCCTATGTACTAGAGTTTTAAGTACCCCATTCCTCTGTGAAGGGTGGTGGCAGCTGTCTGCATGCAAATACAGATCAGTGTGCGTAGCCTTCCGATACACCCCATGACCTAGGGTGCCGTCAGCCCTTCTCTTGACCAAGACGTCAAGGAAAGGTAATTTACCCTCCGTTTCAGTCTCCATAGTGAATTTGATGTTGGGGTGTATGGAGTTTAGATGTGTAAGGAAGTCAAGGAGTTTATCCATACCATGTGGCCAGATGACGAACGTGTCGTCCACGTAACGGAAAAAGCAAGTAGGTTTCCATACGGATGACGACAGGGCTTCCTCCTCGAAGTTCTCCATGTACAAATTCGCTACCACCGGTGAGAGTGGGCTACCCATGGCGACTCCCACCGTTTGTTCATGTGAACAAACGGAGGGAGTCGCCATGGGTAGCCCACTCTCACCGGTGGTAGCGAATTTGTACATGGAGAACTTCGAGGAGGAAGCCCTGTCGTCATCCGTATGGAAACCTACTTGCTTTTTCCGTTACGTGGACGACACGTTCGTCATCTGGCCACATGGTATGGATAAACTCCTTGACTTCCTTACACATCTAAACTCCATACACCCCAACATCAAATTCACTATGGAGACTGAAACGGAGGGTAAATTACCTTTCCTTGACGTCTTGGTCAAGAGAAGGGCTGACGGCACCCTAGGTCATGGGGTGTATCGGAAGGCTACGCACACTGATCTGTATTTGCATGCAGACAGCTGCCACCACCCTTCACAGAGGAATGGGGTACTTAAAACTCTAGTACATAGGGCGCGCACTATCTCTGACGCAGAGAGTCTACCCCAGGAATTGGAACATCTGAGAACTGTATTTCGAAAAAATGGGTACTCAGAGTGGCAGATTCAACGTGCTCTCCGCCCAACCACTGCAGCACAACCTGTTGAGATGGATGAAGTCACGAGGGAGGAGGTAGGCACTGCATTTATTCCATACACAGGCGCACTCTCGGGGAAAATCGCCCGCATTCTGAAGAAACACCGGGTCGGAACTGTGTTTTGTCCTCCAAATAAAACTCGTGCACTGGTGGGGAGCGCCAAAGATGACCTCGGTTTGAGGTAGGCCGGCGTGTACCAGATTCCGTGTCAATGTGGCAAGTCGTATATTGGTCAGACGATGCGTACCGTCGAGGATCGATGCCGTGAACACCAGAGGCACACTCGACTGATGTATCCGAGCAAGTCGGCGGTCGCTGAACATTGTTTGTCGGAAAATCACGCCATGGAGTATGACCGCACGAGGATTCTGGTACAGACGTCGAGATACTGGGACAGCGTTGTTAGAGAGGCCATCGAAATTCGCACCAATGACGACCTCATAAACCGGGACTGTGGCTATAATCTTAGCAAGGCTTGGGAACCAGCGATCGGGTTAATCAAGAGTAAATCGAGCAGACGTATAGTTGTGACGACCACGGCGGACAGAGCCATCACACCGACGTCATCTCAGACGCCGTCGCAATCTGTTCCACCGCGCGACCGTGGCGCTGGGCGCGGACGGCGGAGGGAGCGCGCCGCGGGCGGAGGGTATTTAAATCGGCCGCCGCCGCGACCGAACCCAGTTCCCTCTGAGCAGCCATAGCGTACGGATCTCCGTGCCGGTACGTTCACAGGAGCTCAGTCCGTCAGTTCACCTGATGATGGCGACATGTTTGATCGCCGAAATATTGTGCCCGTTGGACACTATAGACCGGCAGCATACCCGTGGATATTTTGATTATCAAATACGCCGGGAGAAACTCAAGAATCACATCATACACCTTTACGGGGAGGAGATGTATCGCAGCATGAAGAAATTTGAAAAGTTGCGCCACCGTAGATGTCGTTTGCTAAGTACTCTTGCCTTTCTAAAGAGATGTCGTTCCGAGAATGTTGTTCCAAATTTTGCTAAGGTTATGCATCACATCGATTCTGCAGCAGCTAAAAGAATCAAGAAACGAGCCAGCCTCGCATTGGTACGTGAGAGAGTGCAATTCACCCGCCGGAGCCTTGAGTTTATCTCACAGGAATTACTCAAACTACATTTGCAACTGGCTAGTAAGTTCACTTCTTGTTCCTGGGATTGGATTGATGGTGTCACCTGGGTGTCAGCTGATTCCGCCCATAAGAAGGCTACAGGACGTCAAACAGCTAAGTTCTCACGTCTCCTTGACAAACCATCCCTGCAGGTTCCGTGCAAGACTGTCATCAATTTGAGTGGCATGGTGTTGAGTGATGATGCGGTCTCGGTTTTGCAGAGAGGTCTCAACTTCGCTCCCACCCCCAAGTTCACTCCGGTCGCAGAAATTGTTAGTGCTGTTGAACAGGTTGCAGCCCGACTTCCGCCAGAATCAGCCGAGGAAATACGTCGTGAAACTTGTCGTGCGTTGACGAAATCCAAGCCGATGAAGTCAAATATCAGCAGTAAAGAGAGGGCGGCCATTCGTGATCTGAGGGAGCGCTCTGAAATTGTTGTCTTACCAGCTGACAAAGGCAATGCTACAGTTGTTGTCTCCCATAAGGACTACACTGATAAGATGCAGAGCCTGCTGAATGACGATTCCTACCGGAAGATCAGCGTTGACCCTACAAAGAAGGTGGAGAACAAGACGAGGGCGCTTCTCAAAGACGCAGATTTACCGGAGGGTGACGCTAAGAAATTGTTACCCCAAGGTCCGGTACCGCCTAGACTATATGGACTCCCGAAGGTTCACAAAGAGGGGGTACCATTACGCCCCATTGTCAGCAACATCAGGGCACCTACATATTTGTTGGCCAAATACCTGACGGGAATATTAAGTCCTTATGTGGGTAAATGCCCTCATCACATCCGTAATTCCGTGGATTTTGTTAAACGCCTTGATAGCTTCAGGTTGGATGAGTCAGATATCATGGTGAGTTTTGATGTCGTTTCCTTGTTTACGAGGGTACCCCTGCGAGAGTCACTAGACTTGATTAGTCAGAAGTTTGATGAGAAGACCACTGAACTTTTTAGGCATGTCTTGACTTCCACGTATTTTCTTTTTAATGGAGAATACTATGAACAAACGGAGGGAGTCGCCATGGGTAGCCCACTCTCACCGGTGGTAGCGAATTTGTACATGGAGAACTTCGAGGAGGAAGCCCTGTCGTCATCCGTATGGAAACCTACTTGCTTTTTCCGTTACGTGGACGACACGTTCGTCATCTGGCCACATGGTATGGATAAACTCCTTGACTTCCTTACACATCTAAACTCCATACACCCCAACATCAAATTCACTATGGAGACTGAAACGGAGGGTAAATTACCTTTCCTTGACGTCTTGGTCAAGAGAAGGGCTGACGGCACCCTAGGTCATGGGGTGTATCGGAAGGCTACGCACACTGATCTGTATTTGCATGCAGACAGCTGCCACCACCCTTCACAGAGGAATGGGGTACTTAAAACTCTAGTACATAGGGCGCGCACTATCTCTGACGCAGAGAGTCTACCCCAGGAATTGGAACATCTGAGAACTGTATTTCGAAAAAATGGGTACTCAGAGTGGCAGATTCAACGTGCTCTCCGCCCAACCACTGCAGCACAACCTGTTGAGATGGATGAAGTCACGAGGGAGGAGGTAGGCACTGCATTTATTCCATACACAGGCGCACTCTCGGGGAAAATCGCCCGCATTCTGAAGAAACACCGGGTCGGAACTGTGTTTTGTCCTCCAAATAAAACTCGTGCACTGGTGGGGAGCGCCAAAGATGACCTCGGTTTGAGGAAGGCCGGCGTGTACCAGATTCCGTGTCAATGTGGCAAGTCGTATATTGGTCAGACGATGCGTACCGTCGAGGATCGATGCCGTGAACACCAGAGGCACACTCGACTGATGTATCCGAGCAAGTCGGCGGTCGCTGAACATTGTTTGTCGGAAAATCACGCCATGGAGTATGACCGCACGAGGATTCTGG
The DNA here is from genome assembly GCF_023864275.1 of Schistocerca cancellata. NCBI lineage: Eukaryota > Metazoa > Arthropoda > Insecta > Orthoptera > Acrididae > Schistocerca > Schistocerca cancellata. Next base: position 2,874,344 of record NW_026046765.1, on the reverse strand, counting down.
TACAGACGTCGAGATACTGGGACAGCGTTGTTAGAGAGGCCATCGAAATTCGCACCAATGACGACCTCATAAACCGGGACTGTGGCTATAATCTTAGCAAGGCTTGGGAACCAGCGATCGGGTTAATCAAGAGTAAATCGAGCAGACGTATAGTTGTGACGACCACGGCGGACAGAGCCATCACACCGACGTCATCTCAGACGCCGTCGCAATCTGTTCCACCGCGCGACCGTGGCGCTGGGCGCGGACGGCGGAGGGAGCGCGCCGCGGGCGGAGGGTATTTAAATCGGCCGCCGCCGCGACCGAACCCAGTTCCCTCTGAGCAGCCATAGCGTACGGATCTCCGTGCCGGTACGTTCACAGGAGCTCAGTCCGTCAGTTCACCTGATGATGGCGACATGTTTGATCGCCGAAATATTGTGCCCGTTGGACACTATAGACCGGCAGCATACCCGTGGATATTTTGATTATCAAATACGCCGGGAGAAACTCAAGAATCACATCATACACCTTTACGGGGAGGAGATGTATCGCAGCATGAAGAAATTTGAAAAGTTGCGCCACCGTAGATGTCGTTTGCTAAGTACTCTTGCCTTTCTAAAGAGATGTCGTTCCGAGAATGTTGTTCCAAATTTTGCTAAGGTTATGCATCACATCGATTCTGCAGCAGCTAAAAGAATCAAGAAACGAGCCAGCCTCGCATTGGTACGTGAGAGAGTGCAATTCACCCGCCGGAGCCTTGAGTTTATCTCACAGGAATTACTCAAACTACATTTGCAACTGGCTAGTAAGTTCACTTCTTGTTCCTGGGATTGGATTGATGGTGTCACCTGGGTGTCAGCTGATTCCGCCCATAAGAAGGCTACAGGACGTCAAACAGCTAAGTTCTCACGTCTCCTTGACAAACCATCCCTGCAGGTTCCGTGCAAGACTGTCATCAATTTGAGTGGCATGGTGTTGAGTGATGATGCGGTCTCGGTTTTGCAGAGAGGTCTCAACTTCGCTCCCACCCCCAAGTTCACTCCGGTCGCAGAAATTGTTAGTGCTGTTGAACAGGTTGCAGCCCGACTTCCGCCAGAATCAGCCGAGGAAATACGTCGTGAAACTTGTCGTGCGTTGACGAAATCCAAGCCGATGAAGTCAAATATCAGCAGTAAAGAGAGGGCGGCCATTCGTGATCTGAGGGAGCGCTCTGAAATTGTTGTCTTACCAGCTGACAAAGGCAATGCTACAGTTGTTGTCTCCCATAAGGACTACACTGATAAGATGCAGAGCCTGCTGAATGACGATTCCTACCGGAAGATCAGCGTTGACCCTACAAAGAAGGTGGAGAACAAGACGAGGGCGCTTCTCAAAGACGCAGATTTACCGGAGGGTGACGCTAAGAAATTGTTACCCCAAGGTCCGGTACCGCCTAGACTATATGGACTCCCGAAGGTTCACAAAGAGGGGGTACCATTACGCCCCATTGTCAGCAACATCAGGGCACCTACATATTTGTTGGCCAAATACCTGACGGGAATATTAAGTCCTTATGTGGGTAAATGCCCTCATCACATCCGTAATTCCGTGGATTTTGTTAAACGCCTTGATAGCTTCAGGTTGGATGAGTCAGATATCATGGTGAGTTTTGATGTCGTTTCCTTGTTTACGAGGGTACCCCTGCGAGAGTCACTAGACTTGATTAGTCAGAAGTTTGATGAGAAGACCACTGAACTTTTTAGGCATGTCTTGACTTCCACGTATTTTCTTTTTAATGGAGAATACTATGAACAAACGGAGGGAGTCGCCATGGGTAGCCCACTCTCACCGGTGGTAGCGAATTTGTACATGGAGAACTTCGAGGAGGAAGCCCTGTCGTCATCCGTATGGAAACCTACTTGCTTTTTCCGTTACGTGGACGACACGTTCGTCATCTGGCCACATGGTATGGATAAACTCCTTGACTTCCTTACACATCTAAACTCCATACACCCCAACATCAAATTCACTATGGAGACTGAAACGGAGGGTAAATTACCTTTCCTTGACGTCTTGGTCAAGAGAAGGGCTGACGGCACCCTAGGTCATGGGGTGTATCGGAAGGCTACGCACACTGATCTGTATTTGCATGCAGACAGCTGCCACCACCCTTCACAGAGGAATGGGGTACTTAAAACTCTAGTACATAGGGCGCGCACTATCTCTGACGCAGAGAGTCTACCCCAGGAATTGGAACATCTGAGAACTGTATTTCGAAAAAATGGGTACTCAGAGTGGCAGATTCAACGTGCTCTCCGCCCAACCACTGCAGCACAACCTGTTGAGATGGATGAAGTCACGAGGGAGGAGGTAGGCACTGCATTTATTCCATACACAGGCGCACTCTCGGGGAAAATCGCCCGCATTCTGAAGAAACACCGGGTCGGAACTGTGTTTTGTCCTCCAAATAAAACTCGTGCACTGGTGGGGAGCGCCAAAGATGACCTCGGTTTGAGGAAGGCCGGCGTGTACCAGATTCCGTGTCAATGTGGCAAGTCGTATATTGGTCAGACGATGCGTACCGTCGAGGATCGATGCCGTGAACACCAGAGGCACACTCGACTGATGTATCCGAGCAAGTCGGCGGTCGCTGAACATTGTTTGTCGGAAAATCACGCCATGGAGTATGACCGCACGAGGATTCTGGTACAGACGTCGAGATACTGGGACAGCGTTGTTAGAGAGGCCATCGAAATTCGCACCAATGACGACCTCATAAACCGGGACTGTGGCTATAATCTTAGCAAGGCTTGGGAACCAGCGATCGGGTTAATCAAGAGTAAATCGAGCAGACGTATAGTTGTGACGACCACGGCGGACAGAGCCATCACACCGACGTCATCTCAGACGCCGTCGCAATCTGTTCCACCGCGCGACCGTGGCGCTGGGCGCGGACGGCGGAGGGAGCGCGCCGCGGGCGGAGGGTATTTAAATCGGCCGCCGCCGCGACCGAACCCAGTTCCCTCTGAGCAGCCATAGCGTACGGATCTCCGTGCCGGTACGTTCACAGGAGCTCAGTCCGTCAGTTCACCTGATGATGGCGACATGTTTGATCGCCGAAATATTGTGCCCGTTGGACACTATAGACCGGCAGCATACCCGTGGATATTTTGATTAAGCTAAGCTTTGTTTGTGCCTTATTGAGACCCGATCACTAGGCATAAAGAGACGTGAAGTATAGACGTTTGCACCAGTATCAGTTATCAATTCAGATTCTGAAAATAAATGACTAAAATGTTTTTACTGACCTGGGAATCCTGTCATGACAGTTACCTTCCTGGGAACTACCCCCAACGACGTTTAATGTGGTGTCATTCACGAGGAACAAGGTATGCTCATGTTTAAAATTGAAATGCCATCACGTAAAGCTTGTGACAGGGATGCGAACCCAGCACCTAATCGGATTGTTAACGAAGTACGTAAAATCAGAAGTTAAATATCAAATGTTTTCACCAACAGCGAGATGTTGGAACCTTAAATAATGATAGAATTGTTTTTTCGTGACTGGGATTCGAACCCAACATCTAGCGCCGTCGTTTTCTAGCCAGGAACAGGCGATAGATAGCTATTGTTGGTTCACCAGTAGCGAGATGTGCGCATGTTTAGCTAGACATCAGGCGGCGAAATGTTCTGTGCTGAATGGAATTCAAACCCCGCACACGTGGTCATGAAGAAACTTTAACTATCAAATTCTTTTCCAATAATAGCTAGGAATGGCATGTCTGTACTTGCAATGATGTGATGGAAAATACTCTGCTGGCTAGAAGTTGAATCCACAACATGTCGTCGTTGGTGATCACAACGAATACAACGTCAAACCCAAATCCGTTTTCGCCAGTAGGATGAAGAAGAATGTTTGAACTTGAAAAGATGTAAGGAAACGTTTGACCTTGTAATGTTGTGATAAAAAGCTCATCATGTGGCTGTGAGTTGAAACTAACACGTTACAGCTGACTACGCACGAAGAGACGTTGAAAATGCAACTATTTTTACTAGTAGTTCGGAGTGGATATGCTAGGGCTTGAAATGAAATAACGAATATTTTGTGCTGATCAGGATTCGAAACGAGATTGGTGCATTTCGAGGACGCCTAGAAGAGTTTTCAATCTTGGGGAACACAGTGAAATCGAATTCGAATCCCATTCCAGCACTACAATTTTCAACGTCTCAGTTTCAAATGAAGTAAGAGGCTTGTGAACTTACATGGCCATTGGTTCATTAAATGAAATACGTTCTCTAGTTTACGACGGCTTGCTGGTGACAGAGTCTCTGCCTTCCGGGGTTTCTCCATCTGTCACAGCTCAAACGAATGCCGCTCTGCCCTAGTTGGCAGCGAAGGGATGTTATCTTTACTGCCGATATTGAACTACGGAGCTTACTGGCGTTCTGCACTTGGCGTTACTAGGGGTGAAGGAGAGTTACTTGGGTGTGTTAAAAATCTACGCCTGACGTGAGATGTGAACCTACACGTTTTACACATCAATACAAGATTAATCCACCAGGCCACAGAACCCCCTTCCTAGCACATAATTGTGAATTGCAGAGTATTTATTTAGATGTAGATGCAGATGTTAAGGGACGGGTAACAGGAAGGAGGGCGGGATCTGGGAATGGATAGAAGTGCAGAAGTGCAAAATATAAGCGTGAAATGCTTGCAAGGTATTGCTTACTTAGATGTGTGCCACAGTTCGTTTTATCTGAGGACAGAGAGATAAGGAAGGACTGTTCTCAGAACGAAGAATGGGTTATAGGGAAGGGGAGATTAGAGAATACGGTTTCATAGGTGTTGAGAGGGATGGTAGAGAGTAAAGACAGCAGCAATTAAAAGAGAAAATGTAGCGTCAATGGAAACCACTAGATTTGTTTATAAAGTTTTGGGGGAAATGGAACAGATTCCCGGCGGGGTTAGGGATTTTCTCTGCCTCGTGATGGCTGGGTGTTGTGTGCTGTCCTTAGGTTAGTTAGGTTTAAGTAGTTCTAAGTTCTAGGGGACTTATGACCAAAGCAGCTGAGTCGCATAGTGCTCAGAGCCATTTGAACCAAATGGAACAGAAGGACACTTGCGGCGATACTGTTAGAGAGAAAGAGTGTGAGAGAGAATAAAGGAGATATTAACAACGAGTAAACATAATATGAAATCGTTTGCGTATTGTGTGGAGGACGGAGGGTGTATTCATGGATGGAGGGGAAGAGAGAGATGTATTTGAAATAACAAAAACTACTGTGACAGAGTTCATCTACGCTGATTCGTTTGTAAGTATGTACACAGGGTATAAATGAAATCAAAGTAGAATATTTAACAAACTGTATATTCAAATAGACAGGGTATGAATGAAATCAAAATAGAATATTTAACAAACTGTATATTGAAAAGAAACCCGCTTGAATTAAAAAGGCAACTCAAAGGAAAACTAACCCATATCGTATCTTTTCTGTTGCCACGCGATCTTCCACTAGCTCCCAATGAGGTAAAACGACGAAAAAAGAAGACATAACAAAACATTTTAAGGACTCCAATATTTTATCCAGAATCCTTCATTATTTTGTACTTCTATCGTGCGTCTTGGCATAGAATGTATAAGACGACGGACGTAACAGCCTGAAGAAGCAGCTTCCTCCCAGGCTTCCAGGACGCAGCCCCAAAGAGCGTCCGCAGCAGTAGTTGGTTGGTTTCGTGGCCAGTTCTCTGTTAATGTTCTGGCGACCTCATCCCACATGTTTTCCATGGAGTTCATATCAGCCGCCTGTGGCGGCCAGTTCATGACGTTGACGCCAATCGTGGAGAGCCGCTGCTGAACAAATGCAGACTTGTGAATGGGAGAATGGTCCTCTTGCAGTGTGACATCCCCTTTTGCGTACAGCATTCGCACTGACGGAAGCATCACATTTTCCAATATGTGGGCATACTGCGCGCTGTCCAGAGTTCCTTCTGTCCTGTGAAGAATTCCCGCCCATCTCCCAGAAATCCAACCCAAGCAAGTAACAGATAGCCGGCCACTTCTTCTCGTCGCGTCGATGGCGAGTCCCTTGCGGCCTGTAAACGATTCGTGGTCCGTCGCTACTGGTGGAAAACACCTTCTCATCAGTGAAAATGACGTTGTCCCACGACACCTTCAGATGGAGCTTCGCAAATGATAGCCGGTATAAAACGTTGTGTTGATTCACGGTGGATCGTCATGCATGCAGTTCCAGCGTCCCTCAGCCGTCGGTGAATCGTGTCACTGGAGCCGGGGAAGTTGGTCTCCCGCCACAACTGCTTCGTGTTCAGAAAGGGATTTTCTCTGCTCCTAGACACTAGGTCCCTGTCTTCCTGCTGTGAGATCACTCTCTTCCTGCCTGAGCCAGGAGTCCTGTTGGTGGTGCCTCTTTCAAGGCATATCCTCCACCATCTCGTGGCAGTAGTATGTGGTACGCCATACCGTCTGCCAGCTTCTCTGATGGAACATCCTCCTTCCTCAATGAGAGCGACGACTCTACCTCGGCCGGCCGGAGTGGCCGAGCGGTTCTAGGCGCTTCAGTCTGGAACAGCGCGAGCGCTACGGTCGCAAGTTCGAATCCTGCCTCGGGCATGGATGTGTGTGATGTCCTTAAGTTAGTTAGGTTTAATTAGTTCTAAGTTCTAGGCGACTGATGACCTCAGAAGTTAAGCCGCTTAGTGCTCAGAGCCATTTGAGCCATCAACCACGACAACTAAGCGGAATGTAAAAGTAAACAGGTTTGGCGGCAGCTTCTCCAAATAATAGTATATACATAGTATATAATACACGTTTTGTGCAATTATAACATGTACTCAGTGTCTCTGATACAATACGTGCCGCACGACGGAAATTACTTTCTGCTGAGGCACTTCATTTACATCTCAATGATACACGACTGCTAGAGAACATTGCTCTTTACGGCAGTCAATCCAGTTGCAAATTAACACCATGATATCGCTGGTATTAGACAACACGTTACTAGGGATGAGAAGGGCTTTACGGCTTGCAACTAAACATGCTACTCCTAGCTACTACTGAATAAGAATTTGATAATCAACGTGTCTTCATAACCATGTGTGCGGCGACTCTCAGTCACCATAGACGTTTTCGTCGCCTTATTTCTCGCTCGCTAATGGTGGACTAACATTGGACATTTCTCGTCTGTTCCGGGTTAGACAACGACGGCGGTAGGATCCGGGTTCGAATACCGGTCAGGCAATACAACTTCAGTCGTCATTTAAGGTTCCTACCTCACTACTGGTGACAAACTGTGATATCTATATTATGATTTTACGTACTTATTCAACAATACGATCAGGTGCTGCGTTCACATCCTTGTCACCAGCATTATATGATGGCATTTCAATTTTAAACATGTGCATCTTTTGTTCCTTCACAATGCAACGCTATACAACGTCTTTCGAGGTTAATTACCAAGAAGGTAATTGTCATGTTAGGGTACCTGGTTTCGTACAAACATTATCGTCATTTACCTTCAAAATGAGAATTGATAACTGATGCTGGTGCAAACGTCAATATTTGACGTCTCTTTCTGCCTAGTGATCGCGTCTCGATAAGGCACAAACCTCTGCTTGGTTAAAAATGGCTTTACGTTCTGGGTTTCCATCCGGATCGAGAACGAAGACGTTGGTCAGGTCATTTAAAGTATAACTTTGTGTAGAAGTAACTGTTGATGAGTAATGTGAACAATGATATTACTTGTGACTCGCTGTTAATGTTGGGATTTCCGTAGAGAGCTTGCCGCCGTTAATCACGTTTTCTTTTAACTGTTTAGTATTACATAAAGTTGATACGAAACCACTCCCCGTTGAACCTTGAACGACGTTCAGCATATGTTGGGTAAACCTTTTAGACAGCAAAGAACTTGTTTCCAATTGCCATACCACTTCATACATCCATAAACTGTCTCAAATATTTCGTTGTGCCTAAGGATTACCGAACGATTTATGTGACAAAATTAGTTGGCTGGCTGGCTCTGAGCACTATGGGACTCAACATCTTAGGTCATAAGTCCTCTAGAACTTAGAACTACTTAAACCTAACTAACCTAAGGACATCACACACACCCATCCCCGAGGCAGGATTCGAACCTGCGACCGTAGCAGTCCCGCGGTTCCGGACTGCAGCGCCAGAACCGCTAGACCACCACGGCCGGCCAAAATTAGATGTCCCATAACGTTTGAAATGTCACTTATTGTAATTAAGTTTAGTTTACAAACGTTAAGGACTGTCTGATCTCTTCTGTACTATCGTGGTGTTACTTTACATCTCGACGGACTGTCATAAAGACGGCGTTCTCGAGTAGTCTCTAGCGGTACCCATTGTGTACCTTACAACGACTGTACTGTGGAGGGTTGCGACGATGTGCAACACAGATATGCTATGTTGGTTGCATACATTCAGGTGCAGCCTACACGTTGCAATTCAGGTGTGACCCACTTTTTTGCTGTTGAGTGTACACAGACATTTCCTTTACACAAACAGATATACTTTATAAACCTGATCCTCAAATGCGGACATATCACACACCTTCCTAATGAATTTTGAAAGTCATTTAGCTAAGGAACGCAATGTGATCGGTATTTGCAACTCCCTCGCGCCGCTATATATTTATCCAGTATGTGTAACGTATTCTGTCTCGATACCATGTCAGATGTTCCGTTATATATCCACTGCGTTAAAGGCGATGACTCATTCAGAAGGATCACAGCCACACGTGAATCATATCTCAAAACGAGTCACCTTTCTTGATCCTATCTGCTACAGTAAAAATCCAACATGTTCTTAAGCAGTCCGTACGCAGCTGCTCCCATTTTTACAGCTTTGCGCATGTGATCATCCCATTTTAAGTCGGGACAGAGCAGAAGTCGGGCAAAGCCATATCCCCCACCTTCTCCAGCCCGTCTAGAAACAGAGCGAACTGAGTTACTGTGACAGGACCGTGTTTTGACCATTCGGCGGAAATGCGCGCATTGTGGTGCGTCCCCAAACTACATACAAGTACTACATATTCACCTCCATCCAAATCTATAAGCCACATATCCTGTCATCGTTATTCTCTACAGCCCCCCCCCCCCCCAGCAGACATAAATTAAAAACTATAGAAGCTCAAATAACTTCATCCGATATAGAACTCACATAGACGCCATTACTCACGCGTTGACGCAAGGCTGCGTTGGGGGTCCAGCGCGGAGAGAGAGACAGAGACAGAGAAAGAGAGAGATTACGCAATGCTTCCCAAGAATAGCACAGCGTGCAGTCCTAACGGCGTACTTCGCCCCTCACTGAATTTACCACTCAAACTGCTGCTGCTACTGCTCCCTGGGTCGAACAAACCTGTTAAATACACACTTATTGATACACTACAGAGGGTAGTTTAAAGTTTCATCACCTCTACTCTAGGAGAATGATCATACTCCACGTGCTATACTGTAAATCGCAAGAAACGCCCACTGTGGCCGTTAACTTGTTTGGAACACTGTTTTCTAACGCGCTTTGTACACTGCCAAATATTTTTCTTTTTTCTGCCACGACTTCGACCTCTATGTCACATTCTAAACTGGCATTAAGACACTCTGATCCACGATCTCTCACAGAAAACTAGACATCACACAATGTCAATCATATTCTTACCGCGGATAGCATAACACTGAATTACTTTTAAGTAAAACATACTTACAACATAAGGAGACTAGAAGAGTTTGGCAGCGTTTTGGAGAGTTTCCAAACTACCGTGCGAAAATCTTTCATGACCTCTATATTCAAGTTCATATGTCGGCGTGACGGAACAGATGATGGTTCGGGGTTCCATTTCGAGTTATTCGTAATTCTGCACTCATGTACGCGATCGTTTTTTAGCTGCTAGCAACCGCAGAAGTTGACTCCCACCCACAAAACTTCTCCCCCAACTCAAACGGGCTATCTCACTCAATCATTATATGGTAACCAATGCGCGGATGTGATGCCAAAGACACCTTCGATGTACTGTAATATTAAAGCAACAGACTTGGTAGTTCGAAGAGTTTTACACTAAGTTCGGCACCGGCCATTGATGTGACAGCATGACCCCCCAATTTCAGTAACACAGCTAAAAAGCCCCTTTTACACCACTTTGCGAGTATGATTGCGAATGTGGGTGGATTACTGTGCAGTACGTGCATTCATTGTTAATTCTCGAACACACATATGATCAAAGTACATCAAAAAACGTTCTACATATTTGTAACCAGTCCCTTAGCCTCACTGTACGTGCTTGAGCATTGTCCTGCAAAATGATGGTCAGGTCGTGCAGGACATGTCATCCAGTACAAGCTTTTACTGATTTGCTTGACTGATGGGGCTGCTAAGTGCTACACCATCTACTGCACTCCACTGACTTAAGCCCTCGTAAGTTCAACACGATATCTAAACTGAAGGAAACACTTCACGACATTCGCTTCAGAACTGCTACAAATTCGTCGGGCAATAGGCCGCGCCGCTTAAACTGTCAACACACCTGGCACTGATAAGAGTATCCTACAACTTCCACATCGCTGGCAACGGGCTATACACAATTCTGGAGACTACTTTGAAGGTCAGTAAAGATTTGACACAAGTGTCTTATTTGTACGAGCTGTAAATAAATAGTTGCCACTATTAAAGTTCCAACCCTCTTACATAAATCATATATATGTGCTACACAACTACTTAAGTGCAGCATAACCGCTAATTAGTCGTCGGTTTAGAGTGAAACATGAAGCTCAACATCTTATCATCCTCATTTACAATATGGAATTTTAACGGGCTTTTAGAAAGAATGAATTACACGCCAAGAAGCAATGGTATTTATTCTTCTACTGCGTGCACACCCCGTCCAGATAATATATTCTCCGAGTTTGACTTGTTGTTCTGATTTTGCTTCTGAACAACAGCTTGTAGACATACATCTTGTGTCAATGAAAATCTATCTGAAACGTCCTGGTATTGGACTATTCAGCAATGTGTTTGTTTGTTCAGTCTTATAGAATATTCATATGGCAACCGGTTGTCTAAACATTCCAAGTATAATTGAAGGGTTAATTATGTTGGAATTGACTTCAGTGTAAGCTCTAGTAACCAATCTAAATTCATCTTGCTTCAGATATTGTATCATTCAGGGTCTAATAAATTAACATGTCATCGACAGATAGCGTGTGAAGTACGTTGTGGCGGCGCCGAGTGGCCGCGTGGTTTGAGGCGCCATGTCACGGATTGCGCGGCCCCTCACGCCGAAGGTTCGAGCCCCCCTTCGGACATGGGTGTGCGTGTTGTTCTTAGCATAAGCTAGTTTAAGTGTTGTGTAAGTGAATGGACCGATGGCCTCAACAATTTGGTCCCTTAGGCATTCACGCACATTTGAACAAATACTTCGTCAGTTATTGGCGTGTGGTATTCTCAGCCAGATTGACTAGCTGCTGCGAAAAATCCCACTCCATGGCATCTGTACCTTTCGTTTGTCTGTGTCCTGGGCATTTTGGTGACGTTTATGACGAAGGACAGCATAGATCCTTTATTTACTCCAGTCCTTTCGTAATCAAACGCGTAAACTGAAATAATCTAATAGTACTTTCTCTTTTTTCTACGGAAGGGATATGTTAGCTGAAGACGCAGTGATTTCTCAGTCGGAAAACGGACCTAGGTATTTTGCAATTTCAGTTTCAAGACATGAACTGTGTGCCTTATGTATTTTATAGCTTTACAAATCATTTTGTTTTTCTGTAGCACAATCCCACGTGTGATTAAAAATGTAGTGCCGACACTCACTATTTTATGAACGTCGTTTCCTTATTCAACCATACAGGTTTCAGACACCTATGTCCAACTTCACATCTAAATGTTCTCTGTAATACAGTGTTTAACTGAGTACATGGCATTAGCAACGTGCAGTGGGTAATTTTTATGGCCTTAAATCGAGGTATGAGAAAGATTGTCCGTAGTTTCCCTACTCTGCTTAAGGTTACGGCTTTATGTTACGACCGATTTCCTTCCCCTTCTTGTCCGTCGGAACTTCTGTTTCGTCTCCTATGACCTCATCGTCTACTGGGAGCGATATATAATCATCCTGAATATTTTGATATAATACAGAATGGAAGTTATGGAGATTAAAGTGTCTTTAATAAAGAAAAAAGTGTGTAACAGACAAGGGAATTTGAAAAATGTCGTTAATAAAGAAATAAACTGGGTAACTGACAAGGGAATTTGAAAACAAATTTTCTACCAAACAAAGTCTATTTTCGAACCTACTTTAGTGCCTCGGTCATGATTTACAGAATTACTGAATCCGTCTTTTCTGTTTTCCAAATAAATCTTTAATTTTTTGCCACATTTTTGAGCTGCATATTTAATCCCACTTCGCAAAACTTACCGGTATCTAAGTCCAATAATGTTGATGTAAGCGACAGTAAAAATACAGTGACTAGAAAGTAGGAGGTTGATTTACAAATCGTACACCTTATTTTCTAAATAACATACTAGCTCATTCAACAAATGTAATATACACCGGAAAATAGTGAAGAGACGGGCAAAAATAATACGTTGTGTAACCTAGTCTCATGTCTTCATCTACACTGCTATAAATACCTTCAGATATATTCTCTGATCGGTCCAGTGCTTATCCATCATGGAATCGAATATGAAATGCTGAATTATTATTGCTACGTAACAACATAACAGTTAGAATCAAGGACTATAACACAAATAAATGAACCAGATTACTCATGTTAGTCATCACTTTTTAACGTCATCCCTTTGTTTGCTTCCACAATGTTGTGATCTTTTCTATACCCCCGCTATAAGCTACCCTTAGCACTCCGGCCAATGTGGTGTAAAATAATAATAAAGGAAAAATTAGTTCCAAAGTAGTTTCTAGAGGAACTTTGTGGAGACTAATAAGCCTCAACAGGATCGACCTGGTCGCATACTCCAGTGGGGAAGTATGGAGGTGGTGATTAATGGAAAAAATTGTCACTGCCTGGCTGCGATATACGACTGCTCGTGGCAGGCTTGATTCTGCCTCGATAGCTGCCGACTGAAACTCTTTCCTATTTCTTTGAGGAAATCGACATCCTTCATTCTGTGGAGGATACAGGCACTGGATTGAGAGATGTCAGTTTCATATAAGACAAAATTTCAGGGAAAAATCGTATAGTATGGTTCAAATGGCTCTGGGCACTATGGGACTTAACATCTGAGGTCATCAGTCCCCTAGAACTTAGAACTACTTAAACCTAACTAACCTAAGAACATCACATATATCCATGCCCGAGGCAGGATTCGAACCTGTGACCGTAGCGGCCGCGCGGTTCCGGACTGAAGCGCCTAGAACTGCTAGGCCACAACGGCCGGCAATCGTAGAGTAAACGAAACAACCGGGGTTACTTTAGCCCTGGCGGATGGCTGAGGTACAATATAAATTTTTATATCTTCATTCACTGTCCTAAAAACCGGTTAGTAAACACGACAGAAAAAGTTTGTACTGATTCCCTCTTTCTCATTATTGTCTGAGGTGCAGACAAGTTTACTATCTTAATATTTTAATATTATGCTACTTGTAACTGTCAACTCGAAATGGCTCCATTCAGGAGGATATTCGTTAAGGGATGTGGGACACCGATGACGAAGATTAAGGGTGAAGAGAGGAAACGATGGTTTTGAGATGAAGAATGCTCCGTGGACAACTAAATTTGGATCATTTAAGAATGTGAAATAGCTATGGAATCTTAGTGACATATGCGCATTTAACATGAGAGTCAGTTACGTGAAATGACGACCAAAAGCGAAGTATATTGACCTCGCAATGGATGGAACAGAGTGTCGTTGATATAGGGAATTCAAGGAAAAAACAGAGAAGATTTCTTCTATAAAATAATCCTCTCAATGAATTTTTACAGAAAAAGAAGTCTCAAATACATACGACTCTCGGAATTGAAAGTTTCTAAACGTTATTACCATTACGAAAGTGTAGCTTGGCATATTTAAATTTGGATACAGCGGTCGCCGATAGCATAAAAGTGAGATGTCGATAGTACAGCTAAGAACGCGAACCATTGATTCTTACGATTTACATGATGTTTCATTCAATTATGTTCACTGCACAGCTTTTTGAAGAAAATCTCTGGTTTCGACTATAATTGCCATCTTCAGAATCTGCAATAGGGGTAAAAGAGAAAGTAAAGAACATTACTATCTACAACAATAAGAGATTAAAAACAAAGGACACGAAATTTAACATAAGCGCGATGTATTTCTCATTCTGCCGTACAGCAACAGGTCACAACCATTTGACAATATTATGTGACGAAATTGTTTCGCTTGCCTCCACTAGATACACAGGGTGATTCAAAATCCGTTTTACACAGTTACATGTGTTCTAGAGAGGCCTCATCAATTTTTGCCAATCAACCTATGTTCGCAAACGCGCCATTTGGGAGATAAACGACTTCGAAAGAACGTCAAAACATACGCTGTAAGCGCACCAACCAGCTCATGTGTGCGTGAACTACAACATATGCTTGATGTGCCGATCATCAGTTTCGCTGCACAAAGAGTACCTGCGAACAATGTTCACATACACACGGTCCAAAAGTCCTGAAGTGTACTGAATGACTTCCGCTGCAGCCAATACACGTGAAAGGCGACTACCCAGGAGTCTCGTGAACGATACTCTCAATTTGGCCCCACAGGAAAGAGCCCAGAGGTGTTACATCCGGCGACCCTGGTGGCCAACGAATCGGTCCACCGCCGCATAAGGGTCATACCCATTCCAAATATGACTGTTACGACGTCTGAGCAGACCTTCGTTTGTGATACGCTCTTCATCTGGGATAAGAATGATACGAGGAGAGTCTGGAACGCTGTCAGAACGCTACAGGCACCATGCAAAGTATTCAGTCAGTGGCACTAAAGCGGCTGAGCCCAGTGTCTGCAACCTCTTGAGGTAGTTTCTATTCATAGAGAGCACGCATGAAGCTGTTCTCGAATACGTCCACGGAACCTGTAATGTTGCGGCTACTCGTCGAGGGGTTCCTCGGCCGTGTAAACAGCGCAGCCCACCCGGTCACGACCACAATCGGCGCAATTAGCCTTGAAGGTGCCGATCTCCCGAAGTCGTTGATCCACTCATGCAAAAATGACATGTGATGGACAGGCACGACTCGGAAATAGTTCGTCATATAAGCGTTGTGCTAAGCGCCCGTTTCGTCCACCTTCACTGTAGATGAGCAAACATGTCGGTGTACTCTTAAATCTCACTTAAAAGTGTAGTTCCTTAAATTATGACGATGATGTTTGGTTTGTGGGGCGCTCAGCTGCCCCGTCATCGGTGACCGTACAAAGTCCCAATGTTTACACAGTCCTTTGTCTTTTCACAATCTAATCTAGTCACTCTCAGAATTGATGAGGATGATGAAATGATCAGGACAACACAAACACCCAGTCCCCATGTAGGGAAGCAGCATGCTCACGCCGTATAAAATTCACATCAGTCTTTCCATTGTGTGCCAGCCTAGTCCGCTGTAACTAGCTCTGACGTCATAAATGTTGCGCCATACTTTAAAAATCAAGTAAATAACCTGAAACGTTTCTAACATGTCAGGAGTAATACTAAATCAACATGTGTTGAATGTCAGTTTAATAACTTTAACCATTTTCGAAATTTGGATGTTTTTCTGTAAAAATCATTGGCGCAACAGAAAAGAGCTGGAGACTTAAAAATTTATATTTAGATCGCTTTTTCATAATAATTTAATAGAAACCGTAATTTGGATCTAACAAATTAAAATTGTAGTGGAAATTCATGATTTTCTGGTTTTTGTGTTAAAAACTAAGGAAGTAAGATAGATTAAGTAGGCTAATAAATAAGGCTAGGATGTTCAAATTTAAGTAAAAGGGAGATCCGCTATAATCATAAAGATGTGAGACGTTTCAATTGAATAACTATAAAACTATAGCGATAGCATATCTCCAAAGGGCAAGTTCAGAGCTCGTCTACTGCGTGTAGTGTAATTAAATTAATTTTCTCGCCCAAAATATTTGACTTAGCCACGTCAGACTTTTATTATAATTACTTACCTGTGTGCTGATTGCACATTTAAATTGAGAGCTTCATCGGCCATCAGCAAAGGAAGCGATGATTTATTCAATAACTTAAAGTGGTGCATTACTAGCCCAGCGGCTAGTCGGGAGAGCCGATTTGATCAGGCGTTCCCTCAGCCGTCCGCACCGCGGCTTTACATATAAGAACGCTGCGCGAGGAAGCAAGGCCCCAGTTCTCTCCAGACGCTGAATAGCAGACCACCTGTGCCGGGAGTCGCGTCGCGTCGGTATCAATGCTATAAACAGCCTCGGATGCCGTACTAAATTACTCGGGATACGCGTAACCATGAAATCATTTTCGAGTGAAGTGTTAATTCCGGGATGACTTTAATGATCCACCTTCAGTTTGCGTATGTCGTATTTTCACGTGCCGTCGCGGGACAAACATTCTACCATTATTTAGCGTGGCGTTTGATGAACATTATCATCAAATTATGGCGAGCATTCACTTAAACATTTAATTTGGACAGTTATAGTTGCATCAGCGCATTAGACTCTGAACTGCTCTGGTAGTTGGATTGTGTGGATTCCTTTTTTTTTATCTGTGACTTTCAGAATATAGCGAACGTTTTTACAGGATCGTTTTTGATTATGAATCCCAGACAATGTCCTAATTCCTCAGAGCTATAAGCTGTAGCTATAAGTGTATTTCTCAGAGGAAGTGGACGCTAGGAATTCTAATTACAGGCTTCACGTTTTGCTAATCACTTTCTGGTTGCCAATATTGTAGTTAGAGAGCCAGTGTTGAGAACGGCAAAAGGCAGTATAAATAATAGGAACATTTATATGACAGTTAATTCCACCCGCCGCCCCACATATGGTTAATCGGCCGGGAAATGCATCTTTTCTGCATCTACATTACATAACAAACCAAACATTATATAACTACATTCATTCAACCCGCCGCCCCACACCCAGGCAAAGAAAATCCCCAACCAGGCCGGGAGTCGAACCCAGGACGCTATGATGCAAATGTAGCAACGCTATCCCCTACACCACGAGCTGCGGACGTAGTTCCTTAAAGTTTTCTCAGTTGCATTTCAATAAGTAATTTTATATGTAATAATTAGGAAAGCCTATTTGCCTTGACTGTTTAAAGCTGATCAGAATGTTTCAAAAACTTCTAAACTAAAAACAAACCACAAAAGTGATTCTAAAATTTAATAAATTATGGTGGTACCAGAATTTACACTACGAACTTTGAAAACAGCGCACGAAGAGGTGAGCACTGGAACGAAATGAAATTTGTAAGACATAACGATTCAGTACCCGTGGTCTATAGGTAGAGTCTTCGACTCGTAATCAAAACGTTCTCAATCGCGTAATCGCAATCCGCCGCTGCTTAAATTTCGATTAATAATCAACATTGTCGGCTGAAGACTTCCGGCATAAGCAGTTACCCTCATTCTGCCAACAGCCTTGTCAAAGAGGATGGAAGAGCGGACAGAGATTCGGGGTAAGCTCTTGTCTTTGGGGTGGGAAACTGCTCCTAAAGGCGGAAGAACCAGCGATGATCAATAGCTTGAGGATGCTGAAGGCAATGGAAACCATGTATTAAAGACACTTAACGTGTATCCGCATGTGACCTACAACTGCAGAAGTGTAATGATGATCTCTCCACTGACAAATTACTCCGGAATAGTCTCTCATTCGGATCTCCGTGAGGGGCTGCCAAGGGGGGAGGGGGGGGGTGACCATGAGAAAAGGATTTAATAACCAACGAAAGGAAAACGTTGTATGAGTCGAGACGTGGAATGTCAGAAACTTGAACGTGGTACAGAAGTTAGGAAATTTAAAAAGAGAAATGCAAGTGCTCAACCTAGATATGGTAGGAATCAGTGAAATGAAATGGAAAGAAGACAAGGACTTCTGGTCAGACAAGTATAGGGTGATATCAACAGCAGCAGAAAATGTTATCACGCGAGTAGAATTCGTTACAAATAGGAAGGTAGAGCAGAGAGTGTGTTACTGTGAACAGTTCAGTGATAGGATTGTTCTTATTAGAATTGACAGCAAACCAACACCGATAACGTATACATGCAGATGTGGTAAGCTGAAGATGAAGAGATAGAGAAAGTGTATGAGGATAGTGAAAGGGTAATACAGTATGTAAAGGGAGATGAAAATCTAATAGTCATGAGGGACCGGAATGCGGTTGTACGGGAAGCAGTAGTATAAAAAGCTACAGGAGAATATGGTCTTGAAATAAGGAATGAGGGAGGAGAAAGACTAATTGAGTTCTGTAATACATTTCAGCTGGCAATACCGAATACTCTGTTGAAGAATCACAAGAGGAGGATGTATACTTGGAAAAGACCGTATGATCAGGGAAAATTTCAGCTAAATTACATCATGGTCAGACAGAGATTCCGAAATCAGATACTGGATTGTAAGGCGTACCCAGGAGCAGATCACAATGTAGTCGTGATGAAGAGTGCGCTGAAGTTTAAGAGATTAGTCAGGGAGATTCAATTTGCAAAGAAATATGGTGCAGAAATACTAAAGAATGGCGAGATATGCTTGAAGTTCTCCGAGGCTATAAATACAGCAATAAGGAATAGCTCAGTAGGCAGTAAAGTTGAAGAGGAATGGACATCTCTAATAAGGGCACTCACAGAAGTTGGAAAGGAAAACGTAGATACAAGGAAGGTAACTGCGAAGAAACCATGGGATACAGAAGCAATATTTCAGTTTGTGATTCTTGAAGTTTTCCCGGCGGACATAATGTTCCATCATCTTTCGGGCGTGCACTCGGGACAGCGACAATTCTTCTTGCGATATTTCGGCTGGAAACCTCCCAGCCATCTTCAAGGCGAGTCGGAGACTAGTTCATAGGCACGCGCAAACGCTGTGAACTCAGTCTCCGACTCACCTTGAAGATGGCTGGGTGGTTTCCAGCCGAAATATCGCAAGAAGAATTGTCGCTGTCCCGAGTGCACGCCTGAAAGGTGATGGAACAATATTTCAGTTGATCGATGAAAGGAGAAAGTACAAAAATATTAAGGGAAATTCAGGAATACAGAAATACAAGTCGCTGAGAAATGAAGTGTGCAATGGGAATGTCTCTGTGAAATGCAGAGGAAAGAGCGGATAAGTGAAAAGAGTACATTGAAGGTCTCTATGAGGGAGAACATTTGTCTGATGTGATAGATGAAGAAACAGGAATCAATGTAGAAGAGATAGGGGCTCCAGTATAAGAATCAAAATCTAGGATGGCTTTGGAGGACTTAAAATCAAAGAAAGTAGAAAAGATAGAAACCATTCCACCAGAATTTATAAAATCATTGGGGTAGCACAAACCGACTATTCATGTTGGTGTGTAGAGTGTGTAAATCTGACGACGTACCGTATGATTTCCGGAAACATATCATCCACACAATTCCGAAGACTGCACGAGCTGACAAGTGCGAGAATTATCGCACAATCAGCTTACCAGCTAATGCATCCAAGCTGCTGACAAGAATAATATACTGACGAATGGAAAAGAAAATTGAGGATGTGGTACATGACGATCAGTTTGACTATAGTGAAGGTAAGTGTATCAGAAAGGCAATTTGTCTAATGGTTTCAAAACAGTTGACTATTGAGCTTTAAGTTCGGACTTCCATTTCCTTACAGCATGGTTGGGAAACTCGCAGCCGGATTCGGCCCGTGATTGGTTTCAGTCTCAGTCCTGCCTGCCGAAGAAATTCGTGTGTTTATTGGGGGGGGGGGGGGGGGGGGGAGGTGCTAGCATTGCCTTCTGCCTGGGACGTACTTTCGTCATGGGCTTGAGCGGGTTCCGTCGGCAGTGCTGCTAAAATACAATTGCTGCCTCGCATCTGCAGTGGCATAAATACCACGCGGAAGTTAAGGAGTCCTCAATCGTTCAATAACCCTGGTTGGTTGATTTGGGCCAGCCGCGGTGGTCTCGCTGTTCTAGGCGCGCAGTCCGGAACCGGGCGATGCTACGGTCGCAGGTTTGAATCCTGCCTCGGGCATGGATGTGTGTGATGTCCTTAGGTTAGCTCGGTTTAAGTAGTTCTAAGTTCTAGGGGACTGATGACCACAGCTGTTAAGTCCCATAGTGCTCAGAGCCATTTGAACCAATTTTTGAACCATTTGATTTGGAGGAATGGACCAAATAGCGAGGTCATCGGCCCCATAGGATTAGGGAAGGAATTAGGCCGCATCCTTCCAAAGGAACCATCCTGGCATTTGCCGGAAGTGATGTAGGGAAATCACGGAAAACCTAAATCAGGATGGCCGGACGCAGGTCTGAACCGCCGTGTTCCCGAATGCTAGTCCAGTGTGCTAACTACTGCGCCGCCTCACTCCGTCAATATTACTACCAACAGGTCAAGATAGAGAGCGTACGAGAGCGAACATTGGCACATTGTCAATACTACAATACTGGCGAACAGTATTTAGGCCGATAAAAGTATTCTCAATATTACGTACCAATGAGAATTAAGCGTGAGAGGGCGAGTTTATTATCAATTTCAAAATTCGCCTTTCTGTTATTCGCGATTTTCCAGTTTGGTTTCTGTGTAATACAGCCGATATATGCTAAGTCCAAGACACTTGGACTTTTCAGCTTTTTGTGGAGAAATAATTGATAGTTTATTTAGTGTTACAGTAAATACCTGTGCCTATGCAGTTACCCATCAAAAGTATTTCTTGACATATATTTAAGAAACACTTGCTAATAATTTTTGTGGACAATAAGACAGGAAACTTCAGCCAATCGAATGACCAGCATGCCGCCAAAAATCGATTAACATTAGTAAATAACTCTTGTCCGTTGTCGACGTATTAGAGGAATGCACCTACTGAAAATAAAGATAACTTATGATGAATAATTTTTATTTTGCTTTTTTTCCATGATGACGTTTAAAAATGCCTGGCATCCCGCCTTCAGATGTTTGCACTTATTTACGTATTTGCTAACGACGTTGTAGAATTTTGCAAGAGAAGTTTTTAAGGCAGCTGTTGTAAAAAGTCGCAAGCGTAAATTAATGTAAATTCTGAAATTGGAATGAACATAAAATGAATGTATTCTCAAAACGCTTGTTTTGAAGTGTAATTTGCTGGTGCCGATACTCGGGAAGGGGATGCTGTTCATGTCGGTGCGTTTCCCCATAAGTATTGGCGTCACAGATGTTACAGTTTTGGCCTTATGCGCTCTCTAGTATGTCACTAGGCGGCCCCGCTTACTGAATCAGACTCGCGGGTCACCAAAGGTTGCGCACGCTTTCCTTAGATCATAAGCCAACGTGAAATTCTTTTCACTTTCTGACTGATCGGTTTTGAAGTGGCTTTCTACATTCCCTTTCTTCCCGACTGGTGGAATTGCATCTCACAGTAAATAGACACATTTGTCGTTTACGTAGGTAAAGAAGTAATTGGTTTCCCATTCTGAATGAATCTGAAATTTTTTTTTCGTTTTAACACACTGTAACTAGAACAAACCTGGCTTAGTATCAATGCCGGAATAAAACTTTCAACGACAGCAAATATCTGAAATACACACGAAAAACATCGCAACCTAATGGACATACAACCAACTGTGAGGCTAACAAGGTAGTGATCTTGACTGACAATGGCAGCTGCGCGGGAGAGATAAACAGTTGTTGCCGTGAGTTTCATCTGGACTCAGTACAACAGTACTGGTTACCCAACCTGAGAATTATCGCGATCTACCGAAAATGTCCCCAGGAGCTATTACTAACTCGTGATCGCCTGTTTGGCGATCACTATTTTAGTCCATCTCTTCCTTTCCTTAATCTCCATCCATCTCTTCCTTCCCTCCCCATGTCTATCTCCTGCTCTCCAGTCTGTCCCTCTCCTCCTCTCCCTTATCTCTGCCCCCCCCCCCCCACCCGTCACACAACACCCGCTAACTATTTCCTGCTCGCCATTTCTTTGTACATCTACTCTTCCCCTCTAACTGTCTCATCTACGCCTTCCTGTCTCTAAGTCCTCCTCGCAAATAGATTTACAGGAGCTAGGTGTTCCACAAACGATTTCCAGACCCCTTGCGGATTCTAATTTACAATCCAGGCGCCTTTGACGTGTACTGCCTTTAACACCGAGACATCGGCGACTTCGACCACAGCGGTGCCAAGCTAGAACGTCGTGGATCGCCACAGATTGGGAAAACATGGTGCTTAGTGATGAATCGCTATTCATTCTGAGGGCGGCTGACAACCACTTATGTGTGTGGAGGCAGCCTGATTAACGGTACAGCTCTACTCACGCTGTCGTGCGTCACACTACCCACATAAGCTGTTAATGGTCTCGTGCACGGGGTGGGGGAAGGGGCGGGGGTAACCTACGACAGCCGGTCCCCTCGAATGGTGGTACGTGGAACCCCACTGGGCCAGCGTTGCGTTGATGGCATTTATCCGCTCTATGAGGAACCTTTCCTACATGGTCTTTCAGGGGCACTCTTCCAGCAAGATAATGCTCGACCATGTACAGCTTGATTTCCTCAAGACCCCCAACGTCATGTTCCGACTCTTCCATGGCCGACCTGCTCCCCGAATTTGTCGCTTGTAGAGCGTGTGTGGGACCACCTGAAACGACAAATGCCGCTGTGATGATATGGAGGTGACTGTTCAAGATTTGTTGGCCAGTCTACCTCAGGGAAACATCAGACGTGTTATCAACTCCATGCCGGACCGTGTTACGGCATTTATTGCAGCAAAAAATGATCAAAGACGTTACTGATTTTAAACAGTATGTATGTACTTGTACCCAGTGATTTTGGGTTCAAGTGAATCTCTCTTCTGAATTTTTGAGTAATCAGTCTTCTGACTGGTTTGATGGGGCCACCTCTAATTCCTCTCCTGTGGCAACTTCTTCTTCTTATAGTACCACTTGCAACCAGGGTCCCCATGCATTTGCTGGATCTACACCAGTCACTGTCTTCCTCCACAGTTCTTGCCCTAAACAGCTCCCTCTATTAACATGGATGTCATTCCATGATGTTTTAGCAGGTGACCTATCATCCTGTCCCTTCTCCTTATCAGTGATATCCAAAACTACACTACTGGCCATTAAAATTGCTACACCAAGAAGAAATGCAGATGATAAACGAGTATTCATTGGACAAATGTATTATACTAGAAATGACATGTGATTACATTTTCACGTAATTTGGATGCACAGATCCTGAGAATCAGTACCCAGAACAACCACCTCTGGCCGTAATAACGGCCTTGAAACGCCTGAGCATTGAGTCAAACAGAGCTTGGATGGCGTGTGCAGGTACAGCTGCCCATGCAGCTTCAACACGACACAAAAGTTCATCAAGAGTAGTGACTGGCGTATTGTGACGAGCCAGTTGCTCGGCCACCACTGACCAGATGTTTTCAATTGCTGAGAGATCTGGAGAATGAGCTGGCCAGGGCAGCAGTCGAACATTTTCTGTATCCAGAAAGGCCCGTACAGGACCTGCAACACGCGGTCGTGCATTATCATGCTGAAATGTAGGGTTTCGCAGGGATCGAATAAAGGGTACAGCCACGCGTCGTAACACGACTCAAATGTAACGTCCACTGTTGAAAGTGCCATCATTGTGAACAAGAGGTGACCGAGACGTGTAACCAATGGCACCCCATACCATCAGGCCGGGTTATACGCCAGTATGGCGCTAACGAATGCACGCTTTCAATGTGCGTTCACCGCGATGTCACCAAACACGGATGCGACCATCATGATGCGGTAAACGGAACCTTGATTCATCCGAAAAAATGACGTTTTGCCATTCGTGCACCCAGGTTCGTCGTTGAGTACACCATCGATGCCGCTCCTGTCTGTGATGCAGCGTCAAGGGTAACCGCAGCCATGGTCTCCGAGCTAATAGTCAATGCTGCTGCAGATGTGGTCGAACTGTTCGTGCAGATGGTTGTTGTCTTGCAAACGTCCCCATCTGTTGTCTCAGGGATCGAGACGTGGTTACACGATCCGTTACACCCATGCGGATAAGATGCCTGTCACCTCGACTGCTAGTGATACGAGGCCCTTGCGATCCCCGTCCTGAACCCACTGATTTAATATTCTGCTAACAGTCATTGGATCTCGAGCAAAGCGAGCAGCAATGTCGTTCTACGATAAACCGTAATTGCGATAGGCTAGAATGCGACCTTTATCAAAGTCGGAAACGTGATGGTACGCATTACTCCTCCTTACACGAGGCACCACAACAACGTTTCACCAGGCAACGCCGGTCAACTGCTGTATGTGTATGAGGAATCGGTTGGAAACTTTTCTCATGTCAGCACGTTGTAGGTGTCGCCACCGGCACCAGCCTTGTGTGAATGCTCTGAAAAGCTAATCATCTACATATCACAGCATGTTCTTCCTGTCGGTCACATTTCACGTCTGTAGCACGTCATCTTCGTGGTGTAGGAATTTTAATGGCCAGTAGTGGACATTGTCAGAAATTTGTTCCTCAAATTTAGGCCTATGTTTGATGGTAGTAGACTTCTCTTGGCCAGGAATGCCCTTCTTTGTCAGTGCTAGTCTACTTTTGATGTCGTCTTTGATCCGTCCGTCATTGGTTATTGTGACGCCTAGACAGCAGAGTTCCTTAACTTTATCTGTTTCGTGACCGTAAATCCTGATGTTAAGCTTCTCTATGTTCTTTTTTCTGCTGCTTCTCATTACTTTCGTCTATCTTCAATAAACTCTCAATCGATGTTCTATTATCATTAAACCCTTTAGTTCAGCAGATCATGTAATTCTTCATTATTTTCACTCAAGATAGCGTTGTCATCAGCGAATAGTATCATTGATATCATCCTACCATGAATTTTAATATCACTCCTGAACGTTTCTTTTTTATTTCCACCTATCCTTCTTCGATCTACAGTAGAGCTGAAAGACTATACTCGTGTCTTACACCCTTTTTCATTCCAGCACTTCGTCCTCTTATTATTCCGTCTTGGCTCTTGCACACATTGAATAGGACGAAAATAAAGCAGCAACTCTGGCGTTATTTCGATTTTCTAAACTTATTCAACAAGCTAAGAAACCGTACGGAGATGGTTGTGAGAATATTGACGTATACGTCTGTAGGCGGCAACTCTAAAAAGTAGATGTAGCTATGTGCGCTAGTTTTGCCTGAGTGGGAGAGCAAGGCGTGGTTGTGCGCTCGTGTCTTTGACCACCGCTGAAGCGGCGTGCCGCTGCATTATAGGCTGAACTCACAAGGGGAAGTCACGACGTTTGGATCAAATACACTTAAAACTTTTTGCATTCTTATTAGGCCATTAAAGCAACATAATGTGCAAATAGTAAGGTGCACTGCTCTGGGATATCCGAGGGAATCGCAAGAGAAATTTTACGCACCTGTTGAGTGTCTTATGTATCTGTGTCTAGGGCCAGGACGTCACAGCTCACGATGGTCGAGTAGCAGACGGGCTCTGGCTGTGGTGAGGAGCGCCCGTATTGTCTGCTTCTCGCCTGAAGTGCCGCTTGCGACCGAGCGCGCGTTTGTTTACTTCTGCGTAACGGCTTTTTTCAGAGTCCGACTTCATTGACCATCATAGCGTTTTCTTACCGCCAGGCCACAATCAAATTAACTTTTCCATTAGATCACGAACGACCGAAGGCGTATGAAGTTTCTAACAACCCTACCACAATAAAGTTCAAAATTTAATTGTGATTGTAGTGCTGCACACGCTGCTAAATATTGCATTTTTTGGAGCAACAACAAAGTTATGTTATGTGGCAGGTGTTATTAGAGCACAGTAAATAAAGTCATTTCATGAAATAATGGATAAACTAGGCACTCATCTTTTCGTGTTTCCCACGCTGGTCTCGTTGTGAACTCATGGCTCAATCGTCGAAAATCTAGGTAGGGATGATTCCAAGCTCGGATGCAAAGAGGGATAGGTGTTATTCTGCGATATACAAAAGTTTTATAGATGTGTTTCATAAACCGTTCTTGAAGATGAAACTCTTGCAAGTTAGGACAATGGTGATGTAAAAAAGTAATCAGCACTCTGAATTTAAGATACACTTCTTTCTTATTACTTTTGTTGCAACATCACTTCACAATATAAAACATACTTGAAAATATCTTCCTCGCTGTTAAAGTTCACATTTGATAAACTGACTACAATTAGCGTCTTTTTAACATGACGACCTTGACTTGACACTCTAATAACCGCTTACGCAACCCAAAAATCAGAGTTACAAGTACGTCAAAGATAATAGTGACAAAAGAAAGAATACACATGAGAATAATATTATTGCAATATAAACATATCGATGTATCAATGTACCTCTACAATAATGAAATCCAATCTTAATGTTGTCACAGAAATATGTTAACTACTTTACAGAAACGCAGTAGAATATTGCTGGTATCGAGAGGTTGAGGTGAGGTGCCGCAATTGTTACGTAGTTCAAGTACCATTACAAGTTGAACGTTTTATACGGGATAAAATGCGTCTCCCACCACAAGACGGTTTCGGAATACATTTTTCGATCTTCAGCACTACTGTGTACATAAAATTGGGGAATGATTAGCTGTGCGCCGACGTTGTGCTGTGCCATGCTAACGATCTCAACTTTCGATACTTTGACGGACATATAGGGGGACTGTAGTGGTTGATCACGCTGGTTCTGGCCTCCGAACATTGCGGGTTTTCGAACTCCCATTCGAAGTACCGTCGGACGCTGTGGTGGCCGCTTTTAAGCCCTACGGCAACGTCGTCAGTCACGTGCTTCGTGGAAGACGTTTGAAACGCACCGTGTCCTCAATGGTGTCCGTCAGATAAAAACAGAACTACGGAAACACGTGCCTTCCTACTTGGTTGCTGCCAGGGCTGTCGTCATGTACGATGGCCAGCCGCGCACCTGCTCAGGTTGTGGTCAGGAAGGCCACGTCCGCTCTGAGTGTCTCCCACGTAGACTCGTTCAGACGGCGATCGGAGACGTCGCTCTTTCTGCGGCGCGCACTGTGCTACCTCGGTCCTACGCGTCTGCGGCGGTGCTGCCAGCTACGCCCCGTCTTTATCAGACGTCAACGATGTAGGCTGCTTTCGACGACAAGATGGACGTACCGCCTGCCTCCCCAACACCCCTGCCTGAGGCCATACAAATGACCGACGACCTTCAGCAGGCACAAGCTGTCTCTGCCGACCGCATGGTTGTTGTTCATGGAGCTGTACCTGCCTCCGCCTTTCTGTCATCTGGCCACATGTCGAACGATAGACGCGTGCCATCCGACCATCCGACACGGAACAGAATGTTACGAAGCAAAGGTCGCCGAGGAAACGGAAGACACAACGCCGTACCTTTCTGATGACTGCGTCCATTGCAAGTCTGCACAGGATGACGAACGTGCTGCCGATGGTGCGCTGTCCTCTGACGCCCTGACACCTGACGAGACGACGTCCTTCCGTGCCTCCTTCTCCAGGCAGCGTCCTCCTCCGGACACCGACCTTCCCCCACCTGCGTCTGATGCCGTTACCTCCCTATCTGTGACTGACGCTGTGGGCGCACCTCTGATAGTGTTCCACTGAACTGGCCCAGTGACAAGTCTGTCACCTGGGCGGACGAGGTCGATGCTGAGGATGGACATTCTGGAGGTGACCCCTTGGTGGTCTCCCTCCGCATCACAGTGATGTGCCCTTCCGTGGGGGCCTAAGGGGGTTCCCTGTGCTTCCGCCGTGTTTTAATCAAATGGTTCAAATGGCTCTGAGCACTATGGGACTTAACTTCTGAGCTCATCAGTCCCCTAGAACTTAGAACTACTTAAAAGTAACTATCCTAAGGACATCACACACATCCATGCCCGAGGCAGGATTCGAACCTGCGACCGTAGCGGTTGCGCGGCTCCAGACTGTAGCGCCTACAACCGCTCGGCCACCCGGCCGGCGTGTTTTAATCGCCTGTACTCATAGAATATATGAGTCTGGCGATATACCATCTCACTTTCGGAAAAGCATCATCCACACAATTCCGAAGACGGCAAGACCTGACAAGTGCGAGAATTATCGCACAATCAGCTTAACAGCTCATTCATAGAGGCTGCTTACAAGTATAATATACAGAAGAATGGAAAAGAAAATTGAGAATGCGCTAGGTGACTATTAGTTTGGCTTTAAGAAAAGTAAAGGGACGACAGAGGCAATTCTGACGTTACGGCTAATAATGGAAGCAAGGCTAAAGAAAAATCAAGACACTTTCATAGGATTTGTCGACCTGGAAAAAGCGTTCGACAATATAAAATGGTGCAAGCTGTTCGAGATTCTGAAAAAAAGTTGGGGTAAGCTATAGGTAGAGACGGGTCATATACAACAACATGTACAACAACAAAGAGGGAATAATAACAGTGGACGATCGAGAACGAAGTGCTCGTATTGAGAAGGGTGTAAGAAAGGCTGTAGCCTTTCGCCCCTACTCTTCAATCTGTACATCGAGGAAGCAATGATGAAAATAAAAGAAAGGTTCAGGAGTGGAATTAAAATACAAGGTGAAAGGATATCAATGATACGATTCGCTGATGACATTGCTATCCTGAGTGAAAGTGAAGAAGAATTAAGTGATCTGCTCAACGGAATGAACAGTCTATTGAGTACACAGTACGGTTTGAGAGTAAATCGGAAAAAGACGAAGGTAATGAGAAATAGAAGAAATGAGAACAGCGAGAAACTTAACATCAGGATTGATGGTCACGAAGTCAATGAAGTTAAGGAATTCTGCTACCTAGGCAGTAAAATAACCAGTGACGGACGGAGCAAGGAGGACATCAAAAGCAGACTCGCTATGGCAAAAAAGGCATTTCTGGCCAAGAGAAGTCTACTAATATCAAATACCGGCCTTAATTTGAGGAAGAAATTTCTGAGGATGTACGTCTGGAGTACAGCATTGTATGGTAGTGAAACATGGACTGTGGGAAAACCGGAACAGAAGAGAATCGAAGAATTTGAGATGTGGTGCTATAGACGAATATTGAAAATTAGGTGGACTGATAAGGTAATAAATAAGGAGGTTCTACGCAGAATCGGAGAGGAAGGGAATATGTGGAAAACACTGATACGGAGAAGGGACAGGATGATAGGACATCTGCTAAGACATGAGGGAATGACTTCCATAGTACTAGAGGGAGCTGTAGAGGGCAAAAACTGTAGAGGATGACAGAGATTGGAATACGTCAAGCAAATGATTGAGGACGTAGGTTGCAAGTGCTACTCTGAGATGAAGAGGTTAGCACAGGAAAGGAATTCGTGGCGGGCCGCATCAAACCAGTCAGCAGACTGATGACCAAAAACAAAAAAAGAACTCATACCCCTGGTAGCTTTCCAGACTTATCACATAGCCACGGTCAATGTCAACACGTCAACACTATTCGCGTACGCCACAAACTGGCTTTACTCCATGACACGGTGTATGCCGCGGAAGTAGACGTAGCTCTTCTTCAGGAGGTGCATCTTGCTACTTTCTGTGCTCCCCATGGGTTTACAGCACATATCTCTCACGCTTCACCCACTGGCAGTGGTGACCTTCTTACTTGACGGTATTCTCGCTGAAGCAGTTGCCTGTCTCCCTGATGCCAGAGGTATGGCACTCACGTTCGTCAGGATCGTTAATGTCTATGTGCCATCTGGATGTGGTCGCCGCCGTGAACGTTCCACCTTATTCCCAGTCATGCCTCTCTTCCTGGGCCGGCAGGAATCATTGATCACGGCAGGCGATTTCAACTGCACCCAGGCATCCAGAGGCCAACTACCACGTCACTCTCCGTGCGCGGCTAGCGACAATTCTCCAGCGTTTCAGCCTAGTCCCTCTTGAGAGCATGTTCATGGCGATCGTCCGGGGTTTCGCATTTCACTAGCCATTCTTCCAGCCGACTCCATCATGTTTACATCTGCGGCGATATTATCAATAGTATGCAGGATGCTGAAGTTAGGTCCACTGCGTTCTCTAACATTGACGCATATATCAGCACCATCAATTTCTTCCGGCAAATGGTGTGGCACAGGCGTGAAACATAGAAACTGAAGACAAATCCACTCGACTGCCGACAGCTCATCGAGACCACGTGGGCACCTTCTCGTCGACGCCGTAATGTCTAGTGATGTCTATCAGTCTGCCCTGTCATGGTGGGTGCTCTGCGCAAAGCGTGCTCTACTCATGGGCTTGGGAGATTGGGGCATAGCGGCAACGGACTCAGGAATTCTATTTCATCATTCTACTGGAATGTACTCTGATGCCGCATTCGCCAGAGCACCAGACGACCGCAAATCGTGCCAAGGCACAACTCATGTCCCTCTCTCACCGCCACGAACAACGCCACCGTCGGAGGTATCTGATTATGTTCTTATGACTGATAAAGCGCAGCGTCCTGATACCCAATTGGATATCGGGTCTGCCCTCCACGCGCATTATGTTACGCTGTACTCTGAACAATGTCACTGCAAACATTATGGTGGTCTTCAGAGTCTGCCGGCCGCGATGGCCGAGCGGTTCTAGGCGCTACAGTCCGGAACAGCGCGACTGCTACGGTCGCAGGTTCGAATCCTGCCTCAGGCGTGGATGTGTGTGATGTCCTTAGGTTAGTTAGGTTTAAGTAGTTCTAAGTTCTAGCGGACTGATGACCTCAGATGTTAAGTCCCATAGTGCTCAGAGGCATTTTTCTTCAGACCCTCCTTTGACTCGGTTCCCATAGATCCGACGATGGATGTGATTGCTAACTTCACGGAGGACGAAGTACAGGCGGGTTCTACGATCAGGTCGCCTGGTATTGACGGCCTCGCACTGGAGATTTATCAGACATTTCGTTTCCTACTGGCGCCAGTGTGGACGGAAATTTGTCATGATCTTATGACACCATTGGTGCCGATTCCAAACGGTCTCCTTGATGGTTTCCTCATTCTCATCTACAAGCCTCGGGGTACCTGATGGATATGCGATTACCGCCTCTTCATGTTACTCAACAGCGCGGTTTAAATGGACAGCTCGGTACGTGATTTCTCCCGATCAAACTTCTTTGGGAGGTACCAATAACATCCGCACTGCCCTCTGCCGCTATCCTGACACAATTGCTCTTGCTCACGATCGTCGTATGCCTGGACATTTGGCAGCCCTTGACTTCAGCCAGGCGTTCGATCAAGTGGATCAGTACTTCCAGGAAGGAGTGCTCTGCAATATGGGCTACCCTGAAACTATCATTGACGCTGTAATGTGTCTCATCGCGGACCTACGTCTCGTGTACTTCACAATGGCCATCTTACTCCTCCCATGTCGATCCGTCGATCAGTGCGTCAAGGCTGCCTGCTCCCTGCACTGTTATATGTATTCGCCAAGGAACCGTTGCCGTGCGGCCCCCGTCAGCGCCTCTCTGGAATGTCTCTCGGTGACCATGTACTCAGCTGCACTGCATATTCAGGCGATCCCGTCATTGTTCGTCGTAGCGGTGCTCGGGTCAGGGAGTCACTGGCATGGGTTACCACCTATGGCGAAGCTTCCTGCAGCTGCCTTAACGTTCGCAAATCGAGCGCCATGGCCGTAGGTGCGGGATATCCTGCGGACAGTGCTGCTCCTTTGCTTGTAGCAAATACTCTCCGACGCTTAAGACTCGAATTCGCAAGTGATCTGAGGCGGACAATTGCCCTCAACAGCTAACGACTACTCTCACAACTACGAGTTGGGCTCTTAGATCACCGTTTACGAGCATTCCGTCTTCTGCGACGCACACAATACGTGAATGTATATTTGGCCTCACGTATCCCCCACATGGCACAGAAACTTCCTATTCCGCCATCAGTGACCCACCGCATGCTAGCGGCTTCGCGTTCTTATGTTTGCCTTGGTTTGCTGTTGAAGATAAGGTAAGAAACCCCTACCCTCCTGCGGAGCAGGGGCGGTTTAGGTCTGTATCATGTGTCTGACAGAGCGGTAGCCTTCTCTTTGGCTCTCACATGACGTTGTGTCCTACCAGCCTATCGCTGGAGTTCTTGCGCCACACTGTCTCTCAGCACCTATCCAACTTTCAGAAGTCCCACCGCCCTTCTTTTACTTCCACCACTTTTTGCTTGAACTGAGCTACGTCCGTACTGTGATACTGCTGGCGCAATTGCCATCCACGAAGGTGGTCTATGGTTTCCTTCAGCAGCACAGGTCACCAAATGTAGTTGAGGGGAAGCTTACCCACGTCAACTGGCATGCCATTTGGCGATCGATGTATGTGCACCTTATCTTGACAGTCTGCGTGTTACCTTACAGTGAATGAGAAGCAAGTATTCTGGTCACACCTTCACAGGATTCACCCCGCACACACCCGTTTTGTGTCGACTGTGATGTTATAGACACAGAGGAGCACCGTCTGGTATGCAGATCGGCCCGAGGACTCTGTTTCTTGTGTTTCTTGGTGCGACAGATGTAGTCCCTAATTACCTATACACCTGCTCATCAGATACCTACTCAATTGCTCCTCTTTCTGGACGTGGGATACTTCCCACAAGCGAAGACGAACTCTGTGAGATGTATTTGTGGACGCGCAGCACACTACTTGTTTGATGATGGCGAGAAAAGTTTCCTTCTCTTTTGGCAGTTTCTTAATGAACGCCATTGTGCAGTTGTCCACAATAAAAAATACAGACAATTTTTTTCCGGTTTCCTCTGCGATGTCTTCCTTAACCCACCCCAGAGCTGTGGTATCCTTGTCATGAAGAGTTGATCCCTGCCTCTTCCACACCTATAAGCGATATATTCACTAGTCATAGGAATGTTCTTCTCGGAAAAACTATACATTGATAGCCTCAATTAGTCTGACGTGTTGCTGCGCCCTCGTTCTCGCGTGTTGCCGGTTTCCTGATGTTCTAAAAGCACTCCGTCTTCAGGCCACGAGTGGCCCACCGGGACCATCCGACCGCCGTGTCATCCTCAGAAGAGGGTGCGGATAGGAGGAGCGTGGGGTCAGCACACCGCTCTCCCGCTCGTTATGATGGTATTCTTGACCGAAGCCGCAACTATTCGGTCGAGTAGCTCCTCAATTGGCACCACGAGGCTGAGTGCGCCCCGAAAAATGGCAACAGCGCATGGTGGCCCGGATGGTCACCCATCCAAGTGCCAACCACCCCCGACTGTACTTAACTTCGGTGATCTCACGGGAATCGGTGTATCAACTGCGGCAAGGCCGTTGCCTTCCTGATATTCTAGATGGTATAATTGTAAACAAATGTAAATGTCGTGTGACTAGGGCCTCCCGTCAGGTAGACCGTTCGCCAGGTGCAAGTCTTTCGATTTGACGCCACTTCGGTGACCTGCGCGTCTATGGAGTTGAAATGATGATGATTAGGACAACACAACACCCAGTCCCTGAGGGAAGAGAAAATCTCCGACCCAGCGGGGAATCGAACCCGGGCCCTTAGGTGCTGACCACACAGTTACCGGGGGCGGACGGTGACATTAATGACAAAAATGTATAATGCGGTACCACAGTCATAATACATTTCTTTAAAGTCACTACCGGCATTAGACTGTTATTCATTTACTGTGTTACATTTACACTTACACAATCATGATCTCGGTTTCAAAGTGCCATTATCAACTGTTTTAAGTGCTATGAATTGCCTGGGATGGCATACTGTTGTATTAAAATATCGACTCTTAGACAACGTGTCTAATAGTGTATTTTAATACAACAGTATGCCATCCCAGGCAGTTTATAACACTTAAAACACTTGGAAATGGTACTTTGAAGCCGAAATCATGATTGTGTAAGTGTAAATGTAACACTGTAAATAAATAACAGACTAATGGCAGTAGTGACTTCAGAGAAAAATAATTAAATAAAAATAGAAAAGAACGAAAATAAAAATAAATAAATAAACGATGTTCGCTGTAGCTCTTATCCACATTCCCTACGCTTTCCTTGTTCCTTGGTTCGTACCTTGGTTCGCCGAGGGTGGAAACTGGACACGGTGGCCAGGCCTCGGGTTGTGACAGCCGTCCACTTTTCCCCCACTTCTCACTTTGGGCACCGGTAAGGTTCCTTTAAAAAAAAAAATAGTTAGCATTCGAGCTATGTAAGACAAACGTGTGTGAGGCTCCCCCTCACACTAAATTACCAAATAAAAAAATGGTTCAAATGGCTCTGAGCACTACTTAAACCTAACTAACCTAAGGACATCACACACATCCATGCCCGAGGCAGGATTCGAACCTGCGACCGTAGCGGTCGCACGGTTCCAGACTGTAGCGCCTAAAACCGCTCGGCCACCCCGGCCGGCAATTACTAGCATTTTTTTTCTCGTCTACGGTCATATTTCATTTATGTGGCATATGAGAGGTAAAATAACGAAAATGAAAACCACATTTATAGCATGAAGTTTCAATTTAAGTTTTCTATGTCTGAGTGACAAATACCACACGGCAACAGGTGATGTTGAGAGCACATTCAACGAGCAATTGTTCATTACTCTTGTGGTCTGACACATTGTGACTTACTTTATTACCGATTCTCAATAACGTCACTAGAATCATTATTTATCGAGGTTTGGCTTGGGCTTTTCCAAGCCTTCCCTCGTAATTGAAAACTTTAGCCAAATAACATATGATATTCACTGCAACTTCATGAAAATGTATGTGGTTTTTTTTTCAGTATATTATCTCTCAAATGTCATATAAAGTAAATAAAGTTACCAACGATGATAAAAATGTAGATTAAAGAAATATGTGTTTGCGTAATTCGATCCGTCATCTCCACTACAATCCTCTTACTAACCACATGACCACAAAGACTTTTCGACAGAAGTTTCTTTGCACACACACATCAGTTACATAATTGAGGCGTAAAACTTCTCTTGCGATTTTATCGGAATTGCCAGAGTAGCGCATCTTATTACTCGTACATTATGCTGCTTTAATGGCCTACCTAAGGTACACAAAATTTGCAGTAAATCGGTGATCCCAACGTCGTGGCCTTCCCTTGCCAGTAGCGACCCACGACAAGATCCGAACGATTGCCAGGAGGTGTCAGCAAGGCAGGTGACTACATTGGTGGAAATTATTAAAGACACATGGTTATTTGTGGAATAAACATATTTATTTACACTTATGCCATTGCACGAATTTTTTACCGTACAGTTTACGGTGAAAGAAATATACATTTGGGTTTCGATTGTGTCAGTTGCTTTAGTTTACTTTGGAATCGCACGGTACTATTTCACTTTCATGCTATACCATGCGTCTTAATATTCTGCCGAAGGATTACATTTTATCGATGAATCTGGCTTGAATGTGATTCCGGTCATTGTGTAGAATTTTGTGGAGCAGGCATGCTGTGCCACTCCCCAGCGAACTTCTGCGAAGCGTTTCTTCCACTGCAGGAAATTGCTAAGGCTTCCGAACCAACGACTTATACCAAACTATCACATGACAACTAAACACGTATTTTCACTGTCAAGCATCTGTTTCCAGATGTTTATTTCGTAAGTTCATTTACAATTCTGTCCATTGACATGACGCTAATACATTCTCTATGTGAAATCAGACAAGAGCGCCGTCGATCTAAAAGTAATACCAAAGTTTTCTTACATTACGATCAAAAAGTATCATTTGTTTTTCTTCGAAGAAGTTCCATAATTCTTTTTATTCTATGCGCGTCGTCTGGTCCCTGGACTGCATACCACACGCCCAGCAAGTAGTCAGAGTTCTTCTGGGTTCCACACCTTTCCTCGTACGCACTCTCTGTAGGAACAGATACGGCACACACAGTAGGTCTGGCGATATTTGATCCCTGCTACATTACTTAAACATCGCGAAAGTATTTAGCTCAAGCGAAAATTCTTCATATAGCGGAACAGGACCTGACTCACAACGTCCAGTTACACTTCATATCCCTGCACTCAAGCTAAAGATGTCGCTTTATCATTTTATTTTATAATATACAATTTAGTCATATTTCATGGCACGTAGTTGCCTTCTTATTAAATTTCCATTGACGTCCATTTTATTCATTATTCCATTATTGCAGATGATTTTATATTTTCTTATATCTCATTTCTCAGGTTGTCGCTTTGTGCCCGCTATCTATAACTGTTGTCTTATTTTCTTAAACAATTAATAAATATTCCTTAAACACTGTAACACGTAGATTCAACTGAATTATCCATACTACACATTAGGTAATTATTACCCTTATGGACAAAAAACTTCGCTCTTTTACTTCTTTGCGACAAGCTTCCTATTTCCTTTTATTTGAGAATAGCTTACAAAGGATCTTAATATTTAAGAACAAGGACATTAATTAGTTTTATTTAGTGCTTCATCAACAACTGAGTTCATCTCTAAATTTCAAGTGATATCTGGTGATACATAAATCTCCTTAATTATCTTCTCTACTTATTTACGATAGCCTCTTCTTTAGTGTTGTCACCCGCCACAGTAACTCCTACTTCATTCTTTTTTATTGCATCGTCGTTGAACTACCACTGCATAAGCAGTGCACAATCCACTTTAATTTGTACGTGAATGTGAGGCACCCACAACTGTTTCATAAAAGTGGTACGGACCGCCGGCCGAAGTGGCCGTGCGGTTAAAGGCGCTGCAGTCTGGAACCGCAAGATCGCTACGGTCGCAGGTTCGAATCCTGCCACGGCCATGGATGTTTGTGATGTCCTTAGGTTAGTTAGGTTTAACTAGTTCTAAGTTCTAGGGGACTAATGACCTCAGCAGTTGAGTCCCATAGTGCTCAGAGCCATTTGAACCATTTGGTACGGACCATTTCTCTTGTGAATGGACCCGATCTACGGTACAGATCAGTCACTCCAGGATCTGTGTATGGGGATAATATGCCATCCTTGGTAAGTCCATATTTTTTGTACGCCCTATTTCTGCCGCACAGTACTGGTGAGCATCTTTAACAACTTTTTTGACGAGGAACGAACAGGTTCGTTAATTCTTTTCGTCAAATTTTACTGTATTATGATTTCACCACCTTATTCCTTTTTTCTCTACGTATTCTTTGTTCTACTCACTATCCATGACCTGTGATATAAATAACTATTTTCCTTTCTTCTTCTTTCATGAAAGTGTTTTGAAAGTGCATTGATATTACTTCCTATTTTAACTCAACAGGTTCCTTTATCATAATTTGTATGCGTCATTTAGCACGTCATACATTATTTCATTCCCGTATCCTTTATTTCCCTCTTAACGTGACGCGACTAAATTGTGTCATTTTTCCTTGTCCTTTGCATCACGAGAGTATTACATAATCCCTTTTCTTGACTGGTATCTGGATCTGACATGAAAAATGCTTTGGGGTGTGGTACATTTAGAAATTGGTGAAAACTACTATATCGAGGAAAAAGTTTGCGTGTTTATGCCTTCAAATTTGAGTTACTGTGTTCATTCCTCATTAGCACCTGTGTCCTCCACATATATACGCAGGTGTTTATAAGCTTATTATTATAAATTTTCTTTTACAGCTTCTTCTGAGTTTTCCTCTTGTACGTTCTTATCATAGTCTGACCATGTAAAAAATTTTAACAATGGATTGCCTATGAATTTACCTTGCAGTAATTCGATGGGAGATAAACCATTAGATAAATGTGGAATCTCATCAAGTATTATTTGGAACTCTTGCATTTTCTGTGCTCACGTTGTATCAACTGACCTACCAATTTCTTTCATGACAAGTTCACAAGGGTTCGACTTTGGATTATATTTCGATATGAGTATGTGACATATTTCTTCCATGCTAAGAATTCTTTAAAGTTATGGTTTATAAATTGTGGACTATTGTTGATTAAAAGTTTCTATAGATTCCCAACACTGGCAAAATAGTTACGCCTACAGTGGATTTCTGTATTGGTGTTGGCATCTTTGATCAGATACGAAGTTATGTATTAGAACCAACATTCAATCAGTAGATAACTATATGTAACAGCAACTCCAGTGGTTGGCAAAGGAACGTAGAAATTCGATGCTGTTAAACCATGCAATTCTTTTGATATAATCAAAAACATAGTATAATCTGTGCCTGGTTATCCTCTTTTGCTTTCTGAGAAGTCTGGCAAGTTCGTATTACTTTTGTGACATTTTTCCTCAAACCTTTAAAACAATAAAACTTCTTCATATTGCTGTGCACTTCCGAATTCCAAAATGTCCATATCCATTGGGTATGTACGCTATTAACTGTAATTAAACATTCTGAGGAATACATAGCTTCCATCAAGATGTATTTTGGTGTTCTCGCCAACATAGTATTTGACCTATTATTTTCTATGTATGCCTCTTGAACAGTGGTAAATCTGCCTGTTGACCCTGCTGAAATATCATTTTGAAATACGCTTCATCATTGACTTCTTGCTTTATCCTTCTGGCAAGGATACACACTTCGTCATATGTATAACTTAGACTTAACATATGTTAGCATGCGTAATGCCACGTCCATTCGTTCATCTCATTTCGTTCAATCCTAATGGCAACATAGATAACGTGTCCCATACCTCATTCTGACAACCTTTAATATACTTAATTTCAATAACAAATAGTTGAAGAAAAAGTACCCAACGCATTACCCTGTGGTGTAATAATCTACTCTCCATGAAGAAGACAAGTGCCCGATGATATGTATGGACTATCAACTCGGATCCAAAAATTAATATTTCTAACCTTTGTATATTCCACACAGTGGCAAGTAATTCATTTTTAATGACTGTGTAATTTGGCTCGTGTTTTCTTGTTTAATTAGCTTACCTGTATTTCTGGCTATTCCAATTATATAACCTCCAATTACGGGTAATATCGGTAATATTTCCTTCGTTTTGATTGTTGTAAGCAACTCTTCGGATATTAGACAAATTTCACTACCAGAATCTACATATATCTCAACATTACTCCCACACGAAGCTCCAGAAACTATAGGTTGAAGCTTCCTAATCATTATGGAGGTACTCCTCTAACAACAATTTCTCAGTAGATATTTGTCTGCTTAAAGCTATGTATTTTTCTACAAATGGGCCACATAGTGTTTGCTCACATCCTGGATCTTGGACCTGTACCCAGGATGGTCTCCGTTTTCCGTGATAATACCAGATAGCTACTTTCCATCATGTCTTGGTTCAAATGGCTCTGAGCACTATGGGAAGTAACATCTGAGGTCATCAGTCCCCTAGAACTTGTTGTTTTGGTCATCACTCTGCTGACTGGTTTGATGCGGACGTACACTCTCAGAAATTTCTTCCTCAAATTAAGACCAGTATTTGATATTAGTAGACTTCTCTTGGCCAGAAATGCCTTTTTTGCCATAGCGAGTCTGCTTTTGATGTCCTCCTTGCTCCGTCCGTCATTGGTTATTTTACTGCCTAGGTAGCAGAATTCCTTAACTTCATTGACTTCGTGACCATCAATCCTGATGTCAAGTTTCTCGCTGTTCTCATTTCTACTGCTTCTCATTACCTTCGTCTTTCTCCGATTTACTCTCAAACCATACAGTGTACTCATTAGACTGTTATTTCCGTTCAGCACATCATTTAATTCTTCTTCACTTTCACTCAGGATAGCAATCTCATCAGCGAATCGTATCATTGATATCCTTTCACCTTGTATTTTAATTCCACTCCTGAACCATTCTTTTATTTCCATCATTGCTTCCTCGATGTACAGATTGAAGAGTAGGGGCGAAAGGCTACAGCCTTGTCTTACACCCTTCTTAATACGAACACTTCGTTCTTGATGGTCCACTCTTATTATTCCCTCTTGGTTGTTGTACATATTGTATATGACCCGTCTCTCCCTATAGCTTACCCCTACTTTTTTCAGAATCTCGAACAGCTTGCACCATTTTATATTGTCGAACGCTTTTTCCAGGTCGACAAATCCTATGAAAGTGTCTTGATTTTTCTTTAGCCTTGCTTCCATTATTAGCCGTAACGTCAGAATTGCCTCTCTCGTCCCTTTACTTTTCCTAAAGCCAAACTGATCGTCACCTAGCGCATTCTCAATTTTCTTTTCCATTCTTCCGTATATTATTCTGTAATCAGCTTCGATGCATGAGCTGTTAAGCTGATTGTGCAATAATTCTCGCACTTGTCAGCTCTTACCGTCTTCGGAATTGTGTGGATGATGCGTTTCCGAAAGTCAGATGGTATATCGCCAGACTCATATATTCTACACACCAACGTGAATAGTCGTTTTGTTGCCACTTCCCTCAATGATTTTAGAAATTCTGATGGAATGTTATCTATCCCTTATGCCTTATTTGACTGTAAGTGCTCCAAAGCCCTTTTAAATTCCGATTCTAATATTGGATCCCCTATCCATTGTAAATCGACTACTGTATCCTCTTCTATCACATCAGACAAATCTTCACCCTCATAGAGGCTTTCAATGTATTCTTTCCACCTATCTGCTCTCTCCTCTGCATTTAACAGTGGAATTCCCGTTGCACTTTTAATGTTACCACCGTTGCATTCAATGGCACCAAAGGTTGTTTTGACTTTCCTGTATGCTGAGTCTGTCCTTCCGACAAACATATCTTTTTCGATGTCTTCACATTTTTCCTGCAGCCATTTCGTCTTAGCTTCCCTGCACTTCCTATTTATTTCATTCCTCAGCGACTTGTATTTCTGTATTCCTGATTTTCCCGGAACATGTTTGTTCTTCCTCCTTTCATCAATCAACTGAAATATTTCTTCTGTTACCCATTTTTTCTTCGCAGCTACTTTCTTTGTACCTATGTTTTCCTTCCCAACTTCTGTAATGGCCCTTTTTAGAGATGTCCATTCCTCTTCAACTGTACTGCCTACTGCGCTATTCCTTATTGCTGTATCTATAGCGTTAGAGAACTTCAAACGTACCTCGTCATTCCTTAGTACTTCCGTATCCCACTTCTTTGCGTATTGATTCTTCCTGATTAATGTCTTGAACTTCCGCCTACTCTTCATCACTACTATATTGTGATCTGAGTCTATATCTGCTCCTGGGTACGCCTTACAATCCAGTATCTGATTTCGAAATCTCTGCCTGACCATGATGTAATCTAATTGAAATCTTCCCGTATCTCCCGGCCTTTTCCAAGTATACCTCCTCCTCTTGTGATTCTTGAACAGGGTATTCGCTATTACTAGCTGAAATTTGTTACAGAACTCAATTAGTCTTTCTCCTCTTTCATTCCTTGTCCCAAGCCCATATCCTCCTGTAACCTTTTCTTCTAATCCTTCCCCTACAACTGCATTCCAGTCGCCCATGACTATTAGATTTTCGTCTCCCTTTACATACTGCATTACCCTTTCAATATCCTCATACACTTTCTCTGTGTGTTCATCTTCAGCTTGCGACGTCGGCATGTATACCTGAACTATCGTTGTCGGTGTTGGTCTGCTGTCGATTCTGATTAGAACAATCTTGTCACTGAACTGTTCACAGTAACACACCCTCTGCCCTAACTTCCTATTCATAACGAATCCTGCACCTGTTATACTGTTTTCTGCTGCTGTTGATATTACCCGACACTCATCTGACCAGAAATCCTTGTCTTCCTTCCACTTCACTTCACTGACCCCTACTATATCTAGATTGAGCATTTGCATTACCCTTTTCAGATTTTCTAGTTTCCCTACCACGTTCAAGCTTCTGACATTCCACGCCCCGACTCGTAGAACGTTATCCTTTCGTTGATTATTCAGTCTTTTTCTCATGGTAACCTCCCCCTTGGCAGTCCCCTCCCGGAGATCCGAATGGGGGTCTATTCCGGAATCTTTTGCCAATGGAGAGATTATCATGACACTTCTTCAAATACAGGCCACCTGTCCTGTGGATACACGTTACGTGTCTTTAACGCAGTGGTTTCCATTGCCTTCTGCATCCTCATGTCGTTGATCATTGCTGATTCTTCCCCCTTTAGGGGCATTTTTCCACCCCTAGGACAAGAGAGTGCCCTGAGCCTCTATCCGCTCCTCTGCCCTCTTTGGCAAAGCCGTTGGCAGAATGAGGGTGACTTCTTATGCCGGAAGTCTTCGGCCGCCAATACTGATTATTTATCAAAATTTAGGCAGTGGCGGGGATCGAAACCGGGACCGAAGACGTTTTGATTATGAATCAAAGACCGTACCCCTTTTTTTTTAAATCTCATTTTGATCGGTTTCGTTCGTTGCATCTGCTCGGGGCGGACGTCGTAAGACATCCATTTAAGTTCGTTGTTGATCGATTAACTCAGATTTTTATTACAGAGGGCAGCTAACCCTCTGACCGAATACGCTGAGCTACCGTGCCGGCTGCCACCCTTAGACCACGGGTAGCCTAGAACTTAGAACTACTGAACTCTAACTAACCTAAGGACATCACACACATCCATGCCCAAGACAGGACTCGAACTTGCGACCGTAGCGGCCGCGCGGTTCCAGACTGAAGCGCCTTGAACCGCTCGGCCACCAGCCGCCGGCCATCGTGTATTGGTTAGTATTTATAACCTCTAAACGTGAGACGCTAGCCTGTGTCATCGGCTTGCTTTAAGGTACAAGCACTTGAGACTTAATCTGATTATTTGCTTTTGATTTTATTTTGCTCTTATTGCTACTGTGTAACCTACAGTAATTAATTTCCTTCTTTTTATTAAATGTAGCTGAGCTTTCAAATGATTTATCATTTCCGTAATAAATGTTTCTCTCTACGTCTTTCTGCGTTTCGTTTTCCTCCTGTATTTAATGTACTGCCGGCCACCACAATGGTAGTGTTACACGATGTAAAGATCATCACAGTCCCTCTTACCCACATTTCACCTCTCATTCTGACGCCTCTGCGAAGGAGGTCAAAGCTACGATTCAAAGCATTGAAATGGCGTTGTTTTCTTTTAAGTGACCGAGGGAAACATCTCAGACCCACTGCCATTCAGAACCGACACGAAAAGGTTTCAGAGGGTGGCACAAAGTACAGCAATGAAAGTACACCTTTCCTAAGGGCGCTGAGTCCCCCACATCTAAACCGACATATCCTGTGCGATGAGAAATAGGACGATGATCTTGACAAGCTATGTCACCGTTGTCGCCTCCTGGGCGATTCAACCCATCTCAATGGAGTACACGGGGCTGGAAACCCATTGAACGTGAGCTCACGCTTTTGGGATAGCAATGCGATCTGGCTGCCTGAGTGCCGGCAACGAGAATGCGAGGGATGTGAAGAGGTTGCCTGCCTCCTGCAGACTCCCGTGACTCCTTCACATATTGTCTTTGCACAGCTTCATTTTTAAAATTCTCAGTATAGTAGTTTACCTGATGATAACGAAGTTTTGCCAAGGAGAGAGACTGGGGGGGGGGGGGGCGGGGGCGGACGGAGGATCCGGATATCACGCTCTGGAGAAGGCGAAACAGGAGGACTGAAAAAGAGTATGAAGCCCTTGCCTGCTTCAGATCACGTTCCATTATCATAAAATCGTTTTTAATGGCCCTTAGCGGGCCCACCCTCTACACGAGAGCCCTGTACTCCAGAGGGTTGTGATCACGTTCAGCGGTAATACAGCTCCACAATGTGTCCATAAAGAAGTGTTAGCACCTCCGGGGATGTCAGCAGTATCAAAGGTTAGCTAGGATGTCGACCTGTTGCTCGTCACAATGGGAAACTATCGCTTTCGACTGCGAAATCGGGAGTATCAGTGCCCCACGAAAGGGCGTTTATGGCACTCCCTGAGGCCTGCCTTCTCATGTGAACGCTGGCCGCCGCGGTCTTTCCCTCCATATCAGAGGCATCAAAGGGTGGGTGGAATGTGAGTAAGACGTAATGTGACGAACTTCTCACCGTATGACACGTCCAGAGTAGCGCTGTGCAGAATTGAGGTGAAAACTGGTGCCAATGTGAGATCATTAACCCACCTTCCACCTCACGTAACCATCTGAGGTCTGGCCTTCTTATAGGATTTGTCGACACCTTGTTGTTTGAAGTGTCGTCGAGGTCATAGTTGACATCACGCCACGCTGTTGCAGCATTACAAGGAAGGTTCTGAGCACCTCTGAGCTAAATTTCTAGCTCCGCCACCGCAATGGGTGGCAATTAAGGGGTATCCAAAAGGCGGTTCTTTAATTTTGTTGTTTAGTGTATATTTAGTTCAATTTGTCTCTCTTTTATTAACGGCAAAATAGTTAAAGTGTCGTTGGGTAGTACGAAACCTTGATTATCGAGAAAAATAAGTAAGTCAGGGAAAAAACTAAGGACAGCACCGGAGAACTGAGACAATTTCCATAGTATCTGACATATCAAACGTAGGTGTAGAGTAAGATTAGTAGCTTTTAAGTATGCGTGGAAAACGGCAGTACGGGAAGTCTCGAAGTGACGGTGCGAGAGCATAAATTGCCGGCAGGCACCATCTCAGTGGTCATTCGTTTGTCAGAGCCGGAGCAGGAAAGACGTAAGTATGAGTGGCGGTTGTGTCGTGTTTCTGTACGAGTCAGAAATGTTGAGTCGTAGACTCATGATAATTCACTCGTGTCGGCGGCGAATATTTACAAAATCTACGGTGATACAGTCTTGTGGAAATAGTTTTCGTAGAGTTAGTTGGGGTGTGGATTTAGAATAATTCAAGCAGGGTGATAAGGTTAGATAGGCAATATATTTTTTGCGTGTTTGTGTCCGCTTGAAGCTTGTGATTTTAACTTCTTTACCAGT
This sequence comes from Schistocerca cancellata, assembly GCF_023864275.1. Taxonomy (NCBI): domain Eukaryota; kingdom Metazoa; phylum Arthropoda; class Insecta; order Orthoptera; family Acrididae; genus Schistocerca; species Schistocerca cancellata. The sequence continues at coordinate 2,829,609 of NW_026046765.1, read as the reverse complement.
GTGGAATTTTGAGAACTCGCGAATGAACTTAAAACAGTTTCGGTAGTTATACCGAAATTATCCGTCTGTTAACGTGACCTGCTGTTTTGGTCTCTTTTATTTTAAACCTTAACTCAGTCGTTACGCAGCTTCGAATTGAAGAAGCAGCTTCGTTGATTTGTGAAGATTGTTTATTTTTTACCTGATTCTAAAATCCTGCCTGCCTATTTTTAATCAACTTCTGTGTGACCAATCGCCAGGGTAATGCGACAAATGCGTATGGTCTGCCCCTAGGCAGTAGCGTGGTCAGGCACCTGAAACCAACCACGCATTGAAATCCCTCATGAACAGTCTAAACCGGAATTTATTTATTTTATTATCATTTCAGTTTCTAAACTGCACATTCGCAGATGGCGGCACGAGAGCATAGTTTACTGCAAAACTCTTTTACTATTTTAAAGCAAGTACGTTCCATGTGTGTGGACCTGACACACTGTCACGTATGATGATGACGAAATGATGAGGACAATACAAGCACCCAGTCTCGGGCCTGGAATTGAACCCGGGACCCCATGGTCCAGAAGCATCCACACTAACCAGTAGACCACGAGCCGCGGACGATCTTTAAGGAGGATAGAAGTTGTGAGATCTGACGTTACTCCACAACTTTAAAATTACTTTTATCGCTATAGTTATTTTTCCCTACATCTTGCCGAATCGACTGATACACTTATGCAGCTCAGTTGACCGTTCTTGCAGTAATGGCTTACGATAGCTTCGAATTAAGGGAAGAGTTGGTAAAGATAGTACCATTAACCTAATGAACCACAGGACAGGACATACTTTTAGCAGTTAAAGATTTCGTCAGCTCTGAAAATACTTCTAAAAGAGGATGGTGGTCTTAGCAACCATTGAAGCTCTGGCGACGGTAGCCGTAGATATGGTCCAAGCATTGTGGACAAGTGATTTCACAAATTAAAACCTTAAAACAAATCAAGAACAGCGTATGGGAAATTTAATTTTAAGTAGAATATTTTTCTCATTAACCTGTATACGAGATGGTGAACACGACCTAAAACGTCAGTGAAATGGCAAAAAAAGCTTTTCCATAAATAAGTAGTATACTGTAGATTCGGACGAAAAATGCTGAAGAAGATAATTGAGGTGCTTGAAAGGACATACCGATTGTTATTTACGCCACGAGATGTATCGAAAATCATGTTAAAAAGCAGGTTCTCTATATGTTTTTAACATTCACGTTGCTGTTTACAGTACAGAACAGTAGCCCGCGGTAAGCCAATAATGTACCTGTTTGAGATATTAAAAAATATTAAATCTTTTCCGAGACATACAAAACATTTTAAAAAAGGCGCTCTCGGTAACTGGCTAGATCTTCTCAGTGGATAGCCCAACAGTAGCAGTTGTAGAGTTGTTGTTGCGGTCTTCAGTCCTGAGACTGGTTTGATGCAGCTCTCCATGCTACTCTATCCTGTGCAAGCTGCTTCATCTCCCAGTACCTACTGCAACCTACATCATTCTGAATCTGCTTAGTGTATTCATCTCTTGGTCTCCCTCTACGATTTTTACCCTCCACGCTGCCCTCCAGTACTAAATTGGTGATCCCTTGATGCCTCAGAACATGTCCTACCAACCGATCTCTTCTTCTGGTCAAGTTGTGCCACAAACTCCTCTTCTCCCCAAGCCTATTCAATACTTCCTCATTAGTTATGTGATCTACCCATCTAATCTTCAGCATTCTTCTGTAGCACCACATTTCGAAAGCTTCTATTCTCTTCTTGTCCAAACTATTTATCGTCCATGTTTCACTTCCATACATGGCTACACTCCATACTAATACTTTCAGAAACGACTTCCTGACACTTAAATCTATACTCGATGTTAACAAATTTCTCTTCTTCAGAAACGCTTCCCTTGCCATGTTGTAGACTTACTTCACTCAAAAAGTTTTGTGCTATCGTACCATCAAATAATTTTTATGTGTTGATTAATACTAAGGATCAAAAAATTACTTCAAAGAACTTGTACTTGTCTCTAGTTTTAATTTCCGAAAGTAATTATTAAAGAAAGAAACTTCCGACATTTTTGCACGAATTTAAAAATAAAAGTAACATTTGTATGACTTTCTCGAGTCGAGATACCTTATTTGAGCCGTGCGAGGCTCGTGTTCCCACCATCATGTACACTCCTGGAAATTGAAATAAGAACACCGTGAATTCATTGTCCCAGGAAGGGGAAACTTTATTGACACATTCCTGGGGTCAGATACATCACATGATCACACTGACAGAACCACAGGCACATAGACACAGGCAACAGAGCATGCACAATGTCGGCACTAGTACAGTGTATATCCACCTTTCGCAGCAATGCAGGCTGCTATTCTCCCATGGAGACGATCGTAGAGATGCTGGATGTAGTCCTGTGGAACGGCTTGCCATGCCATTTCCACCTGGCGCCTCAGTTGGACCAGCGTTCGTGCTGGACGTGCAGACCGCGTGAGACGACGCTCCATCCAGTCCCAAACATGCTCAATGGGGGACAGATCCGGAGATCTTGCTGGCCAGGGTAGTTGACTTACACCTTCTAGAGCACGTTGGGTGGCAGGGGATACATGCGGACGTGCATTGTCATGTTGGAACAGCAAGTTCCCTTGCCGGTCTAGGAATGGTAGAACGATGGGTTCGATGACGGTTTGGATGTACCGTGCACTATTCAGTGTCCCCTCGACGATCACCAGTGGTGTACGGCCAGTGTAGGAGATCGCTCCCCACACCATGATGCCGGGTGTTGGCCCTGTGTGCCTCGGTCGTATGCAGTCCTGATTGTGGCGCTCACCTGCACGGCGCCAAACACGCATACGACCATCATTGGCACCAAGGCAGAAGCGACTCTCATCGCTGAAGACGACACGTCTCCATTCGTCCCTCCATTCACGCCTGTCGCGACACCACTGGAGGCGGGCTGCACGATGTTGGGGCGTGAGCGGAAGACGGCCTAACGGTGTGCGGGACCGTAGCCCAGCTTCATGGAGACGGTTGCGAATGGTCCTCGCCGATACCCCAGGAGCAACAGTGTCCCTAATTTGCTGGGAAGTGGCGGTGCGGTCCCCTACGGCACTGCGTAGGATCCTACGGTCTTGGCGTGCATCCGTGCGTCGCTGCGGTCCGGTCCCAGGTCGACGGGCACGTGCACCTTCCGCCGACCACTGGCGACAACATCGATGTACTGTGGAGACCTCACGCCCCACGTGTTGAGCAATTCGGCGGTACGTCCACCCGGCCTCCCGCATGCCCACTATACGCCCTCGCTCAAAGTCCGTCAACTGCACATACGGTTCACGTCCACGCTGTCGCGGCATCCTACCAGTGTTAAAGACTGCGATGGAGCTCCGTATGCCACGGCAAACTGGCTGACACTGACGGCGGCGGTGCACAAATGCTGCGCAGCTAGCGCCATTCGACGGCCAACACCGCGGTTCCTGGTGTGTCCGATGTGCCGTGCGTGTGATCATTGCTTGTACAGCCCTCTCGCTGTGTCCGGAGCAAGTATGGTGGGTCTGACACACCGGTGTCAATGTGTTCTTTTTTCCATTTCCAGGAGTGTATTTTACACCCTGTTTTAACGTATGATGAGTAATTGCTTTTTCAGCAGTTGCATTACACTCACCAGATAGATCAAATGAGAATCCGTGGAGGGAAGACGATGTTCCTTTCGAGGAACACTATTGAGAAACGACACTTGAAGCTGACCACAGAGGGATTCTACAGCCCACGGCATACATTTCACGTCAGGACAGCGCTATTAAAACACGATCGTAACGACTATGATGCTGCCACCCTGCATAAAAAGCAGTAGTGTGTCTACAGGCACCCACGGGTCCCTGATAGCATTACCGGAAGTGGTAGAAATGCTGTCCCAATTAGGAATCGAGTCTATCCATTCAACCACATATTTGCGTTGGATCCTGTAGAGACGTCTTTTAATGATTACAGCATGGGTGAAATATATTCGTACCACTCTCGTATCTCGAAACGAGCCACCTTTTTCGAACCTATCTGCTAAGTACCCCATACAGCGAAAACTCCAGCGCTGTTTGTTAGACAGTACTTCTGCATCTTGTAACCGCTCCTCAGTCTCTGCCTCACCCTCAATTCAACTTCGTCCATGTGATCGCACCAGTTTCAGTTGGACCTGAACAGAAGTTGGAGAGCGCTGTGTCTAAGACCTTCTGCATGCCATAGAGAAACGGGACGAGCTGAGTTAATGCGACAGGACCGCGTTTTGACTCCTCAGTGGAAATGGGGATGTGTTGTCGTAGTTCTGCTAACTGTTTACAGTGTGTAAGGCCAGCGCCAAATGAAGCTTTCCTTGTACAAGCAGTTACGGTGGTTTTTCCTGTTGAGAGAATTAAGATGACTCCACAGCACACAGGGCATGGAGGAAAGATGGGGATTTTGCTACTGCATTGCGATGCATCCCCAAAGTACATACAGGTACTGCAGTCCGAAGAAGATCTGTGTCTCTCAGGGTACATTAATGTCTGTCACCCAAATATTCTCTCCCACCTCAGTGTTTTGTACCATCCACCAGAAGAAACTTACGAACTATGATGGTATAGCACTGTACTTGACTGCATCTAGTCACTTACCACCATATATTCTACAGATACAGGGCATTTGTTCTATTTCTCTATAAGTCTATGTCTGTATTTGTGTTGCGGATGGCTGCCGCAAACCTCACCCAGTACTTTCACAGGTGGATGCACCTTTTGCTGCTGTCCCAGTTGTACTGCATTGTGGAGCACCGTGGGAGGATGGGTTCGGGTTTATTGGAGCCTTCCACAAAACCTGCGTAAATGTAGGCATTCGGAAAAATAGAACACAAGCACTGCATCTATAAAATGTTTGTATGTGAGTGACTTGGTGTATTTGTGTGGAGTACTATGCTGTTCAAGTAATGTATAGTTCTGTACCGCACATAACAGTAATACTCTCGAAGGCTTGTCACTCTACAACTGATGGACATCTATCACACAAAACAGCAGATTTGGGTTAATTGCATCCCATCATCGTGGATCTTCAAGAGTATAAAAGTGCGAGTGATAGGCACAACAGGATGCCATGGTTTATTATTATTACTGGCGTATCTCGATAATATTGTTGTGATATGTCGGTAGTATGACATGCATTAAAGATCTTATACTCTTTAGCACGGTGTCTAAATGTCCTTACGTTCAATACAGAATCGCTTTGCGAAGAGTTTTCAGTTTTTGTGGGGCTGTAGCACTGTCGAAAATATCGTATAAGCAGTTGAGATCGAGACGTTGTGATTGTTAATATGCATGTGCAGTCCCTATACGCATGTGTACAGTGCTGTCAGCCTTGGACGGGTGTGGTTTGAATGCATAACTTGCAAACTGTTCGTCAATAAATTATGCTGCTTTGGATGCGCACTCTGTAGGTACGGGGAAGGAAAACTCTTATGGTCCAGGACGCTATGTGGCGTCAGCACACTGTCAACTAGCGAATAACGTATTACTATGACAAATAAAAAGGCCTGGAACCTACAGTTTGCAGATGTCCCGACGTGATTGTGGGGCCCTATCAGACTTGGGCAATGAAAGCAAAAGTAGCAGAACATGTATGGTAAGTAATAAGAGCACATACTTATGGGGAAATAGGAACATCAGAGCAGTAGCACACATATGAACTCTCAGTTGCAGTTTCCTACACAATAGAATGTAAGTCAGGTGCAAGTGTAGACTTTGAGTTTCCATCACGTGTATGGCTGCATGAGTGTGCAGACAAGCTCTCTGATGTGCCATACCAATACATAGGTTCGTTTCCAGACTACGGGTTTCCAGTCTCCACAACCCGCTGAGTCTCATCAAGGTATGAGGCGAGCGTTACTCTACTTTTCATGACCGTTCTGTGCAAAATGCATGCATGTATATCATCAGGAATAAGGGGATTCTTAGGGTTTTTTAAAAGGCATGTGTAAAGGGCAGGAAAATACCCTCATATAAATTTAAAGAATGCACGCGCATTCATGTAATGTGACCATACACCCACGGTAAAATATTAAAAAATATAAAAAAAGAATAAAATCCATAAAAATAGACGACAACCTGATACAATTACGGCAAATCGATAGGAAATGCGTAAAATTGAGGGATTTAAGACGAAATATGTAAAATTACGAGATAATTAGGAAAATTAATTAAATTGTCTGAAAATAGATAAAATTAGAGGAAAAGTACCATGAAATGAGGGGAAGTGTGGAGGGTTGGGGGGATGGGATGGTGAGGGAGGGGGGGTTGGGCACCTGGTCACTTGAGACCTAGAAAGCTTAAAAATTATACTCTGGCTGCATTCGCTTTTAATCCTTCCCCTCCCCCTGTAAAATACGTGGGTTTTCGTAACACACACTCCAACAAAGGTGACATGTATTACACAGCGGCGTCATATTAAACCAGGCAACACATATGCATCCCTATCCATAACTGCGTATGTTGTGGACTGTAGAATCGCTCCGTGGTCAGCTTCAAATGTCATTTCTCAACAGCGTTCCTTGAAAAGAACTTCGTGTAATCCAACAGCTGAAAAAAATTACTCGGCTTACAAAGCGACTCTCATGATCAATCTATCAATTTGGTAATAATGACATGCCACCTGGTGGGTGGAGGAGATGGTTAGGACACCATGGAATGATTAATGACTGGCATTTCCTTTTTTTTTTCGTTGCGGTGATATCTTTTAACGAAATTCCGGTATCCCACCTACACAGGGCGAGACAGGCTCTCACGATTTTTTTCGTAAAAGCTAGTAGATATAGCATCGCACTGATAAAACTGGACCTGCCATAGTGCACAAAACAGGTGTGTCCTCATGAATTATAGCAAGTTGTTGTCGTACGTGAAATGATTGTGTTTTTTGCAACTTGTGAGCCAATGGCGGGAAAGATTCTTTTCTGTAACCTTATTTTATGTGTTTGAAATGTATGTAATACACACGTGCTTGACGATTTATTTACAGACGCTGAATGTGAGAGGCACTCTCAGGTCATGTAATTTGTCCATTACGCTGAAAGAAATTGCTTAATATAGATGCTTTTTCGTCAGAATCTAAATTCTGTCTCTATCTTTACGCCAATAATGGTTACCAAGTAACGAAGACATTCTGAGGTGATCGGTAGTTTTGGCCGGCCGGAGTGGCCGTGCGGTTCTGGGCGCTACAGTCTGGAGCCGCGTGACCCCTACGGTCGCAGGTTCGAATCCTGCCTCGGGCATGGGTGTGTGTGATGTCCTTAGGTTAGTTAGGTTTAAGTAGTTCTAAGTTCTAGGGGACTGATGACCACAGCAGTTAAGTCCCATGGTGCTCAGAGCCATTTGAACCACTTGATCGGTAGTTTCCGCAGCAAAGTCTAATTTTTTTCTAATTTTACGCAGATGTTTCTGCTGATCATCTGTAATTTGGAGCTGCTACACCTCGCTGGATGTCGATAAATAATGACATACGAACTGTATCCTGCAGTTGAACGTAAAAGCTATACCATTTTGATTTGATTTATTAAAAGTAAATGGACTGCGCCTATTTTCGTTAAGAAGGACATTTATCATCGTCGCAATTGTGTTTTCCTTTTTCAATACGTGTTTGATAATGAGAGATGTATTGACATCCTCAGAGAATGACAGCGCGGGGGGCGAGTCTACTGGGTGTGGTCGCTGGACAGAGTCGAGCTCCGAATAAGGGTGAGGCGGTGCTGCTAAATTTCCCTTTTGTGTGAATGGTGAATGGATGTCGTCTCAAAGCTGGTCGCATACCGCGAGTGACTGTGGAGGACAGCACAAGGCCTGGTGAGAACTGTGACTGCAGGGAGGTGGCAGTGGGCGACAGATAAAGGAGCCAGCCGTTTGAAAAGCGATCTGGAGCTTTCTCCGGAATGTCGTTGTTGTCCCAGACGGGTCCAGTCCTTCCGAGAAATACATTTAACAGATTGCAAGAAAGAGTTACATTAACGTTAAGTAAACGTGTTCTCCACCGCAGAATAACATTCCTACCAGACGGGTTGGGGATGTGCCTCGTCTGTGGGTGGTCATCCCCTGACCGGGGAGGTGGCGTGTAGGGGCTGTGTCGCTATATTTTAGATGGACACGTTGCATTTGGGGCTGCAGTTCTTTTATGTCCTACAGTTTATACGGCTATAAATGCTATTGTGTTGGCGAAGGAACGTCACGTCAAGGCGGTTAGTGGACAGGGCGAAGGTGGAAGGGCAGTTGAGTACAAAGCACAGAGGAGCAGCTGGTCATTGGGAAAGAGCCTGTGTCTTCCCCATAAGTGGATAGTTGCAGGGAGGGAGGGAGGTACGAGAGCCTCGATTTTCGGCAGTTTGTGGATGCCTCTCGAGGATCAGGCATGTTCAACTTCCACCGCCTCTGCAGTCTTTCAGTAGTACATGCATTGCATTATGACACGTTCACTACGAGTGTTGGTTTTTCCAGGACAATTTTTAAGTGTAATTAGAACAGTGATGCATTTTTTGCGTGAGTGGTGGTAGCGTGTGTTGGGTCTGGTTACCTGGGCTGCAGGGTGGTGTCTGTAGCAAACTCTGACTTCAAACCATGATAGGTACTGTCCTCAGCTGCAAGCTTACAGTTAATAGACTTTTTAAACTCCTCTCTGTCCAACACCAGCGTCTCGTCAGTTGAACATATTTCCAGCCAAAAAGAATAAAGATAGTACCTTACACCCCTGCTTTTTCCTGCCAGTTTGTAGGTGAAGGGTAAAGTTTGAGTGTGTCTGTCCCTACTTTGGAGTAGTACTGCAAAACTTTTTCCCAGCAGGATAACGCCAGTTCTATGGTGAACTGAGCATTTAAAGACCTGAGTCGAAACAAGGCCCCGGGAGTAGACAACATTCCATTAGAGCTGCTGACGGCCTTGGGAGAGCCAGTCCTGACAAAACTCTACCATCTGGTGAGCAAGATGTACGAGACAGGCGAAATACCCTCAGACTTCAAGAAGAATATAATAACTCCAATTCCAAAGAAAGCAGGTGTTGACAGATGTGAAAATTACCGAACTATTGGTTTAATAAGTCACAGCTGCAAAATACTAACACGAGTTCTTTACAGACAAATGGAAAAACTGGTAGAAGCCGAGCTCGGGGAAGATCAGTTTGGATTCCGTAGAAATGTTGGAACACGTGAGACAACACTGACCTTACGACTTCTTTTAGAAGCTAGGTTAAGAAAAGGCAAACCTACGTTTCTAGCATTTGTAGACTTAGAGAAAGCTTTTGACAATGTTGACTGGAATACTCTCTTTCAAATTCTAAAGGTTGCAAGGGTAAAATACAGGGAGCAAAAGGCTATTTACAATTTGTACAGAAACCAGATGGCAGTTATAAGAGTCGAGGGGGATGAAAGGGAAGCAGTGGTTGGGAAGGGATTGAGACAGGTTTGTAGCCTCTCCCCGATGTTATTCAATCTGTATATTGAGCAAGCACTAAAGGAAACAAAACAAAAATTTGAAGTAGGTATTAAAATCCAGGGATAAGATATAAAAACTTTGAGGTTCGCCGATGGCGTTGTTATTCTGTCAGAGACAGCAAAGGACTTGGAAGAGCAGCTGAACGGAATGAACAGTGTCTTGAAAGGAGGATATAAGATTAACATCAACAAAAGCAAAACGAGGAGAATGGAATGTAGTCGAATTAAGTCGGGTGATGCTGAGGGAATTAGATTAGGAAATGAGACACTTAAAGTAGTAAAGGAGTTTTGCCATTTGGGGAGCAAAATAACTGATGATGGTCGAAGTAGAGAGGATATAAAATGTACACTGGCAATGGCAAGGAAAGCGTTTCTGAAGAAGAGAAATTTGTTAACATCGAGTATAGATTTAAGTGTCAGGAAGTCGTTTCTGAAAGTATTTGTATGGAGTGTAGCCATGTATGGATGTGAAACATGGACAATAAATAGTTTGGACAAGAAGAGAATAGAAGCTATCGAAATGTGGTGCTACAGAAGAATGCTGAAGATTAGGTGGGTAGATCACGTAACTAATTAGGTGGTACTGAATAGAATTGGGGAGGAGTTTGTGGCACGACTTGACTAGAAAAAGGGATCGGTTGGTAGGACATGTTCTGAGGCATCAAGGGATCACCAGGTTAGTATTGGAGGGCAGAGTGGAGGGTAAAAATCGTAGAGGGGGACCAAGAGATGAATACACTAAGCAGACTGAGAAGGATGTAGGCTGCAGTACGTACTGGGAGATGAAGAAGCTTGCACAGGATAGAGTAGCATGGAGAGCTGCATCAAACCAGTCTCAGGACTGAAGACAACAACAACAAACAACAATGGTGAACTGCAATATTTGTGCCGTCCTTGTTAGCGCTATGCATATAGTTGTGTAATTACACCTGATCTTTATGATTAATTATGTAATTATGACCCACATTTACATCATTTTGCCAGTCAAAATAAATAAGGTACACTAACCTAACCCTCATCTCCTGCACATGTTTCCATGTGTTAGGGGGGTGGGGGTGCACTTGGGATTTCCATCCAGAAGGACTAGCATTATAGTTACAGAAAAGGAACCATCATTTCTAATTTCCTGCCAATTCCAGGGTGGTTGGCGGGGTAGTAGGACATCAGTACAGCCCTGTGGCAAAGAAATGCCCGCCTTACAGTTTTTGCGGAAGGGGAGTGGTGGAGAGTGTGGGTGGGTGTGTTCGTGCTCAGTGGTGGGAGTGAGTGGGCGTGGTCAGGGCGAATTAATTGGTTAATTTAAGTAATTGGCATATCAATTTGATATCACTTTGAGATAAAAATTACCTCTCTACTTGCAAAATGAGATGGGTGTCAAGGATTTGCCTGCTGCCACATACCTAGCTCTCTCATCACAGTTTGGCCGTGTGTGAGTAGATTTTCGGAGTGCTCAACAAATGTTGGAGTCACCCAGGATTTTTCCAAGCTCGAGGGGTTAAAGGGACGCTATGCCGTTTGATTCATGCACGTGTCAATGTCGCAATTGTCCATGATCACGCCACAAGGGCCCGGAACAAGAGAGCTGAGAAAACAAGGAACTTTGCTGTTTTCAATCACGTTCAAATATCGTCGAAAGTTTTTCAGCAGCCAGCTAGTGGTTCTGCCCTGTGTACCAGATCAGAGACTGCTTTCGTACTACACTTTAAAGTGGTGAAATCGTGTTCTGAGGTATTTCTGCCTCACGATGCCCCTAGAGAAGGGTTGAATATTCTGGGTGGTGTCAGGAGTGTCATCACGTCCTGTTACTCATCACAGTGCAAACTGTCGTTTCCGAATGCGAAAAGTGTGGGAATCAACGCGCTAAGGGAAGGTGCGCTTGCACTGACGCCGATGAAGCCATCCCCTAAGGCTTCTTCTTGTCAATTCTGAGTGGCGATGTGAATGAAATGTATCCCCCGGTCACCCACAAGAAAACCACGTGGTTGCAACACTGGGCGCCATGGTTCTGAACCCTATCGTAATAGCGTCACAGGGAGGGAGGAAATGTTGGTAAATTGGGGTGTGACGACGTTCCCATATTATGACACGTCCAGATGGTGTTGGGCAGAGGTTTAGTACGAATGCGACATCATTAAGCCACATTATACCTCTCATGAATTTCTGTGCCGTGGCCTGTTTAGTATCAGTCGGCAAACGGCGTAACTGCATTTACTGTTTGAAGCATCGCCTAGCCTTAGGGTGACGTAGCAGGGCGCAACGCTTCGGTATCACTGCAGAGAGAGATCGTAGGCACCTTTGAGCCAGATTTGAAACGTATGCGTTTGAGTGGCAGACAATTGGGGTGTTTCGAAAAATGGATAATTTAATTGTGTTGCAGAATGTAATTCGTTCAAAAAGTGTATCTAACACTAAGAAGAGGGTGTCACACACAAAAAAAACTGTCGGTTATTTTCCAGAATTGGAGAACATATATTCGCAATCTTCTATAAAGCGTCTGTATTACCAAGCGACTGCCGCGAAACCCTCTACCAGCGGCAAGGTGATTACCTAACGGCCTCCAGCGGCATAAAAAAACACTATTTACAGTATTTTACGTAACCGGTTTTAAAAATTTAAAATATTGTTATAACCAACTCATTAACACGTATAATCTTATTCAGACATTTGACACCCTTGCCGCAGTGGATACAACGGTTCCCGTGAGATCACCAAAGTTAAGCACTGTCGGGCGTGGTCGGCGCTTGGATGGGTGACCATCCATGCCGCCATGCTCTGTTGCTATTTTTCGGGGTGGACATAGCCTCGTGATGCCAATTGAGGGGCTACTCGACCAAACAGTAACGGCTTCGGTCAAGAATACCATCATAACGACCGGGAGAGCGGTGTGCTGACCCCACGCCCCTCCTATCCGCATCCTCCTATGAGGATGACACGGCGGTCGGATGGTCCCGATGGGCCACTTGTGTCCTGTAGACGGAGTGGTTAGACGTTTAACACAATAAAAAAACCTATTTCAGATAGAAACCGAGCGTTTGACTTACGAAGGCTTAACTGAAAGAGCGCAGGTAATCTGACGTTTGAGAATGAGGGCACTTAACCACGTACTCATAATTGCAAACCTTCAGGGAACTTCTCTCGCTAACACCCCTGTTAATAAAAGGAAAAGAAATGTGTAGCTTACTACAGTTTCGCTGATCATGCAGTAAAACCTCTGCATCAGAGATGGCGTTTTATTTATTAGTTCTCTACTACCGACTCTATTCGCAACACAGTTTTCCGACAATGTCAGCAGGTACGACTGAACGTACTTGTAAAATTATATCATAATGCAACACATAATTTAGAAGATATAGACTCACATACATTCAGATGTGAAAAACTAGCTTCTGCCTAAAATGGGGCTCAGTGAAACTTCAACATCAGATATGACGATTTTAATTTATTTCTTAGTTACAACTAATTCTATCCGCAACACTCTTTTTCGACATCCGCATACACCACTGAATGTACCTGCAAAATTGTATCACTGCACGATACATTCTTCAGGGGACATGACGTCATAAACATTGAGATGCGTGAAAAACTGGCTTTTACACAAAATGGAAAGCTAATTACCTAAAATATATTCACCGAACGTTTCATACTGAGAGCAGATACCTTCTTCCGACAAACATTAAGAATAATTGCAAATCTTTTCTAAACCTTTTCTCGCTTACATGCTTTACGTCAAATATTTAACTAAGTAACTCATTTGCAACGTAACCAAACGTCTGAAGCAGTTTTATGTACGGTGTTCGATTCTTTGAAGAATCGGGTTGTTACTGGTTTGTTCGTTAACTATGAACGTGGCACGACGAAAACGTAAGCAACATGCCATAGTGATACATTGCCGGTGTTCAAAAAAGAAAATTACAGGATCGCGAAGAGCCGGAGAGTGAAATGTGGGAGCCGTCCAGTCACACACGCACTGGCGAGGCGCAAAATCGCACCGATGTTTTCGCCGACGCGACATTACTCACGCAAAATGCCACCAGATGACCTCCACGCTTTTCCACACCGCTTGGTGGTGGCCGCAGGAAGCTGCAGTTCCGCTACGATTTTAACTTCGTCCATTGTGGTCACTGATTTTATTATTTCCTCGCAGTACGGTTCTTTCCATCTGCTGATCGAAAATACATACACGCAGGCGCGCCTTTCAGCACGCGCACATTCACAGCCATGTTTTCAGCGCGTGCCCATCTCCTCTATATTTTACGTTTTCGGTCTCACGTAAATGAATACGTTATGCAGAAATGCGCGTTCTTCCTCACCCTGCTCGGTCCGTGCTGGCTGCATTTTGCTTGCACTGGAGTTAATGTATTTGGTTAAATCAGTTTAAAACAACATGGCACCGTACACCACAGATTTACGACGATTACATTCAAATTCTGTGCATATATTTGGTAGCAAAATCAACAAATCTTCGATCAGTACTGCAGTTTAACAACATTTATTCGAAAGTGGCATACGTTTTTCATCACATTCCCGGAGAAATGTGTACTGATTTCCTACTCATTAGCTCATATCACTACACAGCTTCCGCGTGAAACAATTTAAAAGTTATTTACATAACGAAAATGTTTCATAAAAGGCCATATATTCCGTTAATACTGACACTGCCTGTTCTGACTAATTGGTTTCCGCAACAGCAAAGGGTTCGAAAGCAATTAGATGAAAAGTATTAAATTCTGCCGTTTGTAAAACGTCATGCATCAGCACCTAATACCAGTTATTTAATTAGCGTATGTGTTATACAGTACCTGCATCAAAACTCAGTTTAATTCGGGGATAATAACAGATACACTACGACAAAGTTGACAAAGTATGCTGTCATCACAATTCGTAGTACAAAAGTAGTTGATATTTTGAGCTGAGAAATACGATTAGAAGCAAACAAAAACGCAGAATTACTGTAATTAAGTCTACAAATCGCGTTACATAATTTGTAGGAACATGAAACGTATTGACCTTGACGCTCTAACAGCCGACTGCTCAGAAATCTCATGGCATCAAATAAACAGAGAACCTACAATCGACGGCAAAATTAATGAACTCACTGCCCTCTATGACAAACATGCACCTGTGCGCACAATCCGTGTAAGAAAATCTCCTGCTCCATGGCTGACAGCTGAATTGATGACTAATAGGGATGCTGCCCACAGGCGTTTCAAGGCAGATCCGAAACCCGAGCGTTTCGAAGAATATAGAAAGCTACGGAACAGAGTGAAACAATGCATTCGCAATGCTAAAATCAGGCACACTCGCTCCCTTGTATGCAGCGATCTGACGCCCACGACTCTATGGAAGAATCTCCGTAGCTTGGGGGTCGGAAAGGCAAAATCGGAAACTACTTTTCATGTGTCAGCTAACGAATTAAATGAATTCTTCTCTGCACCTCTGAATACCAGCACGGCTGATAATTGTCGTCCACAAGAATCCCCAAACAGGGTAACTAACAACGATACCTTCCATCTAAAACATGTAACAACAAATACGGCAAGAAAAACAATAAAGAGAATCTCTTCTCATGCAATAGGCAACGACAGTATCGGTATAACCATGATTAAGAATGTTGCCGATATCTTAGTACATGTCTTAACTGACATATTTAATTTTTCCCTCGTTAACGGAATATAGCATAATTTGACCCATCGCTAAGATCGAAAACCCGCAACTGCCTGGTGATTACCGACCAATTAGCATACTGCCTGCTGTTTCCAAAGCACTTGAATATACTGTTCATGACCAAATCACTGAACACTTGCATGAATTCAGCCTATATGACAAATTTGAATCCGGTTTCCGTAAACATCACAGCACAAACACTGCTCTAATTAAAGTAACTGATGACCTGAAATATGCCATCGACAATCGAAAGGCAACAATATTGACGCTACTGGATTTCAGCAAAGCTTTTGACACTGTTAACTTTTGACATATTTCTCAGAAAAATGCAACAGCTTAATTTCTCTGATAGTGCAATGAGATGGTTTGAAAGCTACTTAAAAGACAGACAGCAATGTGTTGTCTGCGTAAATGAAAAATCTTCCTGGAAACATGTTTCCTCGGGAGTGCCACAAGGATCAGTCTTAGGACCACTTTTGTTTTCTTTATATGTCAACGATATTTCGTCGGTTCTGTCCTGTAAATATCATTTCTATGCCGACGACTTCCAGCTCTACCTAAGCGTCAGACCTGAAGATGTAAACACTGCAATCGCTCAGATGAATGATGATCTGTCTTCAGTAGTGACATGGGCGACAAACCTGGGGCTTAAACTAAATGCAAAAAAGACGCAAGTAATCTTAATAGCCCATCAGAAATTAATAAGTTCAGATTTCCGCGAACGGCTACCTCCTATTCTGCTCGACGGTACTCCAATACCATATCAGAAAACAGTGAAGAACTTGGGTGTAACTTTGGATGAGCATCTCAACTGGGCGGAGAATACAGTCGCAGTGTGCCGAAAGACGTCTGCTTGTCTCTATGCTCTCAAAAAGTTTCGGAACATATTTCCACAGGACTTGAAACGCCAGCTCGTGCAAGCACTCGTTCTACCGAACCTCCACTATTGTGATGTGATTCAGCAAGGCACGAGTAGTGAAAACAAAAGGCGGGTGGAGCTAACCATGAATGCCTGTGTGCGTTACACCTGCAACATTCGCCGATGTGATCATGTTAGTGCTTCATACTCCGAGCTAGGGTGGCTGCGGCCAGACAAATTGCGTGACTACCACATTCTTTGTCTACTTCACCGACTCCTCGTCGCGCAAGCACCCCAGTACCTTGCTTCAGATATTAAAAACCTGTCATGCCATCATAATCGAAACACGAGGTCACTCTTATTTGGTATCCTAACTGTGCCCACTCACAAAACAAAAACTTTTGCAAATTCCTTCTCAGTTGCCGCTGTTTGCCTCTGGAACAAACTGCCCCTTACCTTGCGCAAAATTCAATCTCCTGCTGCTTTTAAGAAGTAGTTGAAGCATTTCCAACTAGCATCCTCATAAAGTTCTCCACAAAATTAATGTACAAGGCCAATCCTCTCCTATCTTGCTCCTGAGATGCCTTCCTCTTCATGTATCTCTATTAGCTACGCAATCTTCTTTTCCTTTATATTTCCTTAATTATGTTTCATCATGTGTCTCTATTCTTCTCCTCCTTCACCATGAGTCTCCCTCATACTCCCTGCTGCCAGCACTCCTATCTAAAATCTGTCTCTTCATTAATGTCTAATTATAACAGTACTTATGATCTACGAATATAAACTCTATATGTATGTATTTTTCCAGGTGTACCTTTCTAATTGTTTATTTCACTTTTTGTACTAGATGTAGTTTAACATGCCTACTAAAACATATGAATGTAAAATAAGTAGAATGCCTGGTTAGATGTAAGAGAGGGTCTGATGGCCCTAATCTTGCCAGGTTAAATAAATCAATAAATAAATAAATAAAATAAAATACAGTGTCATATTATTTATGTATGTAAAATTTTTCCTCGTCACTTGTGTAATACAGAATGCATAATAATTACCACAGTACCAAATGCCAGCAAGCTGTCAGCCATGCACATAAAGCCATCTGTCATATTTGCTAAATATATATTTCCAGATTTTTTTATTGCGATCGGTTTTATTTGCTTATTTATAAAAGCTTTAATGCTTTGCGAACATTCTGTTGTAATATTGATTTAGGTATTGTACGGTACCTTCTTTGAAATAAGCATTGCTGCCCAATATTTCGTGGAATATAAAATCGTCAAAATCAATCTAAAGTTCTCTATAATAATATATGATATTTCATGTAAGTACTATAACGCTATCCCATTTCTTATCTCACAGGGATGTTTACATTGCTTTAATCTATTGTTTGTTCATCAGAAAGAATAACAACCATCTTCACACATACAGCAAAAGTCAACTATAACTTTTAATGCAGAGCGCCGTATCTGTTCTACACCGGTAACAGCAGTTTGTGTTAGCATTCTTATCACTCCTTTTGAATCAAATTACGTGTGTTATTACACACATATCGTCTCACCATTTCAATTTTCGACAAAATAGCCTCAAAATATGTTAGCCTTACTGTAAAGTAACTAATGTTCACTATTACTGAATAGTAACCGGAAAGTGGTTCTAAAACTAATGTAATCATTCGTGCTATGAAGTGCAAAGAAATATTTCATTTTTGTTATACACCGTCAGAATACAAAAACTGAACAGCTCTTAAGATGGGGTATACAAAGTTGAAGTCCATAGAGTCTTCTGTGGTTGCATAACTGAATGAAATATTCTCGGTTTTCAATTCCTGTAAAATCGTAGTCAAGGCATCGTCACTAATGCCATCCATAAATGAAGTTAAGGGGGGTAGGACGTCAAACAAGCCGACTTGGAGCAGGAGAGGCACCACAGGACATTTTATTTTCTACTGTCTATACTTTTACAAATAAATTCATAAAACTATGTCAGTATGACCAGGAAGAATTCAGGATTCACACTCACAGTAGTGGAAATGCAAAAACATAACAAAATAATTTTTTTAGATATGAAATTTCATCATTTTTTCACTTACTATTGGCTGCTTTTGTTGCTATAGGTACATTTTTCTTCACAAGTAAGGAGAATATGGGCTTGGGACAAGGAATGAAAGAGGAGAAAGACTAATTGAGTTCTGTAACAAGTTTCAGCTAGTAATAGCGAATACCCTGTTCAAGAATCACAAGAGGAGGAGGTATACTTGGAAGAGGCCAGGAGATACGGGAAGATTTCAATTAGATTACATCATGGTCAGACAGAGATTCCGAAATCAGATAGTGGATTGTAAGGCGTATCCAGGAGCAGATATAGACTCAGATCACAATATAGTAGTGATGAAGAGTAGGCTGAAGTTCAAGACATTAGGCAGGAAGAATCAATACGCAAAGAAATGGCATACGGAAGTACTAAGGAATGACGAGATACGTTTGAAGTTCTCTAACGCTATAGATACAGCAATAAGGAATAACGCAGTAGGCAGTACAGTTGAAGAGGAATGGACATCTCTAAAAAGGGCCATCACAGAAGTTGGGAAGGAAAACATAGGTACAAAGAAGGTAGCTGCGAAGAAACCATGGGTAACAGAAGAAATACTTCAGTTGATGGATGAAAGGAGGAAGTACAAACATGTTCCGGGAAAATCAGGAATACAGAAATACAAGTCTCTGAGGAATGAAATAAATAGGAAGTGCAGGGAAGCTAAGACGAAATGGCTGCAGGAAAAATGTGAAGACATCGAGAAAGATATGATTGTCGGAAGGACAGACTCAGCATACAGGAAAGTCAAAACAACCTTTGGTGACATTAAAAGCAACGGTGGTAACATTAAGAGTGCAACGGGAATTCCACTGTTAAATGCCGATTAGAGAGCAGATAGGTGGAAAGAATACATTGAAAGCCTCTATGAGGGTGAAGATTTGTCTGATGTGATAGAAGAAGAAACAGGAGTCGATTTAGAAGAGATAGGGGATCCAGTATTAGAATCGGAATTTAAAAGAGCTTTGGAGGACTTACGGTCAAATAAGGCAGAAGGGATAGATAACATTCCATCAGAATTTCTAAAATCATTGGGGGAAGTGGCAACAAAACGACTATTCACGTTCATGTGTAGAATATATGAGTCTGGCGATATACCATCTGACTTTCGGAAAAGCATCATACACACAATTCCGAAGACGGCAAGAGCTGACAAGTGCGAGAAGTATCGCACAATCAGCTTAACAGCTCATGCATCGAAGCTGCTTACAAGAATAATATACAGAAGAATGGAAAAGAAAATTGAGAATGCGCTACGTGACGATCAGTTTGGCTTTAGGAAAAGTAAAGGGACGAGAGAGGCAATTCTGACGTTACGGCTAATAATGCAAGCAAGGCTAAAGAAAAATCAAGACACTTTCATAGGATTTGTCGACCTGGAAAAAGCGTTCGACAATATAAAATTGTGCAAGCTGTTCGAGATTCTGAAAAAAGTAGGGGTAAGCTATAGGAAGAGACGGGTCATATACAATATGTACAACAACCAAGAGGGAATAATAAGAGTGGACGATCAAGAACGAAGTGCTCGTATTAAGAAGGGTGTAAGACAAGGCTGTAGCCTTTCGCCCCTACTCTTCAATCTGTACATCGAGGAAGCAATGATGGAAATAAAAGAAAAGTTCAGGAATGGAATTAAAATACAAGGTGAAAGGATATCAATGATACGATTCGCTGATGACATTGCTATCCTGAGTGAAAGTGAAGAAGAACTAAATGATCTGCTGAACGGAATGAACAGTCTAATGAGTACGCAGTATGGTTTGAGAGTAAATCGGAGAAAGACGAAGGTAATGAGAAGTAGTAGAAATGAGAACAGCGAGAAACTTAACATCAGGATTGATGGTCAGGAAGTCAATGAAGTTAAGGAATTCTGATACGTAGGCAGTAAAATAACCAATGACGGACGGAGCAAGGAGGACATCGAAAGCCGACTCGCTATGGCAAAAAAGGCATTTCTGGCCAAGAGAAGTCTACTAATATCAAATATCGGCCTTAATTTGAGGAAGAAATTTCTGAGGATGTACGTCTGGAGTATAGCATTGTATGGTACTGAAACATGGACTGTGGGAAAACCGGAACAGAAGAGAATCAAAGCATTTGAGATGTGGTGCTATAGACGAATGTTGAAAATTAGGTGGACTGATAAGGTAAGGAATGAGGAGGTTCTACGCAGAATCGGAGAGGAAAGGAATATGTGGAAAACACTAATAAGGAGAAGGGACAGGATGATAGGACATCTGCTAAGACATGAGGGAATGACTTCCATGGTACTAGAGGGAGTTGTAGAGGGCAAAAGCTGTAGAGGAAGACAGAGATTTGAATACGTCAAGCAAATAATTGAGGATGTAGGTTGCAAGTGCTACTCTGAGATGAAGAGGTTAGCACAGGAAAGGAATTCGTGGCGGGCCGCATCAAACCAGTCAGTAGACTGATGACCAAAAAAAAAAAAACATACTTACAGGTGTATGAAACTCTGGAATTTTCTAAACCTATTAAAAACTGTGGTAAGAATTGAGATAATTAACTACAAAATTTGATTTTTTTTCTAAACATAAAGTTTAAAACGTAACAGCTCATTCATTTTTCATTAATTAAATAGATTCTGGAGTTTCAGACACCTCTAAGAATGGTTTGTATGCTGAGCAAAATTCATCGTACAGTCTCTCTTACTTATGAAGAAAAGTGTACCTATAGCAACAAATGCAGCCAATAGTAAGTGAAAAAATGATGATATTTCACATGTATAAAAATTATTTTTTTATGTGTTTGAACTTCTGCTGCTACGAGTGTGAATCCCGAATCCTTCCTGGTCATGCTGACAAGGTTTTATGAATTTACTTGTAAAAGTATAGACAGTGAAAATTAAAATGTGCTGTGGTGCCTCTCCTGCTCCAAGTCGGCCCGTTTGACGTCCTACCCCCCTCAATATTAGGTACGTCTGAGCCAACCGGTGTGGCAGAGCGGTTCAAGGCGCTACAGTTTGGAACCGAGCGACCGCTAAGGTCACAGGTTCGAATCCTGCCTCGGGCATGGATGTGTGCGATGTCCTCAGGTTAGTGACGTTTAAGGAGTTCTAAGTTGTAGGGGACTGATGACCTTATAAATTAAGTCCCATAGTGCTCAGAGTCATTTGAACGTCTGAATGTTCTATTCGACAATACTATGTACCTTCACATGGTGAGACGTGTGAACATACAATGTACCCTGAAACATTGACGATCTGGTCACTTTCACGATGCAGTCGTTATGGTATGGGAGAAATGACGTTGAATGGGAGTACTGACCTCCAAATAAGTGTCCACTCACCGGTCAACATCAATGCGACTGTGTACTCCTTCTCCATGTAGAAGTTTTCCAGGAGAACATTCGGCTTTGCCTCCATTTTTATGGATCTCAAAGCGCGACCACATCGAACAGCGCAAAAGTAGGAGCGTTTGGAACGAGAGGATATTCGGGGAATGGTCTAGCCTGCCCATTCCCTCGACTTTGCGGTACTACAGCAGGTCCACGTGCACATTTGCATCCAGCATTTGTTAACCGCGCTGCAGAAGGAACGGAACGCCCCGCCACAAGAACTCAGAACCCTGCTCGCCGCTAGCATGCATATTGTCGGAAGTTCCATGCGGCTCTTCGCGGATGATGCTGTACTATACAGAGAAGTTGTAGCATTAGAAAATTGCAGCGAAATGCAGGAAGATCTGCAGCGGATAAGCACTTGGTGCAGGGAGTGGCAACTGACCCTTAACATAGACATATGTAATGTATTGCGAATACATAGAAAGAAAGATCCTTTACTGTATGATTATATGATAGCGGAACAAACACTGGTAGCAGTTACTTCCGTAAAACATCTTGGAGTATGCGTGCGGAACGATTTGAAGTGGAATGATCATATACAATTAATTGTTTGTAAGGCGGGTGCCAGGTCGAGATTCATTGGGAGAGTCCTTAGAAAATGTAGTCCATCAACAAACGACGTGGCTTGCAAAACACTTGTTCGACCTATACTTGAGTATTGCTCATGAGTGTGGGATCCGTACCAGGTCGCGTCGACTGAGGAGATAGAGAAGATCCAAAGAAGAGCGGCGCGTTTCGACACAGGGTTATTTGGTAAGCGTGATTGCGTTACGGAGATGTTTAGCAAACTCAAGTGGCAGACTCTGCAAGAGAGGCGCTCTGCATCGCGGTGTAGCTTGTTGTCCAGGTTTCAAGAGGGTGCGCTTCTGGATGAGGTACCGAATATATTGCCTCCCCCTACTTATACCTCTCGAGGAGATCACGAATGCAAGATCGGAGAGATTCGAGCGCGCACGGCGGCTTTCCGGCAGTCGTTCTTCCCGCGAACCATACGCGACTGGAACAGGAACGGGAGGCAATGACAGTGGCACGTAAAGTGCCCTCCGCCACACACCGTTGGGTAGCTTGCGGAGTACAAATGTAGATGTAGATAACCACACCCTTATTAAGAACTCCATCCTGGAGTTTGTAATGTCCAGGGTACCATCATAAATCGCAGTGACTTCATTGCAGTTATTGTCTTGCAAGAAAAGTGTCATTTCTGTTCCGCGCAAATGCGCATTTCTTTCAGTGACCTCCTATACTATAATACCTCAGTTCTCTCTATTGTATGGTCCAAGTCTCATAGAGCTCTCGTCCGAGGCGATGGCACATCATGTGGAAGCTACTTTTGTCCTTAACTTTTGCACACCAGTGAAGCTGCTTATGGGTATGCAAGAACTTCCTGCGATTTTCGAAATTAATCAAATCATTTGACAGCTGTCGCCAAAAGATGGACGTCACAAGATACAGATCTTATTTATTCAACGAGAATTTTCATATCCTTTCTCCGAGGAAATGGTTAATATGTTGCCCACTGACAGATGTGTATGATTGTTATTTCGATGGTGAAAGGTATCATCTGGTACGTATTTCAGAAAAATTAGAACACTCAGCTGATACTGACCTTCTAGCTTGTTTCAGAAGACAGACTACGGAAAGCTGAATCCAGTGAAGGTTTAGAAAAATCATTTCACGGTGTTTAGTGGAACACGCACTTTGACATTATGAAGTTATTGAGGATAAAAAGGTTTCGCGGGTGTTATCAGTTATCCACAATTTGTCTAGAAACCATAGTCATCAGCATCGAAAAACGTGAAAAGAACTCAATAAATGAGAAGGAAGGGAGACAATGTAGTAGCATATCACTCACATTGTTTGATTGGCGCCTCGAGAAGCAACAAAAGAAAACCAACCAGAAAATATAAAAAATCTATTACATTTCGGAGAAAACATACACCACTGGCTATTAAAATTGCTCCGACCGAAGTGGCCGTGCGGTTATAGGCGCTGCAGTCTCGAACCGCGAGACGGCTACGGTCGCAGGTTCGAATCCTGCATCGGGCGTGGGTGTGTGATGTCCTTAGGTTAGTTAGGTTTAACTAGTTCTAAGTTCTAGGAGAATAATGACCTCAGACGTTGAGTCCCATAGTGCTCAGAGCCATTTGAACCATATTAAAATTGCTACACCAAGGAGAAATGCAGACGATAAACTGGTATTCATTGGACAAATTACATTTCCATGCAATTTTGGTGCATAGATTCTGAGAAATTAGTACCCATAACAACCACCTCTGGCCGTAATAACGGCCTTGGTACGGCTGGGCATTGAGTCAAACAGAACTTGGATGGCGTGTACAGGTACAGCTGCCCATGCACCTTCAACACGATACCACAGTTCATCAATTGTAGTGACTGGATGCTCGGCCACTATTGAATACACGTTTTCAATTGGTGAGAGATCTGGAGAATATGCTGGCCAGGGCAGCAGTCGAATATTTTCTGTATCCAGAAAGGCCCATACAGGATCTGCAACATGCGGTCGTGCATTACTCTGATGAAATGTAGGGTTTCGCTGGGATCGAATGAAGGGTAGAGCCACGAGTCGTTAACACATCTGAAATGTAACATCCACTATACAAAGTGCCGTCAATGCGAACAAGAGGTGACCGACACGTGTAACCAATGGCACCCCATACCATCACTCTGGGTGATACGCCACCATGGCGATGACGAATATACGCTTCCAATGTGCGTTCACCGCGATATCGCCAAACACGGATGCGACCATCACGATGCTGAAAACAGAACCTGGATTCATCCGAGACAATGACGTTTTCCCATTCGTGCAGACCGGGTTCGTCGTTGAGTACACCATCGCAGGCGTTCCTGTCTGTGATGCAGCGTCAAGGGTAACCTCAGCCATGGTCATCGAGCTGATAGTCCATGCTGCTGCAAACGTCGTCGAACTGTTCGTGCAGATGGTTGTTGTCTTGCAAACGTCCCCATCTGTTGACTCAGGGGTCGAGACGTGGCTGCACGATCCGTTACAGCCATGCGGATAAGATGCCTGTCATCTCGACTGCTAGTGATACGAGGCCGTTGGGATCCAGCACGGCGTTCCGTATTACCCTCGAGAACCCACCGATTAAATATTCTGGTAACAGTTATTGGATCTCGAGCAACGCTAGCAGCAATGTCGCGATAGGATAAACCTTAATCGCGATAGGCTACAATTTGATCTTTATCAAAGTCGGAAACGTGATGGTATGCATTTCTCCTCCTTACACGAGGCATCACAACAACGTTTCACCAGGCAACGCCGGTCAACTTCTGTTTGTGTATGAGAAGTCGGTTGGAAACTTTCCTCACGTCAGCACGTTGTAGGTGTCGCCACCGGCGCCAACCTTGCGTGAATGCTCTGAAAAGCTAATCATTTGCATATCACAGCATCTTCTTCCTGTCGGTTAAATTCCGCGTCTGTAGCACGTCATCTTCGTAGAGCAGCAATTTTAATGGCCTGTAGTGTACAAAATCTTTAATGTTTTCGAAAAACAGAAGAGCGACTGGAGAGCCAGACACAGAAAAACGTGACATCACTATCGAACTGAATGATATGGCTATAGCTAATAATTCACAGATAGTAATTATATTTAATAATAATTTCTTAACTATGGCAGAAAGCATAGGAACACACAGTTTAAATCACTGCATGTAGTATGTATGCTTCTCAGTGGAAATAAAATATTGTAATTGTCTTGTGACAGCCAGAGCGAGAGCACCATCAGCAGCGAGTACTGTTTGTATAAAGCGTTTATTTTGCATTTTGTTTACGACCTTCCACTAAGGAAGGGATTCTATTTGTGTTTATCTGCTCTGCATAGTAACTAACAGTTCTTGATAAAACTTTACGTAGTTTTCGTGTTAGATTTCTTAGTGTTTTCTTGATCGTTTAGAACAGAAAGCGCCCTAAAACCGTCTTTGTTTGTTTCGCGGCCGTTAGCCACTAGTCACTTGAATCAGCAGTTGTCTTGTGACAGCCAGAGCGAGAGCACCAGCAGCAGCGAGTACTGTTTGTATAAAGCGTTTTTGTACTTATTTGCTGCGCTTAGCTTTTAAATAGTTTTTCTGGGAAAACCTAGCGTAGTTTTCGCGTCTCGTATTTCAGTGAGTGTTTCTTGATTATCAGAGTAGCTCATCAGAAGATTATCTTGGGAATTTGTCACCGTATAGGGTAGGGTAAACATAGTCATGTGTAGGGACTGTGGTTGTTGTGAGCGGACGCAAGGAGAATTGGCCACTCTTCGGGGGCAGGTGGAGGCTTTGTCTGTTAGGCTCATCGAGCTCGAGGCGCAGGCGTCGGCTCATAGTGGCGTTGGGGCAACTGTGGTGAGACCTATGCCTACTTCGGTGGCCTTGGAATCACATGGAACCCCTGATGTCGCTGCGTCTTCCGGCAGTGAGCATCTTACCGGTCAGCCATCACTCCAGGGTGAATGGCGGACAGTGGTGGGCTCGCGCGTGCCTGGCCGAAAGGCGAAGGTGGGATCTGGCCGCGTGGCAGCTGCCTTACCCCTTTCCAACAGGTACGGGGTGCTTCCTAGTGGTGATGACATCGTTTCCGAGCCACCACAGGATGCCTCGCCTGTTGGGCCAGTGGCCGATTCTCCGGCAAGGTCCCGACAGTCACAGAGGGCGGGTCTATTAGTTATAGGGAGCTCCAACGTTAGGCGGGTTATGGAGCCCCTCAGGAAAATAGCGGGTAGGTCGGGGAAGAATGCCAGTGTGCACTCGGTGTGCTTGCCGGGGGGTCTCGTCCATAATGTGGAGGAGGCCCTTCCGGCAGCTATTGAACGCACTGGGTGTGACCGGCTGCAGATAGTAGCACATGTCGGAACGAATGACGCCTGCCGCTTGGGTTCTGAGGCCATCCTTGGTTCCTTCCGGCGGCTGGCTGATTTGGTGAAGACAACCAGCATCGCACGCGGAGTGCAAGCTGAGCTTAATATCTGCAGCATAGTGCCCAGAGTCGATCGCGGTCCTCTGGTTTGGAGCCGTGTGGAGGGTCTAAACCAGAGGCTCAGACGACTCTGCGACTATAATGGTTGCAAATTCATCGACCTCCGTTATTGGGCGGAGAACTGTAGGGCCCCCCTAGACAGGTCAGGCGTGCACTACACACCGGAAGCAGCTACTAGGTTAGCAGAGTACGTGTGGCGTGCACACGGGGGTTTTTTAGGTTAGAGGGACCCCCCCTTGGGCGAAACGATAAAATACCTGACGGCTTACCAGAGAGGACATTATCATCGTTGATAAAGAACGTCCGTCCTCAGAGACCAAAAACAGAAAAAGTTAACGTAATATTGGTAAACTGCAGGAGTATCCAGGGCAAGGTTCCTGAATTAGTATCTCTTATTGAAGGAAATAGTGCGCATATAGTATTAGGAACGGAAAGTTGGTTAAAACCGGAAGTGAACAGTAACGAAATCCTAGACACAGAATGGAATATATACCGCAAGGATAGGATAAACGCCAATGGTGGAGGAGTATTTATAGCAGTAAAGAATTCAATAATATCCAGTGAAGTTATTAGCGAATGCGAATGTGAAATAATCTGGGTTAAGCTAAGTATCAAAGGTGGGTCAGATATGATAGTCGGATGCTTCTATAGACCACCTGCATCAGCAACCGTAGTAGTTGAGCGCCTCAGAGAGAACCTGCAGAACGTCGTGAAGAAGTTTCGTGATCATACTATTGTAATAGGGGGAGACTTCAATCTACCAGGTATAGAATGGGATAGTCACACAATCAGAACTGGAGCCAGGGACAGAGACTCTTGTGACATTATCCTGACTGCCTTGTCCGAGAATTACTTCGAGCAGATAGTTAGAGAACCAACTCGTGAAGCTAACGTTTTAGACCTCATAGCAACAAATAGACCGGTACTTTTCGACTCCGTGAATGTAGAAGAGGGTATCAGTGATCATAAGTCAGTGGTTGCATCAATGACTACAAGTGTAATAAGAAATGCCAAGAAAGGAAGGAAAATATATTTGCTTAACAAGAGTGATAGGGCACAAATCGCAGAATATCTGAGTGACCACCATCAAACGTTCATTTCTGAGGAAGAGGATGTGGAACAAAAATGGAAAAAATTCAGAAACATCGTCCAGTACGCCTTAGATAAGTTCGTACCGACTAAGGTCCAAAGCGAGGGGAAAGATCCACCGTGGTATAACAATCATGTACGAAAGGTACTACGGAAACAAAGAAAGCTTCATCATAGGTTTAAGAGTAGTCGAATCATAGCTGATAAGGAAAAGCTGAACGAAGCGAAAAAGAGCGTAAAGAGAGCAATGAGAGAAGCATTCAACGAATTCGAACATAAAACATTGGCAAACAATCTAAACAAGAACCCTAAAAAGTTTTGGTCATATGTAAAATCGGCAAGCGGATCTAAATCCCCTATTCAGTCACTCGTTGACCACGATGGCACCGAAACAGAGGACGACCGAAGAAAGGCAGAAATACTGAATTCAGTGTTCCGAAACTGTTTCACTGCGGAAAATCGTAACACGGTCCCTGACTTCAGCCGTCGCACGGACGCCAAAATGGAAAATATTGAAATAAACGATATCGGAATTGAAAAACAACTGCTATCACTTAGTAGCGGAAAAGCATCCGGACCAGACGAGATACCCTTAAGATTCTACAGTGATTATGCTAAAGAACTTGCCCCCTTTCTATCAGCAATTTATCGTAGATCGCTGGAAGAACGTAAAGTACCTAGCGACTGGAAGAAAGCGCAGGTCGTTCCCATTTTCAAGAAGGGTCATAAATCAGATGCGAATAATTATAGGCCTATTTCGCTTACGTCAATCTGTTGTAGAATAATGGAACATGTTTTGTGTTCTCGTATTATGACGTTCTTAGATAATACAAATCTCCTTCATCATAACCAACATGGATTCCGCAAACAGAGATCATGTGAAACTCAGCTCGCCCTATTTGCCCAAGAAATTCACAGTGCCGTAGACACTGGCGAGCAGATTGAGCCGTATTCCTGGACTTCAGGAAGGCATTTGATACGGTTCCGCACTTACGTTTAGTGAAAAAAATACGAGCTTACGGAATATCGGACCAGGTTTGTGATTGGATTCAGGATTTCCTAGAAGAAAGAACACAACATGTCATTCTTAACGGATCAAAATCTGCAGATGTAGAGGTAATTTCGGGAGTACCGCAAGGAAGCGTGATAGGACCTTTATTGTTTACAATATACATAAATGACTTAGTTGACAACATCGGTAGCTCCGTGAGGCTATTTGCAGATGACACGGTTGTCTACAAGAAAGTAGCAACATCAGAAGACTCGTACGTACTCCAGGAAGACCTGCAAAGGATTAATGCATGGTGCGACAGCTGGCAGCTTTCCCTAAACGTAGATAAATGTAATATAATGCGCATACATAGGGGCAGAAATCCATTCCAGTACGATTATGCCATAGGTGGTAAATCATTGGAAGCGGTAACGACCGTAAAATACTTAGGAGTTACTATCCGGAGCGATCTGAAGTGGAATGATCACATAAAACAAATAGTGGGAAAAGCAGGCGCCAGGTTGAGATTCATAGGAAGAATTCTAAGAAAATGTGACTCATCGACGAAAGAAGTAGCTTACAAAACGCTTGTTCGTCCGATTCTTGAGTATTGCTCATCATTATGGGACCCTTACCAGGTTGGATTAATAGAAGAGATAGACATGATCCAGCGAAAAGCAGCGCGATTCGTCATGGGGACATTTAGTCAGCGCGAGAGCGTTACGGAGATGCTGAACAAGCTCCAGTGGCGGACGCTTCAAGAAAGGCGTTACGCAATACGGAGAGGTTTATTATCGAAATTACGAGAGAGCACATTCCGGGAAGAGATGGGCAACATATTACTACCGCCCACATATATCTCGCGTAATGATCACAACGAAAAGATCCGAGAAATTAGAGCAAATACGGAGACTTTCAAGCAGTCGTTCTTCCCACGCACAATTCGTGAATGGAACAGGGAAGGGGGGATCAGATAGTGGTACAATAAGTACCCTCCGCCACACACCGTAAGGTGGCTCGCGGAGTATAGATGTAGATGTAGATGTAATTAATGACTGCAGGAGAAATGTTGTAAGTAGATTTTACAGGAAGTTACTTGGGATGAAATTTATAATGAAGTAAATGCTTACATAGATTTAATCTATCCCATCATAAATTTGTATAAATACCTAAAAATACGCCTCTGCTAAAGCTAATTAATAAAGGGCACCAAACAGCCACGTAGAAAAACATAGATCACTTGAGAGATTAAAGCATCTTGCGAAAGAGAAAGGGAAATTTATCTTTTGGCAAGAACATTAAGTGAATACAAAATACTTGGAAAATAACTTCAACGAAATGATTGTATCTTTGAAAGGTGTCATAAAACCCATATTAACGATAGTAAAACAAAGATAATGGAGTGACGTCGAATTCCAGCAAATTTTACTTACAGAATTAGATTAGGAAATCAAACACTAAAAATTACACGACTGTTCCTGTTTGGGTTGCAGAAGAGCTGACAGTGACAGAAGCAGATATTGTAATTGGTTCAAATGGTTCTGAATACTATGGGACTTATAATCTGAGGTCTTCAGTCCCCTAGAACTTAGAACTACTTAAACCTAACTAACCCAAGGACATCACACACATCCATGTCCGAGGCAAGATTCTAACCTGCGACCGTAGGGGTCGCGCGGTTCCAGACAGGTATTGTAACTCAGACGGACAATTACTGACACAAACTTATCAGAAAAAGAAAAGTATAAATATGCACGACGTAGGTATCAGTTTTGTGAAGTCTTTTCTGTGAGATAGGCCTGAAGTGTAAACTTATATGGAAATGTGGACGATAAACAGCAGGCAAAAGAAGAATACAGCTTTTCTAATGTGGTGCTATTGATGAATGATGAAGATTAGACGGATACAAAAAGGAAGTTATGCTTCGGTATTGACTATAATTGTAAAGAAAATACTTTTATTTCACAACTAGGCTAAGAGA
This sequence comes from Schistocerca cancellata, assembly GCF_023864275.1. Lineage (NCBI taxonomy): Eukaryota > Metazoa > Arthropoda > Insecta > Orthoptera > Acrididae > Schistocerca > Schistocerca cancellata. The sequence continues at coordinate 2,799,092 of NW_026046765.1, read as the reverse complement.
AATATAGGTAGATGGAAAGGTCACACCCTGAGGCATCAGTGATTCGTCGATTTGATTTTGGGGGCATTTAGTGTGTTTAAAAACTGAGGAAGACAAGACACGACTGTAGTATGCAGACCCAAAAGGAGATGAAGAGGCTTGAACAGGATAGACTAGCATGGCATGGTGCAACTAAAAGTGTTTGACAACACTATAATCACGCGCACCGCTAAGACTTTTGAACAAGAGCAGTATACAGGTTCCCGCTTAATCGCGCGCAGACGAACAATAATTTCGGATAACGGCAGAATTTTTAACCATCGACGCTCACTGAATCTCTGATGCGCACCTCAGCAACTGTTGCCTGAAAGCTGCATTGCGAGGCGAGCAGAGGAGTAGCTCGTCAGGCAAACCTCACCACCGTGCTGGTCAAGTTTGATTTCCTTGCAAAGGGCACAATGGGTTAATGTGGTAAGTGATGAGTGTTAACACTACCACGGTGAAAGTGCTGGTTTTTTATCACGACCAATTATTCGGTGACATATAGTACCAGTTACTACACTCCTGGAAATGGAAAAAAGAACACATTGACACCAGTGTGTCAGACCCACCATACTTGCTCCGGACACTGCGAGAGGGCTGTACAAGCAATGATCACACGCACGGCACAGCGGACACACCAGGAACCGCGGTGTTGGCCGTCGAATGGCGCTAGCTGCGCAGCATTAGTGCACCGCCGGCGTCAGTGTCAGCCAGTTTGCCGTGGCATACGGAGCTCCATCGCAGTCTTTAACACTGGTAGCATGCCGCGGCAGCGTGGACGTGAACCGTATGTGCAGTTGACGGACTTTGAGCGAGGGCGTACAGTGGGCTTGCGGGAGGCCGGGTGGACGTACCGCCGAATTGCTCAACACGTGGGGCGTGAGGTCTCCACAGTACATCGATGTTGTCGCCAGTGGTCGGCGGAAGGTGCACGTGCCCGTCGACCTGGGACCGGACCGCAGCGATGCACGGATGCACGCCAAGACCGTAGGATCCAACGCAGTGCCGTAGGGGACCGCACCGCTACTTCCCAGCAAATTAGGGACACTGTTGCTCCTGGGGTATCGGCGAGGACCATTCGCAACCGTCTCCATGAAGCTGGGCTACGGTCCCGCACACCGTTAGGCCGTCTTCCGCTCACGCCCCAACATCGTGCAGCCCGCCTCCAGTGGTGTCGCGACAGGCGTGAATGGAGGGACGAATGGAGACGTGTCGTCTTCAGCCATGAGAGTCGCTTCTGCCTTGGTGCCAATGATGGTCGTATGCGTGTTTGGCGCCGTGCAGGTGAGCGCCACAATCAGGACTGCATACGACCGAGGCACACAGGGCCAACACCCGGCATCATGGTGTGGGGAGCGATCTCCTACACTGGCCGTACGCCAATGGTGATCGTCGAGGGGACACTGAATAGTGCACGGTACATCCAAACCGTCATCGAACCCATCGTTCTATCATTCCTAGACCGGCAAGGGAACTTGCTGTTCCAACAGGACAATGCACGTCCGCATGTATCCCGTGCCACCCAACGTGTTCTAGAAGGTGTAAGTCAACTACCCTGGCCAGCAAGATCTCCGGATCTGTCCCCCATTGAGCATGTTTGGGACTGGATGAAGCGTCGTCTCACGCGGTCTGCACGTCCAGCACGAACGCTGGTCCAACTGAGGCGCCAGGTGGAAATGGCATGGCAAGCCGTTCCACAGGACTACATCCAGCATCTCTACGATCGTCTCCATGGGAGAATAGCAGCCTGCATTGCTGCGAAAGGTGGATATACACTGTACTAGTGCCGACATTGTGCATGCTCTGTTGCCTGTATCTATGTGCCTGTGGTTCTGTCAGTGTGATCATGTGATGTATCTGACCCCAGGAATGTGTCAATAAAGTTTCCCCTTCCTGGGACAATGAATTCACGGTGTTCTTATTTCAATTTCCAGGAGTGTATGTTAGCGGCAAGAAACAATCAATGCATTCTCTGCACGATATCAATGTAGATACTACCGAAAACAGTGCTGCCAAAGCAGAGTCACTAAACACAGCCTTCCGAAATGCCTTCCCAAAGAAGACGAAGTAAATATTCCAGAATTCGAATCGAGAACAGCTGTCAACATGAGTAATGTAGATGTAAATGTCCTCGGAGTAGTGAAGCAACTTAAATCACTTAATAAAAGCAAGTCTTCTGGTCCAGACCGTATACCAATTAGTTTCCTTTCGGAGGATGCTGATGCATTAGCTCCATACTTAACAAACATACACAACCGTTCGCTCGAAGAAAGATCCGTACTCAAAGACTGGAAAGTTGTACAGCTCACTCCAATATTCAAGAAAGGTAGTAGGAGTAATGCACTAAATTACAGACCCATATCGTTAACGTCGATATGCAGCAGGATTTTAGAACATATATTGTGTTCGAACGTAACGAATTTCCTCGAAGAAAACGGTCTATAGACACACAGTCAACATGGGTTTAGAAAACATCGTTCTTGTGAAACACAGCTAGCCCTCTATTCACATGAAGTGCTGAGTGCTATTGACAAGAGATTTCAGATCGATTCCTTATGTCTGGATTTCCGGATGGCTTTCGACACTGTACCACACAAGCGGCTCGTAGTGAAATTGCGTGCTTATGGAATATCGCCTCAGTTATGTGACGGGATCTGTGATTTCCTGTCAGAGAGGTCACAGTTCGTAGTAACTGACGAAAAGACATCGAGTAAAACAGAAATGATATAGACCCTTTGCTGTTCCTTATCTATATAAACGATTTTGGGGACAATCTGAGCAGTCGTCTTCGGTTGTTTGCAGATGACGCTGTCGTTTATCGACTAATAAAGTCATCAGAAAATGAAAACAAACTGCAAAATGATTTAGAAGAAATATCGGAATTATGCGAAAAGTGGCAGTTGACCTTAAATAACGAAAAGTGTGAGGTTATCCACATGAGTGCTAAAAGGAACGCGTTAAACTTCGGTTACACGGTAAATCTGTCTAATCTAAAAGCCGTAAATTCAACTAAATACCTAGTTATTACAATTACGAAAAACTTAAACTAGGACGAACACATAGAAAATGTTGTGGGGAGGGCTAACCAAAGACTGCGTTTTATTGGCCCGACAGTTAGAAAATGTAACAGGCCTACTAAGGAGACTGCCTACACTACGATTGTCCGTCCTCTTTTAGAATACTGCTGAGCGGTGTGGGATCCTTACGAGATAGGACTGACGGAGTACATCGAAAAAGTTCAAAGAAAGGCAGCACGTTTTGTTCTATCGCGAAATATGGGAGAGTGTCAGAGAAATGATGCACTATTTGGGTGGCCATCATTAAAAGAAAGGCGTTTCTCGTTGCGAGGGAATCTTCTCACGAAATTCCACTCACCAACTTCCTCCTCCGAATGCGAATATATTTTGTTGACACCGACTAGCATAGGGAGAAACGATCACCAAGATAAAATAAGGGAAATCGGAGCTCGTACGGAAAGATGTAAGTGTTCATTCCTTCCGCGCGCTATACGAGATTTGAATAATAGAGAATTGTGAAGGTCGTTCGATGAACCCTTTGCCAGGGACTTAAATGTGATTTGCAGAGTATCCATGTAAATGTAGATGTAGATTAAGTTAATTTACTTTAATAAGGTGGTACCCTGCACTAGTAAATACTTGGAAAACGTCGTGATTCAGCTTAAAGAGACGATCATGGAAAGACCTTTATTATACATCAAATTTCGATCCGCAGGGATCGTACAACATGTACATAGCTTAGAAGGCGATATAAAATAAATGCCGTCAAATAATATTACGTCGACGATTCTTCACTGCTGTAATTTGCACCGAGGTAACAAAGTTAAGGGATAGTGATATGCTCGCAAGGTATAAAAGGTCAGTGCATTCGCGGAGCTGCATTTGTACCCAGGTGATTCATGAGAAACGGTTTCCGAACTGATCATAGTACCCACGTCTATATTGTTGCTTAATCTCAAAATAACTTGACAGCTGAAAGTTTCTTAAACGTAAATTTTCTAAAAATTCGCAGGAGAGCTTCTGTAAAGTTTGGAAGGTAGGAGACGAGGTACTGCCAGAAGTAAAGCTGTGAGTACTGGGTGTGAGTCGTGCTTCGGTAGCTCAGTTGGTAGAGCACTTGCTCGCGAAAGGCAAAGGTCCCGAGTTCGAGTCTCGGTCGGGCACACAGTTTTAATTTGCCAGGAAGTTTCATATCAGCGCACACTCCGCTGCAGAGTGAAAATCTCATTCTAGTAAATTTTCTACTTTGCGATAAATACTGTTTTGTGTCTTAGCCTGACAACAACTAGGAAGGCAATTGCCTCAATCTACGTAGGATGTGGAAACCATGATCGGCAAAATGCCAGTAGCCGAAAACAAGGTAGATACCGAATTGTACGACTACGACTAAAGAGAGAGAGAGAGAGAGAGAGAGAGAGAGAGAATCAGTACCAAATGAGAAAGCCAGAATTGACCTACACAACAACTCGCATAATCAGCGATCCAAAACAAAGTCTAGACCCCGAATGCCAGGTAACAACTCCATTAGCGAATAGACCCATCAGAACTTCAATAAGAAGATGGAAATTTAGCAAAATTGGGGAGATCCTTCTCTCAGCGCTTGTAGATAGTTTTTGGATTGCTGAATCTGGATTTCGAATTTGTTGCCTTGTAAGAGGTCGGTTTCACAGCGATAAAAAGCAAAGGAAACCCAAAATTTTCGCACTTTTTCAGTTTTTCTCTGATGTAGAAAAAGTTACACGTGTTTTCAAGATGACCACTCCCTGCAAAAGACAAAATTTCTTACAAAATGCATTTATCAAGTTTAATTTTGTCATTATAAATATCGTTGCTACACCACGCTGTACAGCAGAGATCTTTTATTCCTTCTACAAAAACCTCAAAAACGCCCGTTCCTATTCCGTATTATACTATCAGCGAAAACTCCCACATCACATAAAGGTGCGTTAAATATGCTACAAGACGACGTCTGCAACATTGATTTTTCTCGTAAGGCTGTGTGAGAAAAGCGATAATTACGAAAAATTGTCTTCTGTGCCGTACAGACAAATGATTTCTCCTACCTGTCTATCTCTCATCGACGTCATACTTTCGGTGTATTACGCTTAAAAGAGGTTGTTTTGAATAAATATATGGGAAAGCATGTTTGCTGGAAACATTAATAAATTATATTTACAACATTAGGTACATGAAGCTGAACTGAAGGATCAATATGAAATCTGTATGTGTTACATTCGGCAAGGAATAAATTAATGTCGAGCCCTTCATTCTGTTATCACTTATAATACGTTACCGAGCTGAAAAAGAAAGAAGGCATTTAGTAATAGAATATGGATACAAAATACAGGCAAGTTGAATAGTGAACTATTGATGTATGAAGAAATACCGGTACTGATATGCTTCTTGGGCACTAGAAGGTGTGGGTTGGGATGTTTACCAATTAAAATTTCAGGCAAAGCGTCAGGGGGTGTCGAACGAGGGAGCTATGATATCGAAAAATTGATTAGCAAAAATTCATAATGCTGCAAAATATTACATGAAGTAATACCTTCCGTCTCCTCAGCTGGTTCAGACAGTAGCATTGCACGGGGCGCTTCAAGTTCGTCTTTGTCGTCTACATTAAAGTTGTCATCTGTGTTGTCGCACGACGCTGCACAATGCTGGCAGAGTTTCGTGCAGAGCAGTGCTGCTCGCCTAGACCCACATCGAGTTTCTCAATCTGTCCTGCATCTGCAAGATATAAACATGTAACAGCTATATTTATAGAGTTGTAGCAGGTAGTAGCAGGCATTTGTGACGATGCTGCATAAGGGCCAAGAAAACTCACTGCTTTCTGGCGTAGTGTAGCACCGATACAACTCGTCAAAAAATCACACCCGAATTTTGTAGGATCCGTTGTTTACTTTAACGTTGTAAGCACTGGTCATCTTTGGAAAACACTTAGTATTAGAGATACAAATGAAAAATCTGAAAGAATGTGCCAATATTCGCAGTTTTATTTGCGTCTTTCGTTGTGAAGTCGACTTCCTACAAGGCAGCAAACATGAAATTCGAATTCAGAACTCCTAGAAACGTAATGAACCTTCAAGAAAGATCTTCTCTCTTTTGTTATGAGCAAATTACCAATTGAGGGGGCTAACAATGGTCGCAGTCTGTTGTGTTGACAAACATCGTCGTAGTATCCGTGTGGATATCTGTCTTGCTGCAAACAAGCCCACTTAAAGTACGTGGCACGGCTGTTTCATCCTACACATGCGAGTGAATATCCACTGATCAGACATAACATTACGAACACCGACCTACCGTCGATACAAACCCGTCCAGGAGACAGTAGCGTCACCTGGAGAGGAGTGACTGCTTGCCAGACTCACGCACTGTGCATTCAGTATCAGTGGGAGTGCTGTCCGCGTGTAGTAGAATGGGGGAGGCGCGCGGTGTGTCTGAGTTCGACCGAGGGCTGACTTTCATGGCCCGGAGGTTCGCCACGAGCAGTTCTGAAATTTCACGGCTTGTCGGATGCTCGGGGAGTGCTGTGGTGAGTGCCTTGAGCACGTGGCGAAGCCGAGGTGAAAACCACCCCAAGACGTCTAGGGTTTGGGCAGCCACTCCTTATTACAGATGTCGGACGACGTAGGCTGGGCAGATTGGTAAAGCAAGACAAGCGAACTGTGGCAGAACTATCATTAGACTTTAATGCTGGGCAGAGTGCAAGTGTGTCTGAACACCTAGTGCCATGAAGGGTACAGAGTGCACCCATCTGCGGGTGGTCGCTCATGTTGGCACCAATGATGTGTGTCGCTATGGATCGGAGGAAATCCTCTATGGCTTCCGGCGGCTATCTGATTTGGTGAAGACTGCCAGTCTCGCTAGCGGGATGAAAGCAGAGCTCACCATCTGCAGCATCGTTGACAGGACTGACTACGGACCTTTGGTACAGAGCCGAGTGGAGGGTCTGAATCAGAGGCTGAGACGGTTCTGCGACCGTGTGGGCTGCAGATTCCTAGACTTGCGCCATAGGGTGGTGGGGTTTCGGGTTCCGCTGGATAGGTCCACTACACGCAACAAGCGGCTACACGGGTAGCAGGGGTTGTGTGGCGTGGGCTGGGCGGTTTTTTAGGTTAGATGACCTCGGGCAAGTACAGAAAGGGCAACAGCCTCAAAGGGTGCGGGGCAAAGTCAGGACATGCGGGGACCAAGCAGCAATCGGTATTGTAATTGTAAACTGTCGAAGCTGCGTTGGTAAAGTACCGGAACTTCAAGCGCTGATAGAAAGCACCGAAGCTGAAATCGTTATAGGTACAGAAAGCTGGCTGAAGCCAGAGATAAATTCTGCCGAAATTTTTACAAAAGTACAGACGGTGTTTAGAAAGGATAGATTGCATGCAACCGGTGGTGGAGTGTTCGTCGCTGTTAGTAGTAGTTTATCCTGTAGTGAAGTAGAAGTGGATAGTTCCTGTGAATTATTATGGGTGGAGGTTACACTCAACAACCGAGCTAGGTTAATAATTGGCTCCTTTTACCGACCTCCCGACTCAGCAGCGTTAGGGGCAGAACAACTGAGAGAAAATTTGGAATACATTTCACATAAATTTTCTCAGCATGTCTTAGGTGGAGATTTCAATTTACCAGATGTAGACTGGGACACTCAGATGTTTAGGACGGGTGGTAGGGACAGAGCATCGAGTGATAATCCTAGGAAGTTCTGGTCCTACGTTAAATCAGTAAGTTGCTCGAAACAGCATATCCAGACACTCCGGGATGATGAAGGCATTGAAACAGAGGATGACACGCGTAAAGCTGAAATACTAAACACCTTTTTCCAAAGCTGTTTCACAGAGGAAGACCGCACTGCAGTTCCTTCTCTAAATCCTCGCACAAACTAAAAAATGGCTGACATCGAAATAAGTGTCCAAGGAATAGAAAAGCAACTGGAATCACTCAACAGAGGAACGTCCACTGGACATGACGGGATACCAATTCGATTCTACACAGAGTACGCGAAATAACTTGCCCCCCTTCTAACAGCCGTGTACCGCAAGTCTCTAGAGGAACGGAAGGTTCCAAATGATTGGAAAAGGGCACAGGTAGTCCCAGTCTTCAAGAAGGGTCGTCGAGCAGATGCGCAAAACTATAGACCTATGTCTCTGACGTCGATCTGTTGTAGAATTTTAGAGCATGTTTTTTGCTCGAGTATCATGTCGTTTTTGGAAACCCGGAATCTATTATGTAGGAATCAACATGGATTCCGGAAACAGCGATCGTGTGAGACCCAACTCGCTTTATTTGTTCATGAGACCCAGAAATTATTACATACAGGCTCCCAGGTAGATGCTATTGTTCTTGACTTCCGCAAGGCGTTCGATACAGTTCCGCACTGTCGCCTGATAAACAAAGTAAGAGCCTATGGAATATCAGACCAGCTGTGTGGCTGGATTGAAGAGTTCTTAGCAGAACACAGCATGTTGTTATCAATGGAGAGACGTCTACAGACGTTAAAGTAACCTCTGGCGTGCCACAGGGAAGTGTTATGGGACCATTGCTTTTCACACTATATATAAATGACCTAGTAGATAGTGTCGGAAGTTCCATGCGGCTTTTCGTGGATGATGCTGTAGTATACAGAGAAGTTGCAGCATTAGAAAATTGTAGCGAAATATAGGAAGATCTTGAGCGGATAGGCACTTGGTGCAGGGAGTAGCAACTGACCCTTAACATAGACAAATGTAATGTATTGCGAATACATAGAAAGAAAGATCCTTTATTGTATGATTATATGATAGCGGAACAAACACTGGTAGCAGTTACTTCTGTAAAATATCTGGGAGTATGCGTGCGGAACGATTTGAAGTGGAATGATCATATAAAATTAATTGTTGGTAATGCGGTTACCAGGCTGAGATTCATTGGGAGAGTCCTTAGAAAATGTAGTCCATCAACAAAGGAGGTGGCTCACAAAACACTCGTTCGACCTATACTTGAGTATTGCTCATCAGTGTGGGATCCGTACCAGATCGGGTTGACGGAGGAGATAGAGAAGATCCAAAGAAGAGCGGCGCGTTTCGTCACAGGGTTATTTGGTAACCGTGATAGCGTTACGGAGATGTTTAACAAACTCAAGTGGCAGACTCTGCAAGAGAGGCGCTCTGCATCGCGGTGTAGCTTGCTCGCCAGGTTTCGAGAGGGTGCGTTTCTGGATGAGGTATCGAATATATTGCTTCCCCCTACTTATACCTGTCGAGGAGATCACGAATGTAAAATTAGAGAGATTAGAGCGCGCACGGAGACTTTCAGACAGTCGTTCTTCCCGCGAACCATTCGCGACTGGAACAGGAATGGGAGGTAATACAGTGGCACGTAAGGTGTCCTCCGTCACACACCGTTGGGTGGCTTGCGGAGTATAAATGTAGATGTAGATGTAGATACTCCTAACGGTGGTCTTCCGCAGCCTATGGCTCACGCGTGTGCCAATATTAAGACCACGACATCGGCAGCTGCAACTTAAGAACTTCCAGTAACTTCTATGAGCAACTTTTTCTAATCAATAGAACGAAAAACCATTCCAAGTAAGCCGGCCGAGCGGTTCTAGGCGCCTCGGGCATGCATGAGTGTGATGTCCTTAGGTCAGTTAGGTTTAAGTACTTCTAACTTCTATTGGACTGATGACCTCAGATGTTAAGTCCCATAGTACTCACAGCCATATGAACCATTCCAAGTTACAAATATTTTATTTTTCGCGCGACGATACAGTCGCAGGTTCGAGTCCTGCCTCGGGCATGCATGTGTGTGATGTCCTTAGGTCAGTTAGGTTTAAGTACTTCTAACTTCTATTGGACTGATGACCTCAGATGTTAAGTCCCATAGTACTCACAGCCATATGAACCATTCCAAGTTACAAATATTTTATTTTTCATTCGATGACTAGTTTCGTGCCGAGACTCATTTTCAAATCAACGTAGCAAAGTCGAAAACGGCATTTCAGATGTCAAAAAAAGTGTGATGCACATTCACAGTGCAAAAGATGACTGCATTGTACATTAGAAGTATTTTGATGTCTTCGGAAATGCCGTTTTCGACGTTTTTATGTTGATTTGAAAATTGGTCTCGGCCCGAAACTAGTCATCGAAGAAAAATAAAATAAAAAATAAAATATTTGCGATCTTGACTGGTTTGATGAATCCCGATACCTTCTTCATCATGCCGACGGGAGGGCTCAAATGCCGCGCGGGATTAGCCGAGCGGCCTAAGGCGCTGCAGTCATGGACTGTGTGGCTGGTCCCGGCGGAGGTTCGAGTCCTCCCTCGGGCATGGGTGTGTGTGTTTGTCCTTTGGATAATTTAGGTTAAGTAGTGTGTAAGCTTAGGGACTGATGACCTTAGCAGTTCAGTCCCTTAAGATTTCACACAGATCTGAGATTTGAGGAGGGCTCAAATCCGTCGTCTTCCAGAGCAAAAGCTCCTTGTCACCTGTACTGCGGGACAAAGGCGAGCCGGCAGCGGCACCATTATTCTCTGCAAAACATTCACGAGGGCATCCATGAGTCCACTGAAGCTCGTGCAAGCCGGACGAGGTGGCCGAGCGGTTCTAGGCGCGACAGTCTGGAACCGCGCGACCGATACGGCCGCAGATTCGAATCCTGCCTCGGGCATGGATGTGTGTGATGTCCTTAGGTTAGTTAGGTTTAAGTAGTTCTAAGTTCTAGGGGACTGATGACCTCAGAAGTTAAGTCCCATAGTGCTCAGAGCCATTTGCACCATTTTTTTTTTTATTACGCTCGCGCAAGGCACTATGACAGCCATTGGCTGCATACCACGTGCACCCCTTTATGACGATCATGTTTCCCGATACCAGTGGCATTTTTCAACAAGATAATGCGCCATGTTAGAAGACCAGGGAGTTACAATTGATGTGCTGCCACCCCCACCCACCCCACTCCAACTCGTCTGATCTAAACCCAATGGAACACATCTAGGATGTGACTGAACGTGGCGTCAGAGATCATTGCCCCATACCCAGAATTTACGGGAACTAAGTAACTTGTGTGTGCAAATGCGGTGCCAACTGCATTCAGCTACCCACCAAGGCCTCATTGCTTCCTTGACATGACGCGTCACCAATGTTATCCGTGCCAAAGGTGGACATACCGGCTGCTAGGTAGGGGGTCACAGTATTCCGGGCGAACAGTGTATGTTTCTACGTCTACATCTACATCCATACTCCGCAAGCCACCTGACGGTGTGTGGCGGAGGGTACCTTCAGTACCTCTATCGGTTCTCCCTTCTATTCCAGTCTCGCATTGTTCGTGGAAAGAAGGATTGTCGGTATGCCTCTGTGTGGGCTCTAATCTCTCTGATTTTATACTCATGGTCTCTTCGCGAGATATACGTAGGAGGGAGCAATATACTGCTTGACTCTTCGGTGAAGGTATGTTCTCGAAACTTTGACAACAGCCCGTACCGAGCTACTGAGCGTCTCTCCTGCGGAGTCTTCCACTGGAGTTTATCTAGCATGTTCGCTCAGGAGCTAGGCGCACGCTATCACAGGGATCCTGAAGGTACTGAGTATAGCCCTCTAGAATCCATCGATTCCATACTCTCATGACAGTCGTAGGGTTTCAGCCAACAAGAGCAGTACTATTGAGGTACGATAAACTTAATCTCGACAATCCTGTTACTGCTAGTAGAGGTTTCTCTTTTCACATTGCGTGTGACACGATTTTATCAGAAACAAACAACACTTAAATGCGACTTTTGAAAGATAAATCCGATTCATAATTATTCCTTACATAGAAAATGATAAAGACTCCGTTACTCGTATCTACTTCTGTCATTAAATGCTAATTATTTGCGTGTCCCATCATTTTGCACTCTTTCCAACCTTCTTCCCCTATATTTGTTGCTGATTCTTAATTGAAACAGTTTCCTTTTCACTGATCGGAGATGGGTAGTGGCTAGTTAACGGAAGGAACACGTTTGGTACGAAAGTTGTCCGCTTTGCCAAAGCGAAATCCTGCATATTTTCTTTACGAATGTTAATAGTTCTTTAATGTACACTACTGGCCATTAAAATTGCTTCACCACGAAGATGACGTGCTATAGACGCGAAATTTAACCGGCAGGAAGAAGATGCTGTGATATGTAAATGATTAGCTTTTCGGAACATTCACAAAAGGTTGGCGCCTGTGGCGATACCTACAACGTGCTGACGTGAGGAAAGTTTCCAACCGATTTCTCTTACACAAACAGCAATTGACCGGCGTTGCCTGCTGAAACGTTGTTGTGATGCCTTGTGTAAGGAGGAGAAATGCGTATCGTCACGTTTCCGACTTTGATAAAGGACGGATTGTAGCCAATCGCGATTGCGGTTTATCGTATCGCGACATTGCTGCTCGCGTTGGTCGAGATCCAATGACTGTTAGTAGAAAAAGGAATCGGTGGGTTCAGGAGGGTAATACGGAACGCCGTGCTGGATCCCAACGGCCTCGTATCACTAGCAGTCGAGATGAGAGGCATTTTATCCGCACGCCTGTGACGGATCGTGCAGCCACGTCTCGATCGCTGAGTCAACAGATGGGGACGTTTGCAAGACAACAACCATCTGCACGAACAGTTTGACAACGTTTGCAACAGCATGGACTATCAGCTCGGAGACCATGGCTGCATTTACCCTTGACGCTGCTTCAAGACGGGAGCGCCGGCGATGGTGTACTCGACGACGAACCTGGGTGCAAGAATGGCAAAACGTCATCTTTTCGGATGAATCCAGTTTCTGTTTACAGCATCATGATGGTCGCATCCGTGTTTCGCGACATCGCGGTGAACGCACATTGGAAGCGGGTATTCGTGATCGCCATACTGGCGTATCATCGGGTGTGATGGTATGGGGTGCCATTGGTTACACGTGTCGATCACCTCTTGTTCGCACTGACGGCAATTTGAAAAGTGGACGTTACGTTTAAGATGTGTTACGACCCGTGGTTCTACCCTTCATTCAATCCGTGCGAAACCGTACATTTCAGCAGGATAATGCACGACCGCATGTTGTAGGTCCTGTACGGGCCTTTCTGGATACAGAAAATGTTCGACTGCTGCCCTGGCCAGCACATTCTTCAGATCTCTCACCAATTGAAAACGTCTGGTCAATGGTGGGCGAGCAACTGGCTCGTCACAATTTGCCAGTCACTACTCTTGACGAACTGTGGTATCGTGTTGAAGCTGCATGGGCAGGTGTACCTGTACACGCCATCCAAGCTTTGTTTGAGTCAATGTCCAGGCGTATCAAGGCCGTTATTACGGCCAGAGGTGGTTGTTCTGGGTACTGATTTCTCAGAATCTATGCACCCAGATTGCGTGAATATGTAATCACGTGTCAGTTCTAGTATATTTCTCCAATAAATACCCGTTTATCATCTGCATTTCTTCTTGGTTTAGCAATTTAATGGCCAGTAGTGTAAGTGGAAAGGCTGCTATGAAAGGAGAACGTTGCATGCGCTTCCTTTCGTAGTGCGTTAAAACACAGCAAGCTTACAGCAATAGACACAGCACTGGGACTCGGCTCTTGGCCGGTACCGCTCGTTGGCCTGCTTATTCAGCACCCTTAGGAGTGGCGAGTCACTTCCGTGACGTCATTTCTGCTTGTCAATGTACTTCCTTAATTTTCTGATTACCACGTCACAACTCCCGGACCTCGGTCGTTGCCAGTGTTCCAGACATTTACCCTCAAACGACTCTTAGGCCTGGAGAAGCTGGAATTAGCTGCCTCTGTCCAGCCAGTCATCGTCGAACAGCTGGGCAGTTGTATGACGCCCAGCCTGTGCTGATCAACACCGTAACGACAAAGCTGTGTCATTTTCTTCGCGGACTTTGCACACCTGTCTCCCACCTGAGCACCCAGGCGTTGGGCCGGCACAGAACTCTGCAGCCTTAATGGAACTATAAGGGTTGAATGCCTCCTCCTTCGTTAATTGGGTTTGGATGGGAATATTTTAATAAATCAAACCCAGAAATAATCCTTAGATTGTGATCTTTAATTACCAATATTCACTTTTCCAGATAATCACCAGCCAACTGGATACATTTCTGCCAACGATGAACAAGTTTTATGAAGCTGTCAAGGAAGAAGTTTCGGCAACCACAGTCTCAAAGTTCTCTCAACGTCTTCATTGGAAGCACACTGATGTCCCCGCTGATCGTCTTTCATTATCGGGAACGGACGGAAGTCAGATGGTGCCAAGTCTGGACTGTATGGCGGATACCGTACGGTGGCGAGATTCAGTCTGTGGTGGCACGTGAAGTGTGTGGTTTGGCATTGTCATGCTGCAGGGAAACATTTCCCTTCTCCTTTCGGATCCTTGTTAGCCGTCGTTTCAGAGTTCGCAGCGTTGTGATAGCGGCCTGAATTTATTGTTGTTCCACGATCGAGGACATCAACATGGATAACATCATCTGCGTCGCAGAACACTGTGGCCATGATATTTTCACCTGAGGGCTGCGTCTTGAATTTCTTTTTCTGGGACGAGTCTTTGTGTCGATATTCCACAGATTGACCTTTGGTCTCCTGTCACAACTCAATGGAGAAAGGCGTCACCTTCATTCTAGTAACGCGAGAGGACTTTCTGGTAAATTTCAAGTCTGTGCACTTTCATTTCAGGAGTCAGCATCCGGGGAACCCATCGTGCACAGATCTTCCGATAGCCAAGAATAGCAATAATGTGACCCATACATTGTAAAATGCCGATTGTGCTTGCAATTTCTCTCTGAGTGATAACGGCGATCGTCCTGAATCAATAATCTGTCAATATTTTGCTTGTGAAACTCGGTGGTTGCTGTCACAGTACGTCCAATTCTTTGTTTGTCATCCAGGTCAGATGTTCCCGCCTCAACTTCTACAATTTTACTCGCCCGACGACGCACAGTACTCACATGAACACAATCACCATAAACTGCATTCATTCTCTGATGAATCTCTTTTGGGGTGACACCTCCTGCTGTCAAGAATTCAAAGACTGCACGTTGCTTAAATCGCATTGACCGACCGTCTGCGCAAGGTTCCATACTTTACACTATAGCGCCGAAGCTGTTCAATGCTAAGCCTTTCCGCCAACTGAAATGGTAGATAAGAGGCTAAGGAAAAAGCCAGCACCTGTCGCATACCAATGCTGCCAACTGTTGAGGAGTTACGAAGGTGAAGGCATTACTTTTCAGTCAGCCCTGGTACAGTGCAGGTTATTCAGTCATCCCCGCTGTGCCGAGATATCAGCTGAGGACATCCTCGCCCTGTACCACTGGAAGCTAGGAGCATTCAAACATATTCACAGTGACAGCCACTGTTCGGCGCTACGAGCCCGGCGGTAACACGAGACTTCTCCCTCAGAGTAGCAGTCACTCTGCGCTGTCACGTACGAGACCTGGCGACAGGTCGGTGCATGCAAACAAGCCATGACAGCGCATTTGTCTCTCCCGTCATCGATTCTGGCAGCAGCAAAATCTAATGAATCCAAACAAACACCAGTAAAGTGATTCTTGTATATACATACCGGTTTCTTCTGTTGCTCTTGCAGCCATTTTCGGCAGAGAATGGGCGCCAACTCCCTGCCTTCCCAGAAACCCCGTTATAGTTTATTGAATTTGTAAATATGGCTAGAATTGAACTGTGGTCACAAAAACAGCTAAATTGAGTCCCACTTTCTAACTGAAGTTTTCCATTGCTGTACTGCTTTTTAGAATTAAACTGTCTTGTTTTTGGCGTCTTCGTAATTGTTCAAGTAATACTATAAGGAGCAAGCGGATATTATAGGCTAATAAAAACGACACATATTTGTCCACTGAACTCTTATGCAATAGCCGACTACTCACTCACTTTGCTCTGTAATGCCACATGGTAGTATCCACGGCAAATCCAAAGAAATTCGTCCATGTTCTCCCTTGGTAGCATCTGCAAGCCACACCGTCTGTGTCATTGACCGGTAGACTGTCAGCTATGGGAAAACGCTGTGCAAGTTGCGACAAACACTGAAGCTGTCGCAGCACGGGGAACAAGCAAGCACCGAAGTCTGCAAGAGAAGCGTAGTAACATCATGGAAACTGAGAACTACCGTCATACTAGTGACAGAGCAGAGTGTATTAAGAAAGGCTAGGTAAAACGCTACAGTAAGTACGTAGGTGCCGAACCGGCGGAAAAGAGCCCCTTAAGAGGCGAAGATGCAAATGTCTGAAGCCACTAGGAGAGCTGACAGCGTGGAAAAACCAGGACACATGACGCCATAGTCACCGCGACCGCTGCAGAGCGTAAGGGAAGCTCCAACGTAAATATCTCACCCGTCTTATTGGGGGGGGGGGGGGGGGTAGGACGTCAAATGAGCCGACTTCGAACAGGTGAGGCATCACAGGACATTTTAATTTCCAGTGTCTATACTTTTACAGATAAATTCATAAAACATTGTCAGCATCACCAGGAAGGATTCAGGATTCACACTCATTGCAGTGCAAGTTCCAAATAATAACAACATAATTTTTTTACTTGTGAAATTTCACAATGTTTTCACTTACTAATGGCTGCATTTGTTGCTATAGGTACACTTTTCTTCATAAGTTAGAGAGATTCTTCGATGAATTTTGCACAGCATACAAACTGTACTTACAGGTGTACGAAACTCTAGAATTTATTTCATTTATGAAAAAATGAATGCTCTGTTGTATTTTAAACTTCATGTTTAGAAAAAACACAAATTTTGTAGTTAATTACCTCGATTTTTACCACAGTTTTTAATAGATTTGGAAAATTCTAGAGTTTCATACACCTTTAAGTATGGTTTGTATGCTGTGTAAAATTCATCGAACCATCTCTCTTACTTATGAAGAAAAGTGTACCTATAGCAACAAATGCTGCCATTAGTAAGTGAAAGTAATGATAAAATTTCACATGTAAAAAAAAATTATTTCGTTATGTTTTCGAACTTCCACTGCTATGAGTGTGAATTCTGAATCCTTCTTGGTGATGCTGACAAAGTTTTATGACTTTATTTGTAGAAGTATAGACAGCGGAAATTAAAATGTCCTGTGGTGCCTCTCCTGCTCCAAGTCGGTCCGTTTGACGTCCTACCCCCCTTAGTAAGTGTCTCATTGATGAGCGCTGATTTCTGACTGCCGAGTGCATAGTCTCAGCCTTTGTGTCAGTTGCAGCTGTCCAGTGCGAGAGGAGGCAATGGTGGTCGATCCTTGCCATCGCCAGCTGTCATCGATCGTCTATGGAACCATGAGTCTGGCTGGATGGTCGCTGCCGCCGCCACCAGCATCACAACTCCCGAGGCCTGCCTGACCTGGACACTGTCCATCATCTGCCTTCATGACGGAGGCTACTGCTGTAGCTCATCCAATTCCTAAGGCAGACACTGATGCTGCGGCTCCCGTCTCCTAAGCAGACACTGAGAGCCAACCCTTCCATGCCAGTGACTACTTCAATTGGGCCCGTAACGACACTCGTGAGTGCAAATCTCCGACGACCACGAGCGTACGTTGGAGATCGGTACACAGAGCTGGAAGCCACTCGAATTCACGGGTTGGTGGCTGCTTTGTGATTTAACGAGCGCCACCCGACACTTCACTGTATTTTTTTTTTTGTCATCAGTCTACTGACTGGTTTGATGCGGCCCGCCACGAATTCCTTTCCTGTGCTAACCTCTTCATCTCAGAGTAGTACTAGCATCCTACGTCCTCAATTATTTGCTTGACGTATTCCAATCTCTGTCTTCCTCTACAGTTTTTACCCTCTACAGCTCCCTCTAGTACCATGGAAGTCATTCCCTCATGTCTTACCAGATGTCCTATCATCCTGTCCCTTCTCCTTATCAGTGTTTTCCACATATTCCTTTCCTCCCCGATTCTGCGTAGAACCTCCTCACTCCTTACCTTATCAGTCCACCTAATTTTCAACATTCGTCTATAGCACCACATCTCAAATGCTTCGATTCTCTTCTGTTCCGGTTTTCCCACAGTCCATGTTTCACTACCATACAATGCTGTACTCCAGACGTACATCCTCAGAAATTTCTTCCCCAAATTAAGGCCGGTATTTGATATTAGTAGACTTCTCTTGGCCAGAAATGCCTTTTTTGCCATAGCGAGTCTGCTTTTGATGTCCTCTTTGCTCCGTCCGTCATTGGTTATTTTACTGCCTAGGTGGCAGAATTCCTTAACTTCATTGACTTCGTGACCATCAATCCTGATGTTAAGTTTCTCGCTGTTCTCATTTTTACTACTTCTCATTACCTTCGTCTTTCTCCCACTTACTCTCAGACCATACTGTGTACTCATTAGACTGTTCATTCCGCTCAGCAGATCATTTAATTCTTCTTCACTTTCACTCAGGATAGCAATGTCATCAGCGAATCGTATCATTTATATCCTTTCACCTTGTATTTTAATTCCACTCCTGAACCTTTCTTTTATTTCCATCATTGCTTCCTCGATGTACAGATTAAAGAGTAGGGGCGAAAGGCTACAGCCTTGTCTTACACCCTTCTTAATACGAGCACTTCGTTCTTGATCGTCCACTCTTATTATTCCCTCTTGGTTGTTGTACATATTGTATATGACCCGTCTCTACCTATAGCTTACCCCAACTTTTTTTCAGAATCTCGAACAGCTGGCACCATTTTATATTGTCGAACGCTTCTTCCAGGTCGACAAATCCTATGGAAGTGTCGTGATTTATCTTTAGCCTTGCTTCCATCATTAGACGAAACGTCAGAATTGCCTCTCTCGTCCCTTTACTTTTCCTAAAGCCAAACTGATCGTCACCTAGCGCATTCTCAATTTTCTTTTCCATTCTTCTGTATATTATTCTTGTAAGCAGCTTCGATGCATGAGCTGTTAAGCTGATTGTGCGATAATTCTCGCACTTGTCAGCTCTTGCCGTCTTCGGAATTGTGTGGATGATGCTTTTCCGAAAGTCAGATGGTATATCGCCAGACTCATATATTCCACACACCAACGTGAATAGTCGTTTTGTTGCCACTTCCCCCAATTATTTTAGAAATTCTGATGGAATGTTATCTATCCCTTCTGCCTTATTTGGCCGTAAGTCTTCCAAAGCTCTTTTAAATTCCGATTCTAATACTGGATCCCTTATCTTTTCTAAATCGACTCCTGTTTCTTCTTCTATCACATCAGACAAATCTTCACACTCATAGAGGCTTTCAATGTATTCTTTCCACCTATCTGCTCTCTCCTCTGCATTTAACAGTGGAATTCCCGTTGCACTCTTAATGTTACCACCGTTGCTTTTAAAGTCACCAGAGGTTGTTTTGACTTTTCTGTATGATGAGTCTGTCCTTCCGACAGTCATATCTTTTTCGATGTCTTCACATTTTTCCTGCAGCCATTTCGTCTTAGCTTCTCTGCACTTCCTATTTATTTCATTCCTCAGCGACTTGTATTTCTGTATTCCTGATTTTCCCGGAACATGTTTGTAGTTATTCCTTTCATCAATCAACTGAAGTATTTATCTGTTACCCATGGTTTCTTCGCAGCTATCTTCTTTGTACCTATGTTTTCCTTCCCAACTTCTGTGATGGCCCTTTTTAGAGATGTCCATTCCTCTTCAACTGTACTGCCTGCTGCGCTATTCCTTATTGCTGTATCTATAGCGTTAGAGAACGTCAAACGTATCTCGTCATTCCTTAGTACTTCCGTATCCCACTTCTTTGCGTATTGATTCTTCCTGACTAATGTCTTGAACTTCAGCGTACTCTTCATAACTACTATATTGTGATCTGAGTCTATATCTGCTCCTGGGTTTCGTCCCCCTTTACATACTGCATTACCCTTTCAATATCCTCATACACTTTCTCTATCTGTTCATCTTCAGCTTGCGACGTCGGCATGTATACCTGAACTATCGTTGTCGGTGTTGGTCTGCTGTCGATTCTGATTACAACAACCCGGTCACTGAACTGTTCACAGTAACACACCCTCTGCCCTACCTTCCTATTCATATCGAATCCTACACCTGTTATACCATTTCCTGCTGCTGTTGATATTACTCGATACTTATCTGACCAGAAATCCTTGTCTTCCTTCCACTTCACTTCACTGATCCCTACTTTATCTAAATTGAGCCTTTGCATTTCCCTTTTCAGATTTTCTAGTTTCCCTAACACGTTCAAGCTTCTGATATTCCACGCCCCGACTCGTAGAACGTTATCCTTTCGTAGATTATTCAATCTTTTTCTCATGGTAACCTCCCCCTTTGCAGTCCCCTCCCGGAGATCCGAATGGGGGACTATTCCGGAATCTTTTGCCAATGGAGACTTCATCATGACTCTTCTTAAAATACAGGCCACATGTCCTGTGGATACACGTTACGTGTCTTTAATGCAGTGGTTTCCATTGCCTTCTGCATCCTCATGTCGTTGAACATTGCTGATTCTTCCTCCTTTAGGGGCAATTTCCCACCCCTTGGACAAGAGAGTGCCCTGAACCTCTATCCGCTTCTCCACCCTTTTTGACAAGGCCGTTGGCAAAATGAGGCTGACTTCTTATGCCGGAAGTCTTCGCTGTATTGGCTGTAATTACCAAGACGAGCGCATGCCGGCATTCCATTATGTCATATGGTATCATATTTTGGGGTAACTCCACAAACAGAGAAAAAATTTAGAGTACAGAAGCGTATAATAAGAGTAATGAGTAGTGTAAATCCTAGAACATCATGTCGAAACCTATTCAAAGAATTGGGCATATTAACCACAGCTTCTCAGTATATTTATTCCTTAATGAAGTTTGTTGTAAATAATACATCTCTTATTCCAACTAACTGCTTAGTACACAGTATCAATACTAGGAATAAGAACAATGTACATAAACATTTAAAATCACTTACTTTTGCGCAGAAAGGAGTCCACTATTCAGCAACGCATATTTTCAATAAGTTACCAGCAACCATTAAGAGTTTAGTTTCAGACAAGGCACAATTTAAACATAATTTAAAACAATTTTTGGTGGCCAATTCCATCTATTCCATCCATGAGTTTCTCAACAACTGCAGTAGACCATTTTAATGAAAATTTATTATACTTTAATTTTTGTCAATACTTGGTTGTAACAGCCAAGTAACTACCTACTGTGTGAATGATGGATGTATGGAAAGCAGATGTAAGTCTTAAGTCTGTAAATAGTGGAAGTTTAATTTTAAATCTAGTACATAATCTGACTAGTCTTTAACTGAGGATCGAAAATGGTTCAGATGGCTCTGAGCACTATGGGACTTAACAGCTGAGGTCATCAGTCCCCTAGAACTTAGGGCTACTTAAACCTAACTAACCTAAGGGCATCACACACATCCATGCCCGTGGCAGGATTCGATCCTGCGACCGTAGCGGTCGCGCTGTTCCAGACTGTAGTGCCTAGAACCGCTCGGCCACTCCGGCTGGCAAATGAGGATCACTGAAATGAATAATTTACTTTAATTTTTGAGAATACTTGGTTGTAATAGCCAAGAAAGTAGCAAATGTCTGAATGATGGATTTAATGAAAGCAGATGTAAGTATTAAACCTGTAAATATTAGAAGTTTAAATTTAATTGAGGTACAGAAATTTACTGTTTATTCACTGAGGATCATTAAAATTAATGAAACTTAATTACATTTTTGTACTGTGTTTATCTGACATGTTCCACACCCAGGAGGATTTCCTTTTTTATGGGTCTATGGAATGAAAAATTAATCTAATCTATCTAATCTAATCTTATGTTTCCTTGGTGCTTTAAGTGTAACTAGGTTCTCACCACTGCATCCCTCCCAGCTATCACACTGTAGCAGTGTGTGACCGGACTCCTATAGCTCTGTCGTACCAGAGTTTAATCAACTTTTATAAGCTTTCCATAATCTTACAGCTGCATATGACTGTTGCTCGTGAAGAATGAACTAGGACCTCTTTTGCCTTGCCAACAGGCTCTTGGGTGCTGTTCAATGAAACAAATGTTTCAGGCCTGCAGCCGGAAAAGGAGCGTTCATCTCCGAATGGTCCAGAAAATCATCGACGATTAACAATATCTACCACTTTCCGTATTACTACCACGGGTAACTTCATGCCAATTTCATATTTGTTGCATGGTATTGCAATGTTAATGACCAGAATTGCATGTAGCTACTTTAGGTGGTCAACGGCCATCCCCAAATGTTTCGTTTCCCGCAACTCCTGAAGTCGCGGTAGCCGGAGGCCAAAGAGATAATAACGCCGTTGTAAGTGGTCCATGACTAAGGAATTTATCGCTAGTGCACTTTAGTAGATGTAACTTCGATGGATTGCTCGCGCGCTGTCTGCGATATGCAAGCTACAATAGAATCGCAGTCCAGAGAGCAGTGTAGGCAGCAGTAGGAGTAGTAGTTCGCAGTCGGGCGGTTGGACCGGCCGTGGAGAGCGATGGCGGTGCTTGAGCTATGTAGTATAAGGTGAAACCAAGAATTACAATTCATAGCCGTGCACATATGTAATTTGTAACAACTGATTTTGTACTTTTGTTGTATCAAGTCCCATGTAAATGTTTTTAAAAAATCTTTTAATAATAATCTTTCTTATAAAGATGACTTTTAATCATCAATCATCTGGACTCAAAGATTTTACTAATTTCTCCTATCTATGGTCATCCCCATTATCGAAAAAAAAATCAGTTGTTTCTTTTTATACAGGGCTATTACAAATGATTGAAGCGATTTCGTAAATTCAGTGTAGCTCCATTCATTGACATATGGTCACGACACACTACAGATACGTAGAAAAACTCATAAAGTTTTGTTCGGCTGAAGCCGCACTTCAGGTTTCTGCCGCCAGAACACTCGAGAGCGCAGTGAGACAAAATGGCTACAGGAGCCAAGAAAGCGTATGTCGTGCTTGAAATGCACTCACATCAGTCAGTCATAACAGTGCAACGACACTTCAGGACGAAGTTCACCAAAGATCCACCAACTGATAACTCCATTCGGCGATGGTATGCGCAGTTTAAAGCTTCTGGATGCCTCTGTAATGGGAAATCGACGGGTCGGCCTGCAGTGAGCGAAGAAACGGTTGAACGAGTGCGGGCAAGTTTCACGTGTGGACCGCGGAAGTCGACGAATAAAGCAAGCAGGGAGCTAAACGTACCACAGCCGACGGTTTGGAAAACCTTACGGAAAAGGCTAAAGCAGATGTCTTACCGTTTACAATTGCTACAAGCCCTGACACCCGATGACAAAGTCAAACGCTTTGAATGTTCGGCGCGGTTGCAACAGCTCATGGAAGAGGATGCGTTCAGTGCGAAACTTGTTTTCAGTGATGAAGCAACATTTTTTCTTAATGGTGAAGTGAACAGACACAATGTGCGAATCTGGGCGGTAGAGAATCCTCACGCATTCCTGCAGCAAATCCGCAATTCACCAAAAGTTTACGTGTTTTGTGCAATCTCACGGTTTAAAGTTTACGGCCCCTTTTTTCCTCTGCGAAAAAAACGTTACAGGACACGTGTATCTGGACATGCTGGAAAATTGGCTCATGCCAGAACTGGAGACCGACAGCGCCGACTTCATCTTTCAACAGGATGGTGCTACACCGCACTTCCATCATGATGTTCGGCATTTCTTAAACAGGAGATTGGAAAACCGATGGATCGGTCGTGGTGGAGATCATGATCAGCAATTCATGTCATGGCCTCCACGCTCTCCCGACTTAACCCCATGCGATTTCTTTCTGTGGGGTTATGTGAAAGATTCAGTGGTTAAACCTCCTCTACCAAGAAACGTGCCAGAACTGCGAGCTCGCATCAACGATGCTTTCGAACTCATTGATGGGGACATGCTGCGCCGAGTGTGGGAGGAACTTGATTATCGGCTTGATGTCTGCCGAATCACTAGAGGGGCACACTATCGAACATTTGTGAATGACTAAAAAAACTTTTTGAGTTTTTGTATGTGTGTGCAAAGCATTGTGAAAACATCTCAAATAATAAAGTTGTTGTAGAGCTGTGAAATCGCTTCAATCATTTGTAATAACCCTGTACATGACAAATCTAGCGGCCAGCATTGCACTGGGCTGTGCCATAAAAATTTCTTATAGGAGCAGATATATACGCGTTATCCGGCGCCATAATTGAGGTAAGAATTTTCAGTTTACTCAGAATGACTTTTCAGGGCCGTGACTCAGCATTGCTGACGTCCATATTTACCAGTTTAGATTCACAGTCAGTTAATTATTGAAACGTTATATATGTGACACATTTTTATTGAGAGATTAGTCACATTCTTATTGCGAGGTTACGGAAATAAACTGTTGAGAGGTTACACCGTGTTTGTCCATATCCCTGGAATGGCGGAATATTAGAGCCATGGGAATTGCTCTCACCGGGTCTGGTACTTTAAATCGAATTGCATATAGTTCCTGCGTCCGTACAGAATCTCGTGTAGACTATGACAGTCTAAGGGGGTGGATCTACACGAAGCAAGGAGAATGTCAGCACTTCCTCAGGGGTCGCTATTCTCACAATTTTTTTCACTTGACCCTTGAAATTCCTAACCAAATGATCAGCTTTACAATTGGACGCAGAATGAAAAGTATCGATACTCCGATATCTCCTTTGACAAATGGAGCCATGCTATAACACCCACCCACCTCCCCAGGAGTCGCAACTCCCGCACCCATCAGATCATTAAAAATCATGTATATATAGGAAATTAATTTATAAATAATCAATATTTTTGTTCTTTTGAAAAAAAAAATCTCAAGGGATAGATAAGGATGCTTCGCAACTGTAAGTGAAACAATGAACTAAATGCTAAACAATTAAGAATAAACAAGTTTATATAAGAATGAGATCGTAAAAGAAATTAGTGTTAACTGTGAGCCAGTGTTATATATGAGCCAGTGTTATATACGATGCTTTGTGACCCTGCCCCAACTGCGAATAGCATTGCAACTTCCCGGATTGTAGCTGCTGATGTCGTCGATGACATTTGGGCAAGCTCGAAGGTTACAGAGTGCTTCAGCACTTATCGAGAGTAGAACACGGAGAGAAACGTCGCGCCATATCAAACTGGTCCCGTGCTCATGTTTGGCAGGGTCAGATCTCACGTTTAATGTCGTATCAGTGCTCGGCCAGTATACAGAACGCCTTGCCGGCGCCTTCTTCCTCGATGTCCTCAAGTGTGTCTCGTGCACAGCTTGAGAAATAGATGCCGTGGCGTATATGGATCACAACCTGTCAGTCGTATCTACGAGTGATCAGAAGGTTAACACACTGAATCTGCGCCGCATCGAAATATATGCACGTAGTTCCGGTTCCGCAACTTTGTGCTGGTGCTCTAGAGAAGCAAAACAGGCATTAAGTAATACCTTACGAAGCGCTGGTTCATAATCTGTGAGACTAACGAACTATCGGGCTATCACGATTGTATCTCTTGCTTATGAAGCTTATGACAGAACCCACTGGTAGGTGAGTACAGCTTAAATGTGATTGCTTGTAGTAAAAGGCACGGCTTGAGGATCAGGACTATTTTTTGAAGATTATAGTTTTATGTCCCATTGCGGGCAACCTACGCACGCCACACGAAATAAAATAAGGAAATACTGGTATTTGGATGCTCTAATGAAACAGTATATTGCAAAAAGCCGACAAGAAACTAAAACTGAAATTAGAAACAACATGCTTCTGACATATATATAAATGTCAGACCATCAGCACATAGCAATAGAAATGTCACAAAAATAATTATTCTTACAGAGACACAAATTACCCCACTCTAAGAAAAGGACAAGGAATAGAATTAAAAAATATATATTTCCTGAGTACCTTCGCTCATAAAAGAACATGAACATCATACAACAAATAATAATGAGAATAGTAATATTTTAACCATGAACACTCATCAACGTGACACCATGTATTTCTTGAATCAGTACTTGGGTGTCTTATTATATTAAGTATGCAATGACTGTGGCCCAGATATGTCGGTTTGAAAGGTTACAGCTTACACCGTAGAAATGGCTACACAGCCGAAATTATAAAACAGTAAAGAATACGAAACACGAGTATATTGTAATCCAAATAACGCCATCCACTGTAGCATATTATTGAATTTCAGAAAATTTGTTTCAGCTGTGAATCCGAATGCAAATAAAACATTCCTTAATAATTATATTGACGAATATTCCGGGTCTGGCTCAAGATATTTTCTTAAGATAAATTTCAATAGATAAAATCTACTCTTGCATCACTCACTGAAGTTCACTGGCGCAGGATACCACAAAATTTCTTGTGGTCAATTCCGAACAAGCAGTCGATTAAGAACGATTGTATTGCGACTCACCTGTTATTTGTAGCCGACCCCACTTAACTTAAGACGATTACAGCGCCATGTAAAATTATACTGTACAGATATGACGTCGCCTGCCGGAGTGGCCGAGCGGTTCTAGGCGCTACAGTCTGGAACCGAGCGACCGCTACGGTCGCAGGTTCGAATCCTGCCTCGGGCATGGATGTGTGTGATGTCCTTAGGTTAGTTAGGTTTATGTAGTTCTAAGTTATAGGGGCCACCAAACTATATCTTCTCCCTAGCTTCCCACGGTACAAGACTCTACAATGTCGACCATGACGCAAAAGAAATAATTATACGTACAAAATACGTGTTAAAATGAGATGACGGTTAACATAGCCCCTATTCCTGAGTTATTACTACAAAGACACGATGGCAGCTTGTGAAAATGTGAAAAATTTTCATTATATTTAGAATTACTGAAAGAAAGCAGAATTGCGGCAACCGTAACAAACTCTACATTCAGACGATTGTTGCAAAAGTGGTAGTCTGTGACTCTCACATTTAGCACATGCAAAGGGGATGTGACTGATGTCACATTCTGTAATGTTAGTTCAGCCACAGGATGGGGTTTGGAGAAACTCTAACGTCTACATCTAAATCTACATCTACGTTCATACTCCGCAAGTCACCTGACGGTGTTTGGCAGCGGGTACCGTGAGTACCTCTATCGGATCTCCCTTTTTGTGTGATATGTTTTTAAGTGATGTGCTGCTGATGCGTAGGAAGACGCGAATATGGTTAGGGAACTTATGATTTCCTTACTATGAACATTTTGTAGTTTTTCAGATTTAGGAACCATTTTGCTGAGGAATGGGTTTCATATGCACTGCGAAACAAAGTTCTTGATAAGGTTGTTGAAATGGTTCAAATGGCTCTCAGCACTATGGGACTTAACTTCTAAGGTCATCAGTCCCCTAGAACTTAGAACTACTTAAACCTAACTAACCTAAGGACATCACACACATCCATCCCCGAGGCAGGATTCGAACCTGCGACCGTAGCGGTCGTGCGGTTCCAGACTGAACCGCTGGGCCACTCCGGCCGGCAATAAGGTTGTGGGGAATATGCAACATTTCATTTGTCGTGATGTTCCAAACGATTTTTTTGGTCACTGCAGATAACTGTTTGTTCACTCTGGTTATGAAATATTATACCTGTGTTCATGTCCCTAATTTTACAGTTGTTTTTCTCAGAAAGTTAACATCACTTCGCATCACATGATTCCAGATAATTCCATTATCTGTAGCAGTAATTTTGTACAATTAACTCATTGTTTATCCGCTATCAGGCATATACTTGGAGTACACTAAGCAAATATTTCTTGGATAACATTTCTTAGTCAGTATATTAGATACACTTGTGGCCACATGTCGCTTGTATTACTTAAGTTATGTTTGACAGACTGTCGACTGACTCCGTGATAATACCATATTTCTTACATCAGCGACACACAGCATGCAGTGTAGAACAACATGAACCCTTTCTCTCCTTTTCGTCTACTTTCCTTCCTAGTAGTCAGACGAGGTCGTAAAATTCTACAGAAATGAGCATTTCTTAGTTACAATTATCGTAGATGTGTTTCACACTATGTAAGATAGTGTTAAGCAAAGAAACATCAATTTATGACAGTATTAGGCAGATAGATCTTTTTGTAACTGAGATTTCTCACATGTATTTTCACTGATAATATCATTGTATGTCAATGCTTATTTACTGACATTATTTTGTTTTGCTGATAAGGAACGAACTTATTCACATTTTTTACTGTTTATTGCATATGGAATTACGTCATTTGTTTGTCATTAGGATTTGTAAAACTCTGACTAAGCACTGTTAACTATGTCTCTAAGTTTTATGTTCGCCGACAAAATAATGTTACAACTTTTACCTCTATGTAATTCTTTGATAGCCATATGATTAAGTTTTATAACTGAAAGCTTGACTGTGGTACGACAAAGCAAAAGAATGTGCGATTTCACAACAAAGGCAGCGTAGTTCACTTCAGTTGCCGTGACAAAACAGTGTTGTGTTAAATATGGAACGGAACGCTCAGCAGCATGACATATTTGGTTTTGAGTTGTCAGCGCAGAATTGAGTACACTGATACATTTTCCTCTGAGTCTGCTCCTAGCCTACTCACACATGGACTAATCTTCTTGAGCTACGGTTGTCGATGTCAGTGGAATGGAAACAACTATCTTACACTGAGCCTTCGACAATGATCATTTCAGGAACCGATTCTACTAGACTTTGGTGCTGTACTGTGTACAATCACCTTACTGCCGAATTCTGTTATATATATTTTACCGACGACAGTGCTATATACTCAAGACACTACAAAAACTAGTGCAGTGCGAACCTAACATTTGTGACGAAACTAATTTTTATAGCAAGAAGTTTCACAGACTATGTACAGTGTGTTTTTCTTGCAGCAACTACTGTCATGAAAACAAAATAACAACAACTTGTAACAAAAATAGATAAAAGGCTAATTCTGGCATTTCTACATCATACAGACTTACTCATTTGTTATCTTGTATCTCATGGAAATTGATGTTTACGACTATGTTTGGGCGCCTATACGCAACGGTTTATTTATTTTGTAATCACTGTTGTTACTGTATTATTTAGACATACGTACTTTTTTTTATCATCATCGTAGTACTTAGTAAATTTTAGCTTCGTTAACGAGTTTTGAAAATTAACCTTAGCCAGTTATAAATCTCACTCTTCAAAATTCTGGCGGAAGAGGTCGAGGGGTTGTAATAGGGGCTGTAGATTATTTGATGGACATTTCCCTATTTTGTGGATGTCATGAAGATGCAAGAGCCTTTGTACTGCTAGAAATTATAAGCGCACAGTGTGATCAGAGATGCTGTGTTGTCTGGAGACTGTTGGACCATCTCTGCTTAGCAAGATGTGCGGAAGATGATGCTCAATGTTAATCGAGAAATGAGGAGACACAGTAGTCGGCAGTGGTGTGTGGGTTGGTTGATTGATTCGATGGGGGGGGGGGGGGGGGGGGACCAAACAGCGAGGTCATCGATCCCATCGGGTTAGTAAAGGATGGGAAAGGAAGTCGGGCGCTCCATTTCAAACTAACAATCCCGACATTTGCCTGGAGCGACCTAGGGAAGTCACGGAAAACTTAGGATGGCCGGATGCGGGTTAGAACCGTCGTCCTTCCGAATGCGAGCCCACTGTCCTAGCCACCGCGCCACCTCACTATGTAGCGGAGTATCCTGAGTAGGCCTAGTAATAGTACAGCATAGTCCGGGTGGCGCGGTTGAGGTCAGATTCTGAAGAATTGGAACAAGTTTATTATTCGCGATGGAGAAAGAGATGCAAGCATTTTGAGTGCAATATTTTATTATGATTACTTTGATGAGTGGTTGAGGAGGATTTAATTTCAGAGTTGTGCTTTATAACGGCAGCTTGTTGGTACGCATTCTTGATTCAGACATCCAGAGACTTGAGTATAGGGAAAGATAAACAGCCGTGCATAATTTTCAATTTGAATCTGGAGGTAGGAATAAGTGCTGAATATGTAATGTCATTTTATGAATACCGATTTCGAAAACATCTTATTTGATGTTAAAGCCGGCCGGTGTGGCCGAGCGGTTCTAGGCGCTTCAGCCTGGAACCGCGCGACCGCTATGGTTGCAGGTTCGAATCCTGCCTCGGGCATGGATGTGTGTGATGTCCTTAGGTTAGTTAGGTTTAAGTAGTTCTAAGTTCTAGGGGACTGATGACCTCAGATGTTAAGTCCCATAGTGCTCAGAGACATTTGAACGATTTTTTGATGTTAAAGTTTACTTACGTTTGTCCACTCAAAAACAGTAATTTGTTTTTGTTTGTTAATGTTTATGAATCAAAGAAAGAGATAATTTTTCAACACAGAACTTTCATAATCAGGAAACTAACTACATTTCATATTATCATTCATTCCAAGTCATTGTCTGTGTATAAAGACTATGCCAAAAAATGAATTCTCATTTTTACTTATTCAGATTTGTTGTGAACGAAGTATGCTTCGTCTTCTTTTTTTATAGAGATGGAGCACTGCACAAGGCACATCTTGGAAAGTAGTTGCGGTTCAGAAAATGCGACGCGCTTTCAGGAAAAGAGCAGTGTCACGATGTTTCCATTGTACAACAGGTATCCCAAAATTAAATAATAAAAAAAGGGAGCACTGAGTTTTTTCAGGGCAAGACAGTACTCCTTTGATGAACTGCCAGTATGCTACAGTAACTCGTGTCAGCAACTTTTGTTAATGAATAGAACGAAAAACCATTCCAAGTTGCAAATTATTACTCTTTGTTCATTCGATATCTAGTTTCGGGCCAAAATCCATTTTCAGATTTTCATAACAAAGTCGAAAATCGCATTTTCGATGAAGTCAAAACTGTCCAGTATACATTTCCAGTGCATCTTCGACTTAGTTATGAAGATTTGAAAATGGATCTCGGCCCGAAAATAATCACCGAATGAATAAAAAGTAGTAATTTGAAACTACGACTAGCTTTTCGTTCTACAGACAGTACTCCTGCCGCTACGAATGCTCAAACAGACAGAGAACCAGGTAGGCCCTTCAAGTTACTTTCTCGCAGTCAGTTTCAGGAAAACATTCTCGCAGTCTAAATCTCATGTTCAGAGCTTAGAAATTCCTATGTTGTGACTTACTTGATGATTAGCAATAGTATTATTTCTTACTTCAGATACTTCTGAAACGTGAAGCATAAGAACAGCGGAAAGGTACTCCATTAAACAACTAATGTTTTTATTAGGCTCCAGTAAATCGAATGAAACGACAAAAAACAGCTTACCCGTGATAAGACGTCGCGACTATGCCAAAACAAGATGAAGGCAGACATCTCTCGTAGGTGGAACTGCAAATACACTATGAGATCAAAAGTATCCGGACACCCCCAAAAACATACGTTTTTCATATTAGGTGCAATGTGCTGCCACCTACTGCCAGGTACTCCATATCAGTAACCTCAGTAGTCATTAGACATAGTGAGAGAGCATAATGGGGCGCACCGCAGAACTCTCGGACCTCGAACGTGGTCAGGATATTGGGTGTCATACGTCTGTACGCGGTATTTCCACACTCCTAAACATCCCTATGTCCAGTTTCCGATGTGACAGTGAAGTGAAAGGTCAGGGGACACGTACAGGACGAAAGCGCACCTCGTCTGTTGACTGACAGAGACCGCCAACAGTTCAATAAGATTGTAATGTGTAATAGGCAGACCTCTATCCAGACCATCACACAGGAATTAGAAACTGCATCAGGATCCACTGCAAGTACTACGATAGTTAGGCGGGAGGTGAGAGTACTTGGATTTCATGGTCGAGCGGCTGCTCATAAGCCACACGTCACGTCGGTAAATGCCAAACGCCTGCCTCGCTTGGTGTAAGGAGCGTAAACATTGGTCGATTGGACAGTGGAAAAACTTTGTGTGGTGTGACGAATCACGGTACATAGCGTGGCGATCCGATGGCAGGGGTGGGTATGGCGAATGCCCGGTGAACGTCATCTGCCAGCGTGTGTAGTGCCGACAGCAAAATGCGGAATCGGTGGTGTTATGGCGTTGTCGTGCTTTTTAATCGAGAGGGCTTGCACCCCTTGTTGTTTTGCGTGGTACTATCACAGCACAGGCCTATATTGATGTTTTAAATACCTTCTTGCTCTACACCGTTGAAGAGCAATACAGGGATGGCGATTGCATCTTTCATTGCAATTGAGAACCTGTTTATAATGCAAGGCATGTGGCGGAGTGGTTACACGACAATAATATCCCTGTAATGGCCTGTCCTGCACAGAGTCCTGACCTGAATACTATAGCGCACCTTTGGGATGTTTTGGAACGCCGACTTCGTGCCAGGCCTCACGTCCAATATCGATACCTCTCCTCAGTGCAGCACTCAGTGAAGAATGGGCTGCCATTCCCCAAGAAACCTTCCAGCACCTGACTGAACGTATGCCTGCGAGAGTGCAAGCTGTGATCAGAGATAAGGGTGGGCCAAAACAATGTTGAATTCCAGCACTACCAGTGGAGGGCGTGACGAACTTGTAGGTCATTTTCAGCCAGATGTCCGGGTACTTTTGATCACATAGTGTAACATCCCAATTGTGACAGGAAAGAACCCCACCTTTCCGTCGCGACCTGGGATAATACCTCTTGTCTCACACGTACATGCAGTCTATAACAATAAAGCCACCATAGGACATCAGGTGGAAGTCACGCGCTTGACCAAAGATAACATAAGTAAGTACCGCGTACTGGGGAAAGCACTCATTAGCTTTCGACATGATATGGAGAACCACAAAGAAACGCCTACGTTCGGGGTCAATACTTACCGGAACGCTGATACATTGCGCCTGTGTGACCCGTGTGTCTACGGCATGTGGACTGAGCAGTAATGCTATGGGCCGTACGCGTCGTAAACACAGTGGTGATGGAGGCGGGAGCATAACACGGTATGTAGAGGAACTAAGGTACGAGCAAGAACGAATGGCGAAAAAATACAGCTGAAAAACAGGTAATACTGAAACAGCTATTTGTATATATATCCGTGGTGGTTGCCTTTCGGTAAATGTTACACCCAATCCCCTCAGTACGTAGTAACCATCCCAGGGGAAACTCCACAGTAATTTTGATCTTAGATGCTTGGTTATTCAGGGTCTTATGCATATCTCTGTTAAGGGAAATCTTATAAGGTTTCTTTACTTTCTATAATTATTTTGATTTTTTAATTTACAGTTGAAACTTTCTATACTTCGAAATAAAATTGATACACAAATTTTGTATACGACAGCGGTTTCTTGTCTAAAAATGTTCCGAAACAGTCACCTGATTTCATATTCATTAATTGTTTTTGGACTCTTTCTTTGTTCACGGTCTAGCGCGGCCTTCCATGTGCTCATCACATGTGACGTTCTTGAGAGGGTTAGCAACCCTATGTATTACAAACTTTGGAAAACATGCTGATGAAGGTAACAGTCGAACACCGACTATAATGACGTTGGTCAGGACAGTACTGGCATTATACGGTGTAGCCTCATCTTGTTGAAAGATAACGCGACGGAGGGAACGGTGATAGAATACAGACACCGGCCATATAACATCAAAAGTTTCATGGCTGACGTCCAAATTACCGGTTATACGGACTACAGGTGCTGGAATGAGACTGAATGACGATGAGAAAGCAGTCTGACAACGTTCGTTCTTCTTGGAGCTCGCACAACGGGATGTGACTGTGAAACAAAAAAACGTTCAAATGTCTGTGAAATTATATGGGACCTGACTGCTAAGGTCATCAGTCCGTAAGCTTACACACTACTTAACCTAAAATATCCTAAGGACAAACACACACACCCATGCCCGAGGGAGGACTCGAACCTGCGCCGGGACCAGCCTCAAAGTCCATGACTGCAGCGCCCTAGACTGCTCGGCTAACCCCGCGCGGCGACTGTGAAACGAAACACAGATCCGGTGCTCGTCTGAAAAGGCGGCGTGGCGTCAATCCAGTTTCTAGTGCTGTCGTCGGCACTTCGCTATTGGCGTTGTCATACACTGAGGATGTATCGGCTTGTACAGTGTTAAGCTTACGGCTGTTGAAAGCCAGCGGGGGAACTCCAAGACAGGAAATGAGTGACACAAGGCAGGGAGCAGGCAAATTGTTAGCGTTTTGTTTTTCAAAGGCAAACAGCAACGCTATAAGCTGTCCCAGGGGAGAAGTTTCACTTGAGGAAGTTAACTTGTAACACTGCCTGGATGCTGTCGCAAGGCGTCACTGTAGGAGATACAAAAACACACGTCTTGGTATAGATACAGGGTTATTACAAATGATTGAAGCGATTTCACAGCTCTACAATAACTTTATTATTTGAGATATTTTCACAATGCTTTGCACACACATACAAAAACTCAAAAACTTTTTTTGGGCATTCACAAATGTTCGATATGTGCCTCTTTAGTGATTCGGCAGACATCAAGCTGATAATGAAGTTCCTCCCACACTCGGCGCAGCATGTCCCCATCAATGAGTTCGAAAACATCGTTGATGCGAGCTCGCAGTTCTGGCACGTTTCCTGGTAGAGGAGGTTTAAACACTGAATCTTTCACATAACCCCACAGAAAGAAATCGCATGGGGTTAAGTCGGGAGAGCGTGGAGGCCATGACATGAATTGCTGATCATGATCTCCACCACGACCGATCCATCGGTTTTCCAATCTCCTGTTTAAGAAATGCCGAAAATCATGATGGAAGTGCGGTGGAGCACCATCCTGTTGAAAGATGAAGTCGGCGCTGTCGGTCTCCAGTTCTGGCATGAGCCAATTTTCCGCGGGCTACGCGTGAAACTTGCCCGCACGCGTTCAACCGTTTCTTCGCTCACCGAAGGCCGACCTGTTGATTTCCCCTTACAGAGGCATCCATAAGCTTTAAACTGCGCATACCATCGCCGAATGGAGTTAGCAGTTGTTGGATCTTTGTTGAACTTCGTCCTGAAGTGTCGTTGCACTGTTATGGCTGACTGATGTGAGTGCATTTCAAGCACGACATACGCTTTCTCGTCTCCTGTCGCCATTTTGTCTCACTGCGCTCTCGAGCGCTCTGACGGCAGAAACCTGACGTGCGGCTTCAGCCGAACAAAACTTTATGAGTTTTTCTACGTATCTGTAGTGTGTCGTGACCATATGTCAATGAATGGAGCTACAGTGAATTTATGAAATCGCTTCAATCATTTGTAATAGCCCTGTACTTGCCACCGCGAACCGCAACGTCAACAGGTTTACACAGGTAAGGTGCTCAAACAGCGGTCCCCATTCACGATAGGCCCCACGGCAAGGCCAAGTGACATGAAACGCAGTTGTTGCTTGCCGTAATAGGAAAGGTGGTGTCGCTTAGATTTCTGCTGAAGGCTGTTTGCTACAGAACATGGAGTGTGTTAATGTAACGGCCAGAAACACTCCCACCGACGACTAGAAGAAGGGTACGAAACTGAATAGGTTGGGCAGAGGTGTCGTGGAGGTTCAGAGCGACTCGTAGCCGAAGCCTGTTAAGTGCAGGTTGGTGGTTGGGACGGCTATAAGAAGAGGTAAATAGCGCCGCGCCAGAATCCTTTAAATATCCTTTTTTTTTATTCAGACAGCTCGCAGTCAGATCATTAGGGCACCGACTCCGTGTTGCTCACCGTCAGCCTCGGCTAAACTCTGAAAAGTCGGTTTTTCTCACGTGGCGTGTTGGTCTCAAAGTTCGTACTTTACATTGTTGCTAGTGATTGTTATTTCTGTTAACTCTAACCCCCGCACTCAGCGACTGACTTTGTTCTGCAGCAAGTAGCATTCTCGTCATGTTTTCTGTTTTCTGTCTCATTAGTTGCTTTAAATTTCGTGGATGTATATTCCCACTATCTACATCTACATCTACATCCATACTCCGCAAGCCACCTGACGGTGTGTGGCGGAGGGTACCTTCAGTACCTCTATCGGTTCTCCCTTCTATTCCAGTCTCGTATTGTTCGTGGAAAGAAGGATTGTCGGTGTGCCTCTGTGTGGGCTCTAATCTCTCTGATTTTATACTCATGGTCTCTTCGCGAGATATACGTAGGAGGGAGCAATATACTGCTTGACTCTTCGGTGAAGGTATGTTCTCGAAACTTTGACAAAAGCCCGTACCGAGCTACTGAGCGTCTCTCCTGCAGAGTCTTCCACTGGAGTTTATCTATCATCTCCGTAACGCTTTCGCGATTACTAAATGATCCTGTAACGAAGCGCGCTGCTCTCCGTTGGATCTTCTCTATGTCTTCTATCAACCCTATCTGGTACGGATCCCACACTGCTGAGCAGTATTTAAGCAGTGGGCGAACAAGCGTACTGTAACCTACTTCCTTTGTTTTCGGATTGCATTTCCTTAGGATTCTTCCAATGAATCTCAGTCTGGCATCTGCTTTACCGACAATCAACTTTATATGATCATTCCATTTTAAATCACTCCTAATGCGTACTCCCAGATAATTTATGGTATTAACTGCTTCCAGTTGCTGACCTGCTATTTTGTAGCTAAATGATAAAGGATCTATCTTTCTGTGTATTCGCAGCACATTACACTTGTCTACATTGAGATTCAATTGCCATTCCCTGCACCATGCGTCAATTCGCTGCAGATCCTCCTGCATTTCAGTACAATTTTCCATTGTTACAACCTCTCGATACACCACAGCATCATCTGCAAAAAGCCTCAGTGAACTTCCGATGTCATCCACCAGGTCATTTATGTATATTGTGAATAGCAACGGTCCTATGACACTCCCCTGCGGCACACCTGAAATCACTCTTACTTCGGAAGACTTCCCTCCATTGAGAATAACATGCTGCGTCCTGTTATCTAGGAACTCTTCAATCCAATCACAGAATTGGTCTGATAGTCCATATGCAGCTATCTGAAGGCAGTTTGTTTACTGCCATACACGTTTCGCTTCTTTTATTTGAGAAGCATCTTCAGTGGCTATTTCCAGCGCTGTTAACTCATGCCTGTGGTCCTGGAGACCTATTTGTTACTTTCCATGCTCCATCTGGCCAATTTCCGGCGTTCTTTTACCCACATCTGATTCAACACATCGCATATATCACTTGCATGGGGGCTTAATTAAAAAGAAAAGACTAATATTAATGAATAAATGCAATAATTTTACTAGGTGTGTGACCGGTTACGAAGTCTCGTAACCGGTTGGCCCTGACTATTATTAGCACGCAATCTGGCTGCTTAAAATAAAAATAAAGAATGACAAGACATTTCCATTAAAACAATTGATTAAATAAGTCCCCTGCAACTATGAAAGCTACAAAACAACAGAGCATAAGTGTAATTGTTCTGTGTGTGGTAGCGTGACTCAACGTATATTTATCTGGCTCGGTTCTTTCTCAATACCACAAAATATTTTAATCACCATTTACAATGAAGTAATTGAAAAACCAGAAATACTATAATTCCACATAGAAACCAGAATTACAAGTCTAATAAATGAACACGAGCCAGATGCTTTGTTAACTGTACCTGTGAGCAAGAGGGATTTTTAACTCATTATACAGGGTGTTACAAAAAGGTACGGTCAAACTTTCAGGAAACATTCCTCACACACAAATAAAGAAAAGACGTTATGTGGACATGTGTCCGGAAACGCTTAATTTCCATGTTAGAGCTCATTTTAGTTTCGTCAGTATGTACTGTAATTCCTCGATTCACCGCCAGTTGGCCCAATTGAAGGAAGGTAATGTTGACTTCGGTGCTTGTGTTGACATGCGACTCATTGCTCTACAGTACTAGCATCAAGCACATCAGTACGTAGCATCAACAGGTTAGTCTTCATCACGAACGTGGTTCTGCAGTCAGTGCTATGTTTAGAAATGCGGAGTTGGCAGATGCCCATTTGATGAATGGATTAGCACGGGGCAATAGCCGTGGCACGGTACGTTTGTATCGAGACAGATTTCCAGAACGAAGGTGTCCCGACAGGAAGACGTTTGAAGCAATTGATCGGCGTCTTAGGGAGCACGGAACATTCCAGCCCATGACTCGCGACTGGTAAAGACCTAGAACGACGAGGACACCTGCAATGGACGAGGCAATTCTTCGTGCAGTTGACGATAATCCTAATGTTAGCGTCAGAGAAGTTGCTGCTGTACAAGGTAACGTTGACCACGTCACTGTATCGAGAGTGCTACGGGAGAATCAGTTGTTTCCGTATCATGTACAGCGTGTGCAGGCACTATCAGCAGCTGATTGGCCTCCAAGGGTACACTTCCGCGAATAGTTCATCCAACAATATGTCAATCCTCATTTCAGTGCAAATGTTCTCTTTGCGGATGAGGCTTCATTCCAACGTGATCAAATTGTAAAATTTTCACAATCAACATGTGTGGGCTGACGAGAATCCGCACGCAATTGTGCAATCACGTCATCATTTTCTGTGAACGTTTGGGCAGGCATTTTTGGTGATGTCTTGATTGGGCCCCACGTTCTTCCACCTACGCTCAATGGAGCACGTTATCATGATTTCATACGGGATACTCTATCTGTGCTGCTAGAACATGTGCCTTTACGAGTACGACACAACATGTGGTTCATGCACGATGGAGCTCCTGCACATTTCAGTCGAAGTGTTCGTACGCTTCTCAACAACAGATTCGGTGACCGATGGATTGGTAGAGGCGGACCAATTCCATGGCCTCCACGCTCTCCTGACCTCAACCCTCTTGACTTTCATTTATGGTGGCATTTAAAATCTCTTGTCTACGCAACCACGGTACCAAATGTAGAGACTCTTCGTGCTCGTATTGTGGACGGCTGTGATACAACACGCCATTCTCCAGGGCTGCATCTGCGCATCAGGGATTCCATGCGACGGAGGGTGGGTGCATGTATCCTCGCTAACGGAGGACATTTTGAACATTTCCTGTAACAAAGTGTTTGAAGTCACGCTGGTACGTTCTGTTGCTGTGTGTTTCCATTCCATGATTAATGTGATTTGAAGAGAAGTAATAAAATGAGCTCTAACATGGAAAGTAACCGTTTCCGGACACATGTCCACATAACATATTTTCTTTCTTTGTGTGTGAGGAATGTTTCCTGAACGTTTGGCCGTACCTTTTTGTAACACCCTGTATATTGACGAAAATATTCCATTACACCAGCATCATAAAGCAAAAGCCCATCTCCTTTCTCAAATATATTCAGCCAATTGCATCTTCTTCCATCTATACATTACACCAACCGAACAGTACAACATATCAGTCAACACTCAGATCGTCTAGTCTCTCGCCCAACAGAACAACAACTGCTCTCGACATCCTCTGAACTACTACTGCGCCAGTGGAGGCGGCGGAATAATAATCTTTGGCGCAATCTCTGGCGCTGCGACTCAGTGTAGCCACTTTTCACACTTCCACGACAGCGGGCCTCTTTCTGCTGTACCGTCAAGGGAAACCGAAACAACGATGCCACATCGACAGCCTGTTTCCCGCAGTGTAGCAATCTGTTACATTCTCCCAAAGTTTCCCCTACCCAAAAATGAGGAGAACCAGCTTAGGTTGACTCCTGTTCAGCTGCTTTTGTATATCTGTCGAATCCTGAAATTTAATATCAGCACGATCCTCTACTCCACATATCACACTTATAATTTAACATGCCTGCTTATACTACCTGAATATTGCATCTCTTTGCAACTTTTAACTTTACAAGAAATTATGATCGCACCAGCGG
The DNA here is from genome assembly GCF_023864275.1 of Schistocerca cancellata. Taxonomy (NCBI): domain Eukaryota; kingdom Metazoa; phylum Arthropoda; class Insecta; order Orthoptera; family Acrididae; genus Schistocerca; species Schistocerca cancellata. Next base: position 2,759,447 of record NW_026046765.1, on the reverse strand, counting down.
AAGCGGTTTCACACTCGTGACGAAATTTTGTGATCAATCAATTTTCAAGTTTAGAAGTGACACAGCACACAGCTATCGCCTACCGCGTCACCCATCCACCAGTATCAGTCCAGTTTGCAGGTGAATATAAGTTTAATTTAGTTTTGTTTATGTATTTTTGTAATATTTGTAATGGTTGTGAATTGTCTAAAGTTTTTGTATTTAATTTTTTATGTTTCATGTACCGAGAGGGCGGCGCAACGAACGGAGACAGCATCTTCACTGCCGGGGCCAGAGAGAAAATTGCTGGCCACTATACGTCGCGGGTCGACAGCCAGAGAGCAACAGAAGATCCTGAAACCGAGTTGTTGCGTCGTGCTTCTAAAAAAATGGAAAAAATAAGAATTTGTAATGTTTGTACAACAATGACGTCATGTTGTAAATGTTGTAAATGTTCAGTCCTCTCTTGTCAAGGCTCAGGTTCACGTCTATATGTAGGAAGATAATAAACTAGTGGATACTGCTAAAGTTCAAATACGTGTTCCGAGAATTTATTTATGAAGAATTATGTGAATGAATCGATTATTAATTTCGACAACGTTCATCGCGAGTTTGAATCTGGAAAGTTTATTCAATGTGGTTCTAATATTTGTTAAATCAGATAACTTGCATTAATATAATTTCTGAGAAGAAACAAACGACATCTAAATTGGAAAAATGTTTGCGCAAACCAACTGGACTGAGTGACGTAATTCTGCGCATACGACTCAAATGATGTTTTACAGTTTCGTTCAAGAACCATTCTGAGACAATTTAAAAAAATTATAAATAATTTTGTAAGTGTGTTGTAACTGACGTAGGTGACGAAGTCTACACATGGTCATATGTCAAAAGAAAATCATTTATAAAAAAAACTTACGTCGTTACATTACATCTCAACGTCGGTACTTTTGGGCTGACTGGCGATAGAACTTCCAGAGGGTAAAGCGCACTGTAGCGGTAGGAAATAACTCTGCGCCTAAGTACCAGCAGTCCTGACGCGCGTCAGAGATACACCTGAGTGGCGGCTAACTGCATTTCATACTAAGGATTATTTACGTCAGTGCGCTTGGCGCTTAATGTGGCTGAACCGAATACTATAGTCTGATGCCTGCCGCTGTACCGCCACGCTGAACATTTACGTCCGCGCTGCACAATTTGCATTTAAATGCGACGGGAGAGTGAACTGCGGCAATTAACTCCGCGCGCTTCCAACCCACCGCGCAGCGACTCTAAAACCGCCACGTGACGGTGTGCGCCAGTTACCTGTGGTATTAACGGTCAGACTCGCGCTGAAATACCTATAGTTCACTTCTCGATCCCCGTGCAAAAATCCGTCTTTTTCGTAAAAGCAAGTTTCCTCGCACGAGATATTAAATCTGATGCTTTTGCATGGTCTAGCTAACGATCCCAGCCCCTGAGGTACAGAATGACAAAAAAAATCTGAATCTATTCTTTGCGTAATCATCATCAGCCTCACTTTCAGTTAGGATTCAATCTGTTTTTTCCTCATGAGTTAGCCTATGTTTCCATCCCGTATTGTGCCTTTAAATATTTATTTTTCCATGTGCTAGTTATTTACAGGGCACTTAGTGCTAATTACAGCTCTGACATTGCCCGCATCTCGTGGTCGTGTGGTAGCGTTCTCGCTTCCCACGCCCGGGTTCCCGGGTTCGATTCCCGGCGGGGTTAGGGATTTTCTCTGCCTCGTGATGGCTGGGTGTTGTGCGCTGTCCTTAGGTTCGTTAGGTTTAAGTAGTTCTAAGCTCTAGGGGACTGATGACGATAGATGTTAAGTCCCATAGTGCTCAGAGCCATTTTTTGAGCTCTGGCATTCTTTCTAGATGGTCGTTGCACACAGCTCGATACTTACCGGTTACTTCGATTATTGGTCCATCTATTAACTCGCAAATGACATCTATATCTACATCCACACTCCGCAAGCCACCTGCCGGTGTGTGACGGAGGGTACTTTGAGCACCTCTGTCGGTTCTCCTTTCTATTCCAGTCTCGTATTGTTCGTGGAAAGAAAGATTGTCGGTATGCCTCTGTGTGGGTTCTGATCTCTTTGATTTCATCCTCATGGCCTCTTCACGAGATATACGTAGGAGGAAGCATTATACTGATTGACTCCTCGGTGAAGGTGTGTTCTCGAAACTTCAACAAAAGCCCGGACCGAGCTACTGAGCGTCTCTCGTACAGAGTCTTCCACTGGAGTTTATCTACCATCTCCGTAACACTTTCGCGATTACTAAATGATCCTGTAACGAAGCGCGCTGCTCTCCGTTGGATCTTCTCTATCTCTTCTATCAACCCTATCTGGTATGGATCCCACACTGGTGAGCAATATTTAAGCCGTGGGCAAACAAGTGTACTGTAACCTAGTTCCTATGTTTTCTGATTGCATTTCCTTAGGATTCTTCCAATGAATCTCAGTCAGGCATCTGCTTTACCGACGATCAACTTTATATGATCATTCCATTTTAAATAACTGCTAATGCCTACTCCCAGATAATTTATGGAATCAACTACTTCCAGTTGCTGACCTGCTATATTGTAGGTAAATGATAAAGGATCTTTCTTTCTATGTATTGGCAGCACATTACACTTGTCTACATTGAGATTCAATTGCCATTCCCTGCACCATGCGTCAATTCGTTGCAGATCCTCCCGCATTTCAGTAAAATTTTCCATTGTTACAACCTCTCGATATACTACAGCATCATCCACAAAAAGCCTCAGTGAACTTCCGATATCATCCACAAGGTCATTTATGTATATTGTGAATAGCAGCGGTCCTACGACACTCCTCTGCGGCACACCTAGAATCACTCTTACTTCGGAAGACTTTTCTCCATTGAGAATGACATGCTGCGTTCTGTTATCTAAGAACTCTTCAATCCAATAGCACAATTGGTCTGATAGTCCATATGCTCTTACTCTGTTTATTAAACGACTGTGGGGAACTGTATCGAACGCCTTGCGGAAGTCAAGAAACACGGCATCTATCTGGGAACCCGTGTCTATGGCCCTCTGAGTCTCGTGGACGAATAGCGCGAGCTGGATTTCACACGATCGTCTTTTTCGAAATCCATGCTGATTCCTACAGAGTAGATTTCTAGATTCCAGAAAAGTCATATACTCGAACATCATACTTGTTCCAAAATTCTACAACTGATCGGCGACTGAGATATAGGTCTATAGTTCTGCACATCTGTTCGACGTCCATTCTTGAAAACGGGGATGACCTGTGCCCTTTTCCAATCTACATTTTATCTTGTTTTGTACATTCTTTCACAACTGCTTGGAATCTCATTTCTGATAGTATAATTTCTCTATCGTATGGTTAAGTGCCCGGGTCCAACTGACGTTGAAAAATACATGAACTTCCATGCTGTTGTAGTTGTTGTGGTCTTCAGTACTGAGACTGGTCTGACGCAGCTCTCCATGCTACTCTATCCTGTGCAAGCCTCTTCATATGAACTGCCATAGATTTATAGAATGTTATTTCAATTTCTTTCCTCAATATATAGATATATTTTTAAACTCTCTTAACACGTACCAAATTTTAAAAGTAGTTTTTCATTCACAGCTTGATCTTGTAGATAGCATATTCCCGTCCATCTTCCGAGATTAGGACACTCCTCGACTCTGTGAAAGATGATTTGGGACTTAGGAAGTCCGGTATGTATAAAATTCCGTGTCAGTGTGGGAAGGCTTATGTCGGCCGTTCGACTAGCACAGTTCAGGACAAGTACGTCGAACATCGCCGTCGTACGAGGCTAAAACAGCCGGAAAAACCGGCAGTAGGAGAAAATTGCTTAAACTAGGGACACGGGATGAAACTTAACGAGACTGTAATACTTGCCAAAACTTCCGGCTTTTGTAACATATGTTACGAAGGAGCCTTTGAAATTAGGTTGGCCGAAAATTGAATTAACATAGATAATGGCTTTTCTTTTAGTAGGATGTGTAAACACAGTATTATACCGCACCGAAACAGAAACTTCCTTGGTGCAGCCAGTTCGGGTGCTCAAAAATAGTCTTTGAGCGCGATATGTCGTTGCCGCCGGTGTTGTACTAAGGGCGGCGCCACATGATCATTCTTGAGGAGGAGTAACTCGGATGGGCGACAAATGCGTCGAGTGCGGTACGGAGGTCTGTACTGTGTAGGACGACGATTAGCAGCCTTGGCATCTGTTTTCAGTGGGCCTCAGCAGCAGCGGCGTTCTCTTGAGGACAGCGAACAGCTGGATCGTCGAAATATTGAATCAAATTAATTTTAGAATCCCGCAGCAACCCAAGGAGGCTTTTACAGCTAATAATTTTTAATTTCTCTATAACCATAATATAAAAGAAAATTTTGGCCTTATAACTTTTACTCCCCCAAAATTCCTTTTCTCGTATCTATGGAGATCTTCATAACACATATTGTTGTCACAATTTGCTTAGCTTGCGGAAAGCCGTTTGAAGATTATCTCCATCATCAGACATAACCGACCAAGTGATCATCATACACAACTGCCCATTATAATTGCTACACAATGAAGAAATGCAGATGATAAACGGGTATTAATTCGACAAATATGTGTTACTAGAACTGTCATGTGATTACAATTACACGCAATTTGGGTGCATACATCCTGAGAAATCAGTACCCAGAACAACCACCTCTGGCCATAGTAACGGCCGTGATACGCCTGGGCATTGAGTCAAACAGAGCGTAGATGGCGTGTACAGGCACAGCTGCCCATGCACCTTCAACACGATACCACAGTACATCAAGAGTAGTGACTGGCGTATGGTGACGAGCCAATTGCTCGGCCACCACTGACGAGACGTTTTCAATTGGTGAGAGATCGGGACAGTGTGCTGGCCAGGGTAACAGTCGAACCTTTTCTGTATCCAGAAAAGCCCGTACAGGACCTGCAACATGCGGTCGTGCATTATCCTGCTGAAATGTAGGGTTTCGCAGGGATCGAATGAAGGCTAGAGCCACGGCTCGTAACACATCTGAAATGTAACGTCCACTGCTCAAAGTGCCGTCAATGCGAACAAGAGGTGACAGAGACGTGTAAGTAACCAACGGCACCCCATACCATCACGCCGGCTGATACGCCAGTATGGCGATCACGAGTACACGCTTCCAATGTGCGTTCATCACGATTTCACCAAACACAGAAGCGACCATCATGATGCTGTAAACAGAACCTAGATTCATCCGAAAAAGTGACGTGCACCCAGGTTCGTCGTTGAGTACACGATCGTAGGCGCTCCTGTCTGTGTTGCAGCGTCAAGGGTAACCGCAACCACGGTCTCCGAGCTGATTGTCCGTGCTGCTGTAAACGTCGTCGAACCTTTCGTGCAGATGGTTGTTGTCTTGCAAACGTCCCCATCTGTTGACTCAGGGATCGAGACGTGGCTGCACGATCCGTTACACACATGCGGATAAGATGCCTGTCATCTCGACTGCTACTGATACGAGGCCGTTGGGATCCAGCACGGCGTTCCGTATAACCCTACTGAACCCGCCGATTCCATATTCTGCTAACAGTCATTTGATCTCGACCAATGCGAACAGCAATGTCGCGATACGATAAACCGCAATCGCGATAGGCTACAATCCGACTTTTATCAAAGTCGGAAACGTGATGGTACGCATTTCTCCTCCTTACACGAGGCATCACAACAACGTTTCACCAGGCCACGCCGGTCAACCTCTGTTTGTGTATGAGAAGTCGGTTAGAAACTATCCTCATGTCAGCACGTTGTAGGTGTCGCCACCGGCGCCAACCTTGTGTGAATGCTCTGCAAAGCTAATCATTTGAATATCACAGCATCTTCTTCCTGTCGGATAAATTTCGCGTCAGTAGCACGTCAACTTCGTGGTGTAGTAATTTTAATGGCCAGTAGTGTATTTCTTTCATGCAACGTTATTACATAATGTATTTTTACAGGATATGCAACGTTCTCGCAGGGGAAATTCCATAAAACATAAGACAACTTTCAGAATATGGTAACAAATGGTAAACACATGTTTTTGTTCTGTTAACTGATACTATGTCACTTGGGAATATTTAATAAAATGTATAAATAAGTAGTACCAAAGGAAAACATTAGTTATTGCTGAAGAATTATGAAATTGTGATATGCCACTGTCGTTGAGGGAGGTCTCCAAACAACGAAAATAACGCAGACGAACAGACTCAGCGAACAACACCGCAAGCTCCATTACACTGCTAGACGAAAAAAAAGGACCCTTAGTGTGCCAGAACGGCAGATGTGTTCATACATGTCCCATTCGACGAATGCTGTTCTCTCTTCAATCTACAGACAGTATGCCTGCATAACAGGGTGTGAACGAACCTACAACAGACCTCTGTGGAACAATGGAAGAAAATATGTGGCTTTATTCCATACCGCCCAATCACAGAAATGATCACAACGCAGTCGCCGTCGTCGCTCTTTCGCAGCGTCATTCGGCGTGCGTCGCTAACGCGGTGACGCACCGTTTCGGTCCCGCCGTTGCGCAGCGTTACGACCGCACGGGAAGGGAGCAGCCAATGAAACCGTCCGGTCGGGGGGCCTTTCTGCGCCGCTCTGTTATCGCTGCCCGGGGTGGGCGTTGCCGCGCCAGACACAATGCAGGCGGGCTCGGCTGTTAGCGCTAATTCTGACTGCGGCTTCACAGAAATTCCGGACCGGCGATTACGAGCGACCAAACGGCCGCCGACGTTTGTTCGCAAACAAAAGCTTCCGGACGCGGGCGCTGTTACGCTAACCAAATAACAACAGCGCCGAAGGGGACGGCCTCCATCACTGGCGCCGCTACAGGTGCAGGTCAGCCCGTGCAGTATTACGCTTTATGTTGGCAGACCTAATACTAAACGGCGGTCAACCAGCGTTAACTACACTTTCGCTGCAGTGGGCATAAATTCATACAAGACCTGGTAAAAGACTCTGCCGCCAGTGTTAAACGCAGCAAATTATATAATCTCTGATACGGTGGCTCTCAGAATTTAAACTTGCAAATTTTCATCCGAGAAATGAAAAGGAACGTCTGTGGGGGAAAGCAGAATATAGAATACAGTGCAAAAATAATGCAAACTTTTCAGAATAATTGAAGCTGTGACTGTATTCCTACACAAATACATCGTACTAAACCAAAATAATCAGAGTTTGAAAGCGCTTTTAGAAATCCGTCAACTGCAAAACAGAAAAAGTTATTCTTATTTTGTCCTCAGAGACACAATTCGCTTGCTGTGTGTCTTTTTCTCTAGATATATTCTTATCTCATATGTAAAATGTTATAGACGAACCATCTGCCCGTTTAAGAACTAGATTCAACAAATCCCGCACATTAAATACCGAATACCGCCATTACTTTGAATGAGCTCGCTGAATACTCGGTATCAAACACATGAAAGAGTAGCAAACCAGAAGGGGAATCAGATTAAATCTGAATGCGAAAAGAAAAGCTGTCCTACAGAGTTCGGAATTCTCCACTCCGTTTCAATGAGGCGAAACCAAAGATGGAATCAGAAGTATGAAACTTCGAAAACCAGATGGTTTTGGCGGAATACACCTTGAATTCCTAGCTCACTGTGGACAGTTACAGTATAAGGGCTTGCCACCTTCTTCTCAAACAACCAAAAAACCGGAAAACTTCCACACGTGCTGAAGAAAACTAAGGCATTACCCATAATGAAACCAAATAAATATTCCATAAAGGCGGATGCTACCACCAAGTAGCACCATGTATAAAAACTCCTTGTGTTTCTGATCCAAAATATACTTTTTGAAGCAATCGACCAACACGTCCCTACACAACAATTAGGATTGATACCAGGGAAAATTTATAACCATCTGTCGCTACTTGTATCGAAAATGGGTATGAGGAGAAATCTATAAGTGTAGTTGCCTTTTGGGATGTACAAGTTGCTTATGATTCTGATTGTCTAGAAGGAAACTTGAAACAAATAAGCCCTCGGTCACTATTATTTTTAGTCTTATTCACCAGCTTTCAACACTTCTAAGAGTGCCTTCATCAGAATTGAAACAAAATGGTCTATAAAATAGTTACAAATTTATGGGAAAAAACATTTTTGTATAAAAAAGTGTAAGGGCTGACTAACAATAAAAGACAGAGGCCGTACTTACAGGTCATACCTGTACAGCCACAGTCAGTCCGTTGCTACCTGTGGCTGTACAGGCACGAGCAGCACATAGTGGCTTGCATTCACGCATTCCTGACTAAAGCCCTTCTGGTCTGTTAATTAAACTACTGGCCATTAAAATTGCTACACCACGAAGATGACGTGCTACAGACGCGAAATTTAACCGACAGGAAGAAGATGCTGTGATATTCAAATTATATGCTTTTCAGACCATTCACACAAGGTTGACGACGGTGGCGACAACTACAATGTGATGACATGAAGAAAGTTTCCAACCGATTTCTCATACACAAACAGCAGTTGACCGGCGTTGCCTGGTGAAACGTTGTTGTGATGTCTCGTGTAAGGAGGAGAAATGCGTACCATCACGTTTCCGACTTCGATAAAGGTCGGATTGTAGCCTATTGTGTTTGTGGTTTATCGTATTGCGACATTGCTGCTCGCGTTGGTCGAGTTCCAATGACTGTTAACAGAATATGGAATCGGTGGGTTCAGGAGGGTCATACGGAACGCTGTGCTGGATCCCAACGGCCTCGCATAACTATCAGTCTAGATGACAGGCATCTTATCCGCATGGCTGTAACGGATCGTGCAGCCACGTCTCGATCCCTGAGTCAACAGATGGGGACGTTTGCAAGAGAACAACCATCTGCACGAAGAGTTCGACGACGTTTGCAGCAGCATGGACTATCAGGTCGGAGACCATGGCTGCGTTTAGCCTAGATGCTGCATCACAGACAGGAGAGCCTGCGATGGTTTACTCATCGACGAACCTGGGTGCACGAATGGGAAAACGTCATTTTTTCGGATGAAGCCAGGTTCTGTTTACAGCATCATGATGGTCGCATCCGTGTTTGGCGACATCGCGGTGAACGCACATTGGAAGCGTGTATTCGTCATCGCCATACAGGCGTATAACCCAGCGTGATGGTATGGGATGCCATTGGTTACACGTCTCGGTCAGCTCTTGTTCACATTGACAGCACTTTGAACAGAGGACGTTACATTGCAGATGTGTTACGACACGTGGCTGTACCATTCATTCGATCCCTGCGAAACCCTACATTTCAGTAGGATAATGCACAACCGCATGTTGCAGGTCCTGTACGGGGCTTTCTGTATACAGAAAATGTTCGACTGTTGCACTGGCCAGTACATTCTCCATATCTCTCACCAACTGAAAACGTCTGGTCAATGGTGGCCGAGCAACTGGCTCGTCACAATACCCCAGTCACTACTCTTGATGATCTGTGGTATCGTGTTGAAGCTGCATGGGCAGCTGTATCTGTACACGCCATCCTAGGTCTGTTTGACTCAATGCCCAGGGAGTATCAATGCCGTTATTACGGCGAGAGGTGGTTGTTCTGCGTACTGATTTCTCAGGATTTATGCACCCAAATTGCGTGAAAATGTAATCACATGTTCTAGTATAATATATTTGTCCAATGAATACCCGTTTATCATCTGCATTTCTTCTTGGTGTAGCAACCTTAATGGCTCGTGCTGGAATACGCTGCCGTGGTGTGGGGAAATGCCGCCGAGACTCATATACGCAGTCTCCAGAAAATAATGAGCAGGTTCCTGAGACTGACACTACATCTACCGCGTGATTTCAGCACAGCCGAACTACATCGGCTAACGGGCGGCGAGACGAGAAGATCTACCAATCCTCTCATCAGGAATCTGGGAAACCAGATACCAGATTCACTGGCGAGAGACAACGAGATGGCCGGACTTGCTACGAGAGTAGCAACGCTGCTCGGGCAGTAAGAAGAAGGGAAAGGAATAGTGTCAAGACATAAGAAATAAACCAAGACGCGATGAACAGAAAATCAAACAGAGAAAGAAGAAGGAAAACCAACTAGAACTATTAACCCTTCAACCTAACGAAGCTGCGGCTTGGAGATGACACAAAGCAACCAAATAAGTTCGGCGGCACCGTGCGGAGTGGAGCTCCGCGATGGCGCACCGTGCTTAACGCGACGCTGAAGCGAAGGGTGTGGCCCCCATCCGGCCTCCCAACCGAGGTGGACCGGCTGTTTGACCCGGAAGTCGAGGTGGCTGATTTGCTGCGACCAGAAGACGAGAGCAGAGTGGCGGACCGCCGCCCGGCGAAGCTTGCTCCATCGGCGGCCTCGTCCAACCCTCTGCTTACGACGGACCTGCCAGTGAAGAATCAGGGGGAGGAAGGAAGGGAGATGAGACGGCGTTGTGCGGCCAATGCCTCGGCAGAGGCCGCAAGTAGCGGGGGAAGTCGCCGCCCCGTTACACCGGCGGTTGCGGCGTGTCCGCTACTTACGACGTCTCGCTCCGGGAAAACGACGGATGATGAAGACGCAAAAGCTCGAGAACACGCTGATGGATCGGGTAGCTGTTATGCGACTTCGACCTCGGTCGAGGAAGCTAGTTTCGAGGAGAGTCGCCGGCTGTGAGGTAATAAATTACCGTCGGCTACACTCTGTCCGCAACCTACAGCAACCCGTTCCCAGAAAGGGAACAAGAAAAAGCAGAAGCGTACCATTACTACCGCAGGAGGCATGCTGTCGCGTTCGCTCTTTTATTCAGTGGTTTGCTATTTAACTAATTTGTAAATGATAATGATAATGATAATCTTATTTCATTACCATCAGTAATTACCAAATAATTTTTTTTCCCAGCTAAAGATTTGCCCAAGTTGCTAAAGAAATCCAAGTTAACGTTGTGTTAAAGTGTTGTCTGTAAGCTTTGTAAGTGTCACTAAATCACAGTTCATACAACTGATTCTATACAACTATTGATTACGATGGAAACAGTTATCTTCAGCAAAATGATCACTGAAACCACCGAATATCAGCCGCGCACAACTCTGACGTATGTTACCTCAAACAATATTCTTCGCAACTTGTGCGTGATTAATTTCGGCTCCATACATCATCAAGAAAAGTTTGTTATATGGATCGTGCCATGAGCGCTGTTTTTAATGAACCGATCTGATTCGAATTATTTTCATTAAAATGAGTTCGGGACCACAGGTGCACATTTATTTTTACACACTTTTATTACCTTCGGCATTTATGTCTGCAGAGTTGCGTAATTTGAATTTGCCGCTGAGATAATTGTTAAGATGGCGGCAGACAATTGTTAGACGCTTTCTATTGTTAGAGTAAATTTTCTTTTTAATAGAATAACTATTTGAAATGCTTATTAAACTTTACTTTCATATTGTGCACTATTTAGACTAATTATCATCAAGCAAACCTTTGATTTTTTCCTAAGGGAAACACAGATAAAAACGCAATGTAAATCTCTATCATCTATGGCTTCTCCCCTTGCAGCGGAAAGAAATAATTAACACAGTTAATGCTTATTGAGAGAGGAATTAAAGTTACAAATAGTTATTCACTCATATTTATGATAATAATGAACTCTGTTCTCAAGTAATAATTAACAAATAATTACAATTTCTTAACAGACCTCAGTTTGATAAGCGTCTTGCGTCCGCAACCTACAAAAGCCAACCAACAAAAAGGTATAAACAAAGGAAGACGAACGCAGATCATAAAAGGAATTTACAATTATCGTTGTCTTTGTATGATACACATCGATATGTCCAATTACATCATAAAATATTATATAAATAATTAATATTTATTATCGTTTTCACTGTTTTTTTCATATGTCGAATAGATAAAGTTTATAACTGTACGAGGCATAAATTCCTCTCGTCGCACTGTAGCTAAAATTTATCTCGTGGATGTTACAGTGCCCTCTGAAATGTCCCCTTCGAAAAATTATACGTGACTGTGCTTAAACTGACACACAATATTTTTAGCGCAACGCAATCTGACTTTCAAAAATCTCTACTAAAGAATGGCCCTGACTAACATTAACCTATACCTTTCACAAATCACTTACCTCACAAAAATCTTCGTTACTCGAAGCGAGCGCCACTACTGCCAGCTAAATAAAAGATTCAAACTACGGAAGGCACTAACTACTGATAGGCATAGTTAGCAAATGAAAGATTTTGATACAGAACAAACAATGTATTTACCTTAATAGTGTTGAAAAATCATAATATACATAGCAGTTCATAATATCCAGTATTACAAATTTCAAAACTCCGCCATCTCTCTCCTCACATCCACCACTGCTGGCGGCTCACCTCCAACTGCGCAACGCTACGCGCTGTTCACGTCCAGCTGCTGCTGCCCAACACTACAATGGCAGACAACAATGCAAACTACCCACAGACTGCCCACAGCACAGCCAGTGATTTTCATACAGAGCGCTACGTGGCGTTACCAATAAGAAAACCTAAACAGCCTACTTACACCTCCTACGCAGTAACCGCCAAGATCAAGACACCCGAAAGGGTAACATCGGCTACTGAAGACCCAGTCTTCTGGCCTGAAGTCGGGTCACGAAAGCAGATAAAAGACGTCTTCGCGGACACCGTTCAACGGACGGCCCAGTTCATGCTAGGAAACGACGGAGAGGAAGCTGAAGACGCGGAAGATATGGAGGTGGAGGAAAGTCGCACTGGGAAGCGCCCGGCTTAAACGAGTACGGAAAGCTACCGGACCCGTGCGACTCCCACAACCGCACCGACGCTGCAAAAAACGAAGAAAGGCGTCGTCAAAAGGGTGCAAAGCCCGTACGACCACTGACGCGGATAGGTTTCAAACATGCAAACGCAAGATAATTGGAAGAGCTGTACAGATGGCCACTGCCGCAGGCATGGTCGTTAAAAACTGGTTTGCTGAGCTCGAAGGGAAGGAGGAGGAGACAGCAGACCTGCAGCAGAGAACCAAAGGGCCCCCGCCACCACCCACCATGGTCAAATGGTCGGGCTCCTTCAAAAAAGTGGTACAGGCGATCGTCCCGGTCGTCAAGTACAACTTTACTACGAAGGTAGCATTCACGATATGTACAGAATCCTGACGTGAACCGCGGAAAACTACAAAAGACGTGGTCTAAACTGGATACGTACTCGTCGGAACCTACAAAGACGCTCTAAGTAGTCCTCCGCCGCCTGCCCTTTACTAAGGACCCCCAGTACCTCAAGGAGCTTCTTGAGGCCAAGGGGTACACCATAAGGACAGTATCCCGGATGAAAACGCCGAAAGATAAGGAGAACACCGCTCTTCCAGGTCTTACTGGACGACACACCGGAGCATAGTAGGGTCTTTCAAGAAACGAGAGCGCGAAGTGACAGCGGGGTCATAGTTTGTAACCTCCCCCTCACTTATCGACCTTAATGACAGTGAAAAATTAAACTGCGTGTACCTAATGGAAATTTGGGAAAGGCAATCGTCACCGAAGTTAATCTGTCGGTAAAGAGGGAAGAAAGAGTTGCATCTAAATGAAAGGAAAAATGGAAATGAAATTGGTGGAAATTAATTTTGAGAAAAGGGTAAAATTAATAAAGAAAGTAAATGTGCGGTCGTTACGTTAACAATTAATTGGCGTTAATTACATATTTGAGATTTGGGGAAAATTACGGTCGCCAGTCCTATGGACAACTACTGTAACAACTGAAAATGAAAGATTATTGCACATATAATTAGCACTAAAAGCGTGGCAACTGAAGGTTGACACGTGTTGCGTGAAAACTAAATGTTTGACAGAGGTAATAAATTTCGCTACACTCTGACATAATTTAGCAAAAGAATTAATAAAACCGGAATATTGAAAGTTAATTTAGTGACTGAGATTGACAGTGAGCTTTGTTTCTGAAGCACTACGAAAATCAGTAAAATAAGGTTAGTATTGGGCTACCTCAACAATCATTTCAAAAGCTACTTGAATCTACGCAATTTAGAAATAAGAGATTTAAGTTTGAACTTGAATTAAATGATTCTGAACAATTAACAATAGTAAAATTTAGTATATACCAAGCTGAGCTGCAGTCACAGATATGTTAAAATATGGTAACAAAACTGGCACTCTTAATTTGTGCTTGTGTAATCTAAATATTGTTACCAGCTAAGAATACCTTAACCGAACTTTAAAATTAAAGCAGTGAAATGGAATGATATTACTTTAATGCTGGCGTCTGAATTTCAACGATACTCGGGTTCATTTCGGAAAAGGAAGGGACCCTGCTTGGTAATGCAATTGGGACAATGAGCAACAAAGGTTCATGCTACGTTGCTGTAATTTTGTGATTTGAACAGTTTGAAAAGCTGAGGCCTGTCATACAGTTCTAAACCTTTACATGCTACCAGTCTTCCTTGTTGGTTGATTGAAGTTTGAAGTCGTCGATCGAGGAGGTGGCGACAGTCACTCATTGTCGCCGTCGCTGTTGCAGAAGCTGGATGTTGGCGCGCCTTCTTCTCGACACGGTCTCCAGCCGAAACGGGCTCTTGATGTGTGCTTCCCGTCCGCGACACCGTGTCAGAAACTATCATCGCAAGTCGAGCGCAATTACATGCTGCCAAACCCTGAAAGCACGGCAACTCGCGGGAGTGTCACGCAACACACCTGCTTCACCGACCTACTCCAGCCAGACTCTCTCTGCTCTGCCCGCGCTCCACGTGGCAGAGTTAACACTACCAAAGATCCTAAACGCTCTGGTTCTCCACACGACCTATCGATGTATTCGTTCGATAGCATAGTTTTCCCTAGGCAAGACCCAGCGTAAAAATACAAATAATATCTACAAAACACCCAATTATACATCGACATAAATGCATATATATATATATATATATATATATATATATATATATATATATATATATATATATATATATATATATATATATATATAGTAATACAATTACAATATATAAAGACACAGAAATGTCATATCTTGAGGTAACAAAACAAGAAGAAAAAATTATAGTACAATAGATGGAAATAGGAGGAGATGCATTTCCGGCGTTACAAGTTGAAAAACTGAGGAGGCGGAGAGGCCCGCTACAATGCTTCAACTGCCAGGGGATTGACCACCTGGCAAAATACTGCAAAATGTCCGCACTCTGCGTAAAGTGTGCTGGGGACCTATTGAGGCGGGAATGACCGCTCCCAATCAAGAAGACACGCACGAGCAGCAGCTGCAGTGAAGAACACGTCCCCAGTTTTCACAGCAGCAAAGCCTCCAAGAAAGCAGCTGCAGAAGGGCGGCAGGCGCCAGCGAGGAGAGTTCAGCCGAGAAGAAACTACGCTACTGTAGCAGCAGCGGCGACCGAGGCAGTGGCCGCCCGGGAAACGCCTGCAAGATCGGTTGTGCAACACGCCGAGCAGGCCCGCTAGACGGAGCAGCCTATCCGCCCAGCGGAAGGCGTTACCCGACCTCCACGAGAGGAGCACGAGACGGGCAGGTGTGGCGTTCGCTGTGTTATTTAGTGGTTTGGTATTTAACTAATTTGTAAATGAAAATGATAATATTATCTCATTACAGTGAGTAATTAGAAAATAATTTTTGCTTCCGGCTATATATTTGGTCAAGTTGCTAAAGAAATCCAAGTTAACGTTGTGTTAAAGTAAAATGATAATCTTATTTCATTACAGTGAGTAATTACAAAATAATTTTTTCTCCCGGCTAAAGATGTGGTCAAGTTGCTGAAGAAATCCAAGTTAACTTTGGGTTAAAGTGTTGGCTGAAAGTTGAAATTAGTACCTGCAGCCATAAGTAGTAATTATTGAATGTTCTGGCTGCGACAGCAACAGGGGCTCAGGGACCAAGAAGAGGAAATTTCTTTTCCTTTTCTGGGTAGTCGTGTGGTTCTTCGCGCTGCAGTCCGGAACCGCGGGACTGCTACGGTCGCAGGTTCGAATCCTGCCTCGGGCATGGATGTGTTTGATGTCCTTAGTTAGGTTTAAGTAGTTCTAAGTTCTAGGGGACTGATGACCTAAAATGTTAAGTCCCATAGTGCTCAGAGCCATCTGAACCATTTTTTTCTTGGTCCCTGTGCTCCCGTTGCTGTTTTTCTATAAGCTTTTCCTGTATACGTTTTTCCTTTTCCTGCTGACGCTGTCTTTCACGCTCCTGCTCTTTAATAGTAAACTTTTCAAATAATGCTGTTAGCATATACTGTATCGGTATAGTTGAGCGTTGCTAACTTCTGCCCCTTGCCCAGAAGAAATATTGTCATTAATTCCTAACTGGTTGACTGCAGGAGTGTCAGTTTGTTTTGGCAACTCCTCAGTTTTACTATCACTCGGGACATCAGTTACTAAATTATCATTCATAATTAAATTTTCTAATAATTCGACAGAAGTATGGGTAGATTGTTGTACCTCTGATGTAATTTCTGCATCATTATGCTCATTCGGCTTAGTCTGTTTCCTTTGCTTAACCATTGTATCACCAATATAGCACAACAAATATATAAATCACTGACAAGCACCAATTGACAGAAAATAATCTTGTAACTAACACATATAAACAAATAACACTATCTAAATAATTCACTCTGTGCACAAAATCTTTTGTAGAATTGCTACACTTGAAAATATTACTCTCGCAGCCAGAACATTCAGTTATTACTACTTATGGCTGCAGGTGTTAATTTCGGCCGGATACGTGGGATCGGTGCAACGTAACTGCAACAGGGCAACCAACCCCATCCTCCCACGCCCGATCCATGCATCGCCAGCGATCTGACTGTGGCCAGCCAGACGCTACCACAAGAGAAGCGAACAACACCCATGTTGCACAATCACATTATACGCCCCACCGGCTTGTATGGAACGCAAACAACATAAGGCAGCAGGAGGGCAGCTTCTACGCGACGAGGCCGTGGATGTGCGCCTCGCGCGTGAGACATGGCTACAGCTCGGCGCAAACGTGAGGGCACCCAGCTGTAGGCGCCATCGTGACGATAGACCAACAGCATGCTACTGAACTGCGGTCTACGTAAGAAGAACGCTGCGACACCACCAAATCCAGCTACCAGAGCTGACGCAACTAGAGGCAACAGGCGGTGCAGTCAGCACTTCAATGGGTCAAGTGACCCTCATAGCCGCGTACCGGAAGCCTAGAGAACTCCTACAACAGGACCTCATATACATTTACATACACTCCGAAACAGAACGAGGGAAAAATGACTGCCTATATGCCTCCGTACGAGCCCTAATCTCTCTTATCTTTGTGGTCTTTCCGCGAAATATAAGTTGGCAGCAGTAACTTGTACTGCAGTCAGCCGCAAATGCTGATTCTCTAAATTTCCTCAGTAGCGATTCACGAAAATAATGCCTCCTTTCCTCTAGAGACTCCCACCCGAGTTCCTGAAGCATTTCCGTAACACTCGCGTGATGATCAAACCTACCAGTAACGAATCTAGCAGCCCGCCTCTGAATTGCTTCTATGTCCTCCCTCAATCCCACCTGATAGGGATCCCAAACGCTCGAACAGTACTCAATAATAGGACGTACTAGTGCTTTATAAGCGGTCTCCTTTACAGATGAACCACATCTTCCCAAAATTCTACCAATGAACCGAAGACGACTATCCGCCTTCCCCAACACTGCCAGTATATGCTTCTCCCACTTCATATCGCTCTGCAATGTTACGCCCAAATATTTAATCGACGTGAATGTGTCAAGTGCTACTCTACTAATGGAGTATTCAAACATGACGGGATTCTTTTTCCTATTCATCTGCATTAATTTACATTTATCTATATTTAGAGTTACCTGCCATTCTTTACACCAATCGCAAATCCTGTCCAAGTCATTTTGTATCATCCTACAGCCACTCAACGACGACACCTTCCCGTACACCATAGCATCATCAGCAAACAGCCCCACATTACCATCCACCCTATCCAAAAGATCATTTATGTAGATAGAAAACAATAGCTGACCTACCACACTTACCTGGGGCACTACAGATGATACCCTCAGCTCCGATGAACACTCACCATCGACGACTTCGAGACGCTACTGTCAATGCGTGGCAACATCTTTATCGGCGGTGACTTCAACGCCAAGCTCCCGCAGTGGAACTCCAGGGTCACCACAACCAGCGGCAGGAGGCTTCTTACGGCGGCCACAAGTAATGACGCGATAGTTGTGGGGCCATACGACCCTACACACTATACCAAGAGATGCCGTCCTCATGTCCTGGACATCGCGATTATCAAAGGGGTGACCCATGACGCAGTCGCAAAGACATATGTGGCCCTGTCTTCAGATCACCTGCCCGTGATCTTCGATCTGAGCAAGGACGGGGCTGCACCACCTGAAGGACGCAAGACCTACTTCAACACCGACTGGAAACACTTCCGGGTGCACCTCTTTCACTTTCGCTTTATTGATACATACAAAACCCACTTTCTAACACTTCTGAGTGGGTGTATTAACACTAAACTATTTCTATTAGTTTTACAAAAGTGGTTTATTTATATGACCACACTTCCCAGCAAATAAATGAAATAATAGTATGAATCAATGAACGGCTTCTTAGCCTCTCTGGATTCCACCCAGGGAGTTGCCCGTCGGTAGCCACGTGGAGGTGGGCCGCTACTACTAGTAAAACCACTCCATTTACACCATTCTTGTATTCCCTCCACCACCATATTGCACTAAAGCTACTACAAGACAGAGACTTAAACAAACAATATATTTACATATTTGCATTTGCGCCGTAGTTCTTGAGCGCACACACGCTATTTAACCTCTCCCAAGGTAGGCTCGCTGAGCCTCCTTTGAGATTTTGTTTATCAATTTTGCGAAATTGTTAAACAATTCTCTACTTCTCAATATTTTCTCAACATTCCTCGTTTGTAGAAGCTGCCTCTCAACTAAGACAGCCTGTTCGTATATTGGACAGTCAAACACTGTATGTTGAGGAGATCCCTCGTGGGCACTACAGTCACACTCTGGTGTTGGCCTTTTCCCTGTTCGATGTAGGTACGTGGGATAGGGACCATGACCTGTAAGGAAATGAACTACGCCCGGCGAGGGCTTCATTACCTTATTCTATAGTCTTTTCCCTTACATAGGGGAGAAACCTGTGTACTCTCCGTCCCGTATTATACCTATCCCATTCTCCCCGCCAAATTTCAAGCATTCTTTCTTTAATAGCTTTAACACTTATCAGAGGAGTGCCCACAATATTTTGCACTTTATTTATGTTTTGTTTATGGAGCCAATAGAAGGCTGCCTGCACCCTTATTATGAAGTCTAATGGGCACTGACCCATGATTACCAATAGTGCATCTGTGAGACTGGTGCTGAATGCCCCAATACATCTCATCAAAACATTCCTCTGTATTTGGCTGACAGCAGCGGCAGGCCGCACCAGAGCTAACCTGTGGGCCCACGCACTGGATGCGTGCCTTACTATTGGAGCCAATATACTGTTATGATAAATACTGATTGCCTTTGACGGTAAATGGAATCGTCTTTGTCCAATTGATATTACTTTGTTGAACAGAGCTAAGGACTTAGTCGTCATTCGCTCGATATGCGGAATTAAACTCCATGTCTCATCTAGATATACCCCCAAGTAACGGGCATATCTCTGTCGCGAAACTATCTGGCCATTAATGCTGACTGTTGGTTCCCTATTTAACTTGCCTTTCAAGAGCATATATTGTGATTTCTGTGGCGCAATAGACATTTTAGCCTTCTGACACCAAACTGTTAACGAACCTAGCTTTCAAAAACTCGTTTACGGTAGAGGACTGCAGCATCACTCCCCCTTTCAATTTTCGAACAAACGAAAGGATGGCTGAAATAGTGTTTAGTGTTTCTGGGATTGTAAAACAGTTAAGATCCTTAGACGCCAGAAAGGCATCTGGCCCAGACGGTATCCCCGTAAGATTTTATGTTGACTATGCTACAAATATAGCATCATTATTATCCGTCATCTATCAGAGATCATTGGAACGGCGGAAAGTTTCACGTGACTGGAAGAAGGCCCAGGTCATAGCAATCTATAAAAAGGGTAGAACATAGGATGCACATAATTACCGGCCAATTTCACTGACATCGATTTGTTGTACAATCATGGAACATATTTTGTGTTCAGACATAATGACCTTTCTAGACTCTGAGAAGCTCGTCTGCAGAAACCAGCACGGTTTTAGGAAACAGCGGTCATGCGAGACACAGCTGGCCCTCTTTCTGCATGATACACAACAGGCTCTAGATACCGGTTCCCAGGTTGATGTCATATTTCTCTACTTTCGAAAGGCGTTAGACTCAGTTCCGCACTGTCGCTTGCTACAAAAAGCGCGCTCTTACGGCCTATCCAGTGACATATGAGGTTGGATAGTAAGTTTTCTAACAGACAGGGAGCAGTATATCGTCCTGAATGGAGTAACTTCAACAGAAACAAGAGTAACTTCAGGTGTGCCCCAGGGCAGCGTAATAAGACCTCTGCCTTTTAAGATTTACATAAACGATCTGGTTGATGGTATTGACAGCGGCCTTAGACTGTTTACTGATGATGCTGTAGTCTACAGGAAAGTAGTATCACACGAAAGTTGTGAACAAATCAATTAGGATTTGCAGAAAATAAATGCGTGGTGTAATGATTGGCAGTTATCTTTCAGTATTATTTAGTGTAACCTACTGCTTATAACAAGGCGAAAATCCCCATTAATGTATGAGTACAAAATAAATGATCAGTCTTTGGAAGCGGTAACATCAGTCAAGTATCTGGGTGAGACTATTCGAAATGATCTCAAATGGAATGATCAGATTACACAAGTAACGGCTAAGGCGAACTCTAGATTGCGGTTTATTGGTAGAATCCTGAAGTGATACAGTCCTTCAACAAAGGAAATAGCTTAGAGTACTGTTCGTCTGTATGGGACCCTTACCAGGTGGGTCTGATTCAAGAAATTGAGAAGGTCCAAAGAAGAGCGGCAAGATTCGTGACTGGTACGTTTAGCCATCGCGAGAGCGTTACAGATCTCATAGAAAGTTTGAAGTGGGACACACTTGCAGATAGACGACGCGCTAAACAGAAGGGGCTGCTCAATAAATTCCGAAATCCAATCTTCACAGAGGATGTAGAGCATATATTATTACCACCAACTTTCAAATCACGTAATGATCATCATTCAAATATAAGGGAAATGAGAGCACGTACTGAGGCGTTCAGACAGTCGTTTTTCCGTCGTGCGATCCGCGCGTGGAACAAAGGGGGGGGGGGGAATATGACTTTGGCGCGAATTGTGCCCTCCGCCACACATCGCTTGGTGGCTAGTGGAGTATATATGTAGATGCAGATGTAGATGTATACAATAGCCAGTCGCGAGCGTTCCTCAGTAACATTACGAGTGTCGGCTTCTACTAGAATTACGAGATCATGCGCATATGCAACGAAGCCCAGAACACCAGTATCTCACTGCAAGACATTCAGCAGGGTTTCCATGTTGATATCCCAAAAAAATGGGACCTCCCGCAGACCCCTGGGAACAGCCCCGTGATATTCTTTTAGTTACAACGGCTCCAGTTCTTCCATCACAGTAGGCCTCCAGACAACCATATAGCAGCTGCGGGCACCCGATCTCTATAAGGCGAGAGAAGAGAGCTGGCCACCACAGGTTATCGAAGGCCCCTCATGTGTCTATCGTTATACCCAGAACATACCTTGATGTGGCTGAGTGAACAACCCGACAAACCTCGTTGATCGCATTCTGAGTGGGGCGACCCGTTCGGAAGCCGAACCGCCTATCACTCATACCATGCAGAGCCCGGTGACCCAAGAGTCGGTCTGCCAGCAACCTGTCAAAAGCTTTGCCCATCACATCCAGGAGGCAAATAGGCCGATAAGATTTCGGCATCGTTGGATCCCTGTCAGGGCCCTTCTTGATAATTACCAATTCAGACGTTTTCCATTTAAGTGGATAGTAGCCCTTCTGTAGACAGATGTTGTAAGTACGACTTAGTGACTGGGCGACCAAGTGTGCAAGTCCCTGTAAAATCTCCGCAGGGATTCCGTCAGGACCAGGTGCCTTCTTTCTTGAGGAGGTGTAGATGGCTGCTTCAACCTCCTCTGCAGAGAAAGGGTAAACATTTATGTCATTGACATAGTGATTCGAGAGCGCTTGACGTATTTCCCGCTGCTCGTGCGAATCCTGCTCTTCTATGTTATCTGGCAGCAGCGTATCCAACAACAGTCTTCCTGTTTGTTTCCAATCCCTGGTCGTGCCACCATCCCCGGCACGTAGTGTGGACAACATCATTGGTGATCTAAATTTCTCCAATACAATTTTGTAAGTAACTCCTCAAGGGCCTGTTCCAAGCTGATAATTCACAGATCTTTCCCAGGACTGGAGCCTTATACTACCCAACTGATCCTTGTATCTCTGCTTGAGACGACGGTAAATACGCAGGTGAGATTGTCGTTCGTCGTGGGCAAAGCTTCTTTGATAGTTGCTTCGCGCCCTCCTAACCGACCGCTTCAGCACAGTCAGTTCAGGGGTCGACGGGGTAGACTCCCTGCAGATGTATCTCGCAATTCGTGGTACAGCCCTTGTGATAGCTGTCTGCATAGACCTCACAAGCTCCTCCACAGTTTCATCAATGTTCTCTATGTCCTCTGTGAACTCTGGAGGACTGAACACCTGCACGAGTCGGTCCCAGTCTGTCCGAGCAGAATTAAACCGTTCCACCCACTCACCTTGCACAACTGCCAGGGTTGTCGCTATTTCAAATGTTATGCAGTTGTGATGACTGACGGTTACATGTCCTGTTACTTGCCAGTTATGGACGTGAGGTGCTTCCCTCTCGCTTGCAAGTGTCACATTAATATTCGACGTTGCACTCGCCCTCCCTGAATAGGTTGGGGGTACCCCGGCAAGATCAGCAAATGCATGTGCATTTCCATTATCAAATTAACAAGCTCTGCAGCCCTAACGTGCTGCACATCACTATGCCAGAGTGGTGTAACCTCCCCCTCACTTATCGACCTTAATGAGAGTAAAAATTAAACCGCATGTACCTAATGGAAATTTGGGAAAAGCAATCATCACCGAAGTTAATCTGCCGGTAAAGAGGGAGGACAGGCTTACATCTAAATGAAAGGAAAAATGCAAATGAAACTAGTGGAAATTAATTTTGGAAAGGCGTAAAGTTAATAAAGAAAGTAAATGTATGGTCGTTACGTTACAATTAACTGACGTTAATTAGATATTTGAGATTTGAAGAAAATTACGGTCGTCAGTCCTATGGACAACTACTATAATAACTGAAAAAGAAAGGTTAATGCACATATAATGAGCACTAAAAGCGTGGCAACTGAAGGTTGACACGTGTTGTGTGAAAACTGAATGTTTGTTAGAAGTAGTAAATTTCGCTACACTCCGACTTAATTTAGCTAAAGAATTAATAAAACCGGAAAATTGAAAGTTAATTCAGCGGCTGATATTAATAGTGAACTTTGTTTCTGAAGCACTACGAAATTCAATAAAATAAGGTTAGTATTGGCCTACCTCAACAAACATTTCAAAAGCTACCTGAATCTATGTAATTTATAAATAAGAGATTTAACTTTGGACTTGTATTAAATGATTCTGAACAATTAACAATAGTAAAATTTAGTACGTACCGAGCTCAGCTGCAGTCACAGGTAAGCTAAAAAATGGTAACAAAACTCGCACTCTTAATTTGTGCTTGTGTAATCTAAATATTGTAGCAAGCTATGAATACCTTAACTGAACTTTGAAATTAAATTACTTGTAAGTACTGCATCTTTTCCAGTCAGTACACACGTATATTTTATTAATGAACTATATACCTAATATGTTTTAGAACAGTTAGTCTAATTCTGAAGACGACGCTCATACACTCCTGGAAATTGAAATAAGAACACCGTGAATTCATTGTCTCAGGAAGGGGAAACTTTATTGACACATTCCTGGGGTCAGATACATCACATGATCACACTGACAGAACCACAGGCACATAGACACAGGCAACAGAGCATGCACAATGTCGGCACTAGTATAGTGTATATCCACCTTTCGCAGCAATGCAGGCTGCTATTCTCCCATGGAGACGATCGTAGAGATGCTGGATGTAGTCCTGTGGAACCGCTTGCCATGCCATTTCCACCTGGCGCCTCAGTTGGACCAGCGTCCGTGCTGGACGTGCAGACCGCGTGAGACGACGCTTCATCCAGTCCCAAACATGCTCAATGGGGGACAGATCCGGAGATCTTGCTGGCCAGGGTAGTTGACTTACACCTTCTAGAGCACGTTGGGTGGCACGGGATACATGCGGACGTGCATTGTCCTGTTGGAACAGCAAGTTCCCTTGCCGGTCTAGGAATGGTAGAACGATGGGTTCGATGACGGTTTGGATGTACCGTGCACTATTCAGTGTCCCCTCGACGATCACCAGTGGTGTACGGCCAGTGTAGGAGATCGCTCCCCACACCATGATGCCGGGTGTTGGCCCTGTGTGCCTCGGTCGTATGCAGTCCTGATTGTGGCGCTCACCTGCACGGCGCCAAACACGCATACGACCATCATTGGCACCAAGGCAGAAGCGACTCTCATCGCTGAAGACGACACGTCTCCATTCGTCCCTCCATTCACGCCTGTCGCGGCACCACTGGAGGCGGGCTGCACGATGTTGGGGCGTGAGCGGAAGACGGCCTAACGGTGTGCGGGACCGTAGCCCAGCTTCATGGAGACGGTTGCGAATGGTCCTCGCCGATACCCCAGGAGCAACAGTGTCCCTAATTTGCTGGGAAGTGGCGGTGCGGTCCCCTACGGCACTGCGTAGGATCCTACGGTCTTGGCGTGCATCCGTGCGTCGCTGCGGTCCGGTCCCAGGTCGACGGGCACGTGCACCTTCCGCCGACCACTGGCGACAACATCGATGTACTGTGGAGACCTCATGCCCCACGTGTTGAGCAATTCGGCGGTACGTCCACCAGGCCTCCCGCATGCCCACTATACGCCCTCGCTCAAAGTCCGTCAACTGCACATACGGTTCACGTCCACGCTGTCGCGGCATGCTACCAGTGTTAAAGACTGCGATGGAGCTCCGTATGCCACGGCAAACTGGCTGACACTGACGGCGGCGGTGCACAAATGCTGCGCAGCTAGCGCCATTCGACGGCCAACACCGCGATTCCTGGTGTGTCCGCTGTGCCGTGCGTGTGATCATTGCTTGTACAGCCCTCTCGCAGTGTCCGGAGCAAGTATGGTGGGTCTGACACACCGGTGTCAATGTGTTCTTTTTTCCATTTCCAGGAGTGTAGTAGCGTCGAAACCTGGTCAATTTTGACTTAATATTTGTGACCGAGGGCTTATTTGTTCCAATATAAAATCGAATGATATTACTTTTGATGCTGGCGTTTCAATTTCAACGACACTCGACTTGATTTCGGAAAAGGAAGGGACCGTGCTTGGTAATGGAATTGGGTTATTGAGCAACTAAGGTTCATGCTAAGTTGCTGTATTTTAGTGATGCTAATGGAATAGTTTGAAAAGCTGAGGTCTGCCATACAGTTCTAAAACTTTACGTGCTTACAGTCTTCCTTGTTGGTTGACTGAAGGTTTGAAGGCGTCGATCGAGGAGGTGGCGACAGTCACTCATTGTCGGTCGTAGCTGTTGCAGAAGCTGGGTGTTGACGCGCCTTCTTCTTGACACGGTCATGTAGCGAAACAGGTTCTTGATGTGTGCCAGCTAATGTTTCCCGTCCGCGACACCGTGTCAGAAACTGTCATAGCAAGTTGAGCGCAATTACTTGCTGCCAAACCCCGGATGCGTGGCAACTCGCGGGAGCGTCACACAACACACCTGCTCCACTGCCCTACTCCAGCCAGACTCCGCTCTGCCCGCACTCCACGTGGCAGAGTTAACACTACCCAAGATCCTAAACACTTTGGTTCTCCACACGACCTATCGATGTAATCGTTCGATAGCATAGTTTTCCCTAGGCAAGACCCAGCGTAAAAATGCAAATAATATTTACAAAACAAACCAATGATACATCGACATAAATGCATAAACATATGAATATACAAATAGTAAAACAATTACAATATATAAAGACACAGAAATCTCATATCTTCAGGTAACAAAATAAGGAAAAAAATTTTAGTACAGTAGATGGAAATAGGAGGATATGCATTTCCGGCGTTACAGTGGGGATTTGGCATTAGCATCCATAGCTACAATTATAGCCTGCCCGGCTAAAATTCTTAATATCCAATGGAACTGATCAATATAAATCTTTATGTCATGCCTGAATTGACAGTAAACATTACAATGTATTAACTGTAAGACAACAAATTAAGATGTACAACTGTAATGTGCTCGGTATAGAATTGACTTATTTTCGTAGTTTTTATAGTTTTGTTCAATATTATTATTGCACTCATCGGGAAACAATTGTGCTGTTGCGGGAAAACCAGGGACTCGAGCCGCACACGAGTTCGGTTCTTGTATCATTAGGACATATATTCGATCTTCTTCTGCAAGTTTCCTTAGTTCATGTGCAACCATCTGGCTGCGCATTGCATTGACCTGTACCATTTTAAAAATCGCGACAATCGGTTCTTTGTATGAGTCTATCTAGAAACATTTTGTAGGTTGGAAAATCTTTAGGTCCACCACACTTGCGGCCCCTTTTACTGCATGGTACGTATACGGCCGCTTTGTCCTTATTAGGACAGTCTTTCCTAGTACGTCCAGACAGACCACAGTGGCCGCATATGATATTGGGTTCCGCACAATACTTTTTAGTGTGACTAATATCCTGGCATCTGGTACAACGTGGTACTGCCAGGTAGTCTTTAATGTACAGTGCACAGTAGCCAACATACAACCGGCGAGGTCTCGTTAGTCTTTCCACTAGTTAGGTGAGACTTCCACCACATGGTGAACTGTCAACTTCTCACGGCGACCTACTTTAAAACGTAACTTAAACTGTTCATCAGATTCTCCTCTCGTAATTGACATATGAAAATTTTGCGTGCATATTGTGTCTATCAAGCTGTCCGCTGTCATGAATGTAGGAACGTCATACAAACACATCAATGGTCGACGCTTACGTCGAGGTTCACACTTAACTTTGTTACTTAACTGTTGATTACTTAGGAACTTTTCGCTGTCCCCTTGTGAGGCCGTTTGTAATATCAGCACATTCTTCGCAGTGCGAACACTGTTGATCTTTATTTTATCTTTCTTGGGATGAACCCACTTCTCAAAAGCTGACTTTGCAGTCTTAATGTCCTCGCCAGGTTTAGCTTTTTTTGTTGTAACTGCGACCAGGACGGTCGCGGGGTTCAAATGACGGAAAGCGCGGCGGGACCCACGGAGAGGCCCGCGAACAACACAACGGAGGAGGACGGACGCTACCAACGAAGGACAGACCGAACAACAACAAGATCGAACAACGGAGTCACAAGGAATCCTAACAAACACGTCCACTCGTACACATAACAAGTAAGTAAGTCAGCTGTCTAATGCGAGGTGATGTGTCCACCGACGTACGCGAGATATGACTGGCTGGCTGAGCTTTTATTTTTCTTTATTATTATTTTTAAACCTGTTTACAGGCAGGCCTGCAGCAGCATACTACGCCGCTCTTTGGCCTCAGAGAAACACAAAGACACAAATGAAGACAAGTAGAGAAAAAAAAGATGGTGGACATATAAACGGAGACAAGCACTTTTTAAAATACACGGTGCCGTTCACGGGCGTAGAGTCCAAGATAAAATTGTGCAGACACTTCAACACATACAGAGATGAAAATTGTCACACGTGAACGTAGGGACACAGAACGAATAAGACTGATCCACTTAAGCACAAAACGACGGAACACACAGAAACACGAGGCGTTTATTTCCGGCGCGCGAATGTTCACTAACGGTGTACGAGTCTGGGGACCTGCCAAGAGAGGAGGAGGGGGGTTGGGAGAGGGAGAGGGGAGAGCAGATGCCATGGGCAGGGGAGATAGGGGGAAGGGAGGAAGGGGGAGGGGAAAGCCCAGGGGTAGAGGGGTGGAGGAAGGGGCGGGGGAGAAAGAAAGAGAAGGTAGGACACAGGAAGTGGGGGGGGGGGGGGGAATCAAAGTTGACTGGCTGAGCGAGAGGCAGGCGCTTAAGTACTCTATCGGGGGCTCTGCTATTGGCCGCTGGAACCACGTGTTCCACTGTGGCGCCCTCACACTAAAAGCGGGCCAGGAGGTGGGCCCCGCCACAGCTTACGGCGCGATGGTGCAGAGACCTTTTGGGGTCTTCGACGTCCATGACGTCTGGCGCGGATTCAAATTCCGAGGCGCGCGGTACCAGATGTATGAACACTGTAGGCATTACTTTCCTAATGTTCTCTTGTATTGTTTCTTTTGCTGTCGGTGCCTCAGCCATTGGGGCTCTCGCAACTGCAGTGAAAGTCCGAGCCGGTTGACTTCTGATTCTTTCATTTTCTTTCTCTAATTCGGTTGCCCTACCTTCTAACTGAGAGTGGGCAATTGCCCATTTGTCTACAGAGTCTCTTATATGACTGACAGCGTAATTGCTTAACTTTCCATTCTTAATGCTCGAGTCCAACAGTCTCAAGAACCTCGATTGTCGTTCAGCGACAGAAATGTTCACTTCGTTTGGCACTTCGCCAGCGTCAAGCACATTATCACTCTTTAGATTGTCCGCCATCATGGTATACATAAAAGAGTGAAAAAATTTAGGCCCATCTCTTACTCCAGACCGGCCTCTCTGCCATGGGGGGAGACTATGTGCAGCTCGCTCACCGGTCCCGCCCCTTGACCAACAGCTATCAATATCTGAGCTGCTAGGTTTAGCACGCCGTTAGTACAGAGCACTAGCCCTTTTCAACAGCTGCATCAGCGAAGTTTTCACCGGCTCCCTCATCGGCGAATGCCACCCTCATTCCAGGAGAGTGGATTCACTCTCCGTCCTTCGCCCACTACTAGGCCAAGTTCCCACCAGAGGGCAACCTGTCAGAGGCGCTCGCCGCGGTGCCGGATCCTGATGTGGATGGCGTGGACACCACACTCGCAGCGTTCACGCATCTCGCGATCAGCGTGGCTGGTGCAGCAACGCAGCACTGTAACACTTCTGGTACTAAATGTAACTGAGTTTTCTCTTTTGATGCTAGTCAATTGTCAGGATGAGCATTCTAAAGCATTATGTCAGTGTGAAAATACTAGATAAAGTAATTTTTCTCTCTTAACAACATGTGGGCACGGTAGGTTGTTCCTTGGCTCGGGTATGAGGTAGAATGAAACAGCATTTTCACATAAGATAACTTTTATTGAAAGTTTCGTACAACTGTGTCTTACTGGATGTTCTGGTTCGGAGAACGGCAGCTGTGTCGTTTGCGAAGCCTTCTGCTTCGACAGCGGTGGCGGCGTCTGACTACGCGTAGCGGTGTGTATCTCGTGTCGCCGTCTCGCCCAGCTGACTGAAGACACGCAGCGCGAGGTGGCCCGTTTAATTATGGCGAGTGAAGTCGTGCATCGGATGGTGATACCTTGGATGTGGCGTCCCAGTGTTTCTCTTCTCTAAGTGGCTGCGTGTGCTGTGCGTCGGCCAGCGGAGCGGCGCGGCGGGGGAAGCCCAGTGTCCCGGACTCGAACAACGGACTCCAGCTTGCCAGTCTTCGGCTGTCAGATCTTCATCACCAGCTCACAGGTGACTGCTGATGTGAGGCCGTCTCCTTCCCGTCCTCACGAGTCACCCGGGTACGTAAAAATCAGACTTCAAATACCTTTTAACTTCTGTCTTCTGGCGCCGAGGTTGCTGCTTGCTATTCCATTACAGTGGCGGACTTGGTGCGTCTGTGCATGATGCAGTCTCTTCTTGCATGACGGTCTTCAGCACTGAAACTGACTGAAAGCTACTGCTACTCTTCTCTTCTTCCTTCTTCTTCCTCTCTCGTCTCCCGTCTGTCGGGCCCACTGCGTCTCGCGTATTTATTCACTTCAGTGTACGGGAGGTGAACGACTTCACGGTCATTGCCTCTTCTGTCACGTTGAGAAGCTTCTCGAAGAATCTCCTTAACGTCGGTCATTGGCTCTTGGAATGTAGGCGAGGGCCTTTGCTCACATGCGACAACTGAGAAACACGTGAGCCGGTCGGGCGATGCCCTGACGTCTGAATCGACAGCGCCCGCTTATGTGGAACTTGCTGACTTCACGGTCATTGCCTCTTCTGTTCTGCTGTTCTGCCCGCTGTTTGCCAGTATGTAACTCTCTAAACTAAACCAATTTTTTCATTTATATTCTAATTTCTACTTCACTTTGATTTCACTAATTTATTTACTTAAGTACCACTCAACAGCACAGACGTAAGAAACCGCAGGATTTCTCCCGCCAGCTACCGCCGGACATCCTGCAGATGATGGAGAAGAGCCAGCTGCTGCGAGAGTGGCACGTCACTCGCCAGGCGGTGACGAAAGACCGGATCAACCGAAAGCGCCGCGCCATACAGTACGTGATAGCGGAACACGGGACCAGGGACTGGGCTGGGAGGATAGCGACCCTGAACATCGCAGACGGCGCTGCTTGGCAAGCAACCGAGCAGTTCCTACGCAGGAGGCAACGAGTCCCGCCAAAACACGTCGGACAGCGTGAAGTGGCCGAGCCTGACGCCAGAGCTGGGGTACTGGCCGATTCCTTCGATCCCAACTTCACCCTAGTTGAAGAAGAAGTAGATAAGGACCACATCCGAATGGTGGAAGATAGGCTCCGCGGCAGAAGACCCTGAGGACTTCACCGAACCCACAACGGAAGAAGAGGTTCAACGGGAGCTATTGCACCTCGACCCGAGCAATGCCGGTGGGTGCGATAACGTCGGCGGCGCAAAATATTGCTCCAGAAGTTGGACCATTACGGAATACGGGGAATGATACGTTGTGGAATAGGAAAACTTAACCAAAACGTAAGGTAAGCAGAGCTCAAAGGCTGCTGGGAGTGAAAGCGTAGACCCAAATGAGGTTACAGTTTCAAACACAATCCAATTTTTTTAAACATTAAAAAACACTTCTTCACTGGTACACACACACACACACACACACACACACACACACACACACATATATATATATATATATATATATATATATATATATATATATATATATATATATATATATATATATAGGAGGCAATGAGAACAATTACGATACGTATTCAGAGTGCAAAAATCTTATGGCTTCCTGTTCTCAGCATTATTCAACCTTCAGCTCTAAGATGACCATACGCTAACCTCTAGGTCTAGGACAACATTCAGAAGAATCCCCAGCTATCCATTCATTGTGAAATTGCACAAGCAGAGTACTCATTCTCCTAATCAACAAAACCTTATTTGATCCACTTTCAGAGTGAAGGATTGCCTCCACCCAGACGGGCCACCGACGCCCCCCGCCAACGCAAGGGAGAGCATGTCGTCCCTGATGGATGTGGAGACGTCTACTCTCCCTCGCGAAGAGGAGGACGAGCTGCAAACACACGACCAGGGAACGCACATCGAGACACCTCCACTTGCTACGCCGGTGTATGCATGCTTGCCGCTCCCTACTGGGCGCAGCGTGCAACCCGTGCTGCAGAAGGTAGCCGTGTATCTTCGTGACGGGTCATACCCAGCGCCAAGATAGCACCTACCCACTCACTCCTACCCAAAGACCCAAACCTCTCCTTCCTCACAAGCCTTACGAACCGGTCAGGCATCATACGGTTCTCCGGTCCCTCGTTTCGAGGAAGAACCTCAGACTAATCAATAGTCACCCCATCTCCACACCCTCTGTCTGGGAACACATTTTTTGTGGTCTCAGCCACTTGCGCTGGGGCGGGGGAGTCCCGATGGAGTCAGTGTGAGCCCCATCCACCCGGCCCTCTCCCAGGTGACTGTACCTACGCTCTCTCCGAGGCAATGGTCACATTCCTCAGAAAACAGCCCGACATTCCAATTGGACACCGTCTCCCAAGAAAATTCCTACCATGAGTTCCCCTACTCCCACCCCATAGGTGTTGCAGGAATAGCGACAACCGCTTACCCTGTCCCTACACGAGTTCTGGATCACTCGTTATCATAGTGCAGTGCAGCGTTGCGTTCGGTGTCCTTAGTTAGCTGACAAGCAGCAACACCTGCTGTTCGCCACCACGGTGCCACGCAAGACACAGGGATTGACACAGCAGTCATGGTTAGTCCGATGACACCATAGTCGAATCGTCAAGGCAACCACACCGTCAAGAAATCCACTACCATACCACCCAACGCCGGTAGGAGCAGCGCTGAAACTACCCACACCTCGGCATCATGGCATCACGTTGACAGACGAGCGTGCGAGAGAGCGCGTTCCATTCATTCCAGTCGGCTGGCCGATATAGTTTAAGTCGGCGCATGAACCGTGGCCAGTAGCACGCTTTTCCAGATACTGTTGTGCCGGTTAAGTCTGAGGGGCGGACACGGCAGCCCTTTCCCTCGCTACACTACTAAGACTCTGTTACACGTCTGGCCGGAGTATTATTGCCTCAATATTTAGTGTCGGTCTTTCGGAATGCTTCACATCCGCGATGGCTGACGCCGTGCTTTGGCACACAGGTGCAGCACTTCGACGTCTCCTGTTGCTTTGCGGTGCAAGTACGAATTTCATCCGGCCCAGGGTATTTCATGCATTCGGGCGGCGTGGTGCAGAATCTTTCGACATGGTTTATGCCCTGACGCCCTGACACCGAAAACATTGTGCCTGTTGACCCTACCGCGAAACAACTTCCATACTTGAATACCGGTAATATCCGCAACGCTTTCCAGGTGGAATATTTTACTTTTCTCCACTTTCTCCACTAGTATCACCGTGATTACTGGACTTTGGTCGCTCTTTCGGGGCGTCTTCTTACGAGAGACCGCCCTGATGCCAAATCACAGGTTCTCAAGCTCTTCTTCGAGGTAAGCTGGGTCCATTTTGAAAGGCAGTTTGCGAAGGACTACCTTGAGTAATTTTAGTGCCTCAGACGGGTGCGTGTAGTATGTCAGATCGTGGTCCTTTTCCGAAGCCATTACCCCACCTTATTCTTCTTTCGATTTCACAGCGAGGTTGTACGCTTCTCGACCCGCTGTTTTAATCGAAACGGAAGGCTCTGACATTACCGCGCTCTATTTGAGAGTTTCTGGAAACTTTTAAAATTGCATGACAATGG
Source organism: Schistocerca cancellata (assembly GCF_023864275.1). Lineage (NCBI taxonomy): Eukaryota > Metazoa > Arthropoda > Insecta > Orthoptera > Acrididae > Schistocerca > Schistocerca cancellata. The sequence goes on along the minus strand of NW_026046765.1, from coordinate 2,726,189 downwards.
GAGGAGGTGCGGCCGTCTTTGCTCTACTTAACAGGAAAATACGCGACTAACTCAATGAGGCAATGAGAACAATTACGATACGTATTCAGAGTGCAAAAATCTTATGGCTTCCTGTTCTCGGCATTATTCAACCTTCAGCTCTAAGATGACCATACGCTAACCTGTAGGTCTAGGACAACATTCAGAAGAATCCCCAGCTATCCATTCATTGTGATATTGCACAAGCAGAGTACTCACGCTACTAATCAATAAAACCTTATTTGATCCACTTTCAGAGTGAAGGATTCATGGAAAATCTAATTCGAGCAGTCATCAATAGCCAATAAACAACATTTAGAACTCTTTCATGAAGATACAAGGAATCAATGGCCCCAGACGTCAATGGAGGATCATGAAACGGAATCGAACAGGGCAAGTCCGTTATTATTATCTAAACCACAAGTGTCGATGGGCTAGTTTTGCAAATTCCGATAGTGGTGCATCCTTAAAGTCAATCCACCATGTCGTTACTCACCGTTCTCTTTGAGAGTGCAAATAAACGATAACGGACATTCACTGCACGTTGGATGGAGCGATCGAATGGAATAGGGAAATAGATCTGAAAATTTAAGATAGTTGGAACTGGTAGCTATACACTTTGCCCACTAACGTGGTACATATGCATGCGTTTTTATCAAACGACAAGAAAATAAATATCCATTAAATCTATCTCCAGAACCACTGACTATAGTGGAAAACAATAATACCAACAAATAATATTAAGAATGACTTTCTTCTGCACATCCAATGCTCGTAACTTCATAGGCCGACGTATTGAAGTTCTTTTAACAGTATTCCTGATTACTTGTGAGAAGGAATCCTCTGATTCCGCACGTGTCGTGGCTTCTATTGGATTATTTCACAGTAACAAGTAATTAATGTCCTGAATACGACCAACTCCCCAGTTTAGTGCATACATGAAAACTTTGCAGAATGAGATTTTCACTCTGCAGCGGAGTGTGCACTGATATGAAACTTCCTTGTAGATTAAAACTGTGTACCGGACTGAGACTCGAACTCGGGACCCCTTGCCTTTCGCGAGCAAATGCTCTACCAAGCGAGCAACCCAAGTACAACTCACGACCCGTCCCCACAACTTCAGTTCAGCCAGTACCTCGTTCCCTACGTCCCAAACTTCGCAGAAGCTCTTCTGCGAATCTTGCAGAACTAGCACTCCTGGAAGACAGGATATTGCGGAGGCATGGCTTAGCCACAGCCTAGGGTATGTTTCCAGAATGATATTTTCACGCTGCAGCGGAGTGTGCGCTGATATGAGGATCGCAGAAGAGCTTCTGTGAAGTTTGAAAGGTAAGAGACGAGGTAAACGCAGAATTGAAGTTGTGAGGGCGGGCCGTGAGTCGTGCTTGAGTAGCTCAGATGGTAGAGCACTTCCTGGCGAAAGGCAAAGTTCCCGAGTTCGAGTCTTGGTCCGGCACATAGTTTTAACCTGCTAAGAAGTTTCATGCAAACTTTGCCTCGTAAGCATTAACTAGATACACCATTAACTGTGTAAGCACTTAGACAGACTCATACATAACTGTGCCCTAGAACTTACATTATTTAGTGGATGGTACCTACAGTAGCACTGTCGTTTCCACCGTTTCGTGTTACACTTACGAACGTTGCTCGCGAAGAACAGCTGTTACTAATCCAACCTTTCTTCTAGATTTTGTCTAATTTCAGTGTCGTGAATGCTTCACGAGATATCTGTGGGAGAAACTACTATTTGACATCTTTCTTCTTGGATGGTGGGTTCTCGGGGTTTAAACAGTGAAATACCTCTCTTGTAGAGGCTGCCTGTGGATTTGGATAATAATCTGTATGACAGGGTCGCACTTGCGTACTGACGAATCATGTTGCTCTTCTTTGTATCTACTCTGTACCCACTATTATTCCTGTCAGGAAATATTCAAAACCTGTAGAATGAAACTGGGGATTCTTGCAATCAATCTATATCTGGTGTCTTACGTTCCTACAATTACTTCCTTATGATAGTTTAACTTTAAATGGTTTCTGTCGCGTACTATCGGTATTTTACGGCTGTGACTGTTTCCCATGACCCTTCGACCAGTTACAACAATGGCTAAGTGGCTATTACTGCGCAATACGTCTGAGGTACTGTATTTTGAGGCTGGTATTCCTGCATTTCCCTATTATTTCCTGCCGCTCTGAGACCTACATGTAGTAGCAGAATACCAAACCCTTTTGCATCATCCGAAGTAATCCACAGATCATTAAACTGACCCTTTACTACTTCTTTCGGGTACGCCCGAAGTTACTTTTGCGTCTGACAAAGCCGCCGTGTGACGAGAGGCAGGTTAAGGTGTATTTACAACGAACTTCTCAGTCCAGTCATAAACTATGGTCGATTTTCTGCAAGCTTGTTAACTAGGTCACAGTGCGGAACTGAATCGAATATCATCCGAAAGTCAAGGGACACGGCGTAAATCTGGGAGCCTCTAATATTAGCATTCTGCTGTTAGTGGCATTCATTTTGATGACAATGGGAGATTTTCGTTCACCAGAAAGACTTAACACGCGAGCTTAATACACATTCCACAATTTATCAATAGATTCACATCAGCGACCTGGGCCAATAATTATTCGTATCCTTTCGATGACGCTACTTGGAAACGAAAAAAACTATACATTTTTCCAACCGTTAGCAACGCTTTGCTTTCTAATTGCACTCGGCTATTTTCGAAAAAGAAGTTTTTAGCAACCACTCCCTGTCCATGTCACATGTATTAATGACGTGAATTCTATAGCTGACAAATTGAAATCACCTCCATTCACACAGCGTGAAAGGAAATTCAAGCGTAATATTCTTGAATTTTTTTCAAGAATCATCTGACAAAAAATTCACGGGGCCAGGTCGTCTCTAAAACCTTCTAATTACCATGTTTGATCCACGTTTAATGCCTACTACCAACCAGTTTATTTCGCATTTAAAGGAAGTCACATATTCTTTAGCTGCTATGAAACTCTTTGCTGCAACACACACACGAATACCATTGACATCTAGCCTTCCCTACATGTACAGCTGCCCATGCAGCTTCAACACGATACCACAGTTCATCAAAAGTGACTGGCGTATTGTGACGAGCCAGTTGCTCCGCCGCCATTGACCAGACGTTTCCAGTTGGTTAGAGATCTGGAGAATGTGCTGGCCAGGGCAGCAGTCGAACATTTTCTGTGTCCAGAAAGGCCCGTACAGGACCTGCAACATGCGGTCGTGCATTATCCTGCTGAAATGTAGGGTTTCGCAGGGATCGAATGATCAGTAGAGCCACTGGTCGTAAGACATCTGAAATGTAACGTCCACTGTTCAAAGTGACCGAGACGTGTAACCAATGGTACCCCATACCATCACGCTGTTAACTACTGCTTGTGTATGAGAAATCGGTTGGAAACTTTCCTCATGTCAGCACCTTGCACGTGTCGCCACCGGCGCCAACCTTGTGTGAATGCTCTGAAAAGCTAATCATTTGCATATCAGAGCATCTCCTTCCTGTCGGTTAAATTTCGCGTCTGTAGCACGTCATCTTCGTGGTGTAGCAATTTTTGTGGCCAGTAGTGCATGTTCTCTTTATCTAAATTTGGGTTATCTATTCCTCTCTCACAGCACCCACTTTATCAAATAAAATCACCTATCTTCTGTCTGATTAGCAATGCCCTGTGAGTAGTGCATACAAAATTTGTTGAGATAAAGCCTACAATTCTCTACCTCAATATGGAATTCTGAGATTGACCTTCGGAGAATTGTGTCAGCCTATGGTTTAATTACTTTACTATCCTCCAAATCAGAGTACAGCATTCAGTTCTGCAAACGAAGCTTTAAGTCATGATTTTTGATGATACCTTGGTTGCTACTCTATCTACCTTCATCTCTACACCCTATCATGTGAAGGAGCGGAGGATGGGCTGCATCTCGTGCTGGAAACAGGCTTCCGTCGTACCTTTATGAGGTACGAACTGCAACAGACTGCACACGATGCGCTCACCGGGCACCATCAGAGCCCCCTTCGAATATCGAAGACACACCCCGGTAAAGGTATTGAGTGTACGCTGGTCTTTATTTTCGAGCTGACAATATTTTCCTCCATGGGTTCCATTATGCACCTAACGTTGGAGATCCATTTTATCAAGTGCCCTGTCAAATAATTCGGCCATAGTACGCAATGTTGAGGCGTGCCAGCTACTTTATGAGTACTTTCTGCAATGGGCAGCTGTTTGTACCAATTGCAGGAGGAGCGTTTACGGTGCAACCTTGCTGCAGACACATGGCTGCCCACCTTGAGCCTTTACTCTGCAGCTGGTCACATTGCCTGTTGAGTGGATTACTTGCAGCGGTGTGAAGAGAGAACGAAATGGATCGTCTGACGACGGTAACATTGGTCCGTTCGCGACAAAGAATGGTTACGCACGAGGAGAAATACGATGACGTACAGACTGCACCCTTTGAATATAGAACGTCGACACTGTAGGCGCTGTCAGGTTCTGATTATCTGGAGCACTTTTTTTCAGGCACTTGCTAATGTCGCAATACATTTTACAACTTACCTTAACTGTTATTGAATCGGAAATAGTTAAAACGTTTGAAGATTCTTCCAGTATCACTAATGCAATCTCTGCAGAAGTCCAGTTCGTCAATATATTCACTCTGCGGTAATATTTAGCCAGTTTTTTTTTTCATATTCATCTAATGTCGTACATTTCGAACGTGTTAACTTTTGTCCTTTTATTTTACAAAGAAACAATGATAAATTACTATAAAATACTATAAGCATCAAGTGGTGGTGATGATCTGTATGCCTCTGGTCCATAAATATAAGTACCTTTTGAAGTCCTCTCTTGTAGATCTCACTTCTTAATCTCGTAAGATCACAACCAACCCTGCTGGCTAAATAAGGTGGTTTGATTGGTTTTTGTTGTTGTTGTTGTTGTGGTCTTCAGTCCTGAGACTGGTTTGATGCAGCTCTCCATGCTACTCTATCCTGAGCAAGCTTTTTCATCTCCCAGTACCTACTGCAACGTACATCCTTCTGAATCTGCTTAGTATATTCATCTCTTGGTCTCCCCCTACGATTTTTACCCTCCACGCTGCCCTCCAATACTAAATTGGTGATCCCTTGATGCCTCAGAACATGTCCTACCAACCGATCCCTTCTTCTGGTCCAGTTGTGCCACAAACTTCTCTTCTCCCCAATCCTACTCAATACTTCCTCATTAGTTATGTGATCCACCCATCTAATCTTCAGCATTCTTCTGTAGCACCACATTGTCCAAACTATTTATCGTCCATGTCTCACTTCCATACAAGCCTACACTCCATACAAATACTTTCAGAAATGACTTCCTGACACTTAAATCTATACTCGATGTTAACAAATTTCTCTTCTTCAGAAACGCTTTCCTTGCCATTGCCAGTCTACATTTTATATCCTCTCTACTTCGACCATCATCAGTTATTTTGCTCCCCAAATAGCAAAACTCCTTTACTACTTTAAGTGTCTCATTTCCTAATCTAATACCCTCAACACCACCTGACTTAATTCGACTACATTCCATTATCCTCGTTTTGCTTTTGTTGATGTTCATCTTATATCCTCCCTTCAATACACCATCCATTCCGTTCAACTGCTCTTCCAAGTCCTTTGCTGTCTCTGACAGAATTGCAATGTCATCGGCTAACCTCAAAGTTTTTTTTCCTCTCCATGGATTTTAATACCTACTCCGAATTTTTCTTTTGTTTCCTTTACTGCTTGCTCAATATACAGATTGAATAACATCGGGGAGACGCTACAACCCTGTCTCACTCCCTTCCCAACCACTGCTTCCCTTTCATGTCCCTCGACTCTTATAACTGCCATCTGCATTCTGTACAAATTGTAAATAGCCTTACGCTCCGTATATTTCACCCCTGCCAGCTTTAGAATTTGAAAGAGAGTATTCCAGTCAACATTGTCAAAAGCTTTCTCTAAGTCTACAAATGCTAGAAACGTAGGTTTGCCTTTCCTTAATCTTTCTTCTAAGATAAGTCGTAAGGTCAGTATTGCCTCACGTGTTCCAGTATTTCTACCGAATCCAAATTGATCTTCCCCGAGGTCGGCTTCTACTAGTTTTTCCATTCTTCTGTAAAGAATTCGTGTTAGTATTTTACAGCTGTGGCTTATTAAACTGATTGTTCGGTAATTTTCACATCTGTCAACACCTGCTTTCTTTGGGATTGGAATTATTATATTCTTCTTGAAGTCCGAGGGTATTTCGCCTGTCTCATACATCTTGCTCACCAGATGGTAGAGTTTTGTCAGGACTGGCTCTCCCAAGGCCGTCAGTAGTTCCAGTGGAATGTTGTCTACTCCCGGGGCCTTGTTTCGACTCAGGTCTTTCAGTGCTCTGTCAAACTCTTCACGCAGTATCGTATCTCCCATTTCATCTTCATCTACATCCTCTTCCATTTCCATAATATTGTCCTCAAGTACATCGCCCATGTGCAGACCCTCTATATACTCCTTTTACATTTCTGCTTTCCCTTCTTTGCTTACAACTGGGTTTCCATCTGAGCTCTTGATGTTCATACAAGTGGTTCTCTTATCTCCAAAGGTCTCTTTAATTTTCCTGTATGCAGTATCTATCTTACCCCTAGTGAGATAAGCCTCTACATCCTTACGTTTGTCCTCTAGCCATGTCTGTTTAGCCATTTTGCACTTCCTGTCGATCTCATTTTTGAGACGTTTGTATTCCTTTTTGCCTGCTTCATTTACTGCATTTTTATATTTTCTCCTTTCATCAATTAAATTCAATATTTCTTCTGTTACCCAAGGATTTCTACTAGCCCTCGTCTTTTTACCTACTTGATCCCCTGCTGCCTTCACTACTTCATCCCTCAAAGCTACCCATTCTTCTTCCACTGTATTTCTTTCCCCCATTCCTGTCAATTGTTCCCTTATGCTCTCCCTGAAACTCTGTACAACCTCTGTTTCTTTCAGTTTATCCAGGTCCGATCTCCTTAAATTCCCACCTTTTTGCAGTTTCTTTGATTGGTACGAGACTGGAAATATGCGGTGTGCCTACACTGCTTGCACGCTTGCGATCCATCGTAAAATATTACTCCAGCGTGTTTGATCCATACAAAATATCACTATCAGCGGTGTATAAGCTGTACAAAGAAGGACAGCACGAATGTTCAGGGTAGAGCGTCACAGGAAAGCTGACCACTTGGCAGTTGCTTAAATACAAAGGACAACTGTCTCGCGAATGACGACTTACAGCTCTTCGAGAACCACTGTTGAGGAATCTAAGAATAAACACAGTCCGATCGTGTTGTTCCTATAGTAGTGACGGGGAAGATAAGATTAAACTAGTTACATCTTCGGATAGAGGCATATAAGGCAGTCACTTTCCCGGCACTCGCTGTTAGGATGGAACGGGAGAAAACCCTAATAAGTGGCGCAATTGGGAAGTACCTTCTGTCATGCACGTCACAGCGATTTGTAGAGTATAGATGTACATATACATGTAGATGCATGGTGTCTGAGAAAATGTGTAAACGAGTAGCAATTCTCTAAACAGTGACACAGTTATTCTTGAAACTTTCAGTCAAAGATTAACTTTCAGATCAGCCGGCGATGGTCGCCGTTCCATACACAAATCAGTTGGATGTCCTCCACTGGCGAAGATCGTATCGAGTAACCACGCTGCTGGTTAATAGCGCCGGATACATGGTGGGCCTGTTTCATCATCGTCGCGTCATTCTGGCTCTCAACGAGCAGCCAGACTTCAGTGCAGGGTGACTCCGCGATGATGTTGCAGACTTTCAGGCATGAAAGAGAAGGGTAAAAGTATCAGTTTGAAGTAGGCATACTGGTCCGGTAACTGTCGAGTCGACAGTTAAAAGAGAACATCGTTCTGATACCTCTGACAGGAATACATATGGCAGCACTGCTGTTCCTTTGATTGTTGGTTAGGCAACTTTGAGAGCTGGTAGTATGGACCAAAGAAAGCAAAAAATGTGGAATAAAAATGGGCTCTAAAACCCGTACCTTAAGAGTTATGAGCAGTTTTTCATATTCAATACTGCGAAACAAGTATCTTCTAAGGCAATCTTTTCCATATTTTGCAAGGAGGTAGTATGGATCAATAAAAGGAAAAAAATCCACAACATATGAGCTCTAAAATGCATGCCTTAAGACCCATGGGTTCTTGTCCAGTAGAAATGATGTGTTTCGCAGCAGCGAAGATGAACAAGTGCTCACAACTCGTAACGTAGGCATTTTAGAGCCATCTATAGTCGACATTATTTTCTTGTTTGAGTCCATACTAGCATCTCTGGAAGTTGCCTGCCCTACAATTTCAGAAACATCAGAATCAGTACCTGATTTCCACAGTCATACGTATCAATATGATTTTAGCTTATAACTTTCGATTCGGGCGTTTCCTAACCAGGGTCCCTTACGTCAAATTGATATATTTGCTCTTCTCCATCATCCTCAAAAATTAGTAACATCGCCATCGCTACGAGGTATAAACGTACCACGGACGTAGGTAAACAACCATGCAACCAGAGATACAGACAACAGATTTGCGGGATCGCCTCCATCTGCTATACATTCTTGGGCGAGGGTGAACCAGGCTGGTCATTTGCAGTGAAATATACATCAGGATACTCGAGTGACCACAAAAGCAAAATAGCTGGGACAGCAAGGTGTTATTACGATGGGGCTAAAATATACTTCCACAAGCCAATCCAGACTACCTCTACATGATTCAGATGTGGTGACATCACCACAAATCAGAAAACAGCTTAAAATTTAAGACTGGTAACATTTTTGATTCGCAGATCCTTTCGTGCACGTTTCCTTTCTTCACACTTAATGGCACCTTTCCTTCACGAAGGACATGTTGTTTCTTAAACGTATATGTTGTGTGTGGGTGATAGCAATAGGTGCGTGTAGAGTTTACTGTAGGGTTTCTGACGCTGATGGGGAATACAGAGGAGGCAGAGGGCCTAATATCATGCCAGCACATGAACTACTCTCTGGAATAGCAACAACAAAGCCAACGAACTTCATGAACTCTCCCAAGAACAGATCACCATAAACAGCGGCAGAGTGTACGGAGAGGAATTTAACCCAAGACGCCGGCGCGAAGAGTCGTGATCATGGATTCTACGCCACTCAAAATTCACTACTCACCAGCTGCGAGAATTTCTTCCATCAGAATTTGAACCAAAAGAACCATTTTGCAAGCCGAAGACAACCTATTCGATCAGACATTCTGTTGGACTCCTAAGAGTTAAGCGTGAAAACCGGGAGCCAAAAAGCGGCGTCTTTGTGATCTTACGAGCATGTAAACACCACTGTTGTGATGCACTGCCTGTTGTTGACTTCTATTAGAAATTTGTTTGTACTGCCATCTCCCGCAGAAGGTATTGTACAGAGTGTCGGAAGAGAAACGTTCATTGTCCAGGGATATGACAGGTTCGATCATTCGAAGCAGAAAAGTCTAGTAAACATGAACTGTAAAATGTATGCCTTAAGGGCTATGAGCATATGTCCACCTTCGCTACTATGAACATCACGTCTACTGACCAGCTGCTCATATCTGTTAACATATTTATTTTAGAGCCTACACTCATACTCATAAATTAAGGATAATGCTGATACATGGTGAAACAATGGTCTGGTGAGCGGTTTGCGGGATTAAATCACCTCAGGGTATGACCTTGCGGTGCATTTGACCCGCTGTCGTTGCACCGTGGCGCTGGCAGCAGGCCTCATACGCTGAGGTGTGTTGCAACATGTCTGAGTACGGTGCAGCGAGTAAGTGCGCAAACGTTTTCAGACGTCCTAACGGTGATTGTGTGTTGAAAATGGCTCAAAGAACACATATTAATGACGTTATGAGGGGTAGAATACTAGGGCGACTGGAGGCTGGTCAAACACAGCAGGTCGTAGCACAAGCACTCCGTGTGCCACAAAGTGTGATCTCAAGATTATGGCAACGATTCCAGCAAACAAGAAACGATTCCAGGCGCTATAGTATAGGACGTCCACAGTGTACGACACCACAAGAAGACCGATATCTCACCATCAGTGCCCGCTGACGGCCACAGAGTACCGCAGGTAGCCTTGCTCGGGACCTTACCGCAGCCACGGGAACAGTTGTCTCCAGACACACAATCTACAGACGACTGAACAGACATGGTTTATTCGCCCGAAGACCTGCAAGGTGCATACCACTGACCCCTCGTCACACGAGAGCCCGTAAAGCCACGTCTCAAGAACACAGTACATGCTGATGGAACAGTGGTCCCAGGCTATGTTCGCGGACGAGTCCATATATATTCTGAACAGTGATTCCCGCCGGGTTTTCACCTGGCGTGAACCAGGAACCAATCCCTTAATGTCCTTGAAAGCGACCTGTCTGGAGGTCGTGGTTTGATGGTGTGGGGTGGGATTTTAGGACATGTTTTCCACAAGAGTGCTTTTAAAGACCGATTTGGAGTCTGCGTTTCCCACGGACATACTTTTCAGATGTTCGGAATCGGCCAAAAACCTGTAACTGGGATTGAATACACCCAGGATACACTTTAGGAGCCTCTCCTTGTGAATGTTGGCGTTATTATTCCTCTGAGCCCGTTGATATTTACACCAGTTAATGTGTCACTGAAGATGACTAGAATGTTCATCTGTTGATACCATGTGGAAATATGTAACCTTTACAGCATTTTGTCACCGTGGGATTACTAAATGATGGAACAATCGAACTCTGGCCTAAATCGCCTTCTATAGAACTAGGCTAAACAAGAATTTCTCCTTCATAAACAAAGCAACTGGTCCGTGATTGCTTCTAAGATACGGAATAGAGTCGCAGATGATCTGTGAAGTCAAAGAGTATTTATCACGGTCTTCTAGAAGTATCCCGTGCAGGTTTGCTTACAGTAATCGACGGAATAATTTTTCACCTATCTAGCACTGAAGCGTTGTTTTAGAAAGTAGGCATGGCAGAAAGGTCGCATGACACGTTCAATTGTGTTTCGTCCTCTTCGGATGCGGTTTCATCATCGAAACTTTGGGATCTTATTGGTCATGAGATAGAATAATAAATAAAAACAAATAAATAAAATAAAAATAAAAAAAATTGAAAATTGATACTTTGGCATCAGCAGAAAGCTTTCACTCTCTTAAACGAGCTCTGAATGCTGAAGGATTGCCTTCACTGTCGTTAATAAACTCTATAAATCTCGTTTTGGAGGTTCATCCTGTTTGTCCATTACAAAATTTATCACATTCACCACATGTTATTGTATATACTCCGGACAGAGTCGAGCTGCTAGTTTTGTTACCGATATGTTCTATCAGCACGCAAGTATTACGGAGATGTTTTGTGAACTCAAGAGAGAATTGCTGGAGGTGAGACGATGTTCTTCTGCAAGGCACCATTGCTCAGATTTAGAGAACCGGCACTGCGGAGCGATTGTATTGCCGCCAGCGTAAATTTCGCGGAAGGACCGTGAAGACATGATGAGAAAAACTGGCGCTCATACGGAAGCCATTAGTCGTTTTTACCTCGCTCTGTTTACTAGTGGAAATGACTGGTAGTGGTCCAAGGTACGCCCCCTCCCCACCCCTCTCATGCATCGTACGATGGTTTGCGTAGCATGTATGTAGATGTAAATTTAGACCTGTTACACTTGGCTCCTATGTCGTATATACACTCCTGGGAATGGAAAAAAGAACACATTGACACCGGTGTGTCAGACCCACCATACTTGCTCCAGACACTACGAGACGACTGTACAAGCACTGATCACACGCACGGCACAGCGGACACACCAGGAACCGCGGTGTTGGCCGTCGAATGGCGCCAGCTGCGCAGCATTTGTGCACCGCCGCCGTCAGTGTCAGCCAGTTTGCCGTGGCATACGGAGCTCCATCGCAGTCTTTAACACTGGTAGCATGCCGCGACAGCGTGGACGTGAACCGTATGTGCAGTTGACGGACTTTGAGCGAGGGCGTATAGTGGGCATGCGGGAGGCCTGGTGGACGTACCGCCGAATTGCTCAACACGTGGGGCGTGAGGTCTCCACAGTACATCGATGTTGTCGCCAGTGGTCGGCGGAAGGTGCACGTGCCCGTCGACCTGGGACCGGACCGCAGCGACGCACGGATGCACGCCAAGATCGTAGGATCCTACGCAGTGCCGTAGGGGACCGCACCGCCACTTCCCAGCAAATTAGGGACACTGTTGCTCCTGGGGTATCGGCGAGGACCATTCGCAACCGTCTCCATGAAGCTGGGCTACGGTCCCGCACACCGTTAGGCCGTCTTCCGCTCACGCCCCAACATCGTGGAGCCCGCCTCCAGTGGTGTCGTGGCAGGCGTGAATGGAGGGACGAATGGAGACGTGTCGTCTTCAGCGATGAGAGTCGCTTCTGCCTTGGTGCCAATGATGGTCGTATGCGTGTTTGGCGCCGTGCAGGTGAGCGCCACAATCAGGACTGCATACGACCGAGGCACACAGGGCCCACACCCGGCATCGTGGTGTGGGGAGCGATCTCCTACACTGGCCGTACACCACTGGTGATCGTCGAGGGGACTCTGAATAGTGCACGGTACATCCAAACCGTCATCGAACCCATCGTTCTACCATTCCTAGACCGGCAAGGGAACTTGCTGTTCCAACAGGACAATGCACGTCCGCATGTATCCCGTGCCACCCAACGTGCTCTAGAAGGTGTAAGTCAACTACCCTGGCCAGCAAGATCTCCGGATCTGTCCCCCATTGAGCATGTTTGGGACTGGATGAAGCGTCGTCTCACGCGGTCTGCACGTCCAGCACGAACGCTGGTCCAACTGAGGCGCCAGGTGGAAATGGCATGGCAAGCCGTTCCACAGGACTACATCCAGCATCTCTACGATCGTCTCCATGGGAGAATAGCAGCCTGCATTGCTGCGAAAGGTGGATATACACTGTACTAGTGCCGACATTGTGCATGCTCTGTTGCCTGTGTCTATGTGCCTGTGGTTCTGTCAGTGTGATCATGTGATGTATCTGACCCCAGGAATGTGTCAATAAAGTTTCCCCTTCCTGGGACAATGAATTCACGGTGTTCTTATTTCAATTTCCAGGAGTGTAATACGTGATATTGTGGAGCACTTTCTTTTGTAGCCAAATAGCAGCCTAATGATTTCGGAAAAATGACGTCATATAGTAAGGTTATGGTTTAACAAATATTTGCAAGCTGCAGAGCACCAAGTTGAAGCGTATCATCTGCATCTTTGTCTAGGTGTCGTGTGTCGTCTTCCGGAGCCTAGGCTTAGCTCTGCCGCGATTGGTCCGTTTGCTTTTAAATTTCGGACGGCGTGCCCGAAATCCCAATTCAATGATCTGCTGTTATATTGTCAAGTGTAACTATTACTAGGAAAGAGTGTTAACTCCCTGTACCTTAATAACTGAAACTGAAATATTATGTGTGGTTGAAATTTTATTCTGATCCAAGTGCAATAACGATCTTGTATTATACAATTTGTTGAGTATTATTATTATTATTTAGTACTGGCCGTCACATTTACCAAGTCGAAGATTTACGAAGGACAGTGGGCGTCATTAACAGTTCCTGTCTGGATAGGCGTTATATTTTGAACCATGTGTTTCAATGTTTAGTAATTTTTATTTTATGTGTTATAGAGAGTTGCTGTTATGCCCTATGTGGACGATTGGCCACGTTGGTGAAGTTTCTGGTTTTTCTGCTGGTCTGTGCCATATTCCTAAAGCGTGCAGTCCTAGCACAGCTGAGTGTAAATTTTTCCTAGTGGTGAGGAGCACGGGCTAGTTTCAAGTGCTAACACACTAACTTCAACCATTCTCAAATATTTATTACTACTGATATTCGGACCCTTCAGGCCGAGTAGCCCCTTTCTGGTTATTAATTTTATCTTGTTAGCTTGTTTCATTAAAAAAAAACATTGGTATATGAATTTGTCTTTTGGTCTTTATTGCTCCTTTGGACGAAGTAAATTGACTGTTGGTTTTGCATTCTTGTAGCATTATCAAAACAGCATTTGCGGTTATGTTTGATTGGCCTTTCTGGCCGAATGATTAAAGTCATTCCTTTCAGTAACTTATTGTATTGGTCAACAATTAATCAAAAGTGTTGGGTGCTTCACACCGTGATTATCTCTTACGTTGAATCTTAAGGTTGTCATTCTGACATTACAGTTGTGAATGTTCAACGGCCCTTCAGGTCAGGAGTTTAAAAAATTTTATTGTGTTTTGTGACCTCATTTGGGTCTACGCTTTTACTCCGTACAGCCATTGACCTCTGCTTACCTTACGTTTTGGTTAAGTTTTCCCATACCACGACGTATCACACGTGTTCAAGGTTTTTGCATCGATTTTGGACGCATAGTGTTCCATAGATGTCGTCCACAGTTTCGTAGGTCATTGTTGCTCCATACAGGTACTACATGAAGCAAAGCTCTTACTATGTGACATCATCAGCACTGCAGACAATTTATCGGTACCGAAACAGTCTCTAAATGCCGCAGTTATTCAGCGGATGCCCTGAACAATTGTTGGCTATTACTTGAGCCCGATTCACGCGGTCTTTACGCAGAGGCCCGCCGTAAAGCGCGGGGCTTCCGTGTTTAAGGCTGTGAGTCGGCGGTGGCAATCCCCGCTAAGTACAGCTGTAGCCGTGGATGGGAGCAGGCGAGCGCGGTGGAGTGGAAGCCTGCAGGCTGCAGACAATGCGCGCCATTAGGCGACGGAGTGAGGCGGCCCCGTCGCGCGATTGCTGTACTGGGGTCGCGCAGCCAGCAGCAGGCGCGGCTGCGGCATTACGGCCGGCTTAGAGACGGCTCCTAAGCCGCCATTTCCGGCAACGATTGTCTCAGCCTGGCGTAGCGGCGTGCAGCTCTTCTCTCGCAGACACTTTAACGTCGCCTCCTATTCATATTCTTCGGATACAACTGTACACTGTGTGGTTCCGTGGTTTCACGCTTCTAGATCTGGAACACACGGTCTAGGGGCAATCGCTTTCCCGGGTTCGATCGATCCCTGCCACTGCCTAAATTTTGATAAATAATCGTTTTCTCGCTTCTAGTTCAGGAACTCGCGGTCCAGAGGTAGCGCCTTTGATTGATTATCAATACGCCTTCGGTCCCGGGTTCGACCGATCCCTGCCACTGCCTAAATTTCTGCCTAAATTTTGATAAATAATCGTTTTCTCGCTTCTAGTTCAGGAACCCGCGGTCCAGGGGTAGCGCCTTTGATTGATTATCAATACGCCTTCGGTCCCGGGTTCGACCGATCCCTGCCACTGCCTAAATTTTGATAAATAATCGTTTTCTCGCTTCTAGTTCAGGAACCCGTCGTATAGGGGTAGCATCCTTGATTCATTATCAAAACGCGTTCGGTCCCGGGTTCGATCGATCCCTGCCACTGCCTAAATGTTGATAAATAGTCAGCGTTGGCGGCCGAAGACTTGCGGCATAAGAAGTCAGCCTCATTCTGCCAACGGCCTTGTCAAAGAGGGCGGAGGAGTGGATAGAGGTTCAGGACACACTCTTGTCCTAGGGGTGGGAAGTTGCCCCTAAAGGCGGAAGAATCAGCAATGATCAACGACATGAGGATGCAGAAGGCAATGGAAACCAGTGCATTAAAGACACGTAACGTGTATCTAGAGGACATGTGGCCTGTAATTGAAGAAGTGTCATGCTGATCTCTCCATTAGCAAATGATTCCGGAATAGTCGCCCATTCGGATCTCCGGGAGGGGACTGCCAAGGGGGAGGTTACCATGAGAAAAAGACTGAATAATCTACGAAAGGATAACGTCCTACGAGTCGGGGCGTGGAATGTCAGAAGCTTGAACGTGTTAGGGAAACTAGAAAATCTGCAAAGGGAAATGCAAAGGCTCAATCTAGATATAGTAGGGGTCAGTGAAGTGAAGTGGAAGGAAGACAAGGATTTCTGGTCAGATGAGTATCGGGTAATATCAACAGCAGCAGAAAATGGTATAACAGGTGTAGGATTCGTTATGAACAGGAAGGTAGGGCAGAGGGTGAGTTACTGTGAACAGTTCAGTGACCGGGTTGTTCTAATCAGAATCGACAGCAGACCAACACTGACAACGATAGTTCAGGTATACATGCCGACGTCGCTAGCTGAAGATGAACAGATAGAGAAAGTGTATGAGGATATTGAAAGGGTAATGCAGTATGTAAAGGGGGGCGAAAATCTAACAGTCATGGGCGACTGGAATGCAGTTGTAGGGGAACGAGTAGAAGAAAACGTTACAGGAGAATATGGGCTTGGGGCAAGGAATGAAAGAGGAGAAAGACTAATTGAGTTCTGTAACAGGTTTCAGCTAGTAATAGCGAATACCCTGTTCAAGAATCACAAGAGGAGGAGGTATACTTGGAAAAGGCCGGGAGATACGGGAAGATTTCAATTAGATTACATCATTGTCAGACAGAGATGCCGAAATCAGATACTGGATTGTACGGCGTACCCAGGAGCAGATATAGACTCAGATCAGAATATAGTAGTGCCGAAGAGTAGGCTAAGTTCAAGACATTAGTCAGGAACAATCAATACGCAAAGAAGTGGGATACGGAAGTACTAAGGAATGACGAGATACGTTTGAAGTTCTCTAACGCTATAGATACAGCAATAAGGAATAGCGCAGTAGGCAAGAGGAATGAACATCTCTAAAAAGGGCCATCACAGAAGTTGGGAAGGAAAACATGGGTACAAAGAAGGTAGCTGCGAAGAAACCATGGGTAACAGGAGATGTATGGTAGTGAAACATGGACTGTGGGAAAACCGGAACAGAAGAGAATCGAAGCATTTGAGATGTGGTGCTATAGACGAATGTTCAAAATTAGGTGGACTGATAAGGTAAGTAATGAGGAGGTTCTACGCAGAATCGGAGAGAAAAGGAATATGTGGAAAACACTGATAAGGAGAAGGGACAGGATGATAGGACATCTGCTAAGACATGAGGGAATGACTTCCATTGTACTAGAGGGAGCTGTAGAGGGCAAACACTGTAGAGGAAGACAGAGATTGGAATACGTCAAGCAAATAATTGAGGACGTAGGTTGCAAGTGCTACTCTGAGATGAAGTGGTTAGCACAGGAAAGGAATTCGTGGCGGGCCGCATCAAACCAGTCAGTAGACTGATGACCAAGAAAAGAAAATTTCAGGAATCGCAAAGATACAATCGCACCGGAAGGTAATGGTACAGTGTTTAAACTTTTAGATTGCAGACCTCTCCCTCGTCCTGAATCGGTAGAAGTCGGTAAACAGTATGCACGCAGTTTCGACTGCTGCCAACATTACGTAGCTGACTGTTGTACAAGGTAGCCATTGTCGTCTACTTCGTTATTGTTTTGCGCTGTACAGTTCTGCGTGTTTTTATTGTGCAGTTGTGCTAAACATTATCAAAATGAGTGAAGAGGCAGTTGCTGGCCCATCTCGGGAGTCGCCAACCCCTACCGGTAGGCCTACTGTTAAAAGGAAACAAGTATTACGTAGTGATGCTCGTAAAATTATATTGCGTGTGACTGAATGCTGCGAAAGGGAAAGGGAGCAGAAAAAATTGCGTCACCCTATTTACAAATCTTCAGTGAGACACAAGACAAAGCGTGCGTGGCATTGGAAGATTCAAACAGTTTCATTACAATCGGATGAATGGTTTGTGAGCTCATAGTAATACATTAATTTTTACATATATAGATTTTAATGTACATGACGATTTCAGTTTCGTTTACGGACAACATTTAAAGCGAGTTTTTCTTCCACCTTTCGTCTGCTTTCGTATAAGCATGACGCGCAATTTGTAGTGCCTGCTCTGCAACTGGTAGGAGTGCCTTCCCCCCCCCCCCCCCCCACCCAACGGCTCCAGTCTCCTCGCCAGCCAATGCTTGCTTCCTCCTCTCCCCGCACCCCCCTATCAACTCTGTAGTCTTACAGTTAACACACTGTACAACCCCCCCTCCCCTCCATCAGCCCACGGCTATGGTGTGTTATCTTTGTGCCGACATTTTACTACTGTGTTTACAGTGAGTGTCCAGGGTTGTGTGTCTTCCAAGTGCTACGAATGGCCATCATACTGTCGCTGGGTGTGATTTTTATGTCTCTTGCGAACAGAAACCAGACTGTTTTCTAATTGTCTGTCTACTGTCGCTGGGTGTGATTTTTGTACCTCTTGTGAACAGAAACCAGACTGTTTTTTTAATTGTCTGTCTACTGTCGCTGGGTGTAATTTTTATATCTCTTGCGAACAGAAACCAGACTGTTTTTTAATTGTCTGTCTACTTAGTTCCCTGTCTGCTTCCTGTGTATTTTATTAGCTTTGCCAACCATTAGCTTTTTTTTTAACTTACCACAATTTTCCACCTTTTTACAATTTAAGCCACCGTTTTATCGCCTGCTTTTATTGTTTCTTATCTTCTTACTTACGTTTTAAAAGGTCTGTAGGCTGCAGAGCAGCGTAATAAGCTGCTGCCACCTCGCTCCCTTCGGGGGAATCGAAACACAATAAAGGAAAAAAAATGGCACACATGCGTATTTATCGATGCTGGTTACAAACGCCGTACCATCCGGTACACAACACATGTACGCGATACCTACATACTTGACATTGCAATGCTCCCCACAGTGCCTACCATCAACAAAGAAATGTAGTGTTAAGTACAAACATGTATCTCGTCGGCACACAAAAAGTATTGCCACAGAGCGTGGCTTCTCGGCATACTGGTGGGTTTTCAGGTACCGGAACGCCATTTGGGTTCGATTCCTGGCGGGGTCAGGGATTTTCACCTGCCTCGAGATGACTGGGTGTTTGTGTTGTCCTCATCATTTCATCATCATCCAGGAAAGTGGCGAAATTGGACTGAGCAAAGATTGGATAATTGTATGGGCGCTGATAACCACGCAGTTGAGCGCCCCACAAACCAAACATCATCATCATCATCATCAACGCCATTTGCTGACGCAACAGACACTGGGTGTTGTTGAGGGCCCAGTCGCTAGTACACTACTGGCCATTAAAATTGCTACACCAAGAAGAAAAGCAGATGGTAAACGCGTATTCATTGGACAAATATATTATACTAGAACACACATGTGATTATATTTTCACGCAATTTGGGTGCATAGGTCCAGAAAAATCAGTACCCAGAACAACCACCTCTGGCCGTAATAACGGCCTTGATACAACTGGGCATTGAGTCAAACAGAGCTTGGATGGCGTGTATAGGTACAGCTGCCCATGCAGCGTCAATACGATAACACAGTTCATCAAGAGTAGTGACTGTCGTATTGTGACGAGCCAGTTGCTCGACCACCATTGACCAGACGTTTTCAATTGGTGAGAGGTCTGGAGAATGAGCTGGCCAGGGCAGCAGTCGAACATTTTCTGTATCCAGAAAGGCCCGTACAGGACTTACAATGTGCGGCCGTGCATTATCCTGCTGAAATTTAGGGTTTCGCAGGGATCGAATGAATGGTAGAGCCACGGGTCGTAACACATCTGGAATGTAACGTATTCTGTTCAAAATGCCATCAATGCGAACAAGAGGTGACCGAGACGTGTAACCAATGGCACCCCATAACATTACGCCGAGTGATAACGCCAGTATGGCGATGACGAATACACGCTTCCAATGTGTGTTCACTGCGATGTCCCAAACACGAATGCAACCATCCAGACTCTGTAAACAGAACCTGGATTCATTCGAAAAATGACGTTTCTCCATTCGTGCACCCAGGTTCGTCGTTGACTACACCATCGCAGGCGCTCCTGTCTGTGATGCAGCATCAAGGGTAACCGCAGCCATGGTCTCCGAGCTGATTGTCCATACTGGTGCAAATGTCGTCGAACTGTTCGTGCACATGGTTCTTGTCTTGCAAACGTCCTCATCTGTTGACTCAGGGACCGAGACGTGGCTCCACGATACGTTACAGCCATGCGCATAAGATGCCTGTCATCTCGGTTGCAAGTGATACGAGGCCGTTGGGATTCTGCACGGCGTTGCGTATTGCACTTCTGAACCCACAGATTCCATTTTCTGTTAAGTCATTGGATCTCGACCAACGCGAGCAGCAATATCGCGATACGATAAACCGCAATCGCGATAGTCTACAATCCGATCTTTATCAAAGTCGGAAACGTGATGGTACGCATTTCTTCTCTTTACAAGATGCATCAAAAGAATGTTTCGCCAGGAAACGCCGGTCAACTGCTGTTTGTGTATGAGAAATCGGTTGGAAACTTTCCTCATGTCATCACGTTGTAGGTGTCGCCACCGGCGTCAACCTTGTGTGAATGTTCTGAAAAGCTAATCATTTGCATATCACAGCATCTTCTTCCTGTCGATTAAATTTCAAGTCAGTAGCATGTCATCTTTGTGGTGTAGAATTTTTAATGGCCAGTAGTGTATGTTGCTGTATTGCGCGATAAAGGTCATCATGGGGCCGAAGAAGAAGGAACATTCAGTGGCGTTGCGTGAGAGAATGGTATTGCTCCATTCACAAGGGAGAAGCTATCGACAAATCGGAGCAGAGGTGTCTGTTAGCTACACCGCGGTACGAACCGTGATTCACAAATATAAAGAGAGTGGAACAACACTAAATAATTGTCGTCGTGGACGTCTAAAAGTGCTTACAACGCGAGAGCGTCGCCGTATCATCGCCTTTGCTCGGAAGGAACCTGCTACAAGTGCTCCAACTACTACTGAGGTTGCTCAGACAACGTCCGACAAGATGGTTAGTGTTCAAACTACACGAAATGTGTTGAATGACGCAGATATTCAAGGACGTTCTCCTAGGAAAAAGCCATATATATCGGAAAATAACCGGCAGAAACGCCAGCAGTTTGCCAAGAACTACACCAGCAAGCCGATGGAGTTTTGGAACACTGTGATATTTGGCGACGAATCATCGAAGTTCAATGTGTTCGGATTTGATGCAAGAAAGAAAGCTTGGCGCAAGCCGAATTCGCACTTCGACATCAAACACATGCATGCCACAGTTAAACACAGTGGGGGCGGTATCATGGTCTAGGGCTGTCTGGCGGCGTCAGGCGTTGGAAATCTAGCTGTAATCCACGGTACAGTGCATCATATGAGATACATCGACGTGTTGTGAGGTAATTTACACGCCAGTGCACAGACATTGAGCCTTACGGGGTGTTTCATTTCCAGCAAGACAACGATCCAAAACATGCCACCATGAATACCTGGGAGTGGTTACTGAACTATGCCCCCTCAAGGGTTCTAACACCACCTAAGAGCCCTGATTTGAACGCCATTGAGAACCTGTGGGCTCATTTTGACACACAAGTCAGAAAAAGGCGTCTGTCCGGTAAAAACGACTTGGAGAGAGTGCTCCTGGAGGAATGGTCGAAAATTACCCCTGATATCACCCGGAATTTAATACAAAGGATTCCTAGGCGTTTACGTGCTGTTATAGAAGCTGAAGGGATGCACACTAGCTATTAGAAGGTGAACATCAATGAAGAAAACGAATACACTGTCCGATTCATACGCGTGTGCCAATACTTTTTTTGGATGCAGAAGAGCGATGTTTATTTTTCATAACACTGTATGTTACTTTACGGACAAGTGATTTGGTCATATTTGTAACCTATGTAATGTAAGGTGGCACGTTTCTGGGTTCTGTTCTGAAATATATGTTTCGTTTAACCGACAAACACTAAAATGTAACTGTGCCAATACTTTTTTGTGCGAATGTAGCTATAGTGATGGTTGTGTTCCACGTTTTCGTATTTATCAGTCACGAACGTGGAGATAGTGATTGTACCAAACTTGGGCCCAAGGCAGAGCGAGGTTATCTAACTTCACAGCAATGTCAAACCATATTTCCATGTTAATAATGTAATTGCGAAAGAAATTCTGTCTGTCCAATATTCACTAACGTAGCGATAGTGGTCGTAACGGAAATAGGAACGAGGCATACGATCATGTGACGTTAGAGCATAACCAATCCGTAATTCTAAATTCATGTCTATACTAATATTATAAATACGAAATAAACCAGTCAGTTATGCTTTCACGACTAAACTACCGAACAGATTTTTTTGAAATTTGGTATAGAGACAGGCTCCTTTAGAAAGCGATTAGTGCTAGGAATTTATTGATTTGAAAAATTAAACTCGTAAAATGGAATACTAATTACTCTCTAAAAAACTATCAACTCTTCGACCTCTGACTTTTTCTGAAAATGCTTTTATTGTTAATATGGGTCACAAGCCCGTCACATTCTAACCCGCTGAGCTCCACCCGTCTCTTAGAGCTTTTTTAGGTGCTTGCAGACTCACGACGAAGTGACGGAGACAGTTAAATTCTGTACGGTAAACAGACGTCGTGCCTTTGCATGTAGAACATGGGAGACTTTTTCTGAGGCTGCATTTGACTTTGACATGTGAGCACAGCCACGGATAACGGGCAGAGACGTGAGGGTAGCAAATGTTATTGCACGTGCCAATATTACAAAACTGGCGTCGCACCAAATTACAAATTATTTATTTTCTTTTTCCGTCACTTTAACGCTGCTTAATAATTTTAAAAAGTCCAAATTTTATTTTAGCGCCGTCACGATTACTTACCATAACAACACTACTCATACGCTTCAACATCTGGGATCTTATGGCAGGCGTTGATAACCCTCGACCACTGGGTCTCGGCTTCGATTCCCGGCTGGATCGGACATTGGATTTTTTTCCACTCGTGTGTGTGTTGAAACGTCCCCTTCGAAAATTTATTGAATTACTGTGCTGGTAAATCCCTTACGTTATTTGATTTTCAAACAGCTGAACAGAACTTAACGTACTCAGACATTTCGCTCTGTACCTATTCTGATCAACACTAAACTGACACACAATATGTGGTGTCAACGCCAGACACCACACTTGCTAGGTGGTAGCCTTTAAATCGGCCGCGGTCCGTTAGTATACGTCGGACCCGCGTGTCGCCACTATCAGTGATTGCAGACCGAGCGCCGCCACACGGCAGGTCTAGAGAGTCTTCCTAGCACTCGCCCCAGTTGTACAGCCGACTTTGCTAGCGATGGTTCACTGACAAATTACGCTCTCATTTCCCGAGACGATAGTTAGCATAGCCTTCAGCTACGTCATTTGCTACGACCTAGCAAGGCGCCATTACCAGTTACTATTGATGCTGTAAAACATGTACCGTCAAGAGCGACGTTCACCAATTATGGATTAAAGTTAAGTATTCCAGAAGCTACGTACCTTTTTTGCTAGTCTCAATTCCTTGTCCTGTTCCAGACCACACGCCAGCCTGCGTGAGCTTAAACGCGTGCCTTTCGGCTTCCTTATAGTGGGTTGGCTGTCTTGCCAATCCACAACATAATATTTTTAGCGCAACGCAGTCTGACTTTCAGAAACCCCTACAAAAGAATGGCCCCGACTAACATTAACCTATACCTTTCACAAATCACTTACCTCACAAAATCTTCGTTACTCGAACTACTGCAATACAGCGAGCGCCACTACTGCCAGCTAAATAAAAGGTTCAAACTACTGAAGGCACTAACTACTGACAGGCATAGTTAGCAAATGAAACATTTTGATAGAGAACAAACAGTGTATTTACCCTAATAGTGTTCAAAATATATATAGCAGTTCATGACATCGTTTCTTACAAATGTACTGTTTCTGATGGACACACGTCCAGATCATCCGCTCTCAATAATCCGACATCTCACTTCCCCACATCCACCACTGCTGGCGGCTCACCTCCAACTGCGCAACGCTACGCGCTGTTAACATCCAGCTGCCCAACACTACAATGGCAGACAGCAATGCAAACCAGCCACAGACTGCACACAGCACAGCCAGGGATTTTCATACAGAGCTCTACGTGGCGGTGGCGTTACCAGTATAAAAATCTAAACAGCCTACTTACAGTGTGTGTGTATGTGTGTGTATTTTATCGCCAAAAACGTGTTCAAATGTGTGTGAAATCTTATGGGACTTAACTGCTAAGGTCATCAGTCCCTAAGCTTACACACTACTTAACCTAAATTATCCTAAGGACAAACACACACACCCATGCCCGTGGGAGGACTCGAACCTCCTCCGCGACCAGCCACCCAGTCTATGACTGCAGCGCCCCAACCGCCCGGCTAATCCCGCGCAGCTTTTATAACCATCGACAGGCAAGTTGCGTAAGTGATGTCAAATATAAGGACTTGCAGCAACCAGGTGAAAATTCCTAACGGGATCTCCGAGCCAATAAAGCCGTACTGCTATACGGCCGCAGTACCGGGTGAAAGCCGGATTTCCATGCTTATAAAATACTCAATGTGTTTAACCCATACTACCATGATAATGTTAGTAAATGCGAAATTAACACCATCGGTTACGTATTCACGTCTAAACCGCTGAATGGATTTCGATGAAATTTGACATGTAGGTTCAAATGGCTCTGAGCACTATGGGACTTAACATATGTGGTCATCAGTCCCCTAGAACTTAGAACTACTTAAACCTAACGAACCTAAGGACATCACATACATCCATGCCCGAGGCAGGATTCGAACCTGCAACCGCAGCAGTCGCGCGGTTCCGGACTGCGCGCCTAGAACCGCTAAACCACCGCTGCCGGCTGACATGTAGGTAACTTGAACACTGAGGAATAACAAAGACTGCTTTAGGAGGAAAGAAAAAAATGGGTCCTTAACAGGGCGAAGTAAGGAATGGTACACGTGCTTTTTTTTAATCAATGAACATAAACCTCGTAACATTCCCACAATAAAATAATATGAATAATATTCACATTCAGTGTAACCTCCCAACAGAAAAATTCCGAAACCTCCCAACAGTAAAATGTAATTACTTATATAATTCACATTCAGCGTAACCTTCCAACAGATACACTCCAAAACCTACCAACCGTAAAATTTCGTAACCTACCAATAATAAAATGTGACTAATCTCTCAATAAAAATTTGTCGCTCACTTATAACCTTTCAATGACTGTGAATTTAAACTGGTGAATTTTGGAAGTCAGCAGTGCTGCGTCATGGCCCTGAAAGATCATTCTGAATAAATAGAAAATTCTTACCTCAATAATGTAGCCAGATAACGCGTATATATCTGCTCCTGTAAGCCGGCCGATAGATTTGTCATGTATAAAAAGAAAGAACTGAATTTTCTTTACAATAATCAGGATGACCAAGGATTGGAGAAATCAGTAAAAGCTTTAAATTGAGTTGAATGATTGTCGAAAGTTAATTTTTATAAGAAAGATTATTATTAAGAGATTTCTTTTTAAAAGCATTTACATGGGACTTGATAAAACAATACTACATATGCGCGAGGCTGCTTTTACCTTATACTACAACGCTCAGGCACCGCCATCGCTCCCACGACCAGCCCAGCCAACTCCACACACACGACTGAAAGCTACTACTACTACTACAACTAACACACAGTTCCTACTGCAGTCAACACTGCTCTTTGGTCTGAGATTCTCTTATAGCTTACATATCGCAGGCAGCGCGAGAGCAATCCACCGAAATTACATCTGCTCAAGTGCGCTAGCAACAAATTCTTTAATCATGGACCTCTTACATAACCCTCCACTGGTGTGGGCAAAAATTTGGCAGCGATGGTGAGTCAATTGGACTTGCCATGAGCAACAAATTTTTCTATAATCTTTTTAGTTAACTAAGTCTATAGTCAGAGAGTATTTACATTATTCATAAGTGCAGAACATATTATGAAATGAAATTAGAGTACACACGCACTGAGTTCAGAACATATTAAGAAATGACACAATGTATAAGCAATGAGTACAAAATATATTAACAAATGACATAAAGTGCACACGCACTATATAAGTCTTTAGCATTTTTTTACAAGAACTGAAAACATTAACAAATGAAATAAAGTGCACACGCACTGTAAAAGTCTTTAGCATTTTATAAGAACTCAATACATTAAGAAATGAAATAAGGTGCACACGCACTGTAAAAATCTTTAGCATTTCTACAAGAACTGAATACTTTAATAAATGAAATAAAGTGCACACGCACTGTATATGTCTGTATCGTGTTACAAGAATTTAAACACACTGTATAAGTGTTTACTATTTGACAAGACTTTAAATATATTGAGAAATGAAATAAAGTGCACACGCACTGTATAAGTCTTTAGCATATTTAGGAGAACTGATCATATTAACGAATGAAATGAAGTGCACACGCACTGTAAAAGTCTTTAACATTTTACAAGAACTAGGAAAGGGATGGGAAGGACAGCATCACTGTTGTAGCACACTAGCTTGCACGTAGCTGCACTGAAAGTCCATATCTTTCTACAGAAGCACAACACCAAGTGAGACAATCTGAAGCACTCTTCCCTGAAGTATTTATCAGTGTAGCCAAGACACTGAAATGTTGTATTAATATTCTATGTTATCATTTTGGTAGTACATTAGGTACACCAAACAGTAGGACCATAATGACATCTCCTTCTGTCAGAATGGTGTACAGTTTGATGTCAACACCACGTTCTGGCAGAATCCATACTCTTACATCAACGTAGAATTAGTGCAAAAACCAAATATAGTGCTCCATGATCATGAGGATGGACAGTACATACGGATATTGCAGTAATTGCTGGTAATTAGGATAGAAGGTGAAGGATACATTAAGTCTTATGCTAGTCATCATTCAGAATTACACTAGTGTATCAACCGATTTGAGTAATTATTGGCACCTAGTCTGAGATTCTCTTATAGCTTACATATCGCAGGCAGCGCGTGAGCAATCCATCCGCTCAAGTGCGTTAGCAACAAATTCTTTAATCATGGACCTCTTACAACCTTGTCAAAAATATCATTAAATTTCTTGCATGAGGTCTACGTTGTATAATGCGTATCTATTTCAACATCGCTGTGCATAGATGCGAGTTCCTGTCCATGCCTCATGTGCATTCACTGCTCAGCAGCAACGCTGCCTGTGCCGTAGTGTCGTGTTGCGAGGTGGAGCCCTTCAACGCCCACACAAAACGTCTACTGCCATCTCTGAATAAGGGTTAGTTTTAACTAAAGTCTGGTCTTGCAGGATGTGGGTACTGCGATGTTTACGTACGCCTGGTCAAGGTTAACCATTGATGTGCGCTCATCTGGAGATAGATTGGGTCGAAAGTTGAACGAAGGATAGCAATTTGAAGGGCAGAGGGGGGAAAATAGTACCACGGGAAGCGGCGATAGTCAGGTCGGGTAGTAAGAGCAGTAGTGGGAGTCTTGCTAACTGCGACAGGTTATGCAAGGATGGGTTCACATGGTTCAAATGGCTCTGAGCACTATGGGACTTAACATCTGAGGTCACGAGTCCCCTAGAACTTAGAACTTGAAACGTCCCCTTAGAAAAATTTATACAAAACTGTGGTTAACCTGACACACAATATTTTTAGCGCAACGCAATCTGACTTTCAAAAATCCCTGCAAGAGAATGGCCCTGAGTAACATCAAACTATACCTTTCACAAATCACTTACCTCACAAAAATCTTCGTTACTCGAACTACTGCAATACAGCGAGCGCCACTATTGCCAGCTTAATAGTCATAATATATATAGCAGTTAATGACAAATTACAAAACTCCGCCATCTCTCTCCTCACATCCACCACTGCTGGCGGCTCACCTCCAACTGCGCAACGCTACGCGCTGTTCACATCCAGCTGCCGCTGCCCAACACTACAATGGCAGACAACAATGCAAAATAGCCACAGACTACACACAGCACAGCCAGTGATTTTCATACAGGGCGCTACGTAACGTTGCCAATGAGAAAACATAAACAGCCTACTTACATAAAGAAAACATAAACAGCCTAAACAGCCTACTTACAAACTACTTAAACCTAAATAACCTAAGAACATCACACACATCCATGCATTAGCGGCCACCTCCACGCCCACACAAAACGTCTACTGCCATCTCTGCATAAGGGTTAGTTTTAACTAAAGTCTGGTATTGCAGGATGTGGGTACTGCGATGTTTACGTACGCCTCGTCAAGGTTAACCATTAATATGCGCTCATCTGGAGATAGATTGGGTCGAAAGTTGAACAAAGGATAGCAGTTTGAAGGGCAGAGGGGGGAAAATAGTACCACGGGAAGCGGCGACAGTTAGGTCGGGTAGTAAGAGCAGTAGCGGAATCTTGCTAACTGCGACAGGTTATGCAAGGATGGGTTCACATGGTTCAAATGGCTCTGAGCACTATGGGACTTAAACATCTGAGGTCACGAGTCCGCTAGAACTTAGAACTACTTAAACCTAAATAACCTAAGGACATCACACACATCCATGCCGTAGCAGTCTCGCGGTTCCAGACTGAAGCGCGTAGAACCGCTCGGCCACACCAGCCGACTGAAAGAATGGGTTAAGTTGGAAGTAGGTATCATGCAAGCAGATACCATGTCAAGCCACACGTTCGCCATAAGAGATCTGTCCGCTCCGGTGCTGCAGCACGGTGTGCTGCAGATTAGGCTGTGAGAGCCCACTGTCGCGCTGCCTCACCGGTGACTCGGCTCGGGGGAAGGCCGCAGGTTGCCCACCCGTGTCTGGTGGGCGGGCGTCGAAGCCAAGCGCTCGGAGACAGCGGTCGCGTAGCGGCACCACGCCTCACTCGTTGGCTGCGCTTCCCTGTGTAGCGGACGACGTAGCCGATACCCCTGCCCGTCCTGTTCGCTCTGGTAGCCCACTCGTCGGAGCAGAGCTGCTCCGAACCGATAGGCTCCGGCGTTCTTGCAGCGGCAACCGTGTTCTTCTTCGACGTGTCCCTCGCGCTGTAATTTACCGCCGGTTGCTCCATAAGGCTAGGCGCAAATTGAGAAGCGTATAGCACGTGTGACGTGACACGACACGCACGTGCCGCTCGGGTCGCGCGGGTGCAGCGCATATTGCGACGCGTACACCGTACTTCGCACGCGCCGACTGGCGACGCTCTGCGCTGACTGAACCGAAGCGCGCGCTACCTCTTATCTTTCTCAAACGATTTTACAGAAACTATTCTCTGAAAATATATGATTTTTGCCTTACTTGTAGCGTTATATGTCAGCTACGTGACGAAGTGCCCATCACCTCGCTAATGACCAGTCTTACTGTGATGTACACATTTTAGTAAGACACTACGCAAAACTCAAAAAGTTTGCAACGAAAATTAGGGTCGCTATGATTTTGCGTTTGGTGCGTATTACACCATATGTTTCTGCGTATGAAATTTAGCTAACATGCTGAATTTTTGTTTAGACTTGGGAGGAGATCTCTATCTGCCTCCAATCTCGAGAAAATTGATCCCATGTAGCGCTCACTTCCGATCTCACGCCCGCGAGAATGAAATACTTGCAAAATCTCTCGCATCTCCTAAAACGCTCGAAACATCGAAACGAAAGTTTGGCGAATGATAGCACACGAGGAGTGTGTTTTGCCAATTATTAAACACACGGAACTTTCTTATCTATGGCGATATATCACTACGTATACTTCTTTTTTTATTTATTTCACTCCATTGGCTGTAATTTTTTAAGAGTTGTCGACAGCTAGCGTAACAAGAGCTTCCTAGTATGAAAATAAAAATGAAATTTCTTCTTTTATGTTACTGCAAACCGATACTATGAGGTTCTTCGTAAGCTGTTGAGCTCTGTGATTGCCAATTACTTGTTTAATGAGGCCCTCTGTTTCGGAATTCAGTCTCAATAGCTGCTGTGAGATAAGTTTGGCAAATTACATTGTGACAAAGGAAGTACAATTAAACCAGTCACCAAGAGAAATGTGCCTTTACTCATAAATTGTGATGCTTCTTCGAATGAGAAAAGGTTAACAACTCACACAAAAACAGATTGGCATTTCTGTTGAAATTTTGCTGGAATCCCCGTAACCCATCGTATTTTTAACACTGAGCGACTGGAATGCAAACTTACCAAAGGATTTTATTCCATCTCTAGATCTGAGCAGTATTAAAATAATGACGAGCGGTCCTTCAGGCGGAATGATAGGCGCATGCCAGATACTGTTTACTCACCTAGGACTTGCCAAACTGACAATGCGTGATCGGGAATAAAATAGTTGTTATTGAGAAAAATGAACAATTAATCTGTCAGTGTATTGTCAACAGCGAAGGATAATGCGCGCGACAGGAATGCACAAGCTAGCCATGT
The DNA here is from genome assembly GCF_023864275.1 of Schistocerca cancellata. NCBI lineage: Eukaryota > Metazoa > Arthropoda > Insecta > Orthoptera > Acrididae > Schistocerca > Schistocerca cancellata. The sequence goes on along the minus strand of NW_026046765.1, from coordinate 2,695,919 downwards.
GTGCCTTGTGAGATGCAGTTCGAAAAACAGTCATGAAAGTAGATCTGCCTTTGTCAGCATCACATTTCAACAAATTAAATATATCTAATCTTAACACTCTTTTAGGATATTTCTACTTTCGTAATAATAACTACCATTTTCTTCATTTGTGTAGCCTATTGTTGTATAATTAGTTTATTAATGCTGATAATGTCCATATAACAATTGAAATGCTTTTTCTCATCACAGCAAACCAATTAAAACATTGTTATTTGTGACTGCTTTTCGACTGTTTCTAGCTTGCAGTGGAAATATGTTGTTCACATCCAAGTAGTACAGTGTGCCGCATTACATTATTACATCCATATCAGAGTAATCACAGTGAAACTTCTATACTTCAGATCTTGGACGCTTTTTACCAGAAGCACAAAGGGATCACACCTGTGGAGATATCCCTTTCTAAATGTTTGTAACGGACCGTACAGATACGCTAGTTGCCCGCATCTCGTGGTCGTGCGGTAGCGTTCTCGCTTCCCACGCCCGGGTTCCCGGGTTCGATTCCCGGCGGGGTCAGGGATTTTCTCTGCCTCGTGATGGCTGGGTGTTGTGTGCTGTCCTTAGGTTAGTTAGGTTTAAGTAGTTCTAAGTTCTAGGGGACTGATGACCATAGCTGTTAAGTCCCATAGTGCTCAGAGCCATTTGAACCATTTGATACGCTAGCTTACTAGGCAGCGAGAAGATTACCTTACTTTACTTTCCTGCCTTGATTCTTAATCACATGATTTTATAATATTCCTTGCTTCCTTATTCACTACCCTCTGTCCCTTCTTGCGATCTCAAAACATCGCGGAGGCATATGGTGCAATTCCAGCGGCCAATGGCTCATCGGTTACTGAAGTATACATTTTTCTTGACAGAAGAAAAACAAAACAAAACTATGCAGATATAAATAATAGAAAAGTATAACGTGCTAACGAAGAAAGCTGGAGCGTTTAAATGGCGAAAAACGAAACACTACCCAAAGGCAATAAAATTCAGTACACAGTGAGGCAAAATTTATCGTATGGGCAATACTACCACTGCTCATATGCGCCGTTCCGATGTGATCATATGGCCGGGCTACTTTTCCGCTCCCCGCCCCAAATTTCCCACGGTGCTACCGAGGCAACCGCGACGCGCGGCGCAAGAAACTGTGCCTCAACCACAACGCCGCGCGACCTGGCGCAGGCGCGAGTCGCGTCCCAGTCGCGTCGCGTCGCAATTTGCGCGGTCCCATTTGAACCTGCGATGTTACAAAAACGCGCGCTGCGCTGCGTCGCGCCACACGCGCTATGCGCGTCCCAATTTGCGCCTAGCCTAAGGGAAGTGGCGGCAGGTCCCTTCACTTCACCTGTGGCGTCCGCCCATATGTCGTGCAGCAGCTGCGAGCGCAATTGCCGCAGCTGGCTGCACGCCTCCTCCGTTTCTGCAGACAAGGTGGCCTTAAAAGCTGCCCTACCTGCGTCCGTGGCCTTTGAAGGCCGCAATCACCTCATCCGCCATTGCCCGCCAGCATGATGGCGGGCACCTCCTGCAGGGGCCCGCTGTGCTAACGCCTCCGGGCTGTCCCCCTCGCCACTCTCACTGGCGCGGTATTCCGGACGCCTGCTGTAGAGATGGGCAAACTCGTTCATCCTCGGGAACTAGTTCACTGCTGAACGTTCTTTTTTGGGAACCGTTCATTTTTACTCGTTCACCGTTCATTTGTGCTAGGTATATGGTTCTAATGAAAAACTGAAAACTGGTAGTGTAGGTGACTGAAGGATGGAGGGCACCAAGAGGGGGCACTTGCCTCCCCCCAGGAGTATAGAGTTTTTATTCATTACAGAACTAGAATTTTGGAACATGTTTTTTGCTCGAGTATCATCTCGTTTTTGGAAACCCAGGCCGGACGATGTGGCCGTACGGTTCTAGGCGCTTCAGTCTGGAACCGCGTGACCGCTACGGTCGCAGGTTCGAATCCTGCCTCGGGCATGGATGTGTGTGATGTCCTTAGGTTAGTTAGATTTAAGTAGTTCTAAGTTCTAGGGGACTGATGACCTTAGAAGTTAAGTCCCATAGTGCTCAGAGCCATTGAACCATTTTTTTTTTTTTTTTGGAAACCCAGAATCTACTCTGTAGGAATCAACATGGATTCCGGAAACAGCGATCGTGTGACACCCTACTCGCTTTATTTGTTCATGAGACCCAGAAAATATTAGATACAGGCTCCCAGGTAGAAGCTATTTTCCTTGACTTCCGGAAGGCGTTCGATACAGTTCTGCACTGTCGCCTGAAAAACAAAGTAAGAGCCTACGGAATATCAGACCAGCTGTGTGGCTGGATTGAAGAATTTTTAGCAAACATAACACAGCATGTTGTTATTAATGGAGAGACGTCTACAGACGTTAAAGTAACCTTTGGCGTGCCACAGGGGAGTGTTATGGGACCATTACTTTTCACAATATATATATATAAATCAACTAGTAGATAGTGTCTGAAGTTCCATGCGGCTTTTCGCGGATGATGCTGTAGTATACAGAGAAGTTGCAGCATTAGAAAATTGTAGCGAAATGCAGGAAGATCTGCAGCGGATAGGCACTTGGTGCAGGGAGTGGCAACTGACCCTTAACATAGACAAATGTAATGTATTGCGAATACATAGAAAGAAGGATCCTTTATTGTATGATTATATGATAGCGGAACAAACACTGGTAGCAGTTGCTTCTGTAAAATATCTGGGAGTATGCGTGCGGAACGATTTGAAGTGGAATGATCATATAAAATTAATTGTTGGTAAGGCGGGTACCAGGTTGAGAATCATTGGGAGAGTCCTTAGAAAATGTAGTTCATCAACATAGGAGGTGGCTTACAAAACACTCGTTCGACCTATACTTGAGTATTGCTCATCAGTGTGGGATCCATACCAGATCGGCAAAGAAGAGCGGCGCGTTTCGTCACAGGGTTATTTGGTAATCGTGATAGCGTTACGGAAATGTTTAGCAAACTCAAGTGGCAGACTCTGCAAGAGACGCGCTCTGCATCGCGGTGTAGCTTGCTCGCCAGGTTTCGAGAGGGTGCGTTTCTGGATGAGGTATCGAATATATTGCTTCCCCCTAGTTATACCTCCAGAGGAGACCACGAATGTAAAATTAGAGAGATTCGAGCGCGCACGGAGGCTTTCAGACAGTCGTTCTTCCCGCGAACCATACGCGACTGGAACAGAAAAGGGAGGTAATGACAGTACCACGTAAAGTGCCCTCCGCCACACGCCGTTGGGTGGCTTGCGGAGTATAAATGTAGATGTAGATGTAGAACTCTTACACACTTTTACAAGTTATTTCTGTGGTTCTGCAGAGCCTCTCGTTTAGCCAACCGTAGCCTTGTGTGGCTGATCGCACAGAAATAATACAGGGTGGCGCAGGGAAAACCGGCCCCGAGGACAGACTGCTCGCCAATTACGGACGATGTGTAGCCCATTACGAGCAGATATAACAAACAGACAAACATGTAATAATTAGGCAGTGAAGAAGTAACGAGCTAATGCAAGCAACAATTGCGAAACAATCGATGACGATGTGTAGAGAGCTGGAGAAGAGAACATGAAAATCTCACGCGATGCGCATGGGCTATAGCTCATGTAGTCTTACACACCTGTTGCTGGCTGTTTCCCAAGTTAATAGACCATAATTGTCGTGTATAAAATTTTCCGTTTCGACTTCCACTACATAGCTATGCTACGTTGTAAACAATAATCGTTTACACCCTGTATATTATGTCTTTTCAAATGGAGAGGCACTGCTTTTCCTACAGTGCCAAACAGACACACAACGCACTTTTTTCTGTCAAGGAAACCAAACTAGCAGGTAATGCAAATTGGAAACAACCAAAATTAAAAATAATTAGAGCCTTCCTAAATGTGATGTTTTGTATATGAAATATACACGAAAATCGTTTTATATGAATTTTCTTACACTAAAAATTAAGCAAATTATTGAAAGTTAGCTGCTAAATGAAGTCGATGAAACCAAAAAATATATGAATAACAAAAAATTTTTGCCTTGTTATAAGTATGTCTTCTGCTGTTTATAGGTATAATGAAGTGAGCTGATATGCCCTTTTGTTACCTGAAAAGACTTGCCTATTACATACAACGTAATTTTTATGTAATTTACGTAACTATAAAATACTTTTTGATTACCGGTCGTGGACGCTGAATAGCTAGAACCAAGTGCAAGAACAGTTTAGAACACATGTAAAATAGGCGAGCGCAGTCAACGAAACGAACAACTGGATACTGAACTAACCAGAAGCAGTCGGCAGTGGAACTGAGATGGGTGGTCATGCGAAGAATGACGAGTGCGGCCGAGGGAGACCGAGACTGAGACGAGCACGTGACCGAGGTTGGAACGAGAACTGCCGAAGTGACCGCCGCGACCGAAGTGAACTACTGAACTATGAACCGATCGTTCCTCGTTCCCGGTAACTATAAGTAGACCGCCGCGACCGATGTGAACTATGAACCGAACGTTCCTTGGAATTCGTTCCTCAGTCCTTTCGTTCATCTTGGTGAACCGTTCCTTTGCACCCGTTCGTTCGTAAACCACCCATCTCTAGCCTACTGGGAGTGGGAGCTATCTTCTCCCCTCTTCGTTGCGCCTTTGTTCGACGGTGGTTGCGGCGCCGTCGTCGTTTCTTCTCAGTTTGCGCCTTGTCTCCAGCGCAGCCGTTGCTGGCAAAGGCTGGGCAGCCACACCAGTTAGCCATATGTGGTCCTCTGCAGCGAGCGCAAGTTGGCGCCTCATCTCGCCGCCTTTCACAGGAGCGGTTGTCGTGCGCGCCGGCGCACATGACTCACCGCGACGAGTTGCGACAGTATTGAGCCACATGACGTTCAGCTTGGCACCTAAAGCACTGCGGCTTAGGGTCCATGCCTAGGGGGAGAGCTTCGACGGTCACAGGAAAGCCAACGCGCTTCCGTGTCCGGAAGTTTGCTGATGAGATGAGGCGCCAACTTGCGCTCGCTGCAGAGGACCACATATGGCAAACTTCAAGCGCTGATAGAAAGCACCGAAGCTGAAATCGTTATAGGTACAGAAAACTGGCTGAAGCCAGAGATAAATTCTGCCGAAATTTTTACAAAGGTACAGACGGTGTTTAGAAAGGATAGATTGCATGCAACCGGTGGTGGAGTGTTCGTCGCTGTTAGTAGTAGTTTATCCTGTAGTGAAGTAGAAGAGGATAGTTCCTGTGAATTATTATGGGTGGAGGTTACACTCAACAACCGAGCTAGCTTAATAATTGGCTCCTTTTACCAACCTCCCGACTCAGCAGCATTAGTGTCAGAACAACTGAGAGAAAATTTGGAATACATTTCACATAAATTTTCTCAGCATGTTATAGTCTTAGGTGGAGATTTCAATTTACCAGATATAGACTGGGACACTCAGATCTTTAGGACGGGTGGTAGGGACAGAGCATCGAGTGACATTATACTGAGTGCGCTATCCGAAAATTACCTCGAGCAATTAAACAGAGAACCAACTCGTGGAGATAACATCTCGGACCTACTGATAACAAACAGACCCGAACTTTTCGACTCTGTAAGCGCAGAACAGGGAATCAGTGATCATAAGGCCGTTGCAGCATCCCTGAATATGGAAGCAAATGGGAATATAAAAAAAGGGAGGAAGGTTTATCTGTTTAGCAAGAGTAATAGAAGGCAGATTTCAGACTGCCTAACAGATCAAAACGAAATTTTCTGTTCCGACGCTGACAATCTTGAGTGTTTATGGAAAAAGTTCAAGGCAATCGTAAAATGCGTTTTAGACAGGTACGTGCCGAGTAAAACTGTGAGGGACGGGAAAAACCCACCGAGGTACAACAACAAAGTTATGAAACTACTGCAAAAGCAATGAGACCTTCACTGCAAGTTTAAACGCAGCCAAAACCTCTCAGACAAACAGAAGCTAAACGATGTCAAAGTTAGCGTAAGGAGGGCTATGCGTGAAGCGTTCAGTGAATTCGAAAGTAAAATTCTATGTACCGACTTGACAGAAAATCCTAGGAAGTTCTGGTCTTACGTTAAATCTGTAAGAGGCTCGAAACAGCATATCCAGACACTCCGGGATGATGAAGGCATTGAAACAGAGGATGACACGCGTAAAGCTGAAATACTAAACACTTTTTTCCAAAGCTGTTTCACAGAGGAGGACCGCACTGCAGTTCCTTCTCTAAATCCTCGCACAAACGAAAAAATGGCTGACATCGAAATAAGTGTCCAAGGAATAGAAAGCAACTGGAATCACTCAACAGAGGAAAGTCCACTGGACCTGACGGGATACCAATTCGATTCTACACTGAGTACGCGAAAGAACTTGCCCCCCCTTCCAACAGCTGTGTACCGCAAGTCTCTAGAGGAACGGAAGGTTCCAAATGATTGGAAAAGAGCACAGGTAGTGCCAGTCTTCAAGAAGTGTCGTCGAGCAAATGCGCAAAACAATAGACCTATCTCTCTGACGTCGATCTGTTGTAGAATTTTAGAACATGTTTTTTGCTCGAGTATCATGTCGTTTTTGGAAACCCAGAATCTACTATGTAGGAATCAACATGGATTCCGGAAACAGCGATCGTGTGAGACCCAACTCGCTTTATTTGTTCATGAGACCCAGAAAATATTAGATACAGGCTCCCAGGTAGATGCTATTTTCCTTGACTTCCGGAAGGCGTTCGATACAGTTCCGCACTGTCGCCTGATAAACAAAGTAAGAGCCTATGGAATATCAGACCAGCTGTGTGGCTGGATTGAAGAGTTTTTAGCAAACAGAACACAGCATGTTGTTATCAATGGAGAGACGTCTACAGACGTTAAAGTAACCTCTGCCGTGCCACAGGGGAGTGTTACGGGACCATTGCTTTTCACAATATACATAAAAGACCTATTAGATAGTGTCGGAAGTTCCATGCGGCTTTTCGCGGATTATGCTGTAATATACAGAGAAGTTGCAGCATTAGAAAATTGTAGCGATATGCAGGAAGATCTGCAGCGGATAGGCAATTGGTGCAGGGAGTGGCAACTGACCCTTAACATAGACAAATGTAATGTATTGCGAATACATAGAAAGAATGATCCTTTGTTGTATGATTATATGATATCAGAACAAACACTGGTAGCAGTTACTTCTGTAAAATATCTGGGAGTATGCGTGCGGAACGATTTGAAGTGGAATGATCATATAAAATTAATTGTTGGTAAGGCGGGTACCAGGTTGAGATTCATTGGAAGAGTCCTTAGGAAATGTAGTCCATCAACAAATGAGGTGGCTTACAAAACACTCGTTCGACCTATACTTGAGTATTGCGCATCAGTGAGGGATCCGTACCAGACCGGGTTGACGGAGGAGATAGAGAAGATCCAAAGAAGAGCGGTGCGTTTCGTCACAGGGTTATTTGGTAAGCGTGATAGCGTTACGGAGATGTTTAACAAACTCAAGTGGCAGACTCTGCAAGAGAGGCGCTCTGCATCGCGGTGTAGCTTGCTCGCCAGGTTTCGAGAGGGTGCGTTTCTGGATGAGGTATCGAATATATTGCTTCCCCCTACTTATACCTCCCGAGGAGATCACGAATGTAAAATTAGAGAGATTAGAGCGCGCACGGAGGCTTTCAGACAGTCTGTAACGCCGGAAATGCATATCCTCCTATTTCCATCTATTGTACTATTATATTTTTCCTTGTTTTCTTACATCAAGATATGACATTTCTGTCTCTTTACATATTGTAATTGTTTTACTGTTTGTATTTATATATTTATGCACTTATGTCGATGTATAATTGGTTGTTTTGTAATGGCTGGCTCTGAGCACTATGCGACTTAACTTCTGAGGTCATCAGTCGCCAAGAACTTAGAACTAATTAAACCTAACTAACCTAAGGACATCACACACATCCATGCCCGAGGCAGGATTCGAACCTGCGACCGTAGAAGTCCCGTGGTTCCGGACTGCGCGCCTAGAACCACTAGACCACCGCGGCCGGCTGTTTTGTAAATATTATTTGTATTTTTACGCTGGGTCTTGCCTAGGGAAAACTTCTATCGAACGATTACATCGATAGATCGTGTGAAGAATCAAAGTGTGTAAGATCTTTGGTAGTGTTAACTCTGCCGCGTGGAGCGCGGGCTGAGAGAGAGTCTGGCTGGAGTAGCGAGTGGAGCAGGTGTGTTGTGTGAAGCTCCCGCGAGTTGCCGCGCTTTCGGGGTTTGGCAGAATGTAATTGCGCTCGACTCGCGATGATAGTTTCTGACATGTTGTGGCGGACGGGAAGCATTAGCTGGCGCACACCAAGGGCCCGTCTCGTTTGGTGACCGTGTCGAGAAGAAGGCGCGCCAACATCCAGCTTCTGCAACAGCGACGGCCGACAATGAGTGACTGTCGCCACCTCCTCGATCGACGGCTTCAAACCTTCAATCAACCAGCAAGGAAGACTGGAAGCACGTAAAGTTTTAGAACTGTATGGCAGACCACAGCTTTTAAAATTGTTCCATTTGCCTCGCAAAATTACAGCAACTTAGCATGAACCTTTGTTGCTCATTGTCTCAATTGCATTGCCAAGCAGGGTCCCTTCCTTTTCCAGAATGAACCAGAGTGTCGTTGAAATTCAATCGCCAGCATTAAAGTAATATTATAGCATGTCGCTGCTTTAATTTTAAAGTTCAGTTAAAGTGTTCATAGCTGGCTACAATATTTAGATTACACAAGCACGAATTATGAGTGCGAGTTTTGTTACCGTATTTTAGTTTACCTGTGACTGCAGCTCAGCTTGGTACGTGCTATATTTTACTATTGTTAAATGTTCAGAATCATTTAATTCAAGTTCAAAGTTAAATCTCTTATTTATAAATTGCGTAGATTCAAGTAGCTTTTGAAATTATTGTTGAGGTAGTCCAAGACTAACGGTAATTTACTGAATTTCGATGTGCTTCAGAAAGAAAGCTCACTATTAACTTCAGTCACTAAATTAACTTACGATTTTCCGGTTTTATTAATTCTTTTGCTAAATTAAGTCAGAGTGTAGCGAAATTTATTACTTCTGACAAACTATCAGTTTTGACACTACACTTGTCAACCTTCAGTTGCCACGCTTCTAGTGCTAATTATATGTGTAATAATCTTTCTTTTTCAGTTACTATAGTAATTGTCCGTAGGACTGGCGACCGTAATTTCCTCCAAATCTCAAATATCTAATTACCGCTAGTTGATTGTTAACCTAACGGCCGCACATTTACTTTCTTTATTAACTTTACCCCTTTTCAAATTTAATTTACACCAGTTTCATTAGCATTTTTCCTTTCATAAAAATGTAACCCTTTCCTCCCTCTTTACCGACAGATTAACTTCGGTGACGATTGCTTTTCCCAAATTCCCATTAGGTACACGCGGTTTCATTTTTCACTGTCATTAAGGTCGGTAAGTGAGGGGGAGGTTACTAGTTGTTCTTCCCGCGAACCATACGCGACTGGAACAGGAAAGGGAGGCAATGACAGTGGCACGTAAAGTGCCCTCCGCCACACACCGTTGGGTGGCTTGCGGAGTATTAATGTAGATGTAGATGTAAAATGTCGCTGCCATCCGTCGCAGTTTCCACTACGATAATGTAGTTCCTTCTCTAGATTGCCGCACAGATGACAAAATAATAGATATCGAAATAGACGACAGAGGGATAGAGAAACATTTAAAATCACTCGAAAGAGGAAAGGCGCTGGACCTGATGGGATACGAGTTCGATTTTACACAGAGTACGCGAAGGAACTTGCCCCCCCCCCCCCCCCCCCCCCCCAGCGGTGCACCGTAGGTCTCTAGAAGAGAGTAGCGTTGCAAAGGATTGGAAATGGGCACAGGTCATCCCCGTTTTCAAGAAGGGACGTCGAACAGATGTGCAGAACTATAGACCTGTAACTCTAACGTCTATCAGTTGCAGAATTTTGGAACACGTATTGTGTTCGAGTATAATGACCTTTCTGGAGACTAGAAATCTACTCTGTAGGAATCAGCATGAGTTTCGAAAAAGACGATCGTGTGAAACCCAGCTCGCGCTATTCGTCCACGAGACTCAGAGGGCCATAGACACGGGTTCACAGGTAGATGCCGTGTTTCTTGACTTCCGCAAGGCGTTCGATACAGTTCCGCACAGTCGTTTAATGAACAAAGTAAGAGCATATGGACTATCAGACCAATAGTGTGATTGGATTGAGGAGTTCATAGATAACAGGACGCAGCATGTCATTCTCAATGGAGAGAAGTCTTCCGAAGTAAGAGTGATATCAGGTGTGCCGCAGGGGAGTGTCGTAGAACCGTTGCTATTCCCAATACACATAAATGACCTTGTGGATGACATCGGAAGTTCAGTGAGGCTTTTTGCGGATGATGGTGTGGTATATCGGGAGATTATAACAATGGAAAATTGAACTGAAATGCAGGACGACCTGCAACGAATTGACGCATGGTGCAGGGAATGGCAATTGAATCTCAATGTGGACAAGTGTAATGTGCTGCGAATACATAGACAGAAAGATCCTTTATCATTTAGCTAGCAACTGGAAGCAGTTAATTCCATAAATTATCTTGGAGTACGCATTAGGAGTGATTGAAAATGGAATGATCGTCGGTCAAGCAGATGCCAGACTGAGATTCATTGGAAGAATCCTAAGGAAATGCAACACGAAAACAAGGGAAGTAGGTTACAGTACACTTGTTCGCCCACTGCTTGAATACTGCTCAGCAGTGTGGGATCCGTACCAGATAGGGTTGATAGAAGAGATAGAGAAGATCCAACGGAGAGCAGCGCGCTTCGTTATAGGATCATTTAGCAATCGCGTAAGCCTTACGGAGATGATAGATAAACTCCAGTGGAAGACTCTGCAAGAGAGACGCTCAGTAGCGCGGTACGGGCTTTTGTTGAAGTTTCGAGAACATACCTTCACCGAGGAGTCAAGCAGTATATTGCTCCCTCCTACGTATATCTCGCGAAGAGACCATGAGGGTAAAATCAGAGAGATAGAGCCCACACAGAGGCATACCGACAATCTCTCTTTCCACGAACAATACGAGACTGGAATAGAAGGGAGAACCGACAGAGGTAAAAGTACCCTCCGCCACACACCGTCAGGTGCTTGCGGAGTATGGATGTAGATGTAGATGTACAGCGGCGGCCTGTTCTTATTCGTCCGATTGTGCAACTTAGTAGTGGCACCCCGGAGTCTGGCAAGTAACAGCCCCTCTTGGACTGTCTTCTCATCACAGATTCAAGGCAGCCCCCTGATCAGACCCTCAGATAACTTCTCGCGCTGTTTCGGAGCGGTCGTCTTTTCAACTGCAGGTGGATCAACTATGTGGTCTGCCACATCGCTCTTCAGTGCTCGGTGGTCCGCCACGCTCGCTGCCTGCAGCTGGACGATGGCGTCTGAGTCGAGGGACACTGCGCCCACTTCTTCCCTGCAGCAGTTGGCTATGATATCATAAATGTATGCCCACGACCCTCTACTGCACGGAAACTACAGAGCCGGCCGCTGTGGCCGAGCGGTTCCAGGCGCTTCAGTCCGGAACCGCACTGGTGCTTCGGTCGCAGGTTCTAATCCTGCCTCGGGCTTGGATGTGTATGATGTCCATCGTTAAGTTAGGTTCAAGTGGTTCTAAGCCTAGGGGATTGATCACCTCAGATGTTATGTCCCATAGCGCTTAGAGCCATTTGGACCATTTGAATGTTCTCTATGCCTGCCTTCTTGTGGCCGTATCGACCCATTCTGTGGCGCGAAAACAAGACAGTTTTGCTGCGTCGTGATAACGACACACGACACTTCGCTTTGTGTCACGCCACAGACAGGGCACGGCTTCGCAGCTCCACTTCTGGCCAAGTACAGGTAGCGCCCAGCAGCAGTTACGCGCACGCCTCCGCTGTTTGAGCGAAACTGTCGCCTTCCTTAGTGTCGTAGACTTTGGGCATCTGGGGGACGTGGGAAGGGGCACGTCCCGAGCTCTGCTTACCGAAACAGGCAGACAAGGTGAAAGCACTAAAGTTAAGCACCGAATTACTTAGGGATCCAAAGGGAACGGTGATGGACCTTAGGTACAGAAGAGACTGGAACAGCGCATTACGTCCACATGCTAACACCTTTTTATTGGTCTTTTTCACTGACGCACATATACATTACCATGAGGGGTGAGGTACACGTACACACGTGGTTTCCGTTTTCAATTACGGAGTGGAATAGAGTGTGTCCCGACATGTCAGGCCAATAGATGTTCAATGTGGTGGCCACCATTTGCTGCACGCAATTGCAATCTCTGGCGTAATGAATGTCGTACACGCCGCAGTACATCTGGTGTAGTGTCGCCGCAGGCTGCCACAATACGTAGTTTCATATCCTCTGGGGTTGTAGGCACATCACGGTACACATTCTCCTTTAACATTCCCCACAGATAGAAGTCCAGAGGTGTAAGATCAGGAGAACGGGCTGGCCAATTTATGCGTCCTCCACGTCCTATGAAACGCCCGTCGAACATCCTGTCAAGGGTCAGCCTAGTGTTAATTGCGGAATGTGCAGGTGCACCATCATGCTGATACCACATACGTCGACGCTTTTCCAATGGGACATTTTCGAGCAACGTTGGTACATCGTTCTGTAGAAACGCGATGTATGTTGCAGTGCTCTCCGATACACACGATCGAACAGCGGAAGAGTGGTACTCAAGCGTCAACTTTAGGTTACAATATCTCCGAATGTAATTAACATTTTACAATGCAACAAACGGCACTGATTACGTATTTGTTTATATGTTCAGATGTGCTAACAAAACCGACGTGGTTCCATTTAAAGAAACGTAGGTTTGTGTTGAAAAACATATTTCCGTGCATTTTTGTATGGTTTGTATTAAACAATTACACTAGCTCCTCTCCTCACGTTCTGTCTGTGGAATCGGTTCGTCAGTATTTGATGAGGTTTACGAAATATATCCAGCAGATTTACACTGCAGGGTTAGACGTTTTCCTAGCTAGTGAACTGCAGTTGCGAAGTATTTTTAATGTATAATGTATAACGCCTGGATGTAGCTAAGGGTATTCATTTCATTGTATTGATTTAACTGTAACTTCAGGAGATTTTAACTTCAGTGACAACGGCTACGAAAGCCTGCAGGCTTACATAAAGTGAAGGCAGCTGATGTTATTGCACGTCCAATAGCATACTCACTCATCATTCTTCATAACAAAAGCACTGATATGCGAGCACATCTGAGGATAACAGCTAGTTAGTTATAGTTTCAAATGTTAGTAAAACAACCATGTACCTATATTTTTAGTGTAAAATGCGACGCAATGCTTTCCAAATGGTAATTATTACCAGTCGTTGCGAAAAAACTAACGTTAAAGTATATCTGAAAAATTTTCTATAATTCGGCTGTGAAGATGGCCAGAAACGCAAACATGTTTGGACTGAAAGGAAAATGTATGACATTCTCAGAGGTTAGAGAGGCAAGCGATACATAATTTATCGTAAAAATGAAAAATCATTCCACGATATAAAAATAAAGTAACGCAAGTGCTCTCACATTGTTTTACATCCACAGATAAAGTACATCATTTGAAATTGAAAAGATGTGGTATGCTTCCAATAGCAGAGGGTCTAAGCGTCTTCTACGTTGCTGCTAATGGGCGATTCTTGGATTTACTGTCGGATTTTCAAAGTAATACACATCTGATACTTCAACCGTATCCCTCAGTGAAAGAGCAAGAGGGATTGCGCAGGAATTGGTTAACTGATTCTTTTCGGCGAGACATTGAAAGAATGCACGTGACTAAACAGCGCCCGTATGAGCGTAATGGAGATACCAGTTTTGTCCAGTGCGCTCTGTATTTTCCTGGTTGAGTATTATTTAAACACCCACGGATGGAGGCGCCTCCTTGTTTCTTTTCGTTTCACTAGATGATGCTTGCACTCGTAAATGGCTCGCTCTTCAGTGTCTTTTCTTGGTAATCGGCGCAGATTTACACTGCAGGGTTAGACGTTTTCCTAGCTAGTGAACTGCAGTTGCGAAGTATTTTTAATGTTGGTTTTGTAGTCCATCTGTTCTGACTCTTTCGCCGGTTAACACTGTAAGCATTGATTTTGTCTATGTACTGTCTTAATTCTCGTCAGTTTTATTCTACGTTAAACATACCGTTATTCTATTGTGACGGAGTGTTCGTTGAGAGTACCCTGTGACACTTTGACCATGTACCCAGTTGTGATCCATTACAGATCGACCCAGGCTTGTGTACTAGAAATGGCCTTGTTTATCTTGCGTTGCATGTGCGTCGACATAGAACCTGTAACCTCTACGATACTTTGGTACAATCTTACGAACGCTCAGTCATTACTGCTGGTGTTAAGTTTATTTTATTTACTGATTTTACGGACGACATGACATGCATGTCTTTCTGTGGCAGCGTAACCTTACAGATTACGCTTGCCTCTGATACACCGCTGCATAGTTTGGTTAGCACAGCACATGTTAACTGTTTTAGAACAGCGTATCTGGCGATTTTGACAAGTTACATTTCAGTTTCTCCGTCAATTTATGTTTTAACGTGTGGTACGCCATATGCGTTTATGATTATGTGTTTGCGTCCTTCCTATTACTTTGTGATATATGTATGTAAAAAAGGACCCAATCTCTGTTTCCTTTACCTACAGTGTAATTGATTTTTAAACTTACTTCTATTCCTACACAGTAATTTATGAAAACCTATGTCAGTACCTACTCTCTCATTGTAACCATTTATGAACGTAAGTCGTTTTATTTCTGTTTTTCGAATCTGCCGCGTTATTATAATTCACGTCTCAAACACATCGAAGAGACTGTCCTTATTCACAAGAAATGCAATTGCTAAGTATCTAGCGTAAATAGAGCCGAAAAATGACATAAAGTACAATAAAACTGAGCAAAGGCCATGTAAGCAAGGAACCATGCACTACAATGTTTGGGCTGTGTTGCTTCAACGCGCGTTTTCAACATCACAGGAAAAGCATCTATACTAAACAGTTGAGTACATTCCACCAGGTTACCAAGTGTGTTCCCCTTTGTTTCCAGCCATGCAGGGCCTCGCTAACAAATTCTCTCCATCAAAAAATAATATTGGCTGGCTAGTCTCAGAGTTTAAGCAAGATACTGCTTTGCAGTCCTTATCGAAAGATGAAAATAGATATCAAAGACTAACTGCACATCTTTGGAGACATGAAAGTGCTTACTGATCTGCACATTACTACACGGTACTAAAGACGTCCATAGCAAATGCCGTTCAAACTTTGTTTTAAATATGTCTTTGCTGTCTTTGCTGTCATGTATTTAATTTCATGACCATCTGTTCTGGTAAATATCAGAAAACTGTGCTGTTAGCAATAATACAAACTGACTACGAGAAAAATCAGAAATTTTGATAACTAACAGAAATTCCCTGTGTGGAAAAGTATGTCACCGTTGATATGTTAATTGTATCACATGTAAATTATAAATTTGCTACCTGTTCGCGCAATGAATAAATGCTGTGCTGCTGCTGTCCCATAACTACTGTGGCAGCTGCTGTTATGGTAGTTCAAAAACAAAAATTCGAACACTAACCACACAATGCACAATGTGTGTTTTAAACAGTAGACACACCCACAGAACTTTTGTGGTACTAAATCTCATTACTGCAGTGATAATTGTCAGTTACAATTCTGTTACTGAGAAACTTGGGAAAGCACAATTCTATATGTGAATCTTGAAATAAAGACACGAATGCTCATTCATAAAAAAATAAAGTAACGGTATTAACCAAACTTTACATCACTAAGACAAAATATTTGACACTTGAAATATTAAAATGTCACCTCACATTAATAGTGGAAAAACCTGAAAAAATCCTCTTTACATTCTTACTAACACATATGCTATTCATATTTTTAGAAAAATCAGTAAATCACATGTTGTTAAATGATTATATCAAAATCTCCAATTATAAATCCCTGGCCACATTAATTACTATTCTCGGATGTCTCAGCACATGTGCTATTACAGTACGTTTTGAAGTCCTCTTGTAATTCCTGACACAGTACTCGTTAAAGCCTGTGCTATGGTAAGTGAGCGGGATTCACCTTATGAGAAGGAGTTTCGTATAGATATCGACCGCGTGTACCTGAAAGGTGGCAAATCAGACTTACATCCAATCTGTAATAACAATGATACGTCAATCACACGTCAGGGTGGATCAAAAGCAATCCAGAAGATGCTACCAATGTGACAATAATACGGTCGCCAGCCTAATTAGGCATTAACTTTCTTCCCTGTACAAGTTGGTATATATTCACGCAAACCAACAAGTTGTAACACTGCATAATATAGTAGAATTTTAGAACCAGAAAGTCTATTGAACTGATAGTTTCACATACTGTACTGATATGGAAAATCATGAATACATAACACCACACTATAAAGTTTACTACAAAACTTTATACTGTCTATTAATCTGATTGAAATCGCTATATTTAAAAAAAATTGATTAGTGAATTTATTATTCATTCAAGATTTCCAGTATATAAGTTACTACTCCTTTCATCTTATTTACTGCTCAATTAAATACCTTTAAATCTGTCTCGAAATAATATACTTCATTACTATGTCAATACTAAAGTTATCTTTCGACTTCGTTAGACCTTCTCTATTTATTTACTGGTTCATTAACAAAACATTTCTTTAAACACCATTCTAATATAGCTAGTTCTGCAAATAATCATTATTAACACAAATTTTAATTTTCATTTTGGGACACTCGGATTGCACAACATTTGTAGAGGACCCTGTCTAGGTTAGTTGTGAGGATAATTAAATGATGGGAAAGTTCTGGTAAAATTTAGGTTATTATTGAACAGTTCACTCTATGGTCCATACGAATACACTACTAAAAGTTTCAACCTGCTTGTATCGATGCGGCGGTTGGCAGGCGGCGAGATGGCGAGGCACAGAGCACACATACAACCACAGCTATGGCTTTTGATGTATCGGCACTTTAATTCTTCTTAGCGTCGCAATACTTTTCCATTTAGTGCCTATGGAATTTTGCCATGCTTTGTGGACGTTGGAACTGCATACCCGAGGCTCAGTGAAACTACGTCTTCCAGGAGAGCCTCCTCGGTCCAGAGGGTGTTGCTCAAACCAGTGCCAAACTCCAACTACTACTGTGTCCGTTGTGCCGTGCACTGCCCGCGCGCATTTTCCCGCGCTCGCCTGCAATCCACCTTTTTCCGCTCCCTGACAGACCGGGTATTCACCCGAGGTTTTGCATTCTACATATCCTAACCCATTGCCTACGTATGGACCAGACGCACAGTTACAATTTTAAACATCTTACAACAGTTTCAGCATTTGTTACATTTCAATTCTATTACAATATTAGTTGACATTTGACATAAACATTAATATTCACATTGAAACTTATTTACAGTTTCCTTAACATAAAGGCTTGAAACAAAAAGAAATGAAATCAGAACATCAATTACACAAGTTTATCGTAAAATCAGATGAAAAGAATTACTTATATGTACAATAATACAGAGTCGTTACACTCTGAATGAATTTACAAAATATCTCTCCATATATGGAAAAAAAACATAAGAAAATTATTGCCGGCACACAGCACAGCCTAAACACATCTCACTCCATCACGAGATAGAACTCGACTCCTCTCTCTCTCTTAAAGACTGCACTCCACTCACAAGCCACAGTTCTATCAGTCTTTCACAGTGCAACCTCTTTGGCAGAGATGTTGTCCGCTATAACTCACATGCTATTGAAACTTTACTTTTCCATGTGACATCAAAAATATTATCAAAATTAAAATTCTCTGTATAAAACAAAACCCTTACCGTACCTTTCGGCCTCTCTGGCCATAGCTTTGCAGGACGATTTCTGTAGGTTATATATATCAGACTGCAAAATTCTACAGTACTCTTAAAAACTAAAGTACAGTAAAGAATAATCAGATTCAACATAAAAGGAATACTATAAAATTTGTCTGTACTATGCACATATTTGGAGCTGTGATGTTGTGATGCAGAAAGCAGTTCATACATGTACATTACATATGAAAAGAGTACATGAAAACTTCCCTACTTCTCACTGAAGGGCATTGTCACTACGGCTCCTGAGGTATGTCTGTAACAGCACCGGATTACTGTCTTTGGACCACTTGTTATACTTAGATTCCTGGAGAATACTTCACGTTCGGGTTCTCTTATAACAGCACTATATTTTATAGAGGACTTTACGGCAATAAATAAACTGGCACCATTGGCGTCTGGCATATCCTTGCGAAATGAATTCCAGTCTGAATGGATTATTTCATTGTTATTCATTCTGGTGTCAGCCAGCTATCTGGTGCTATTATTATGTGGGCAATCTTACCTTTAATAGCCGATTCTAATTCTGGCATCTGGCCGGCCGTGCAATTTATTGATACCATGTAAACACATTCTTTTTCGATCTGCAAGGACGAAAATTCTCCTCTGGGAGCATTGTAGCTGATCTATATTCGCTTTCGACAAGCAATCCATCAGTGAGGCAAGGGGGGGAGGAGAGGTGGGTCGATGTTAACAAATTCTGTTTGGGTCACTAAAGACGAAAATTCTCCTCTCACAGCATTGTGGCTTATCTCTATTGTTTAATTTGCAAGTCTATCATCATCGCACAAACTTTTACACTTCACTATTACCGGTTTCGGCTACAGTGATCTTAAGATCTGTTACAAATAAAAACAGTGTGCAAACCAACTAAGTTCAGTGTGCCGGACCGAGACTCGGACTCGGGACCTTTGCCTTTCGCGGGCAAGTGCTCTACCAGCTGAGCTACCCAAGCACGACTCACTCCCCGTCCTCACAGCTTTACTTCTGCCAGTACCTCGTCTCCTACCTTCCAAACTTTACAGAAGCTCTCCTGCGAACCTTGCAGAACTAGCACTCCTGAAAGAAATGATATTGCGGAGACATGGCTTAGCCACAGCCTGGGGGATGCTTCCAGAATGAGATTTTCACTCTGCAGCGGAGTGTGCGCTGATATGAAACTTCCTGGCAGATTAGGATGTAGTATCAACACCAAACTAAACATGCAGGTACATCGTAAGTGCTGGTGATCAGAATGCGACTGGTATCTATACAAAGAAACTGGGGTCAGCAGAGGGCACTATAGCTAGGTACATGACTAACCGGTATCCCAAATGTAACGGTTAAAACGCGGAAAGCGTCGTCATTAATTAAGCGTCTGACAATAAAACATGTACTGACACACTATACGTGGAATTAGATCCATACTTAAAATGCACATGAAAAATGTAAATACTAAGAATGTGAAGCTTCTATCCTGGCGAAGTAAAATATACAGTTGTGCGAAAGCCAGTATAAAAAGCATTAGATTAAAATCACATCTATAAAACGAAATCTTCCAGCATGAAAAATCAACTACCGTAATTGTAAGGAAATTAATGAAACAGTGACTGATAATTAAAAGATTTAAAACTCGTTGGTCGATAATACACTCCGATGGGGATCTCAACGGCGGCAGGTCGTGGCTTCCCTGTATGACGTTCTTGTTTTTCTGAGGTGGAACTTGCGGAGGAAAACCCAGTCTCCTCGTCCCCGGCGGCCGGCGCACACGACCGCACGACAATTCGCCGGGGCACTGCTCAAAGCAGTAGGTTTCTGAATACATCAAAATAAGCATTTAGGTTAAACTCATACTGTTCATTCAGCAGTCTTTCCGATTCCAGTTTTCTGTGTGCATAAATCTTCATTTCATCGAGTAGTGTCCCTATCAACTACTGATTTATTAAAATTTTTACTTAATAGTCACTGTTCCGTTGAAATAATTTCGATCACGGTAATTGATTCCTCATCCTGGAAGATTTCATTTTATAGAGATGATTTTAATCTTATCATTTTTATACTAGCTTTTAAACAATTGTATATTTTACGTTGCCAGACTAGGAGCTTTAAATTATTAGTATTTTCACTTTTAAGTTTTTTTTTCAAGAAGAATATAATAATTCCAATCCTAAAGAAAGCTGGTGTTGACAGATGTGAAAATTATCGAACTGTCAGTTTAATAAGCCACGGCTGCAAAATACTAACACGAATTCTTTACAGACAAATGGAAATAACTGGTAGAAGCCGACCTCGGGAAAGATCAGTTTGGAGTCCGTAGAAATGTTGGAACACGTGAAACAATACTGACCCTACGACTTATCTTAGAAAACAGGTTAAGGAAACGTAAAACTACGTTTATAACATTTGTAGACTTAAAGAAAGCTTTTGACAATGTTGACTGGAATACTCTCTTTCAAATTCTGAAGGTGGCAGGGGTGAAATACAGGGAGCGAGAGGCTATTTACAAATTGTACAGAATCCAGATGGCAGTTATAAGAGTCCAGGGGCATTTAAGGGAAGCATTGGTTGGGAAGGGAGTAAGACAGGGTTGTAGCCTATCCCCGATGTTATTCAATCTGTATATTGAGCAAGCAGTAAAGGAAGTTGGAATTAAAATCCATGGAGAGGAAATAAAAACTTTGAGGTTCGCCGATGACATTGTAATTCTGTCAGAGACAGCAAAGGACCTGGAAGAGCAGCTGAACGGAATGGACAGTGTCTTGAAAGGAGGATATAAGACGAACATCAACAAAAGCAAAACGAGGTTAATGGAATGTAGTCGAATTAAATCGGGTGATGCTGCGGGAATTGGATTAGGAAATGAGAGCTTAAAGTAGTAAACGAGTTTTGCTCTTTGGGGAGCAAAATAACTGATGATGGTCGGAGTAGAGAGGATATAAAATGTAGACGGATAATGGCAAGGAAAACGTTCCTGAAGAAGAGAAATTTGTTAACATCTAGTATAGATTCAAGTGTCAGGAAGACATTTCTGAAAGTATTTGTATGGAGTGTAGCCATGTATGGGAATGAAACGTGGACGATAAATAGTTTAGAGAGGAAGAGAATAGAAGCTTTCGAAATGTGGTGCTACAGAATAATGCTGAAGATTAGGTGGGTAGATCACATAACGAATGAGGAGGTGTTGACTAGAAATGGAGTGAAGAGAAATTTGTGGCACAACTTGACTAGAAGAAGGGATCGGTTGGTAGGACATGTTCTGAGGCATCAAGGGATCATCAATTTTGTATTGGAGGGCAGCGTGGAGGGTAAAAATCGTAGAGGGAGACCAAGTCTCTGGACTGAAGACCACAACAACAACAACAAGGGGACAACTGTGCAGCACTTCCAAAATTCACCGTCTGTCCGGAGGTACATGAAAACACCACTGTCGGCGACTCACCCTCCACTGAGGATGGATTTTGCGTACCTAAGACGCAGTGACGTATGAGTTGCCAAGGGGCTACAAAGCCACTGTGTTACAAGTTTCACCATCGAGTCCCCAATGTTTAAAGCAGCAGTCTGATGTGTCTCAACTACATCGTGGGCAACAGAGCTTCTCGGCGTACAATTAAAATTTTTTTCCGGCCTATAATCTGTTCCATGAAATTTCAGGAGAGTGCATGTTTGCCCGAAATTTCTTGGAACAGTTTCTAGGTGTTCCCAGACAGTCCATTAATTTTCTGTTTACACATAACCACAGTCCCTGTCTATTTCTAACTGATAAACAAGAAAAATAAAATGTAATCGGGGTGTCTTTTAGACTTCGGTGAAAGTGATATCACTAACCAGTGTCATGAAACGGAAAGTGCAAACCGGTGTATGAATGCTAGATTACTGAACACGACCACAGAGCACACACGCAGACAATGAAAAGGGTAGCGTTGGAGGCGATTATCTGCTTGAGGTGGCTGCCCAAAGATAACTGACCGCCACTGCTCTGCAAGCGGTTATAATGCCAACGTTTATGCCCGGTGGTTGTAACTACCAACACATGTGGCTATATGGTAGAGTCATTAATCATTATACGAGTATGTCTATCAGCTCTGCCATCGGCGGCAAAGGCAAACGAAATGCTTAGTCTTCTAGATTCCTGCATGACGAGGAGTGTCCACGGATTGCAGAACGATAAACGGCAGTGCCTATGGTCATGATACTTCATGTCGAATTCAGATTCGTGTTGGTAGACAGTTTCTCGTTCTTATAAGCGTTATAACACAATATTTTATCCTAGACACAGGCGCACACACCAACGCACGGAAAAATTTCGACTGTAATTTACGAAAGGGTAACCCGTTGCATAATCGTATTCTTAGCTGATTTATTTAATTGCCTGTAAATGCTAATTATTTGCATACTCCATCATGTAGTACTCTTACCGAATAATGAAGTTATTTCATGCCACCTTTATGACGTAATTTTAGTGGCCAGCTGTGTGCCTTAACGATATGAGGATTGAGTGGCAAGCTGATTAAGGGTGTTTGCTGATGACGCTGTTGTTTATGGGTAAATGTCCTCGTTGAGTGGATGTACTAGTTCTAGGCGTGTATTGGGAAATACTTCTATTTGTTAAGACAGCTTGCTTTAAATGTGAATCAACGTAAATTACAGATGGGTAGAAGAAACTACCCTATAATGTTTGACTACATTAATAACAGTAGGCCTGTGCTGTTTGACACATTCACGTCGATTAAATATTGTAAGTAGCCAGTTTGTACGTTGGCAGCGTTATAGATTGTGTTAATATCGCTGACGGTGCTCCGTTGGTAGGACACGCAATGTAAAGTCAGATGAAATGATGTGTTTATAAGAAAATATGCAAGGAAATGTATGACGAAGGATGTTGTTGATAATGTTCGGGTAGTGGAATTATTGACAACTACATAATTTTTGGAACTGGATGTCACATGAATAAGGTAAAATTTTCTAAATACATAGTTTTCTCTTCAACAAAATCTTTCTTTCGCTAACCGTTTGCCTCCTCGTAGTTAGAGTCTGTAGTAGACAGAATTTTTTTATTTAGCTGGCTGTTGTTGCTACTTACTGTAATTGCTGTAGTTTGTGTTATGAAGATTTTCTGTGAGGTAAGTGACTTACGAAAATGAATGGGGATTCCTCTGTTGGGTGTGACTGAAATGAGTTTAGGCAATTACAGGGGTTGGAGGTAGATTCATATTTATTTAATTTTATATTTTTTGTGTTTTTAATATTGTTAGGATTTCTTGCCATTCAGGAACATTCTTTCATCATCATCATCATCATCATGATCATCATTTAAGACTGATTATGCCTTTCAGCGTTCAGTCTGGAGCATAGCCCCCCTTATAGAGTTCCTCCATGATCCCCTATTCAGTGCTAACATTTGTGCGTCTTCTGATGTTAAACCTATTACTTCAAAATCATTCTTAACCGAATCCAGGTACCTTCTTCTCGGTCTGCCCCGACTCCTCCTACCCTCTACTGCTGAATCCATGAGTCTCTTGGGTAACCTTGCTTCTCCCATGCGTGTAACATGTCCCCACCATCTAAGCCTGTTCGCCCTGACTGCTACATCTATAGAGTTCATTCCCAGTGTTTCTTTGAGTTCCTCATTGTGGACACCCTCCTGCCATTGTTCCCATCTACTAGTACCTGCAACCATCCTAGCTACTTTCATATCCGTAGCCTCAACCTTGTTGATAAGGTAACCTGAATCCACCCAGCTTTCGCTCCTATACAACAAAGCTGGTCGAAAGATTGAACGGTGCACAGATAACTTAGTCTTGGTATTGACTTCCTTCTTGCAGAAGAGAGTAGATCGTAGCTGAGCGCTCACTGCATTAGCTTTACTACACCTCGCTTCCTGTTCTTTCACTATGTTGCCATCCTGTGAGAATATGCATCCTAAGTACTTGAAACCGTCCACCTGTTCTAACTTTGTTCCTCCTATTTGGCACTCAATCCGTTTATATTTCTTTCCCACTAACATTACTTTCGTTTTGGAGATGCTAATCTTCATACCATAGTCCTTACATTTCTGATCTAGCTCTGAAATATTACTTTGCAAACTTTCAATCGAATCTGCCATCATAACTAAGTCATCCGCATATGCAAGACTGCTTATTTTGTGTTCACATATCTTAATCTCACCCAGCCAGTCTATTGTTTTCACCATATGATCCATAAATAATATGAACAACAGTGGAGACATACGGCGGCGACGATTACCTCCCATTTAGGGAGGTACGAAGCTTGACATGCATGTCTGTTAAAAGGACATTCTTTTTTGTTAACTATTTGAAGTCATGTCATTGTATAGCAGTCAGAATGCCTTTGGCTTGTATATTGTGGGTAGTAAATGAATAGGTTAAGTTTGAGTTGTCTCTGTCTGGGAAAATTCTGTAGGCCAGTGTTTAATAACAAATAATAAGTAAAGGGATATCTTTATTCCGGTAACGTATAAAATTCTATCTAAGGCCCTACAAAACAGATTGGAGAAACAACTTGATCAAGAAATTGGTGAATACCAAGCAGGCTTTAGGAAGGTAAGATCTTGTGTGGAGCAAGTTTTAAACTTGAAGTTATTTATTAAATATAGACGATTAAGAGGAAAAGACATCTTTATCAAGTTTGTTGACTTCAAGAAGGCGTACGACTCCGTTGAGAGAACAACCGTGGTTAACATCCTTAGGGAGTTTGGAGCAGACAAGAAAACAGTCGCAATCGTCAAAGAAACACTTACGGATACCTATGCAAAAGTATAGTTCCGTGGTGAGGTATCCAGACCATTCAAAATCAGAACAGGATTAAGACAAGGAGATGGGTTGTCACCTACCCTATTCAACTGTGTGTTAGAAAAAGTTATTAGAGAGTGGAGGAAGAAAACGACTGAAGAAGGAATACAAAAAATCAGATTAGGAAGAATAAGGGATGGATTAGAAGTAGATTGCCTCGCTTTTGCTGATGACTTAGCGATTCTGGCAGGAAGTTTGGAAGAAGCAGTCAAACAGACCAATATTCTGAATGAAACAGCAGAAAAAGCAGGACTGAAAATCTCCTTTGAAAAGACAGAGTACCTAACCAATGTAAAAGAGACACCGAACAAAATGATTACAAAGTATGGCCAGATAAAGAAGGTTTCTAATTTCAAATATTTAGGGGAAATCATCCAGCCCAATGCTTCAGATAACGAAGGAAATAAAACAAGAACAAGAAAAATGGAAATGGCATTCCAGCTAACAAAGAATGTGTACATCAAGAAGTCAGTATCAATTAACGCAAAAATAAGGCACTACAACACTGTGATTAAGCCAGAGTGTCTGTATGCATCTGAATGTTTAGCAATGAACACTAACAAGGAAATGGAAGCTATAGCAAAAAAGGAGCGAAAAATCATTAGAAGAGTACTTGGGCCGAGGTTTGAGAATGGGACTTGGAAGCTTAGAAGTAATAGAGAAGTGTATGACAAAATTGAGAAAGTGGGAGATACTATGAGGAAAAGAAGAGTAAGCTTTTACGCCCATGTGAAAAGAATGAATTATGAAAGGCTGACAAAGAAAATATTCATGTTTTTTGACAAGAACTCCAGAACCCAAATTACCTGGTTCAAAGAAGTCAAAGCAGACTTAGAGGAGATGGGTATAGGAGAAGATGATATAACCAACAGAGACTTAATGAGAGACAAAATTCAACATTTTGAAGGATTTGAAGTGAAGAAGAGAAGAACTGGAGGAACAGTGTGGACAGAAGACCGAAGGGAGCAGCACAGAGAGAGGATGAAGACATATTGGCAGAAGAGAAAAGAGGAGGAGCGCAATAGGAGAAATGTACATTGAAAAATAGTTGTTTAACGCGGTCCCTAGACGGCCAAAATCGGAATAAAAAAAAATAAGAGGAAGTTTCCATATATGGACGTCATGTTTAAAAGTTATGAGAACTGGATCGAATCTACGTCAGTTGGGCGTTCTGGGAAACTTTTTCGTTAAAGCTCTCTGCAGCTGTCGAGGAGACTGCAAAAGGAACACTTGCAAGATCGGATATTTGAGATCCCAGTCCGGTCGGATTAGAGGAAAGTTTTATAGCAAGATACGATTATATTCATCTTTTAAGGCGGGGAATTCACTTTACGTAATTAGGAATAAATAATGGACATCGTCTGTGAACATTGTCAAGAGCTTTATACGATATGTCAACCTTGAACGACTTTCAAAACTTCTAATTGTGCATGTGAATTTTTGTCAAAATGTACTGCTCAGTTTAACGACAGTATTATTTATCGTCATGGTTCCTGAATCTTCTGCACCATTCTTAGAGAGTTAGAACATTTTGTTTCAGTCTCGGCGAGCTGAGTTGCAGCGACCGATACAGCGACGTGTGATCATAAATTCGCAGGAGAGAAACTCACGAGAAGGGAGAGAAAGAGAGAGACAGATTACGAAATTCAGGAACAGACAATGATTGACGCTCGGGAGGAGAGCAGTGAAGGGGAGTGCAGTGGAGAGCACTGCATTCCTTATTCAGCCGGCGAGTGACGGCTACAGGGCGTAGCCACCTGGTGGTGGCAGCCAGGGCAGCGGACTTGGAGTGCAGCGACCACGAGACGCCACGTTGGCGTGGTGGTAGCCCAGAGCTGTCGATAGAGAAATTTAGCACTCCAGGCAGTAGTTGCTGGGCTTCATCACTCTCGAACAAGGCGTCCCAGTAGTAACTACCGGCTGGCAACAGCATCGACTGACGCATCATGGTGAGGCCATCGCAGAGCTGACTTTGTGAGTGGCCAGATCTACGCGCCGCTATCGAGTAGCAGCAGTCGGATGGGACTCCAGATACTGGCGGGTTGCAGTTTTCACCACGAGCCAGCGCACCGTCAATTGGCATTTATTCGGTGTGGGCAGTTCGTGTCGACAAACAATGCAAGTGTTTTGTACTGTGTCGAGAAAACAGATTTAACTTTGTCAAAGAGGATAAACCGAGATTTGAATTTATAATTGCCTGCAGGCAGTGTAGTGAAAATGGATGATTGGGGCCTATGTGGCCAAAATACTGCACCAGAAATTAAATAGTAATAATCTGGAAATAACCAGTTTAATGACGTCAAGTGTAGAGATAAACCAGAAGTTAGATACTACTAATCAGAATTTACAACACTGCAAAAGAGTTAGTACACCCTTCTAGAGGTTTAGTTCACTGAAGATTTATTGGTGCAACAGTGCATATGCAGTACATGAAATGATTACATTTACGGATCAGTAGCACAAGCGGTTCTAAAGTACCATATATCGACACAAGATGAAACACTATTATTAGTATGTGTGAAATGTCCCATTTGAAAAATTAATGAATTACTGTGCTGATGCATTGATTTTCGAACAGCTGAGCAGAACTGAACGTACTCAGATATCTCTCTCTTTACTTACTCTGATCAACAATAAACTGACACGCAATATTTTTAGCGCAACGCAATCTGACTTTTAATAGTCCTTACAAGAGAATGGTCCTGACTGACAATAACCTATACCTTTCATGAATCACTTACCTCACAAAAATCTTTGTTACTCAAACTACTGCAATACAGCGAGCGCCACTCCCGCCAGCTAAATAAAAGATTCTAACTACTGAAGGCACTAACTACTGACAGGCTTACTTAGCAAATGAAAGATTTTGATGGAAAACAAACAATGTATTTACCTTCATAGTGTTCAAAATTCATTATATATATATATATATATATATATATATATATATATATAGGATGAGTCACCTAACGTTACCGCTGGATATATTTCGTAAACCACATCAAATACTGACGAACCGATTCTACAGACCGAACGTGAGCTGAGGGGCTAGTGTAATTGTTTAATACAAACCATACAAAAATACACGGAAGTATGTTTTTTAACACAAACCTACTTTTTATTTAATGGAAACCCGTTAGTTTTGTTAGCACATCTGAACATATAAACAAATACGTAATCAGTGCCGTTTGTTGCATTGTAAAATGTTAATTACATCCGGAGATATTGTAACCTAAAGTTGACGCTTGAGTGCCACTCCTCCGCTGTTCGATCGTGTGTATCGGAGAGCACCGAATTACGTAGGGATCTAAAGGGAACGGTGATGGACCTTAGTTACAGAAGAGACTGGAACAGCACATTACGTCCACATGCTAACACCTTTTTATTGATATTTTTCACTGACGCACATGTACATTACCAGGAGGGGTGAGGTACACGTACACACATGGCTTCCGTTTTCAATTACGGAGTGGAATAGAGTGTGTCCCGACATGTCAGGCCAATAGATGTTCAATGTGGTGGCCATCATTTGCTGCACACAATTGCTATCTCTGGCGTAATGAATGTCGTACACGCCGCAGTACATCTGGTGTAATGTCGCCGCAGGCTGCCACAATACGTTGTTTCATATCCTCTGGGGTTGTAGGCACATCACGGTACACATTCTCCTTTAACGTACCCCACAGAAAGAAGTCCAGAAGTGTAAGATCAGGAGAACGGGCTGGCCAATTTATGCGTCCTCCACGTCCTATGAAACACCCGTCGAACATCCTGTCAAGGGTCAGCCTGGTATTAATAGCGGAATGTGCAGGTGCACCATCATGCTGATACCACATACGTCGACGCGTTTCCAGTGGGACATTTTCGAGCAACGTTGGCAGATCATTCTGTAGAAAAGCGATGTATGTTGCAGTGCTCTCCGATACACACGATCGAACAGCGGAGGGGTGGTACTCAAGCGTAAACTTTAGGTTACAATATCTCCGGATGTAATTAACATTTTACAATGCAACAAACGGCACTGATTACGTATTTGTTTATATGTTCAGATGTGCTAACAAAACTAACGGGTTTCCATTAAATAAAAAGTAGGTTTGTGTTAAAAAACATACTTCCGTGTATTTTTGTATGGTTTGTATTAAACAATTACACTAGCCCCTCCCCTGACGTTCGGTCTGTGGAATCGGTTCGTCAGTATTTGATGTGGTTTACGAAATATATCCAGCGGTAACGTTAGGTGACTCACCCTGTATATATAATGACTTTATATAATCATTTCATGACATCCTGTTTTACAAATTTACTTTCTGGCGGACTCACGTCCAGATCGTCCGCTCTTAAAATTCTACCATCTCTCTCCCCACATCCACCACTGCTGGCGGCTCACCTCTAACTGTTCAACGCTATGCGCTGTTCACATCTAACTGTCCAACACTACAGTAGCAAATACTCCAACAATGCAAACCAGCCACAGACTGCACACAGCACAGTCAGTGATTTTCATACAGAGCGCTACGTGACGTTACCAACATAAAAACCTAAACAGCCCACTTACATGTGGTGTAGTCACCACGGGCTACATGCAGGCTATGACTCTGGCATCTGGTCGGTCTTACAGATAGCGAATACCGTCCTGGGATGCATTATGCCACGTCTGCTCGACATGTTCACATAGGTCTGTAAGAGTTATTCTCGTACTATCACACCACGCACGTGCTCTATTGGACTCAAGTCCTGGGATCGTGCTAGACACTGAAGTTGCTGGATGTCTGAGCAGGGCACGTTGAGTTTCACTGTCGAACTCTGGGCGAGCATTATCGTATCGGAACAACTCTTCACCTTTCTGTTGCATAAATGGCAAAGGAATGGGTCTAACGGCATTCTACACTTAACGAACGCCGGTTAGCGTCCTCTCCAAAAACACCAAAGGTGCTTATCGCAATACAGACCGTAAGGCCTGGGATGAGGCCGGTCTGTTCTACACTCAGGCTCATAAATTAAGGATAATGCTGATACATGGTGAAGCAATGCTCTGGTGGGCTGTTTGCGGGTTTACATCACTTCGGGGAACGACCATGCGGTGCATTTGACCTGTGGTCGTTGCACGGTGGCGCTGGCAGCAATCCACATACGCAGAGGTGTGTGCATGTCAGAGTACGGTGCAGCGAGTAAGTGTGCAGACGTTTTCAGACATGTTAATAGTGACTGTGTGTTGAAAATGGCTCAAATAACACATATTAATGATGTCGTGAGGGGTAGAATACTAGGGCGACTGGAGGCTCGTTGAAAACAGCAGGTCGTAGCAAGGACCCTCCGTGTGCCACAAAGTGTGATCTCAAGATTATGACAACAATTCCAGCAGACAGGAAACGTGTTCAAGCTCTACAGTACGGGACGTCCACAGTGTACAACACCACAAGAAGACCGATATCTCACCATCAGTGTCCGCAGACGGCCACGGAGTACTGCAGGTAGCCTTGCTCGGGAGCTTACCGCAGCCACTGGAACGGTTGTCTCCAGACACACAGTCTACAGACAACTGGGCGTGGTTTATACGTCCAGAGACCTGCAAGGTGCATTCCACGGACCCCTGGTCACAGAAGAGCCCGTGAAGCCTTGTGTCAAGAACACAGTACACGGTCATTGGAACAGTGGTCCCAGATTACGTTTACGGACGATTCCAGGTAGTCTGAACCGTGATTCGCGCTCGGTTTTCATATGGTGTGAACCAGGAACCAGATATCAACCCCTTAATGTCCTTGAAAGGGACCTGTATGGAGGTCATGGTTTGATGGTGTGAGCTGAGATTATGATTGGTGCATGTACACTCCTGCATGTCTTTGACAGAGGAACTGTAACTAGTCAGGTCTACCGGGACGTCATTTTGCGCCAGTATGTCCTCCTTTTCATAAGTGCAGTGGGTCCCACCTCCATCCTGATGGTTGATAACGCACGGCCCCACCGAGCTGCCATCGTGGAGGAGTACCTCGAAACAGAAGATAGGCGAATGGAGTGGCCTGCCTGTTCTCGAGACCAAAACCCCATCGAGCACGTCCGGGATGCTCTCGGTCGACGTATCGCTGCACGTCTTCAAACGCCTACGACACTTCAGGAGCTCCGAGAGGCACTGGTGCAAGAATGGGAAGTTATACCCCAACAGCTGGTCGACCACCTGATGCAGAGTATGCCAACCCGTTGTGCGGCATGTGTACGTGTGAATGGTGATCATATCCCATATTGATGTCGGGGTACATGCGAAGGAAACCGTGGCGTTATGTAGCACACGTGTTTTGGAACGGTTTTCTTAACTTATCACCAATAGCGTGGACTTAAAGAGATCTGTGTCGTGTGTGTTCCCCATGTACCTATGCTATTAGCGCCAGGTTTGTGTAGTGCCACGTTGTGTGGCACCAATTTCTGCAGTTATCCTTAATTTATGAGCATGAGTGTAGGTGAATGCGCTGTAGGAGTCAAACGCCCAGCAGGTCTACGTCGTAAGCGCAAAAGACCATCACTTCTCTGCTGGCAGATTCTGCTTTCATCACTAAAGACGATGGAGCGCCATTCTATCTTCCAAGTGATCCTCTGACTGCACCAGTCGGGACGTGCCCGACGACCCTACTGGAATAGTGGGCAAGAGTACTCACTCTGTTAACAACCAGTTCACGACAGCTCGTCGAGACGCGTCTGGACTCACGAGTCCTCTCATGTGTGCTTTTATAGGCACACGATCTGCCTCTGATGCCCTTACAATGCGACGATCCTGGTTGGCGTCTGTGCTGCTTGGATGTCTGCGGATGTTAAAATACCCATTGACCACTGATGCGTGCGCCGTTGCACAAATGATGCAGCACTTTCGGCTTGTGTGGAAATTCTCTGAAAGGACCATCGCGCCATTGGAAAGGCCACAATCTGACCCGTGTCTAACAAGCTCAGATGGTTATAGGAAGCACGAGTGCGTCTCCCTGGCATGGTGGCCTGCTCGCTTCACACGTTTGCACCACACTGAGCCTTCTGGCTGTGAGCATTATCAAATGGTAGCCAAAGATGGCGCTATGGCAGCTATGCCACTGCGCTACCTGTTTGGGATTGACGTTGAAACCATCATCAGTACATGTACCGTCCCCCATGTAGCATTTGCCGTCATCGGATCAAAATCGACTTTCCAGATATACTATTTTTTTCGACATTGTAGTTAATTTAAGGACTTTAGATGAAGAAATGAATCTTAAAATAGAGAATTTGAGTTCAGAGAAAAAATCTGAATATACTAACTTAAGTACGCATGTTGTGAACATGACTTTTAGGCTAGAAGGCCACACTAGTGATCCTATAGAAGGTAAGTCACAAATGAAAATGGATGTTCTTAATTTGACTCAGGAGGTCGTGGCTATGACATAAGAATAATATCTTTATCCGTGAAGAGATCGTGGATCAGACTGGCAGAGTACACAATGAAATATTAGCGTGTATTAAGGGCACTTCTACTTGGGACGCCGGACACACAGTACAGAGTGAGGAGTTGAAATTAACTAATAACCGTGTAGAAAAATAATACAGAGAAATAGAGAAGGTAAAAGCACAATTATCCAAAAAGTGTGAAGCATACGTTAAAAGATAATGATAGCGGAGTGTGTTCATACAGTGTTGGGAATCAGATAATAGAAAAGGCAGCCTTGCTACGACGAGCAGAACGGGCTGAGGTGCGTCTGCAGGGAGAGTTCAGACGGACTTAGAACCTTACAGAGTCTAAGAGCCCTGATGCTACGGATAGTAGTATTAATGTAGAGAGGAGATGCGATACAGACGAGGTACTGGCAGAATTGAAGTTGTGAGGATGGGTCGTAGGTCGTGCTTGGGTAGCTCAGTCGGTACAGCACTTGCCGGCGAAAGTCACGAGTTCGAGTCTCGGTCCATCACACAGTTTTAATCTGCCAGGAAGTTTCGCGTTTATGATTGCTTGAATGGTACGACCGAACCAGCAGAACCAGGAACTAGCAACAACGTTCACTTGGTTTGCATCAACATAAAAAGCGGAAACAGCATTTTCCAAATGAATGCTGCGAGAAATTTAACTGACAGTACTCACATGGCTAGTCGGTTACCTAGTTTCAAACCTGATGCTGACCTACACCCAGTAGTATTTTTTAGAACTTCTGAGGGAGCTTTTGCGTCTGAGTGGAACGAAACAAGAAAATACTGTTTGTGATCGGGCATTTAGAGCCCGAAGCAGCTGAATTGGGAGATATTTCATTTACAAAATTTTAAGCATTGGTCATGTTTTGCACAACAATTTAAGGGCGACTACTGGTCAGCAGGTGAGCAGCAG
Source organism: Schistocerca cancellata (assembly GCF_023864275.1). Lineage (NCBI taxonomy): Eukaryota > Metazoa > Arthropoda > Insecta > Orthoptera > Acrididae > Schistocerca > Schistocerca cancellata. The sequence continues at coordinate 2,662,840 of NW_026046765.1, read as the reverse complement.
AGGCTTTCACTGTAACTACTAGATCCAAGCCCGTACGATAGATGACGGGGTAGGATTAGAAAATACTTCGAATCGTATTTCAATAGTAGTAAACTGATAACGAATAAGCTGTAAGTAGGCTGTTTAGGTTTTTATGTTGGTAACGCCACGTAGCGCTGTGTGCAGTCTGTGGCTGGTTGGCAATGTTGTAATATACGCTATTGTAGTGTTGGGCAGTTGGAGGTGAGCCACCAGCAGTGGTGGATGTGGGGAGAGAGATGGCGGAGTTTTGAGAGCGGATGATCTGGACGTGTGTCCTTCAGAGACAGTAAATTTGTAATACTGGGTGTCATGAACTGATTATATATATATATATATATATATATATATATATATATATATATATATATATATATATATAAAATGTCTTTTGAACACTATTAAGGTAAATACATTGTTTGTTCTATATCAAAATCTTTCATTTGCTAACTATGCCTGTCAGTAGTTAGTGCGTTCAGTAGTTAGAATCTTTTATTGGCAGTATTGGCTCACGCTGTATTGCAGTAGTTTGAGTAACGAAGATTTTTGTGAGGTAAGTGATTCATGAAAGGTATAGGTTATTGTTAGTTAGGGCCATTCTTTTGTAGGGATTTTTGAAAGTCAGATTGCGTTGCGCTAAAAATATTGTGTGTTAGTTTAAGCACAGTCATTTATAATTTTTCTAAGGAGACGTTTCAAAGCTTAGGGGAGTTAACATTTGCTCACTGCAGACACTCATTGAGAGAGAACTAACCTACTTTCAAAACACGATACAACAAAGTCTAATAAAGAGAAAAAGTTGGGACTTGGATGTCATTCAAAGTGAACGTTTTCTTTCTCTAAAACAAAGGATCGAAGGAGGTGGTCAAAGAACCGAACAGGAAGGCAGTTCGATCAAAAGATTCGAAGACAGGAATAATGAAAGGTTTAGATTGTGTGGATCACGTACTCTCATGCTCGAAAGTATCCGAAACACCTGAATTCCGTTTCGCCTGATTAGTATGCAACTCACATAACATAAGTGTGTTGTAGGTCATCTTCTCTCTTTTCGCTACATTCGTTTGACTATTCGAAGTCGGCCGCTGTGACAGAGCGGTTCTAGGCGCTTCAGTCTGGAACCGCGCTGCTGCTACGGTCGCAGGTTCGAATCCTGCCCAGGGCATGGATGTGTGTGGTGCCCTTAGGTTAGTTAGGTTTAAGTAGATCTAAACTTAGGGGACTGATGACCTCAGATGTTAAGTCCCATAGCCATTTGAACCATTTCACTATTCGTAGTAGTTACTATAAGGAGACACAAGTGATAACTGCTCTGTATGGCTATCATTCAATGCGAAAATCATTATCACCATAGGGCAAATATTGAAAGGCATTTTGTCAGATGTAACACAACCATTGCGCTTGTAAACCCATATTTATATCATTAAATGATATTTTAAAAAGCAAGTCTCAACTTGAAAGCGTTTTATGAAAATTTTTGTACTATAATGGGACGTGTAACTCCACTTCAGTAACTATTTTCCAGCTAACTACGAAATATTTTAAATATGGATTCAGTCACAAGTAACAAAGTGTGCGCAAGTTTAATCTTAAAGTGAGAAAGCATAAAGTTTTGTGTTGGATGGGAATTCGAGCCTAGCACCTAATCGGATTCTTAACTAAGCACAATCAAATGTTTGAAATCGTAATTTTTCGCCAATGGTAAACTGACACGAACTGAAGTGACGAGATGAAAAGCTATCACCTACCAGGTTTCGAATCCAGTACCTGTCGTCGTTAACTTCTAGTCACGAATAGACGCTAAAAATCGGTTTATTTTACTTTAGCGAGATGTGCACATGTCCACATGACTTGAATATGTGTCTGACTGGAAGTCGAAACCTGTACCAATCGGTATTGTTGAAAGCGCACGGAGAGGTGTTAAAAATCATAACCATTTTTCACCTGTAGTTTGGTGTGCGCATGCTACAACCTGAAAGGACACGATGGACACTTTTGTGCTAGATTAGGATTTGATCCGAGACATGCACTTCATGGACATCTTGGGCAGTTCGGAATACTGGGGAAACACTGAAACGATGCTACTGCTTCGCCTAAAAGACGTCAAACCCACCGAAACCGAGTGCAGCATCAAATCTGCATTATTTCAAATTCTCATTCAATACGAAATAAGTGCCATTTGGTCTTAAATGACGATTCGCTCATTAATAAGAAGACATCGAGTAAGAAAGCAAAGTCGCGATGTCGTTTCTACCTAGCGTAACTACCTCCTCTGTCATGCTCCAACCCACACCGATTCGTCTACAGTAGGTACCGAAGGAACGTCATGTTTATTGTGGGTTTGAAACCACGGTCCGTACTCTGCATTGTTCAAATTGCGGTTCAAGTGGCGAAAAGTATCTATTTGCTAAAAAATGGTTACCTGATGCTTGAATCGAAACCGTATCTTCAGCACACATACACTATGTGATCGAAAGTATCCGGAAAACTGGCTGAAAATGACTTAAAAGTTCGTGGAACTCTCCATCGGTAATGTGTGTTTGGCAAACCCTTAGCGTTGATGACAGCTTCCACTCTCGGAAGCATACGTTGAATCAGGTGCTGAAAGGTTTCTTGGGGAATAGCAGCCCATTCTTGATTTAATTTTGCACTGAGGAGCGGTATCGATGGCGGTCGGTGAGGCCTGGCACGAAGTCGCCGCTCCAAAACATCCCAAAGGTGTTCTATAGGATTCAGGTCAGGACTCCGTGCAGGTCAGTCCATTACAAGGATGTCACTGTCGTGTAACCTGGCCGCAACAGGCCGTGGATTATCGATCGTGTTGAAAGATGTAATCGACATCCCCGAATTGCTCTTCAACTGTGGGAAGGAAGAAGGCTTTTAAAACATCAATGTAGGCCTGTGCTGTGATAGTGCCACGCAAAACAACAAGGGGTGCAAGCCCCATCCACGAAAAACACGACCACACCATAACACCACTGCCTCCGAATTTTACTCTTGGCACTACACACGCTGGCAGATGACGTTCACCGGGCATTCGCCATATCCACACCCTGCCATCGGACCGCCACATTGTGTACCGTGATTCATCACTCCACGCAACTTTTTCCACTGTTCAATAGTGCAATGTTTAGGCTCCTTACACGAAGCGAGGCGTCGTTTGGCACATACCGGCGTGGTGTGTGGCTTATGAGAACCCGCTCGACCCTGAAATCCAAGTTTTCTCACCTTCCACCTAACTGTCATAACACTTTCAAGGGATTCTGATGCAGTTTGGAATTCCTGTGTGATGGTCTGGATAGATGTCTGCCTATTACACACTGCGACCCTCTTCAACTGTCGGCGGTCTCTGTCAGTCAACAGACGAGTTCGGCCTGTACGATTTTGTGCTGTACATGTCCCTTCACGGTTCCACTTGACTATCACATCGGAAACAGTGAACCTAGGGATGTTTAGGAGTGTGGAATTCTCGCGTGCAGACGTATGATACACGTGACACCTCTTCACCTGCCCACGTTCGGAGACCGTGAGTTCCTCGGAGCGCCCCATTCTTCTCTCTCTCGACATCTCATGACTACTGAGGTCGCTAATATGGAGTACCTGGCAGTTTGTGGCAGCAAAATGCGTCTAATATGAAAAACGTGTATTTTGGGGGTTGTCCGGATACTTTTGCTCACATAGTATAGCTATAATCATTCCAACAGACCACCAACCCAGACGGAACATCGTTTTTCGATTGTGTAGTTAAAAAGGATGCTCTAACAACCCTACCACAACAAAGGTCAGAATTTAATAACGATTGTGGTGTTGCTCACGCTGCTAAATACTGCATTTTCGGGCAACAACAGTCATATTATGTGGCAGGTGTCATTAGATCACAGTTAATAGTCATTTCATGTAATAATCAAAAAACTAGGCACTCATCTTTTTGTGTTTCCCACGCTGGTCTCGTCGTAAAATCGTGGCTCCATCGTTCAAAATCTAGGTGGTTATGTTTCCAAGCTCGGATGCAAAGAGGTCTAGGTTTTATTCTGCTATATTCAAAAGTTTTGTAGATGCGCTTCACAAACCATTCTTGAAAATTACACTTTTACTGGACAATGGTGATGTAAAACAAATAATCAGCACTCCGAAATTAAGTTACACTTCCTTTTAGTTGCTTTTATTGCAATCTCACGTAACACAAAACATCACTTCACAATACAAAACATACTTGAAAACATCTTCCTCACATTTTATTAGCCAACTACAATATGCATCTTTCCAACATGACGTCCAAGACTTGACTTTCACCACGTCCGACTCTCTAACAAGTTAACAACCAACTAATAATCGCTTACGCGCCCCAAAATCCGAGTTACAAGTACGTCAAAGATCATAGTGACAAAAGAAAGAATACACATAAGAATAATATCATTGCAATATAAACATATCGATGTATCAAAAGTGAAATCAAATCTGAATGTTGTCTCAGAAATATGGTAAGTAGTTAACAGAAATACAGTAGAATATTACTGGTATCGAGATGTTCAGGTGAGGTACCATAATGGTTACGTAATTCAAGTACCATTACAATGCTCAACCCGGAAAGACAGTTCGGATTCTCTGGAGGTTGACTACAACCTGCTGAATACATTCATTTCCTTGCTGGCCCACATCGATATTCACTAGCTGTCTACCCTGTGCAAATAAAGAATGATGTCTTCCTTGTAGACACAACAAAATAAACGATTACTCTATGAGCAACATATTGCAGGTATTGGTAAAACGAATGAAAATCTCTATTGTTTGTTAGCAAATGAAGATGTTCTTCATAAAATAAAAAGCATTTCTTGAAAAACTAAATAAATGTTCTTTCTCAACCTCACTTCGACGGCTTGCGTGTCCCTATCCTTCCCCAGTTATCCAGCCGGGCAAAGGGAATCTTCAGTTTAACATGGACTCCTCACATCGTTGAGAAGTGAAGGCTGGTTAAACCGAAGTTTTAATGTGGGTGATCTGACCGAGAACCGATCCCACGACCTCTCGGTTTGCAGGTACACGCGTTACCGCTGGAACACCGGGACTTAAATGTCATTTTTTCATCTGCAGTATTTGATTTTTGAGTTTGCGAGTATCAAAATATGTGACTTACACTGTCGTATCATTTGACTGCGTTGATTTACAAGATTAAATTATTTACACTCTCAAGGTACCGTAGACCTTAGCATTTGACATAAATTTCAACTTAAGAGCACTACGCGTTCTTTGAAAAACGAGTCTTTCCAGGCGGCCGTATCTTTTGATTGCAATGAATTAGAATTTCTCTTTAAAAAAAGAACCACATGGATATGCTTGAGTTTGCGAGTACCAGAATATAGTTCTATGAAACTATTGGTACAAAGGCGAAAAGCAACCAAGGAATATGTAACTAGTGTTGGCGTAGTACGAGAACGCCCGTCTGCACTCTGCTAATTTCAGAAAAGAACCGAGCGAGAAGAGTGACTGGAAAGCAATCCCTACTGCACTCTTCTCATCTAGATTCCTCAGACGTTTGTCCTTTTCACTCCTTATCGAATAACTATCAAGAAAATTTCCTTGTTGATGAAAATGCACTTTAAACGTGTATTGACGACATCCTTATATCCAAACCACTAGCTTTCTACATGCTTGGAATCCAAAATCTGCTGGACCGTGTCACACTGTTTTAGTTAATAGAGGGGGGCATAGAATGAGATTTTCACTCTGCAGAGGAGTGTGCGCTGATATGAAACTTCCTAGCAGATTAAAACTGTGTGCCCGACCGAGACTCGAACTCGGGACCTTTGCCTTTCGCGGGCAAGTGCTCTACCAACTGAGCTACCGAAGCACGACTCACGCCCGGTACCCACAGCTTTACTTCTGCCAGTATCTCGTCTCCTACCTTCCAAACTTTACAGAAGCTCTCCTACGAACCTTGCAGAACTAGCACTCACAAAACTATCCGTAACACGAGCCAGCCAAAACCATAATGTACACGCAAGATATTAAAATTACTCAGTGACGCACGTAATTTACAGAAATGTGTATTCACAAGAACTAAGATGAGAACTGATGTAAGAAAAAAAAAGTAGTTTCATTGTCACTTCGTAAGGGGAACGAGTGGATTGTGGCACTCATTCTGTAAACATTTATAAACCATTTACTGCCACTTTGATGTTCATTATTGCATTAAGATCAGGCACTGTCAGTGCAGCCTTCGTAGGGCAGCCTTGAAAATAAACCTGCAAGGTTGGAAACGAGACCCCTAACGTAAATACTGCACCTGTCCCCAGAAACGTTAATAAACTGCTTAAAAAATATATAAGACGGATACAAGGTCACAATTTCTATAATTTCTACGGGTTACTAAATCGAAATTGTGGTAAGACTTAAGATAGTCAAGTTAGGATTTTCTTACTGGTTTTCGATCTGGAAGCTTAAAGCTCGGTAATAGAAAACGTAAGTCGCGGACGCAACGTTTTGGACACTTTCAGGGTTATAACGCAGAGCTAACACGGTGTTCCTATTCACAAAGCGGCCTCGTTACCACTTACAATGTTCAGACTCACCGACTGTAACAGCAACATCATTAGCAAAGAATAGGGGTAGTTATCTGGACGGCCCTGCTCTTCAGTAGCTGTCATAGCAATTTTTTTTGTTTTTCATATCTTATATGCACTGCATACTTGAAGCTCATACACCAAACCTAATTCGCTTTTTTTATCGTCACGTGGTACTGCTAACATTACCAAAAAACACCATTCTTTTTAATATCATCTACAGAAAGTATTTTTCCTTAACGAGGCTTTCATTGGCACCTTCTCTGACATATAATAGCACTAATGAAAAGGCAACATAACACTGATTACAGAACACTAACATCCACAAAAGTATTTCATATGCTGCCGAAAACAAACTGCTTCAAATCAGAAAACTAAACAGTGAAAGGGAATCTGTGTTAATGATCAAAGAACAGTTCTGAAAAATTAGTGAAGAAAATTGAACAAGTTCGATATTGTTAGATTATGTGGGAGACTGCGTTATTGATGGTTAACGTATTTCATATGTTTGTCTGCTGTGTTCAATAAACTAACACAAAACCCTATAAAATGTACATTGTACTAATACAAATGAATTGCAGCTTACATGGTAACCTTACAACAGAAGTGTTCTATAACTGAAAAACGGTACCCATAAGACCATTGCTCCAAAATCGTCACGATTTAGGAAGATGATATGCATTTTTGGCATGTTTATTATCTGTGACTATGTGCAGTCCGTGATCATACAGAAGTAGCGTTACAGGACTACCATGAAATTATGGAAATGAAGCAGTGCACTGCAACATCCACGCCTATATTTTATTCAGAATATTATTCACTACAGCATTGTGTGTGTAATGTGAATGAACATTCTCGCGATGTTAGTAAAAAGGATTTCGTCGTTAATAAAATAATGAATAATTATTGTGAATGACATAATTTAATATTTTGTAAAATAATTATATCTTAGCCAATAACCACGGAAAAAGATAATGAAACTCGACATCTTTTGTTATCTATGATTCTTCTAGAATAATCCTCCTCCTCGTTCGAACTGTGGTACTAATAGGAAGTGATTGATGTCTCGTAACACAGAGGTCTGTAAAAAACTGTATTATGCTGTTAATTTATTTGAAAAATAGAGTTTATGTGTCTTTGAAATGAATCTACTTTGTTAGGAGTTTTATTTCATTGTGATTCACGACCAATATAAATGTTACATTTTCTGACCAGCTACAAAGGAGCGGAGCCATTGGTGGTACTGATCTACACCGCGAATTTTTGGTCAATGCTGAATGATAATCGACTAACATTTAGAAATATTTTCAAATTTAAATGCATATAGTGAAGGTACAAGAAGATTTAATATATTATTTGTTAGTACTAAAACGGTGCTGAAGGAGAATCGATAAGTGATTGTCATATATTAGCAGCCAAGTTAGTTCACTACTGCAGTGGCAGTTTTAAACTGATTTTCTTTACAGACATAAATGCTGCTTATCGTAATTGCAATGATGATTGTGTATTGGTGGCCCAGAACCCACTCTGAGGTAATAAATTCCAGTTAGACTGTGAATAATTTCTAAATATAGTGAATTCCTGTGGATGCAAACATCACTATACGTGATACAAATTCTTATATGCTGATGCATGAAGCCTGGTTATCTCGTAACAACTTTTATGAAATATTCTGAATGGAAAAAATACATTAGTGCTGTGTGACAAAACTGTTCATGCTTAAAAGAAAAGTGTTGTTACCTAGCATAACAGTAGCGTGAAATTCGATAAACGATCTGCTACTAGTAAAGAGACTATTATAAAACAGCACTGAAGATTATTAAAAATCATTACTCTTGTTTAGTTCAGGTTACTTATGATACATTTAGCTGGTTTGCTGGTATATATGATTACTTTTGTGTATGAACGGAGTGTCATTTACACTGTTTGACAGACAACATTGCTATACGTTCCCAGGTGGAGATTTCTTTAACAAAACAACGATCATTGAGCGCGAAAAGGAGAGACTAAATAAAACCTATTGTTAAATTAATAATATGTTACTACTTTTATTGTAATCTTTCTGAAGTTGTACAACACGCAATCAAATAATACAGTACGCCACAGCACGCAGTCATATAGCGAAATACACAAACAGCAATAACAAGTGCATAAATTTATAAGTTTTTCGATTTTAGATCTACAGGTATTGAATAAAGGTAGCAAAAAACTTTTTGAGGGAGAAGTTCTCTAAAGATATCTTTGTTGACTGTAACTTTGTAAAAGAAGTAAAAAACTTGTGTCCAGAGAGATTTCAGCCCACAGCTACCATAGCCTTCCGTTTGAAAGGTAAACATTTTACCGCAGGGCTAGCGTACAACGGTCACAGAGCGTTTTTTCTTTGCCCTGGTGATGAACAAGACAGATAGCGGGCAATGTAAAGGATGAGAGTGGTTGTAGTTTCAACTTGGAACGAGCTTCCTGAACTTGTATATACAAATTTTCTAGATTTATGTCTTCCCTTAAGTGAACCATTCTGTAAATTTAAACAAAATGACAGGCAAATAGCTTTTTTTGAGTCATCAGGCTTCTGACCGGTTTGATGCAGCCAGCCACGAATTCCTCTCTTCTGCCAAGCTCTTCTTCTAACGGTAGCACTTGCAACCTACCTCTTCAATTATTTGCTGGATGTATTCCAATCTCTGTCTTCCTCTACAGTTTTTGCCGTCTAAAGCTCCTTCCGGTACCATCGAAGTCATTCCCTGATGTCTTAACAAATGCCCTGTCATCCTGTCCCTTCTCCTTGTCACTGTTTTCCAGATATTGCTTTTCTCTCCGATTCTGCACAGAATCTCCTCATTCCTTAACTTACCAGTTCACATAATTTATAACATTCGTCTGTGCCACTACGTCTCAGATGCTACGATTTTCTTCTGCTCCGGTTTTCCCACTGTCCACGATTCAGTACCATACCATGCTGTGCTAGAAACGTACCTTGTCAGAAATTTCTTCCTCAAATTAAGGCCTCTGTGTAATAGAAACAAGGCATTTGGAATAGACGACATTCCCTCAAAATTATTGAGATCCTCTGGAGAAAATACCACGACAAAACTATTCCATCGTATATGCAAGGTACATGCCGTAGCAAAAATTTCCTTATGAAGAACGTAATAATTCCGGTGCCTGTCAGCCAGACAGGCAAGCTGCCGCACGTTATCAGCAGGACGGGAGGGCTGCTTTACTCTCGTATAAGCCAAGCTCATCCCAAGCCGGCTAGAGGAATCTTGCTTGATTGCCCATGTTCCTGCTGTGCTATGATGCATAGCAGTTAATTCCGCACGCTTTAAATGTAGTGTTATGAGTAGGGTTCGTAAGCTGATGAAAAGTCTTTTTACCCGATTATCGCAAAACAAGGATCAATGAAATATGCAGGGTGAGTCACCTAACGTTACCGCTGGATATATTTCGTAAACCACATCAAATGCTGACGAACCGATTCCATAGACCGAACGTGAGGAGAGGGGCTAGTGTAATTGTTTAATACAAACCATACAAAAATGCACGGAAGTATGTTTTTTAACACAAACCTACGTTTTTTTTAAAATGGAAACACGTTAGCACATCTGAACATATAAACAAATACGTAATCAGTGCCGATTGTTGCATTGTAAAATGTTAATTACATCCGGAGATATTGTAACCTAAAGTTGACGCTTGAAACCTCCGACGTTCAGTTGCGTGTTGTAACAAACACGGGTCACGGTCGGCGAGCAGCATCTGCAGGGACATGTTTACGATGACGACTGTCTTTACGAGTGCGGCTGTAGTGCACTGTTGTGGTTTGGTCTAGCTGTCGCAGTGTCCGCATGTAGTGCTTGCTGCTATTGTTAGTCTGCATTCGTCTCCGCACGCAGACCAACACCGTGTTACCAGATGTCTGTGATAGTGCAGTGTTGTAGGAACTGTGACCATGGTGTATTCGAACTCTGAAAAGGCGGAGATGATACTCAGGGCGAGTGTCGACGAAATGCAGCTGAAGCATGCAGGGTGTATGTAGAACGGTACCCGGACAGAGAGCATCCAACGTGCCGCACATTGCAAAACATATACCGCCAACTGTATGCAACAGGTATGGTCGTAGCACGCAAACGGGTCCGTAACAGGCCCGTCACAGGAGAAGCGGGTCAGTTTGTGTGTTAGCTGCTGTTGCCTTGAACCCACACATGAGTACACGGGACATTGCGAGAGCCGGTGGACTGAGTCAAAGTAGTGTCATGCGCATACTGCATCGTCACCGCTTTCATCCGTTTCATGTGTCGCTACATCAGCAATTACATGGTGATGACTTTAATCATCGAGTGCAATTCTGTCAATGAGCATTAACAGATAATGCGTTGCAGTTCTACCAGTTTACCGATAAAGCGGGTTTCACAAACCACGGGGCAGTGAATCTATGGAACATGCGTTACTGGTCCGTGGACAATCCTCGCTGGCTCAGACAGGTAGAACGACAGCGACCGTGGACTGTAAATGTATGGTGCGGAATCGTTGGCGACCACCTCAATGATCCTCACTTCATCGCTGGGGCCCAAACAGCTGCAACATACATCGCGTTTCTACAGAATGATCTGCCAACGTTGCTCGAAAATGTCCCACTGGAATCGCGTCGACGCATGTGGTATCAGCATGATGGTGCACCTGCACATTCCGCAATTAACACTAGGCTGACCCTTGACAGGATGTTCGACGGGCGTTCCATAGGACGTGGAGGACGCATAAATTGGACAGCCCGTTCTCCTGATCTTACACATCTGGACTTCTTTCTGTGGGGTACGTTAAAGGAGAATGTGTACCGTGATGTGCCTACAACCCCAGAGGATATGAAACAACGTGTGGCAGCCTGCGGCGACATTACACCAGATGTACTGCGGCGTGTACGACATTCATTACACCAGAGATTGCAATTGTGTGCAGCAAATGATGGCCACCACATTGAACATCTATTGGCCTGACATGTCGGGACACACTCTATTCCACTCCGTAATTGAAAACGGAAACCACGTGTGTACGTGTACCTCACCCCTCATGGTAAAGTACATGTGCGTCAGTGAAAATGACCAATAAAAAGGTGTTAGCAAGTGGACGTAATGTGCTGTTCCAGTCTCTTCTCTACCTAAGGTCTATCACCGTTCCCTTTGGATCCCTACGTAATTCGGTGCTCTCCGATACACACGATCGAACAGCGGAGGAGTGGTACTCAAGCGTCAACTTTAGGTTACAATATCTGCGGATGTAATTAACATTTTACAATGCAACAAACGGCACTGATTACGTATTTGTTTATATGTTCAGATGTGCTAACAAAACTAACGGGGTTTCATTTAAAAAAACCTAGGTTGCGTTAAAAAACATACTTCTGTACATTTTTTTAAGGTTTGTGTTAACCAGTTACACTAGCCCCTCTCCTCACGTTCGGTCTGTGGAATCGATTCATCAGTATTTGATGTGGTTTACGAAATATATCCAGCGGTAATTTTAGGTGACTCACCCTGTATATTCATTTTAGATCATTGTAGGACAGAAATTGGTGGATTTTACTTGTCCTGTTTCCTTTTTCGTCGTTTTGTGGGCTCATTTCTTTAATTCGATATGTACGGTTTTGTTTGCAACATTACCCTCTTTCGATCAATGCTGAGTGCTCTGGATTCGAAACTCCATCCGGTCACCTCTATTACATGTTTTCTGTAGTACGCAGAACCGTCTATGAAAGTCGAGGTTCTTCGCACCTAAGAACCTAAAGATTTCTATTACACTGCAATGCCACGTAAACTAAAGTTTGGAAGTCTAGTTTCTTTAACCTCATTGTATTTCAGTTAAACCTGAGCTATTTCTTTCATGTTGTGTATGGCGGTTACGCTGAATGTAGTGGCCAAAATAATTCATTATAATTTAATCAAATGCATTTTGGAGCACACGAATTTCGTTTCTCATATTATATAATCTAAAATGTATATGTCTGATAGAAGAACCTTTTCTGTCAGACTAAGATTTCTTCGGACTGCGTTGTATATCACCAGAATGTGGTTTTCAGTAACCATTGAGCCATACTGTTTTCCTATTTCAGTCAATGTTTGTCCTGAAGCTAGAAAGCCTCTACTCTTCTAAATGGCCTCAAGTCTTTAGCACATACTACCAGACACTTATCAGCCACTAAATCTTTGTCCTCGTGAGCAAACTGCTGGTGAAATTTACCAAGATGTCGTAACATACTCAAGGCTCTCGAATGAATGTTTAACAGCCTTTTACAAAATCTGCATTGTGATACACCTACCCATGTATTAGAAGCTGTCTCATAAGCCCACGAAAACATTTCCCTGCAGGACTTGTTTCGTGACTGGTATATATTGCCTAATTCTTAATTTATGCTGAATCTCCTTTAAGTGCGGTTTGTTCCTTTTGCTGCGCCTCCACTTCGATATACGAATTGCAGCGAAACTACCAACGCAAACATACAATTGGCTATTCTGCAGCCACGTCGGGTAGATGGAGCAACCTGTTGTAAGGTACAGCAGCCTGAACGGGTCACCTGAAACTTGCCATGCTTGCGGAAACCTAAGTTGGCCTGCTTCAACAGCTGTGCTTCAGTACACTTGCGTTGAGATAATTTAGTGATTGCGGCGAAGACACGGGCAGACAGGCCGGGACGAGAATGTCTACATCTTTGTCTAATACCGAACTACTGGACTAATAAGTCATAATTGCAAAATACTGACAAATTATTTACAGATGTATCAAGGAAAAAACTAGAAAAAAGCCGGGCTCAGGAACGATCAATTTGGGTTTCTGAGAACACAAGAGGCAATACTGACCCTATCTTAGAAAGCATATTGAAGAAAGATAAACTTACGTTTGTAAAATTGATCGATTTGACAATCTTGACTGGAGGATACACAGATATTCTGAAGGCAGCAGGTATAAAATACTGGGAGCCTAAGGTTATTTACAACTTGTATAAAAACCATACTGTGGTTAATCGACATGAAGAGTAGCAGTTGTTGAGAAGGTAATAAGAGAGTGTTGTGAATCTAGTTCGGATGTTATTCGATTGTGTACTAAGCAACCAGTCAAGGATACAAAGGGGAAATTTGTAAATGAAAATTCAGAAAAAAGAGAAATTCTACTTTGAGTTTAGCCGGTGACATTATAATTCTGTCGTTAACGGAAAAAAACTTAGTGAAACAGCTGAATGGTAGGATAACATCGTGAAAAGAGGTGATAAGATAAATATCAACAAAAGCAGAATAAGAATAATGAAAAGTAGTCCAATTAAATCGGGTGATGCTGAGGGATGTAAATTACGAAAAAGGGCACTAAAAGTAGTAGATGAATTTTGTTATTTAGGCATCAAAATAAGTGAAGATGCTGAAGTAGAGAGGATAGAAAAATCGGGATGGAATCGGAAGAAAAAGTTTCTGAAAATGAGAAACTAGTTTACGTGCAATATAAATTTAAACGTCGGAACGACTTTTCAGAAGATATTTGTCTGGAGTGTAAACTTGAACGGAGCTGAAACGTGGTTCAGACAAGAAGAAAATAGGAGCTTTTGAAATGCGGTGCTTCGGAAGAATGCTGGAAATTAGAAGGGTAGGTCAGGCAATGAGAAGGTAGTGAATTAATATTGGAAGGAAAGACATTTATTTCACAGATTCACTACAAGAGTGGATCTTTTGATAGGACACATCGTGAGGCAACAAGGAATCGTGATTTGGTAATGGATGGTGGCGTATGTAGGGAAGGAGAGGGGTAGGGGAAGAATAGTGAAGAAAGGCTACGGTTTGAATATGGTAACAAGGTCCAAGTGGCAGCAGGTAGGAGCAGTTTTGTAGAGATATGATACTTTGAGTAGCGTAAAGAACTGCACCAGACCAGTCTTCGGACTGAAATCCATAACTGCAACAACAACAACAACAACAACATATACAGTACATAATGCTCTAATGAAGTGTTTTGTTTCCGCCAGCCATCTGAATAATTTGATGCAACTCGTTATGTCTTCCTCTCCTGTGCCAACCGCTCCGTTTGCAGTAAACGTTTTCAGTGACGTGATGCGTGTATTTGAATATCTGTCTTCCCTTACCGCTTTTGCTCTCTACAGCTCTCTCTAGTACCGTGGATGTTTTCTCCTACTGTCTTAACACGTGTTCTGTCACCCTGTCATGCCCAGTATTTTCTACATATTCCTTTCGTCGTCATTTCTGCAACTAAGCTCTTAATTTTTTATCTTATCGCATAATTTTCATCATTATTGTGTAAAACCACAACTGAAACGAATCGATTCTCTTCTTTTCTTGTTTTCAAACGAAAATACACTCGAGTCACAAAAATTGTCATATCTGAAAATTCCTCGGTAAAGGTTTTAGAGTGTGCCAGAGTGTGCCATTCCAAAAGTTAGAAAACAATACGTATGTTCCAATACGGTAAGACATTGTGGAGCAGCCAGTATCTAGGCTTTCGGCAGTTGTTGTGAGTTTTTGTAAAGAGCCGATAACGTATGTCGAAGTAGGGCATCGAATGTGAGGTGGAGATGGAAAGTTACAAAATTATATTATAATCTTGAAAACTCTCATGCAGGAAGTGCCAATTTTCGGAGAAATTCTGAACGTTGAAAGATAGGTGGCAATGAACTGCTTACATATCAAACTCTAACACACAGCACAGGTGCAGTGACCATCATTTCGCTTGTATGCGTGACGATAGTATTTGTTATGCAAATTATCTACAAAATTGACAGGGGCGATTTCAGGCACAATCGATACAGGCGTACGCTTGGGAGGGGTCGCAGAGGCGTCACAACAGTAAGAGTTATATACGGAGCCGTGGCACCCCTGGCGCCCAAATGCAGGACTTGAATTCTGTGCATATCGCAGTTCGTCGTGAAGACTGGCACATACGAAAATGCGCGAGGGAAAAGAGGCTGAAGAGTGGGGCCGGGAAGGGGGGGGGGGGGGGGGGGGAGAGTTGGGAAGTGCCTTATGGTAAGTCTCTTCTGTGGGAAAGTTTTCTCAAACCGGCCCTGGAATTAACACAACTGTAGCAAGCAGCGAATTACGGCAGTAAACAAGAGATTGCTAAGAAGAGTTGATCCCGTACAACAATGAAGAGTTTGGCGCATGACTGCAACGAGTTCTGATTGTCAGCCGATACAACGCGGTCTGAGTTTTCACAAGGCAGACAACACGACTTTCAGAGCAGTTCGGAGTCATTCCGTATGTCATCAAAAGATGAAATGAAATTTCAAATTAGGATCACCGAGCGAGTCATATTAAGTCACAAGTAGAGTATTATTTACTGTAATAGTCTGTTTTAACTGTTACGCTATGTCAATTGTCGTATGAAGTTTCTGATTACCAAGAGTAGGGTGACCAAATTATTTTCGGTGAAAACCGGGACACATTCACCCGGGTGCCAATGTACACCTCATTCCACATGTACTCTGGTTTCTTAATTTTAAATATTAATGTTTTGTTGATACATTTTGCTAACCCGATTATTGTAACTAATACTAAGATACAAAAGATTGATATAATCTAGATTATCTGTATAACTAATGGCATTTAATAAACGTATACAGTAATAAAGAAATGTATTACGATTTTATAAAATTTTACAGCCATTCAACTTTTAATCAGTTAATATTAACATGAGCTTTAATATTACTGAACACTTGTAGATGGAATTGACTGTCCTTGGAGAAAAGGGTATTTTTCACTGCCTCCAGCCTTCTTGATCATGTCTTTGTTCTTTGAGACACAGTGATAAAACTCGGCACAATCCATTTTGTAGTTGTACAGGATCTGCAGGATTGCTTCAAGAGAGTCCACCTCCATTCCGTTTCTTTCATCAATCCACTGGATATTCACGAACGAAAATATTCTTTCCACATTGGCATTATGGGCTGAGTTTGCAAATAAATACCTTGCAATTATTACCAACTCAGAGTAATGCTGAAGACAGTCACAACTTTAAAAAAAACTCACCCACTTATCATGACATTCCAATGGTGCTTTTTTTCCATCATTCCACTTGTGAAGACTTTCTTCAACAAAATTTGTCAGTATGCCAACTGATCAAATCAGAAACTGTCTCTTCAACACTTTCCCATTTTGGCACTCTCTTCAGTAACATCCAAGCAAACACCGGCGATGAGGCTAAATATGAGGCGCTCCACTTGCTGAGATATTCTACACAAGTGTCATAAAACTTGTTAACTTCTTCTCTAAAACTCCTTTCCGCTGCTTCTGATACTTCTGCTCTTTTAAGGACAGATTTAACATTAAAAGAAATGAACTGTTGTTCTCTCCTCTTAGTAACAGTTTCCAGAGTATTTTTCAAAACATCATTTACCTCTATTACACTTTTCGTGCTTCCCTCAGTTTCCACTATCCCATGCTGCAAAGTGCTAAACTAACTGTGAATGAACCATAAGTAGGCTTCACTTAAAAGGTTACTGAAATACTGAACCAATATTTTGGGAGCTTTGTCTTCATTTAGGAAAAAATCTTTTAACGGTTCAAACAGGCGGATTACTCTTTCAAATGCTGGGAACAGTGATAACCAGCGAGTTTTCGAGTGACACATTACATTCATATATTCAGTTCCCACATAATCACAGAACTCCTTAAGCCTCTCTGTTCTAACAGTTTATATGTAAAAGTGTGAGTATACCTTCATGACGATAGTTCCAACATCACAGCTTAAACTGTCAGCAGATGTCTGCACGCTATTGTGTAAAACATTTGCAGGGCACCCTATGCCTTCAATGTTTTCATGCAATGTTGACTTTAATTTGATAAATGCGTTGCATTTGCCTTGTCTTTTTAAACCACCAAAGTTTGTGTTGGTGTGTTGTCTCCACAAAATGCCACACATTTATTTTTCTCAAGATCAAACATTTCGATAGTATTCATACAAAATCTTGAAATTTCGTCAGATATTTCATTAGTTAGGGAACTCATCTTCAAATGTTTGACCTTAATTCCCTGATTAATATCGAAAAACTGAATAACAAACGGAAATATTTTAGTGGCTTATGATTGCTGGCATCAGTGGATATACCGTAGAAAGGAGACTTTTTGATGTATTCAAGGCTTTCCTTTACACTCTGGGGAGCAATAACTCCTTTCACTAAGGCTGACACTAGTTCTTGCTGAACTAAACTTTTTTGCAATGAAAGAATCGTCAAACATAAACAAACTGAATAACAAACGGAAATATTTTAGTGGCCTTATGATTGCTGGCATCAGTGGATATACCGTAGAAAGGAGACTTTTTGATGTATTCAAGGCTTTCCTTTACACTCTGGGGAGCAATAACTCCTTTCACTAAGGCTGACACTAGTTCTTGCTGAACTAAACTTTTTTGCAATGAAAGAATCGTCAAATATAATGCTGTTAAGCTTATTAGTACAATCACTAGATCAATAAGTTTGGTGATGTTTTACCGTGTGGTAGGCTAGTGTAAGCTCGGCTGCTCGAACTTTCGTCTCTTCACTTGACTGATGTTTCACAAAATAATTTTGTAGAGTTTTACTGCAGCTCGTGCACTGTATCTGTAAATGTGTTTCTTTGACCTGATGTGGTCAACTATGTCGGAACGTCCACCATGACTTATATTAATAAAACAGTTACATGCGGAACACTCTGCTTCGTAATCAAAACGACCTATCTCAATGAAATTCCATTCCTTGGAATAACAGTCACTGAACTTGCAGGCACGTTTCGACATTGCGTTTCACAGTACTGCAGCAATAATACCACTAATATGAGAAAAAAATTATTGCAGTTTGTCTGACAAAACATCCACTACTACACTGTTCTGACAATGAGCGTGTGAGTAAGTGGCGCGACAATCGGGCGGTTTCATAGCTCTGTTACAATAACACAACTTACTAATTGTTGGCCAAAGCACCGCTCAAAGTAAATTGTTGCCTGAGTGTATCAATACTGATACTGTGATTACTAGTATGGGACAATGGAGATTTTAGACAAATAAGCTAAAATACACTCCTGGAAATGGAAAAAAGAACACATTGACACCGGTGTGTCAGACCCACCATACTTGCTCCGGATACTGCGAGAGGGCTGTACAAGCAATGATCACACGCTCGGCACAGCGGACACACCAGGAACCGCGGTGTTGGCCGTCGAATGGCGCTAGCTGCGCAGCATTTGTGCACCGCCGCCGTCAGTGTCAGCCAGTTTGCCGTGGCATACGGAGCTCCATCGCAGTCTTTAACACTGGTAGCATGCATCGACAGCGTGGACGTGAACCGTATGTGCAGTTGACGGACTTTGAGCGAGGGCGTATAGTGGGCATGCGGGAGGCCGGGTGGACGTACCGCCGAATTGCTCAACACGTGGAGCGTGAGGTCTCCACAGTACATCGATGTTGTCGCCAGTGGTCGGCGGAAGGTGCACGTGCCCGTCGACCAGGGACCGGACCGCAGCGACGCACGGATGCACGCCAAGACCGTAGGATCCTACGCAGTGCCGTAGGGGACCGCACCGCCACTTCCCAGCAAATTAGGGACACTGTTGCTCCTGGGGTATCGGCGAGGACCATTCACAACCGTCTCCATGAAGCTGGGCTGCGGTCCCGCACACCGTTAGGCCGTCTTCCGCTCACGCCCCAACATCGTGCAGCCCGCCTCCAGTGGTGTCGCGACAGGCGTGAATGGAGGGACGAATGGAGACGTGTCGTCTTCAGCGATGAGAGTCGCTTCTGCCTTGGTGCCAATGATGGTCGTATGCGTGTTTGGCGCCGTGCAGGTGAGCGCCGCAATCAGGACTGCATACGACCGAGGCACACAGGGCCAACACCCGGCATCATGGTGTGGGGAGCGATCTCCTACACTGGCCGTACACCACTGATGATCGTCGAGGGGACACTGAACAGTGCACGGTACATCCAAACCGTCATCGAACCCATCGTTCTACCATTCCTAGACCGGCAAGGGAACTTGCTGTTCCAACAGGACAATGCACGTCCGCATGTATCCCGTGCCACCCAACGTGCTCTAGAAGGTGTAAGTCAACTACCCTGGCCAGCAAGATCTCCGGATCTGTCCCCCATTGAGCATGTTTGGGACTGGATGAAGCGTCGTCTCACGCGGTCTGCACGTCCAGCACGAACGCTGGTCCAACTGAGGCGCCAGGTGGAAATGGCATGGCAAGCCGTTCCACAGGACTACATCCAGCATTTCTACGATCGTCTCCATGGGAGAATAGCAGCCTGCATTGCTGCGAAAGGTGGATATACACTGTACTAGTGCCGACATTGTGCATGCTCTGCTTCCTGTGTCTATGTGCCTGTGGTTCTGTCAGTGTGATCATGTGATGTATCTGACCCCAGGAATGTGTCAATAAAGTTTCCCCTTCCTGGGACAATGAATTCACGGTGTTCTTATTTCAATTTCCCGGAGTGTATTTAAAAACTGAATTCCGGGACTTTAGAGCGTCCCGAAACAAATTTTCGGGACACCGGAACACAGAGATGAAAACCGGGACAATCCCGGTTTTCCGGGACGTTTGGTCACCCTAACCTAGAGGCTTCACTGGTATTAAAAATCAGGAACTGATGATAAAGCACACATTGCCAGTTGCGAAGGTCTGCGTAGAAAATTTATCCCAAATTCTGAGTGATGGACCTCTTAGCGATATTTTGTTTTCCCTCCATCTGAGGCGCACTGCATGTTGACACGGCCGTTCATCAGACGCATTTCGCTTTCACTGCAAAGCAGTATCAGCGATTACACTGTGACTAAACAAAGTACATGTTACTATTCATTATTTCTATTATTGCAGGGAGAATGGCAATATCGCTTAATAATGACATGTTCCAGGCAATAGAGACAATGCTGTCAGGATTTTGTTTTCTTTCTTCAGTGTGCTGACGATAGCTACTTCTCCGTTGTGTTAGCGGAACCACAAGTCGGATTTGCTCCCCACACGTTCGCCGGGCCCATTTCTTTGCCGGTTTTTGAGTCCACGTCGCTTGCTTGATTTGGCACCTTATGTCACGCCATTGAATGTATTCTTAAGAAAAATTGTTTGTTATTTCATAATGATCAAAAGAACAGAAAGTTATATCTTTTCATAATCCTTACAGGACAGCCCCAGTTGATGCTGGAAAATAAAATGAAATGAACCGGTCTGGCGGATGAGTTCCTCACTTCGGCCGATAAAAGTATTTATGATAGTTACTGAAGAGGAGGGCCGTCTAAATAACTCCCCCTGCCCTTTATTTGAGTAACAGACGATGAGCCTTTGTTTTATTCGTAAGTATGATTTAGATCAAAATCATTGAGCTATGCTTCAGAATTTCGGCTGCCATTAAACGTGGGAGTAGCAAGAGTCGCCACGTCTTGTAAAGGCGAACTTCACAACTGGTAGTCAGCCGTGTTCCCTCTGTCGCTAGTCTAATGAAGAACTGGCAACATTGCAGACTACTTTGGCAACTAAGTTACCGTCGATTTACTTTCTGGTGTCGTTTAAAATTGTACAGCTAAGTTTGCTTGATATTTCGTTGCTATTTACGATAAATGAACTTCCATATTCTGACTTAGGGTGTAACACTGGCTGTCACATTTAATATTTGATATCAGGAGGGTCATCCAACACAGAATCACTAACTAATTTCATATTTAACTTTAGTAATTATCTCTGGTGATTAGTAATACCACTGTGAGATGGGGATGGGCTTTGACAGCACCTGCTCGGAGCTAAGTGGTAACGTGGGAAAGTGAATGTTGCGTTAGCCCTCGATTCTCATCTCGCAAGAGTTCTAAGCATTTTGTCCGGTTTTACGTCTTCTCTTAGCGAGCTATACGCTTCCAGATCGAAAACCATTAAGCAAATCTTAACTTTACTGTCCTAAGTCTCATCGCAGAAAACGAAGTACAACAGGTATTGCTATACAGCCAAGCTCATGAATAGATTCTTTTGGGAAATCAGCAGAGCGTAGACGAGCTATCTTGCAACTTTTCGTATTTTCCGACCACAAGGCTCCTCGCTTTTGAAACAGATGACAACTGCAACGGACATATCTATGGGATGCAGTTATCAACCCGAACGTATTGTTTGTGCCACTAGATGCATAAAATTATATTTTGAAGGCTCACATTGGCATATGCTTCCGTGCGTTTTTATTTCCAAACATTATTATCTCTTTATGAACTTAATACACAGTGGTCCAAATCTTCTTCTGCGTGCTTATTTTCCTTTATTTCCTTAAATCGACTTTTTTCCCATTTGTTACTCGACTGCGTACCTGTACGTGTTTCAAGACTCTTTTCATCATGGACGGATAGAAGTATCGAGTTGAAATTTATTTCAAATACTAATGTCTACAGTCCCTTGGCGATGTAAAAATTCAAGGTTCTAGTTCAGTGCAATCAAAAGATACGGCAGTATTCATAAATCCCTTTTCCTCAAGAATAGGTAGAAATATAAAGTTGAAATAGATGTCAAATACTAAGCCCTACGATCCCTTGAAAGTTCAAATAGTTTAAGCTCCTAAGGCAATGGAGTCAAAAGATACCACCATACATTTCACATATTTTTCACTCGAAAACTGAAGCATCAAATACTGAAAAGTGAAGCAACACACTCCATTTTGGTCCTGGCGATCTAGATATAAAGCGCGTGCCTGGAAACCGTGAGGTCGTGGGATCGATTATCGGTCGGATTACCGATTTTAGAGACTTGGTTTTAACCTGGCCTTCACCTCTCAACGATATGAGCAGTCCACGTTAAACTGAAGAAGCGATTGGCCTTGCTAATTAACTGGGATAAGTTAAGGACACGCAAGCGGCTAAAGTGGAATACAATAGTAAGACTTGCTCTAGAACATTGAGTCAAACGAAATAATAATAATAGTAACAATAATGTACAAACATCATCAAGTTTGTACGGAATCCTCAGAGTTCGAATCCTATTCGCACTTGTCCCGTCCTTTTACGTAAACTTCGCTCTCGTGGATAAAATTAATCAGTACTCTTTGATGTGTTATTCCTTTCGCTCACATAGAAATTAAACACATAACCAGTTTGTAGTTCCCATACACTTCTTTGTTACAAACACATGCTCCTGATGAAATTAACAGTAACAACGATTATAATAAAAGGCAAATGCCCTACAGAACCACAAGGAGGACTCAGATTAAACATTACTTCATTGAAGTCCGAGAGACAGAGATCTTTCAAAATTTACTTAACCAATCTGCACTAATTAAAACAATGTTCATAAAAGCACCATTAATCAAATTTAACTGACATAACTGAATCACATAAACCTTTTAAACATGCTTCACGACGTACATAGAAACTGGCTTTCACATAACTCATAGCAAATTCT
The DNA here is from genome assembly GCF_023864275.1 of Schistocerca cancellata. Classification (NCBI taxonomy): domain Eukaryota; kingdom Metazoa; phylum Arthropoda; class Insecta; order Orthoptera; family Acrididae; genus Schistocerca; species Schistocerca cancellata. Next base: position 2,639,874 of record NW_026046765.1, on the reverse strand, counting down.
AAAACTGCTTCCAACAACTAATCTTTCATGGACTGATCTTAAGCGATTCTAACAAATTAAAAGTATTAATAGATTAATACACTCAAGAAGGCTTCTCTTTACGATTACTTACAGGTACGAGGTTCACATACATTTCATCCACAGAATATAATAATAGCATATTGAACAGTTAGGCCGTTTCAATTTTATGTTGAAAATTAGTGATGGACACGAGCAGACCGAAAGGTTCTAACAGATAAGGAGATTCACGCACCAGTGGGTGAAGTAGATGTTTAGGACCGGTGGTAGAGGCAGAGCATCGAGTGACATTATACTGAGTGCACTATCCGAAAATTACCTCGAGCAATTAAACACAGAACCGACTCGTGGAGATAACACCTTTAATCTACTGATAACAAACAGATCCGAACTTTTCGACTCTGTAAGCGCAGAACAGGGAATCAGTGATCATGATGCATTTGCAGCATCCCAGAATATCGAAGTAAATAGGAGTACAAAAACAGGGAGGAAGGTGTATCTGTTTAGCAAGAGTAACAGAAGGCAGATTTCAGACTACCTAACAGATCAAAACGAAAATTTCTGTTCCGACACTGACAATGTTGAGTGTTTGTGGAAAAAGTTCAAGGCAATCGTAAAATGCGTTTTAGACAGGTACGTGCCGAGTAAAACTGTGAGGGACGGGAAAACCCTTCGTGTTCAACAATAAAGTTAGGAAATTACTGCCAAAGCAAAGAAAGTTTCACTGCAAGTTTAAACGCAGCCAAAACCTCTCAGACAAACAGAAGCTAAACGATGTCAAAGTTAGCGTAAGGAGGGCTATGCATGAAGCGCCCAGTGAATTCGAAAGTAAAATTCTATGTACCGACTTGACAGAAAATCCTACGATGTTCTGGTCTTACGTTAAATCAGTAAGTGGCTCGAAACAGCATATCCACACACTCTGGGGTGATGATGGCGTTGAAACAGAGGATGATACGCGTAAAGGTGAGATATTAAACACCTTTTTCCAAAGCTGTTTCACAGAGGAAGTATTCACTGCAGTTCCTTCTCTAAATCCTCGCACAAACGAAAAAATGGCTGACTTCGAAATAAGTGTCCAAGGAATAGAAAAGAAACTGAAATCACTCAATGGAGGAAAGTCCTCTGGACCTGACGGGATACCAATTGGATTCTACACAGAGTACGCAAAGGAACTTGCCCCCATTCTAACAGCCGTGTACCGCAAGTCTCTAGAGGAACGGAAGGCTCCAAATAATTGGAAAAGAGCACAGATAGTCCCAGTCTTCAAGAAGGGTCGTACATCAGATGCGCAAAACTATAGATCAATATCTCTGACATTGATCTGTTGTAGAATTTTAGAATATGTTTTTTGCTCGCGTATCGTGTCATTTCTGGAAACCCAGAATCAACATGGATTCCGGAAACCGCAGTCGCGTGAGACCCAACTCCCTTTATTTGTTCATGGGACCCAGAAAATATTAGATACAGGCTCCCAGGTAGATGCGATTTCCTTGACTTCCGGAAGGCGTTCGATACAGTTCCGCACTGTCGCCTGATAAACAAAGTAAGAGCCTACGGAATATCAGACCAGCTGTGTGGCTGGATTGAAGAGTTTTTAGCAAACAGAACACAGCATGTTGTTATGAATGGAGAGACGTCTACAGACGTTAAAGTAATCTCTGGCGTGCCACAGGGGAGTGTTATGGGACCATTGCTTTTCACAATATATATAAATGACCTAGTAGATAGTGTCGGAAGTTCCATGCGGCTTTTCGCGGATGATGCTGTAGTATACAGAGAAGTTGCAGCATTAGAAAATTGTAGCGAAATGCAGGAAGATGTGCAGCGGATGGGCACTTGGTGCAGGGAGTGGCGACTGACCCTTATCATAGACAAATGTAATGTATTGCGAATACATAGAAAGAAGGATCCTTTATTGTATGATTATATGATAGCGGAACAAACACTGGTAGCAGTTACTTGTGTAAAATATCTGAGAGTATCCGTGCGGAACGATTTGAAGTGGAATGACCATATAAAATTAATTGTTGGTAAGGGGGGGTGCCAGGTTGAGGTTCATTTGGAGAGTCCTTAGAAAATGTAGTCCATCAACAAATGAGGTGGCTTACAAAACACTCGTTCGACCTATACTTGAGTATTGCTCATCAGTGTGGGATCCGTACCAGGTCGGGTTGACAGGGGAGATGGAGAAGATCCAAAGAAGAGCGGCGCGTTTCGTCACAGGGTTATTTGGTAAGCGCGATAGCGTTACGGAGATGTTTAGCAAACTCAAGTGGCAGACTCTGCAAAAGAGGCGCTCTGCATCGCGGTGTAGCTTGGTGTCCAGGTTTCTAGAGGGTGCGTTTCTGGATGTGGTACCGAATATATGGCTTCCCTCTCCTTATACCTCCCGAGGAGATCACGGATGTAAAGTTAGAGAGATTCGAGCGCGCACTTAGGCTTTCCGGCAGTCGTTCTTCCCGCGAACCATACGCGACTGGATCCGGAAAGGGAGGTAATGACAGTGGCACGTAAAGTGACCTCCGCCACACAACGTTGGGTGGCTTGCGGAGTATAAATGTAGATGTAGAAATGTAGATGTAGATGTAGAGCTATACTTAACTTTGCGCTACAACTGAGCTTCCGGAAAACCACAACGCTAAACCGGACAGATGAAATTGCAGGACACTAACAACGTAACCATAAACACGTATCTAGGTCTTTAAATTTCCCTCTTCCACCGTGATACCCCGATCGCAGTTTGCTCGCGTCGTCCACTGCCAATTATCTGAAACATAAACACTTCAGCGGCAGACAACATTCTGGTGCATCAGATACACGAATCATATCTGCCCAGCTGGTTGTAAATGAACCTTTTAAGTATGCACGGCAGAAAATGAACCCAAGCAGAACTAACCTACGTGACCACTTGCCCAGCAATGGCTGTTAAAATTTGATCAGCCAATTCTGTAGAACAAACAAATAAAATAAATACATAGAAAAAGGAAATAGGGAAAATTATTTCGGCCCGCTCTCGAACGCCAGGCACAGACTTACGCACTACTTGGTATGACCTCTAGCTACGCATTAGGCACGGCTTCATGTCTATTTGTTGTGCGTACATAGCACTCCCTTAAATCCCATCAACATATCAGGCGGCCAGACCAAATACAGTGACAGGTAACTGAAACATTAAAGATAGTTTTCAGTGCACTAGGGTAAACAATTAACATGAACAGAACCCACCAAGGAACAATTGGACGACTCCAGTTCATTCACTTTGAGTAACGTGTAACAGACACGAAGGAAATCTGTCCTTCTAATATCAAGGAAATCCCAGTCACCGTCGGCAGCGGACCTGCATTCCATCGGCTAAACACGCCGCAGCAGCTGGCCGCGCCCCTCCGTCGTACCGACTCGGCCACTTGCCACGCTGCATGCGTCCACAGCGCCACACCTCCCTCACTGTCGCTCACACAGCAGCTGATACCCGACATCCAGCCCCAGCGCGCCGCATTTAAATAGCAATCCGCCAAAGATGCGAAGAAGACAAGCAGGCATCGAAAATCGACTCACAACGATCGGGATGACAATCGATGGAGATTGGCGCCAGCAGCGCACCAGCTCACTCTTCACATAATATGCTAAATGGGAAAATGTCACTACGCACTTACAGGGTATTTCAAAAATGTCCGGTATATTTGAAACGGCAATAAAAACTAAACGACCAGCGATAGAAATACACCGTTTGTTGCAATATGCTTGGGACAACAGTACATTTTTAAGCAGACAAACTTTCGAAAAGTACAGTAGCTACAATTTTCAACAACAGATGGCGCTGCGGTCTGGGAAACTCTAAAGTACGATATTTTCCACATATCCACCATGCGTAGCAATAATATGGCGTAGTCTCTGAATGAAATTACCCGAAACCTTTGACAACGTGTCTGGCGGAATGGCTTCACATGCAGATGAGATGTACTGCTTCAGCTGTTCAATTGTTTCTGGATTCTGGCGGTACTCCTGGTCTTTCAAGTGTCCCCACAGAAAGGAGTCACAGGGGTTCATGTCTGGCGAATAGGGAGGCCAATCCACGCCGCCTCCTGTATGTTTCGGATAGCCCAAAGCAATCACACGACCATCGAAATATTCATTCAGGAAATTAACGACGTCGGCCGTGCGATGTGGCCGGGCACCATCTTGCATAAACCACGAGGTGTTCGCAGTGTCGTCTAAGGCAGTTTGTACCGCCACAAATTCACGAAGAATGTCCAGATAGCGTGATGCAGTAATCGTTTCGGATCTGAAAAATGTGCCAATGACTCCTTTGGAAGAAATGGCGGCCCAGACCAGTACTTTTTGAGGATGCAGGGACGATGGGACTGCAACATGGGGCTTTTCGGTTCCCCCTATGCGCCAGTTCTGTTTATTGACGAAGCCTTCCAGGTAAAAACAAGCTTCGTCAGTAAACCAAATGCTGCCCACATGTATATCGCCGTCATCAATCCTGTGCACTATATCGTTAGCGAATGTCTCTCGTGCAGCAATGGTAGCGGCGCTGAGGGGTTGCCGCGTTTGAATTTTGTATGGATAGAGGTGTAAACTCTGACGCATGAGACGATTCGTGGACGTTGGCGTCATTTGGACCGCAGCTGCAACACGGCGAACGGAAACCCGAGGCCGCTGTTGGATCACCTGCTGCACTAGCTGCGCGTTGCCCTCTGTGGTTGCCGTACGCGGTCGCCCTACCTTTCCAGCACGTTCATCCGTCACGTTCCCAGTCCGTTGAAATTTTTCAAACAGATCCTTTATTGTGTCGCTTTTCGGTCCTTTGGTTACATTAAACCTCCGTTGAAAACTACGTCTTGTTGCAACAACACTGTGTTCTAGGTGGTGGAACTCCAACACCAGAAAAATCCTCTGTTCTAAGGAATAAACCATGTTGTCTACAGCACACTTGCACGTTGTGAACAGCACACGCTTACAGCAGAAAGACGACGTACAGAATGGCGCACCCACGGACTGCGTTGTCTTCTATATCTTTCACATCACTTGCAGCGCCATCTGTTGTTGAAAATTGTAACTACTGTAATTTCGAAAGTTTGTCCGCCTGAAAATGTACTGTTGTCCCAAGCATATTGCAACAAACGGTGTATTTCTATCGCTGCTCGTTTAGTTTTTATTGCCGTTTCAAATATACGGGTCATTTTTGAAACACCCTGTACCTACATAATACCATCAGACGAAATGCTGTTTAGAAACATTGAGGTGAGAGTGTGCTCGGTATCTGGCCTTCACGTTTACAGTACGCTTAATTTCTGAGTAAGCTATAAACACATCAGCACAGAATCAGAAGTGGAAGCCAAGATTTCCGTATCCTACCGTGTTGCCAGTTGAGGCAGCTGGTTGTTACGTGATCTCATTTCAGTGATTAAAAAAACCAGATTAGAGCATGCGTTGGATAGATAGCTAGTGAATATCGATGTAAACGAACAAGGAAATGAATGTATCGAGTAAGTTGCAGTCGACCTCCAGAGACTAGAGCATCCTCCTTTGCCACACAATCGTTAATCAGTCTCTGTTTAGGATGGTGGTCTGTTTCAATGATTCTAGCGACATATACCTACCGCCCGGGTTGTATGCATGCATAAAGCAACCATTTTTAACAAGCACCAAAATGACCCTCGTTATCTCTGGTAATATAAGTTGTACAATGTAGAGCTGCACCGTGGTTCTAAAGCCACACTGAACATGGCATCCCTTTGCTATCTACTTTAGCAGAGACGGGCACGGCAGAGGCAGTAGTTACGTTAGGTAAAAACTACGTCACGAGTTTGTTTTCCTTACTCGATTTCTTTTTATTAATAAGCGAATCCCCAAGTGAGGTCAACGGGCACCTATTTCTAATTGTATCTGAATTCGAGGTATTGAAGATGTTAATGCTAGACTGGGATTCGAGGTCAGATCTCTGCTGTCGTTACGTTTGACGCCGTTGAGACGAGTGAGTTCCATCGTCTCAGTGTTTCCCAACATTCTGAATTCACCAACGTCTCCCTGACGGGCATGTCTCAGTTCGAATCCTGATCTGGCACAAAAGTGTCCATCATGTCATTTCTGGTTGTAGCATTCGCTCAACAAGCTATAGGTGACAAATGGTTACGAATCTGAAAAGTCTCCGTGCGTTTTCAACAATAACATTTGGTACCACATTCGACTCCCAGCCTGATAGAGAACTTCCAAGTCGTGTTATTTCCATTTCGGACATGTGCACATCTCGCAAGTGCTAAAATAAACCGATTTTTAATGTCCATTCGTGACTAGAAGTTAACGACGATAGGTACTGCGTTCGAAGCCCGGGAGGCGAAAATTTTTTCGTCTCGTCATTTCAGTTCGGGTCAGTTCGCTATTGGTGAAGAATTACGACTTCTAAAATTTGAGTGCGCTTAGTTAAGAATCCGATTAGGTGCTGAGTTGGTATTCCCGTCCAACACAAAGTTTTAGGCCTTGTCATTTCAAAGTTAAACTTCCGCACAATTTGCTACTTGTAAGCGAAACGATAATTACGATCTTACGTAGTTGGTTAACAGGAACAATAGTTGCTGGATTGGAATGCCGGTTTACAGTTCATTGCAGATGTGTTCGTAATGTAAGTTTAAGTTAAAACTAATTTTTGGAAATTTCATTTACTGTAACAGTTTGACTTTACTAGCGGAAAGGTTGTGTCATTTCTGAAATAACGTGCTTTGTGATATTTACATTATCGTGACGTTAACTTACATCTCTATTGACAGACATACACAGCAGTTGTGGCCTCACGAAGTAACCATTGTGTATAGTAAAATGTCTGTGCGGCAAAGAGAGCGGAGGACATGCTAGGCAGTTACATTATGTGAGCGGCATAGCAATCAGGCGAAAAGCAAGTAACGTCGTTCGGGTGCTTTTGAGCGTGATAGTACTTGAGTTTAGTATATCCCACACCACAAAAAAGACAGAACTGACGCAGAAGCATGGGCGGGAGTGTGGCGTGTTTCATGTGCGGAAAAAAAGGTGAAGAGTAGTGCTTTAATAACTTACTCATTTGTTCTGTTGTCGTGTGTAACAGGAGTTTGGACGTTATGGGAGAATACGTGTTTACTTGTGAATTAAGACTGAACCAACTCCCACATTTATGTACAAACAGAATTTTGGAAGACTGGGAAAATGAAATACTAGGAGGGTACGTCATTGTTAATGAAGTAAGCTGAATGAACTCCCAATTTTGATTGCGGAATATCCCTCTAACAAATAGTAGGTAAATGCATAACAGGGCAACCATTACCGTCATCACATCCATGGTCACCGGTGAAAGGAGCTTACTGGTATGAACAGACTGGAGTAGTAAAAAATATGAATGCACTGTTCCATAAAAACACGGGAGAACTGCCGGATATCAGTAACTTCCTGCCACGATATTTCGGCGCAGAGTCTTCTGGCCATCTTCAGGTGAATGCTACTGTAGTAGTACTGGCGAGTACGCGCTGAGCTCCGCTATTTAAAGCCTTCTCAGGTGACATTGCGCATGCGCTGCTCAACGTGCGCGTTCATAACGGCTCCGTGCGCTCCGCCTCGCGCCCTCCACTGCGAAAGCCTGGCGTATCGGTGTCAGGTCGATTTCCATCTTTATGCAGATAACTACGTCGACTACGAAGTTTCTCTATAACAGGATTCCAAGCAGAGTTCAGCTTATAACCGCTATCTCGATTGATGAGAGTCTCGTTGACAGACAATCTTATTTCCACAGATTCATTGATAATCGAGCTCCAAAAGTTTGATGTATGGGCCAAAATTTTTGTGTCGTTGTAATTCATGGAATGGTCTGTGGAAATACAATGTTCGGCGATTGCGGACTTGGTGGGTTGGAGAAGGCGAGTATGCCGTTGGTGTTCCACAATGCGTTCCTGCACAGTTCGTGTTGTTTGCCCTATATATGATTTGCCGCATTCACACGGAATTTTGTAAACACCTGGTTTACGCAGGCCCAGGTCGTCTTTAACGGATCCCACCAGTGATGAAATTTTGGAAGGAGGGCTAAAGATGACTCTCACTTGATACTTTCTCAATATTCTGCCTATCTGTGAAGAAATATTCCCAATAAATGGTAGATAAACAGTCGACCTGAAGGCCTCTTCCTCTTCCTTGTTCCGTCGTTTGTAGGTCTTCATCACTCTGTTCACTTGCCTAGGTGAAAAGCCATTTTTCATAAATACTTTTTGCAGGTGTTCCAGTTCCACTTGAAGACTGTCGGCGTCAGAGATAGTATGGGCACGGTGGACCAAGGTTTTGAGAATGCCCATTGTTTGTGCTGGATGGTGGCAACTAGTAGCTTGTAGATACAGGTCTGTATGAGTGGGCTTTCTGTACACCGAGTGACCAAGTTTGCCATCACTCTTCCGTCGTACCAAGACGTCTAAAAATGGCAGACAACCATCTCTCTCTATCTACATGGTAAATTTTATGTTTTCATGTACGGAGTTCATGTGAATTAAACATTCTTGGAGACGGTCTAGACCATGAGGCCACACTATAAAAGTGTCGTCAACGTACCGCCAAATCACATGAATCACATGAATGCACTGTGTCTGTTATTTGGGAGATACATATTATGTAACTTGAAGATGGTGTGGGGAGATCCGAACGGAAATGAAATAAATTATTGATATCGGCAGCATCAAAACTTTATGCAGAGTCAGCAACGATGAATGTAAATGTGTGGTGGGCTCGAACCCAGAATCTCCTGCTGACTAGGCAGTGGCGTTACCCGCTTCACCGTCAGGACACACTGCCTGCCGTAACTGCGTGGACTATCCTCGTACGCCTCCAACTCGACCTACACTGCCACCGAGTGTTACCTATCCGCCGTCCCCATCCATGTCCTCCATGCTCACTGCTTTGAGATTTCCGCAGGAGATCGAATGTTATTCTGCATCCGCACAGAAGGTGATGGACTCATTGACCATCGAGGCGAACCAAATATATGAATGTGTGGTGTTGAAAGGTAACTCTAGTTGAACTATTTAATGATTGAAAATGTAGGCAAAATTTAGTGCACTAACAACATTTATTTAAAAAAACAGACATAAATTATGCTAAACAAGTTATAGATTGAATACCCTAAACAACTAACAGGTGGCAAAGACAGTTTAACTAGGTGATCCGTCAGTCAAGTACTACGGCCCTAAAAATATGGATAACGCAAGCTGAATGGATCTGATGCTGAGCAGACTTTGATTGATCGAATTTACATAAGTTTCTCTACGTAGGTGCAGCTGAGAGCAAGTGGCGACTGCGATCTACACACTCTGACAATGCCAGAACTGCAGTACGTTACCCCGTGTACTTCATGTGGTCATGTGAACTGCAGCTGGCGAGATGTGTACGGCGGAGGTGAGATGTGGAGGCGGCACCTGTGAATCGATCGCAGCCACGAGAGAAATGCAAAAATCTCGCAGTCTAACAATCAGCCAGACGGATCGCAATTTACTCTCTACCAGAGCCCTGAAATCACGGTAGATTTCAGTGTCTGACTCACCCATTCACTGGTCGTATCAACGACCGATTTGGCTCACTTACATGACAGAGCGTACAAGGATACCAAACGTCAAGACTGGTAAACCAAAAACGAATAAGTGTGTCCTCAACAAACGAGCAGTCCGAGATGTTTGAAGTCACACTGTCGGTCCAGTAAGAGCTTCACCACAGGCTCCCCAGTCTAAACTTCTTGCAAGTGAAGTCAGTCTCAGAACAGGTTCCAACTACCAACCACACATGCCAGAGCTTCGACCAGAAGTGCTTAACAGACCAAAGTCTCACACTCAAGAGCTTCGCACCTCTCCAGAAAAAAAACAGAAAAAAAATCCTGCAAAGTGCACGAACGACGTCCGCAGCTCGTGGTCGTGCGGTAGCGTTCTCGCTTCCCGCGCCCGGGTTCCCGGGTTCGATTCCCGGCGGGGTCAGGGATTTTCTCTGCCTCGTGATGACTGGGTGTTGTGTGCTGTCCTTAGGTTAGTTAGGTTTAAGTAGTTCTAAGTTCTAGGGGACTGATGACCATAGATGTTAAGTCCCATAGTGCTCAGAGCCATTTGAACCGTTTTTGCACGAACGACACCGCCTTCACCCTATTTTGAGCCAATCACTGGGCTCTAGAGACGCTAAATCTACCTCCCACACGACAATACAAACTCATGTCAAACCAGGGCAAGAGTAAAGAAACCTGCGTCTCTGCTAAAAAGGAAACCGCCAATTACAGTCTTTGTCAAGAATTTGTAGAGTGGAAAGGATGATTTTTTTTTCCCAAGTCGTGTCTCTTCCCATGGCAACAAGCGAACAGATACATCTCAAAGATCTTTTTGTAATTCGCCTGTCCTTGCGCTTGTTGCCACCTCTCTGAGGTGTAATAAAGATTCTATCTCCAAACGTTTCTCAGACGCCGGATTTTTCTTATATAACCGAGGCGGCCAGGGGGAATTGTTCACTGCCCGACTTGCACTATCAGCAAACACAAAAACTTGTGAATGTAGACCAGTTTCTTTAGACCGTCGCCACAGCCCATGCTTCTTCTGATGCTGCGACAGGTAGCGCAGCAGTATTCTGCTGGACTCCTGTCTCGACGAGGGGCTACCCTGTCTGTTCTAAATTTCTGTGGGCCTGTGCGGCAAGATTTACTAAGGGATGGGCTCGCCGCCAATTGAACTCCCAACAAGCCATTTGTACGAGCTAAGAATCATAAAAATACCTCCTACTTTTAGTGCCCTACCAGGCTCCATCAACATCTGCTCATGCTATTAACTTCCTAGTCTCGCTCAAGGTGTGTCAGGTGGTAATGAAATTCATAATAATTTTCCGTATGCGAAAAATAGCTGAGATCGTAACTTGTTCTCTCTCACTGCCCTCTACCTGCCTTTGATTTCTGCATGGGTAGTGTCTCACTTCAATATTGCTTAGTGTGACATGAACCAGAGGAAATCATTGAAAACAGTAGGAGAATCTCATCCAAATAACCGATATATATATATATATGTGGAAAAGGTAACTCTGCCAATCAGGATTGCCCATGGCTAAAACACATCCTAGCTTGACCTCATTCATTCCAGGGGTCATTCACTCACATAAAGCTGCAAGCCAGCAAGAGTACATGTAAACATTGCTGTGAGTAGTATGAATTAAGATAGACCCAGGGGTTATTGCTGCATCACAGACTTCCGGTAAACATTTGACAGGTGGTTAAAAGGCCTTGCAGCAAAGAAGTATACCCATTCACACCATATCCTGAGGTCAGATATGTCTAATGTCCCTAATCATCTACAATGTCCTGGAGTATGAACTGTTCCCTGCTCATAGATTTACCCCTGCTCTACAACTGATTTCGTCTCAATCATCAAACACATACATTCTCAAATTCTCAGTGAACAAGCAAATCACATGTGAAATCTGTTTGTCATATTACCTTACTTGTGTAAATCTGTGTGTTATTTTCTACAACATGAAAACAAACACAGGCACATAATCAGTGTCAAGAGCGTTAATAAATGTGCAGAAAAACAAAGACATCACAATCAGGACAGTTCAATTGATACAAACAAGAACATAAAAAGATATTAAATAATGATATTACAGAAAGTTATCCTATCGCTCCGTCCACATGGCTCCCTGGGGAGACAAATTTTACAATTGAAAATGTCACACGAATTGAGAACTTGGCACTTATGCACAGGCACAAATTGAGACTGGTAGTACTGAAAAACAGCAATCTGCGCCAGAGTGGAATGGCCTCTCCCTCAGTGTATGATATGGCAGACATCTCTGGCATTCCCTCTCATCTCTGATAGCATCTGTTGGTCTGGGCAGCATCCAGCATCTTGGGCAGCTTCTGGACCTCAGCTGTACCCTTGGCGTCTTCCTGGTCAGGCAGCAGTTAACCATCAGGGACTGGCGCGGCAGTGTTGCATTTGACATGCAACCCACCTCCTGGTGTAGAAATCCATTCGGCGTTAGCAGGATGTGGGACAGCCCTACTCTTCCCATTCATCTCTGCATCGGAACGCGCACCTGCCAGCACAGGACACCGGATTAGCTCGCCTTTTGTCGGTAGAACACGTCACTCTCGGCATTCCACTTAGGCAGTTACGCTCGGCGTACACGCCGTTTGTGGTGGCACGTGACTCACTTGTCCCTCGATTAGCAGCCTGTCGGGTAGTTGCCCACCAGGGTCTTATCGCCGGCACGAGGTGGCTGTGCTGGCTTGAGATGTGCCACCTCCACTGCGGCTGTGTGACGTAGGCGTGTCATGTGGCAGCGGCCATTTGTATCACAGCGGGCAGCCCGGTCCCCCTCACCTGGGCTGCTACAGCTGACTCGTTATGACTGCCTACTCCACTCACCTTTCACTGGCCAGCGTGTACCATGACGACCAGTCTGCCATGTTTGTTCTGGGGGCTGCACAATCCTCAAGTGTGGTCAAGTGCCATATTCTCGCACAAATGTCATTATATCGATATAATCAATTTACAGGAAAGAAAATAATGATGAGTATCAAATGTTTTTTCCTTAATATATTTATTTATCTACACTCCTGGAAATTGAAATAAGAACACCGTGAATTCATTGTCCCAGGAAGGGGAAACTTTATTGACACATTCCTGGGGTCAGATACATCACATGATCACACTGACAGAACCACAGGCACATAGACACAGGCAACAGAGCATGCACAATGTCGGCACTAGTACAGTGTATATCCACCTTCCGCAGCAATGCAGGCTGCTATTCTCCCATGGAGACGATCGTAGAGATGCTGGATGTAGTCCTGTGGAACGGCTTGCCATGCCATTTCCACCTGGCGCCTCAGTTGGACCAGCGTTCGTGCTGGACGTGCAGACCGCGTGAGACGACGCTTCATCCAGTCCCAAACATGCTCAATGGGGGACAGATCCGGAGATCTTGCTGGCCAGGGTAGTTGACTTACACCTTCTAGAGCACGTTGGGTGGCACGGGATACATGCGGACGTGCATTGTCCTGTTGGAACAGCAAGTTCCCTTGCCGGTCTAGGAATGGTAGAACTATGGTTTCGATGACGGTTTGGATGTACCGTGCACTATTCAGTGTCCCCTCGACGATCACCAGTGGTGTACGGCCAGTGTAGGAGATCGCTCCCCACACCATGATGCCGGGTGTTGGCCCTGTGTGCCTCGGTCGTATGCAGTCCTGATTGTGGCGCTCACCTGCATGGCGCCAAACACGCATACGACCATCATTGGCACCAAGGCAGAAGCGACTCTCATCGCTGAAGACGACACGTCTCCAATCGTCCCTCCATTCACGCCTGTCGCGACACCACTGGAGGCGGGCTGCACGATGTTGGGGCGTGAGCGGAAGACGGCCTAACGGTGTGCAGGACCGTAGCCCAGCTTCATGGAGACGGTTGCGAATGGTCCTCGCCGATACCCCAGGAGCAACAGTGTCCCTAATTTGCTGGGAAGTGGCGGTGCGGTCCCCTACGGCACTGCGTAGGATCCTACGGTCTTGGCGTGCATCCGTGCGTCGCTGCGGTCCGGTCCCAGGTCGACGGACACGTGCACCTTCCGCCGAGCACTGGCGACAACATCGATGTACTGTGGAGACCTCACGCCCCACGTGTTGAGCAATTCGGTGGTACGTCCACCCGGCCTCCCGCATGCCCACTATACGCCCTCGCTCAAAGTCCGTCAACTGCACATACGGTTCACGTCCACGCTGTCGCGGCATGCTACCAGTGTTAAAGACTGCGATGGAGCTCCGTATGCCACGGCAAACTGGCTGACACTGACGGCGGCGGTGCACAAATGCTGCGCAGCTAGCGCCATTCGACGGCCAACACCGCGGTTCCTGGTGTGTCCGCTGTGCCGTGCGTGTGATCATTGCTTGTACAGCCCTCTCGCAGTGTCCGGCGCAAGTATGGTGGGTCTGACACACCGGTGTCAATGTGTTCTTTTTTCCATTTCCAGGAGTGTATTTATTTTGTTACTAAGAACGCAAATCCAAAAATAAATTTAATAACTGCAGGGCTCTGTTAATGTGGTATGGACGTAAATTATGTGGTGTGAAGTGTGTTTGTTTGTGTGTGCACGTGTTTTCCTTGGTTTTTGGTTAGTTCTACTCATGTCATGCACCCTCCTTTTACGCTGGCGCTACCTCCATACCTACACCAAACGTGCAGACTTCTCCCAATACTAAATACTGACTTATTGTACTACCCTGTGCCTTTGCTAATGCTACCGATGCGAAACTTCATGCATTTCATTCTTTGTATGCTCCTCTACTATTTGTCGATGTCCTGTAGTGTTGTCTGCTGATGCTGAAGTGGTCACAAAGTGTGTCTATTCACTCAGGTGCTGGTGATTTGACTGAAATCTTCGTAATGGCCTGTATGATTATGTACATGTACTTTTAAGTAGTACAAGGATGCCTCCTGTCTCTTCTTTCGGGATCGCTGAAATGAAAGACAAGTATACTATATTATGTCTATATATATTCATATATTTTTTTCTAATATAAGTCTCATCCATGGTCCATCATTTCATTTCTGATTCCTGTTCCGGGTCTGGGGTTCGCCACTCTGCCGTTACTTGCACTTGTCCATGCTGATTCCCCACACACAGTATTTTGCCGACGGCGCTCACATGGCGCTGGCAAAATTCCACCACCAGACAGGCTACACAGCACGACAGGCGATGGCTCATAACACACCAAGTCTACATCTACATCTACATCTACATGATTACTCTGCAATTCACATGTAAATGCTTGGCAGAGGGTTCATCGAACCACAATCATACTATCTCTCTACCATTTCACTCACGAACAGCGCGTAGGAAAAACGAACACCTAAACCTTTCTGTTCGAGCTCTGATTACTCTTATTTTATTTTGATGATCATTCCTATCTATGTAGGTTGGGCTCAACAAAATGTTTTCGCATTCGGAAGAGAAAGTGAGTGAGTGAAATTTCGTAAATAGATCTCGCCGCGACGAAAAACGTCTTTGCTTTAATGACTTCCATCCCAACTCGCGTATCATATCTGCCAAACTCTCTCCTCTATTACGTGATAATACAAAACGAGCTGCCTTTTTTTGCACCCTTTCGATGTCCTCCGTCAATCCCACCTGGTAAGGATCCCACACCACGCAGCAATATTCTAACAGAGGACGAACGAGTGTAGTGTAAGCTGTCTCTTTAGTGGACTTGTTGCATCTTCTAAGTGTCCTGCCAATGAAACGCAACCTTTGGCTCTCCTTCCCCACAATATTATCTATGTGGTCTTTCCAACTGAAGTTGTCCGTAATTTTAACACCCAGGTACTTGACAGCCTTGAGAATTGTACTATTTATCGAGTAATCGAATTCCAACGGATTTCTTTTGGAACTCATGTGGGTCACCTCACACTTTTCGTTATTTAGCGTCAACTGCCACCTGCCACGCCATACAGCAATCTTTTCTAAATCGCTTTGCAACTGATACTGATCTTCGGATGACCTTACTAGACGGTAAATTACAGCAGCATCTGCGAACAACCTAAGAGAGTTGCTCAGATTGTCACCCAGGTCATTTATATAGATCAGGAACAGCAGAGGTCTCTTGACGCTTCCCTGGGGAACACCTGATATCACTTCAGTTTTACTCGATGAATTGTCGTCTGTTACTACGAACTGCGACCTTCCTGACAGGAAATCACGAATCCAGTCGCACAAATGAGACGATACCCCGTAGGCCCGCAGCTTGATTAGCAGTCGCTTGTGAGGAACGGTGTCAAAAGCTTTCCGGAAATCTAGAAATACGGAATCAGCTTGAGATCCCCTGTCGATAGCGGCCATTACTTCGTGCGAATAAAGAGGTAGCTGCGTTGCACAAGAACGATGTTTTCTGAAACCATGCTGATTACGTATCAATAGATCGTTCCCTTCGAGGTGATTCATAATGTTTGAATACAGTATATGCTCCAAAACCCTACTGTAAACCGACGTCAATGATATAGGTCTGTAGTTCGATGGATTACTCCTACTACCCTTCTTAAACACTCGTGCGACCTGCGCAATTTTCCAATCTGTAGGTACAGATCCATCGGTGAGCGAGCGGTTGTATATGATTGCTAAGTAGGGAGCTATTGTATCAGCGTAATCTGAAAGGAACCTAATAGGTATGCAATCTGGACCTGAAGACATGTCCTATCAAGCGATTTTAGTTACTTCGCAACCCCTAGGGTGTCTACTTCTAAGAAACTTATGCTAGCAGCTGTTCGTGTTTCAAATTCTGGAATATTCCATTCGTCTTACCTGGTGAAGAAATTTCGGAAAACTGCGTTCAATAACTCCGCTTAAGCGGCACAGTCGTCGGTAACAGTACCATCGGCACTGCGCAGCAAAGGTATTGACTGCGTCTTGCCGCTTGTGTAGTTTACATACGACCAGAATTTCTTCGGATTTTCTACCAAATTACGTACCAAACAGGCGCTCAAAGCGTGGACCGCTAACACCATACGAAACACATCTGAAAATCGAGACACACATGCTCTGTGGCACGATTTACCGTCTTGACACCACAAAAAACATAAAGTGACATACATGGCAGTGTATAAGAAACCACAGAAAGTAAACAGGAACAATTTCATTGGCCATGGTGATACTTGTGAAGGCTCCTCTACGAGAATGCTGTAACCGAGTAAGAAATTCAATTGCGGTCAAATTACGACATATCTCCTTGCTCTCCTGGGAGAGGAAATCGGACAACAGTTGTGAGGTCCAAAGAAATAATAGGAGTACTCAGTTGTTTGGAGAACTGAGTATTGCAACGTGCCTGGTTTGGTATGCCACAAAAAGTGTCAGTTGTTGATGAGATATAATTTGCAACGAAATAATAATTCAATGCGCTACCTGGCAGTGAATGTTGGCGTGAAGATGTCACAAATACGCAACTCATCTGACCACGTTCAACAAGGACTTTCGCTGAAAACTAATAGAAATGACAAACAATCAAAATAGCACCGAAATAGAACAAACGGAAAATTGCGCTAAGCAACACAATATCAACATTAAATTACGTCAAACAGTTCATCCATAGAGACTATTTACATACTGCACCTTCTCTTCCCGTAGAAATTCCCTTGTATCTTCGTACTCTAACAGGATAATATCGTTCGTTCCGATAGTTTCAGCGGCATCGTTCTGAGCTGAGTCCGCAGCGGCTTTGTGTCAATTCCTGTTTGAATTTTCTCTGCGTGACGCCTGCGACGGGTTAGGTACCCTCAATTCCACATATTCGCTACGTTGGTCATTTCATTGATCTTGGGTGTTGTATGTCCTGCTATTGCTTTGCTGTTGGTCCCTAAAATACTGTTGGCCCTGGATCGAGTTCTGATGCTCTCTCCAGTTTCCGTGTCGTCGGTAGTTGTTGTTGTTGTTATCACCATAATTTCTTCGTCTTCCTCTATTTTCCCATGATGTCAGGTTGTAATGAAAACGTTAATAATTTTCCGTATGCAGAAGGTAGGTGAGAGAGTAGCTTGTCCTCTCTCTGTCTCTACTTTTTCGCAATTGATTCATCTCGATGGACACTGAATCCATCGTCTTCGTTGTGGATGTAAAATAACATTCGATCTTCTTTGGGAATATCATAGTAGCGGGCATATAGGGCATGGCTGTTGTCAGCGGATAGGTTACACTCTGTGGAAGTGTGGGTCGACCAGGATGCGTACTGAGATCTTGTGTGCAAATGCAGTAAACACTGTATCTGGATGGCGTAGGGTTCAACATAAGTGCCTAGTAAGCAGGACTCCAGGGGTTCGAGTCCTGGTTTCGCTCTTATTAATATAATTGATTTTCTTCAATAGTCAATTAATCCACCACCTTCACTGAGGTAGCACAAAAACGTTCGACCTCCTGAGGAAGTGAAGCAATGGATGACACAGACGGAGACTGTGAAGAGTGGTGCGTGGTGGAAGTGTGGGTCGGCCAGGCGGCGTACCGAGATACTCCATGCAGTTGAGAGGAACACTGTGTCCGGATGGCGCAGAGGTTAACACAAGAGACTACTAAACAGGAGATCCTGGGTCCGAGTCTCAGTTCGACACAGATTTTCGTTAGGAGCCACTAATTCTGCATGAAGTTCTGATACAACTGACTTCAATAATTTCTTCCCTTTCTCCCTGCTCCACCTTCAGTTTACATAATAGCACATAAGCCAACACACAATGGTGAGAGGAATCTACGGGACCAGTCTAATCAATGGAAGACTTAGTTTTAGTTAAACCACATCTCAAAAGTTTTAAAATCAGAAGGAATCAAAAGCGCATTTCTACTCTTAGTCCTATGCAGTGTAGACCAAGTCCTATGTGGTGTCGACCAGGATAAACCACTTCTGCCGCGCGGGATTAGCCAAGCATTCTAAGGCGCTGCAGTCTTGAACTGTGTGACTGGTTCCGGCGGAGGTTCGAGTCTTCCCTCGGGCATGGCTGTGTGTGTGTTTTTCCTTAGGATAATTTAGGTTAAGCAGTGTGTAAGCTTAGGGACTGATGACCTTAGCAGTTAAGTCCCATAACATTTCACACACATTTGAAAATTTTTTAAAACCACTTCTGAATAAAGAAAAATACGAAGCATAATCCTTCCATGAGAAGTAACAAAATTATTTATAGATTTAAGTCAGTTGACTAACTATAGTTATCTGTATATATAAAACAAAGTCGGGTTTGTTGCAACACTTATAACTCGAGATCTGCTGGACCAATTTTCATGGTTTTTGATTTGTTGGATTTGTCTCCGCCCCGAATAGCAGAATACATCTTAAAAATAATGAAAAATTGACGAATAAAATTTTTCATGGTTTTTGATTTGTTGTATTTGTCTCCGCCCCGAATAGCAGAATACATCTTAAAAATAATGAAACATTGACGAATACTTGAAAAATACGTTATTTTCCTTAAAAGTTATTTAGTTTCGGAGCTGTCAAATTTTTTTGTCAAAATCTGTAAGTAATGATTGACATTTATGCATGCGTTCATAAACTATTTAACATGGATGAAGTAACTATTATGTGTATTTTTTTAAAAAAAAAGATTGAAAAATATTACGCGTGCGTTCAGAAATGTGTAATGAATACTTAATCATTTCAATAAATGCTCATTTGTTTATTACATGTCAAACATTTGTTGTCCAATCCTGTCAAATACTGTAACAACTATTTATGGGTGCGTTCAGAAATTTATTTTGTGTAAAATGTCTCGAAAGTTCAGGGAGGTACTGTTATATTTGTTTGTTTTGGACATTAATTTGTGTAAATTATTTATTAAATGAATTAAAGATTTATTCTACAGGTTAACAAAAGTGTAAATGTCTTTTCATAGGTTGTCTATGATTTTTCTTGATAAGCTATTGTCTATGTCTCGATTGTTTTATGTGGTTTTGTGCGAGTGCATATTCAGTATTACTATTAATAAAAATGCCGCGTCCTAGAAGATCTAATCTTTCCCAGCGGAGCTGTAATGCAATTAGGCAACGGAATATCGCGAGTCAATTATCTGACGAAGAACGAGAAATTGCCCGAGAAGAGCGCCGCGTTAGGATGGAGCAAAGAAGGGCCTTAATTCGTGCTTCTCAAACACAAGAGCAAAGAGAGGCAGCCCGTGAAACGGCTACATCCGAAACGAGAAATCGTCGAGCTTATCGTACAGATGAACAGAGGAATAATCTTCGAAGTGCAAGAAGAAATGGTTCAAGTATTGATTTGAATCGAGCAGCATTTCGATATGATTGCATCATCGACTACAGCTTGCATCGTTTAGTTTGCATTGGTCCAATGGACGTTGTTTGCCAGCCTTTTGGCGCATTGAAGTTTGCTGGTGAAACGCCTGATTTGTGCTGCCTTAGCGGTAAAGGGACATTTCCATTAGTGGTCCCGCCACCAGAGCCATTGTGTTCCCTGCTTTATGGCGAAACACTAGAATCACGATATTTTCTAGCGAACACTCAGAAATACAATGTCTGTTTCCAAATAACTTCATTTGGGGTGGACATTATCGAAGAACACGGATGTAATTTGACATTTAAGGTAATTTACGTAAAAAACTTTATTTTCTATGATTGTAAAAAAAAATTTGGAATGTAGTTTGTTACATTTCTGTATTTGTCTCTAAAATAAAAATGGTATGTTATTATTTGAAAAAAAAGTGTTCGTAAATCTAACTATAACTATGGCTTTGAATTTAGAGATTCAAGGCCAGATTTGCCATCGCATTGGATCATTGCAACCTATTGAAGGTGCACAGCACAAATTCTTGCAAATATACTTCATGGGCAATATGGAGAACAACTTGACCGGCGTCAAGGGATCAACACAGCTACGAAAAGAGCAATTCTCCAAGATTTGCAGCAAATGCTTCATGAACATCATGCATTGGTCAGGCTGTTTTTCTCATGGTCATTTGTACGTGGCATGCTCACGTCTCGGCAAACCATCCGCATTATTTGTTCTTGCGCTTGACCAAACAACAAAGAATGTCGTTTACCACAAGGTGCTTGAATGAAAATCCGGTTAATAAATTAATCAGAGTGTATCCCAACCTGCACAACATAGTTTTCAATGATTTTTTTCTGACATGTGTTTGAAATACTTAATTATTATTATTTTTTAAATTTTTATTCTCATTCTGTATGTATTCATCATCATTCATCAAAATTAAATACTTTTATATTTCTATCTATATTAATATTATTTTAACTCCGCTGTACCGGTCCCAAGCCCGGGGCCTCATTATGCAAGTGATGAGGAAGGAGGAGGGGGAGGAGTAACAACCTCGTTTAAAAAACCAGAGTTCACCTGGCCCGGGTGATAGTACTCTGTCAGGGCCCCTTTGCTAGGGTTACAGCGAAGACCTCAACGGTAGTGAAGGCGGAGAGAACGAATCTCGGTACGGTGGAACTAGCGGAAGAGGCACATAATACAATAAATCCACCTTGCGTCTGACTTGTAACAAGCGGCACTGTGGTCGGCGTCTGTTCACCAGAGGTGCGGCCGTAATACAAATTCTGGAACTAACCACTCCAGTCTTAACCACTGAGCTTTTCTGAGCTCAACCCTTTGATTCTAAGTACTATTATGGAGCGTTTTAGTAATTACAAAATTACCCCAGGTGGTAACAAATCCTCCGCCATCAGTGGCGCAACTAGTCTATCGGATTCTGGGGAGACTAGGCTGAAACGCTATATCCCAAACCAGAGGAAATCGAAGTCTTTTGACCGACTCATGCCCAAGGTCGAAACATTTTTTGGAACTATCAATATTAACTCTCTCTTGACACCAGGAAAACTCTATAAATTAGGAGACACACTAAAAGAACAAAATATCAAAATTTTAGCCCTGCAAGAAACAAGGTTACCTGATGAGAATACCATGGATTTTGGAAACTACCGACTGTTTAAAAGTAAAACAGACAAAAGAATTCTTAAAAACACTCCGCATCTGGGTGTTGCATTCGCAATTTCGCAAGACATTCTAGGCTCCGTAATCGAAGTAAATCCAGTAAACAACAGACTAATGACAATTTCCATGAAATGTGCAAATAAAATGTACTGTTTAATTAACGCACACATGCCTATCAACCAGGAGAATAAAACAAATCCAGAAAAAGTAAATAAGTCATGGGAAGTGTTAGAGAATACAGTCTCCAAAATTCCTCAAAATTATGTAAAGATTTTAATGGGTGATTTTAATGCACAGTTAGGGAAAGAGAGAAAATTTAGAAAACCGGTCGGTGAATTCCCTGCACATAAATGGACCAATCAAAATGGAAAGAGGCTGGTAGAATTTTGCAGAAATTTCAATCTCAAAATTATGTCAAGTCATTTTAAGAAAAAACCTTCAAAACAAAAGACATGGCGATCACCTAACAAGGACATAGGTGAATTCCAAATTGACCATATTGCAATCTCGTATCCATGTCACAAAGAAATTTTAAATGTTCAAGTTCGTAAAGGCGCCAATATTGACTCAGACCATTACTTAACCCGTGTGAAACTAAAGCTAAAACCCCAAAATTTCAACAAAAGGACACCATTAATCCCCAAATTTGACACCAGTAAAATCCAACCATCATTATTAGCAGACGAATTTGACAAAACAAGTGCACAAAATTGGGAACAACTCAAACACAAGATTATCAAAACAGCTCAAGATCAAATTCCTTTACGAAAACACAAGAAACATGCTTGGTGGAATGAAAACTGTGATCATGCAATCAAAGCCAGACAAGAGACATTTAAAGCATGGAATAGCAACAAGACAGAAGACACATATGATACATTCCTGACAACTAGAAAAGACACTTCAAAACTAATTAGACAAACAGAAAGACAATATGAGAATAGTCAACTCTTAGAAATTGAAGAAGATTTTCAGAAATAAAATACCAGAAATTTTTATAAAACTTTTAAAACCAAAATAAAGGGGTACCAACCCCAGAATCTTTGCTTCAAGAAGGAAAATGGACAGTTGGCTCTTAACAACCAAGAAAATTGCAAAGAACTTTTTAAATATTTTAAGAATCTTCTAAATTGCCCCGAGCCCACAGAAAGATTTCCACCAAAAATTCCCCAACAATGCAATCCAGTTTCACTTGCACCAAATGAAGAGGAAATCATTAAAGAAATTCATAGGTTGAAAAACAACAAAGCATCTGGTGAAGATGGAATTGTTGCAGAACTTTTAAAGGCAGCTGGTCCAAAAACCGTTAAAGAAATTACTTCAATCATGCAAAACATTTGTCAAACTGAAAAAATTCCTGATGAATGGGAAACCGCCTTGATTCACCCACTTCATAAGAAGGGAGACAAAACTGATGTTAATAATTACAGAGGAATTTCTCTTCTTCCAGTCACATACAAAATCCTCTCTCAATGTCTTCTGAACCGAGCACAACAACAACTTGAATGGAAAATTGGCGAATATCAAGCAGGTTTCAGGCCAAATAGATCTTGCCCAGAACAGATTTTAGTCCTCACACTAATTCTCAGACATCAAAAAATTTACAATAAAAAACTAGTTTGTACCTTTGTAGATTTTAGAAAGGCTTATGACTCAGTGGATCGTGAATCTCTTTTCCAAATTGTGAAAGAACAAGGCCTGGATCCTAAAACCACGGCAATTATCAGAGACACGCTAACTGGTACAAAATCAAAAGTAAAGTTCAGAGGAGAAATTTCAGAACCCTTTGAAATAAAAACAGGCGTGAGGCAAGGTGATGGACTCTCTCCGTTGCTATTTAACTGCGTTCTAGAAAAAGTAATACAAGAGTGGCGCGAACGAAAATTGGAGTTCAAAATTGACCAACCAGTGAAATTAGGACGAACAAATATTCGAATAGACTGTTTGGCCTTTGCAGACGACTTGGTTATTCTAACGCAGGACATCCAAATTGCTCAGAAACAAATAGAAATTCTTAAAGAAACAGCAGAAAGAGTAGGTCTCCAAATCTCATTTGAAAAAACACAGTATATGACTAGCAACAAACTGGCACCCAAACTTTTGGAAACTAAGTATGGAAAAATCAAAAGAGTTTCGCAATTCAAATATTTAGGTGAAACAATCTCAGAGACTGGTCTAGAAAAAATTGGAAATGAAATTCGTTGTCAAAAGATGGAGACAGCTTTTAGACTTACAAAAGACATCTACAACAAAAAATGTCTCTCGAGGTACTCTAAATTGAGACATTACAACACGGTCATAAAACCAGAGTGCCTTTATGGGGCTGAAACGCTAATTTTAAACAGAAAAAAGGACATTCAAGAAATCCAAAAAAGAGAAAGAAAAGTAATCAGAAAAATTCTAGGTCCAAAATATACTGAAGAAGGAACATACAGGCTAAGAGCAAATAGTGAAATTCAACAATACACAAGCATATATTCGGATATGAAAAAACGCAGATTAAAATTTTATGGGCATATTAAAAGAATGGATGCTACCAGACTAACTAAACAAGTAGTGGAATTCTAAAAAAACCGAAGTAAAGCTAAATTTGAGACAATAAAATGGATTGCTGCTATAAAAGAGGACATGAAAGAGGCAGATATAAAACAAGATGAAATTCAAGACAGAAAATTATTTAGGCAAAAAATTCATGACTGGGTAGTTGGTCAAGCTGAAAAACCAAAGAAAACTGGAACCACATGGTCTGATGAAAGGAAAAGAGCTCATTCCGAGAGAATGAAAACAATTTGGGCAGAGAGAAAGTCTAAAAGAAAATAACTGAATGCCCCGTGATTGTACTTCGCGTGGTCCAGTAGGGCCCAAACGTGAATAATAATAATAATATTATTTTGTGCCATTGTATTACGTTCATCAAAGCCTAAATTAGTTCAGCTAAAAGGTAACACAACATTCATTGACTGTTAGGCGGTAAGAAGTTCGCCGGGTCAGCTAGTAAGTGATTGAAAACCTAAGCAACTAACGCAAGAATGTGAAGAATTGATTTGCTATAGTGTTTAACGATTGAGGACTGCGACGGGGCGGTAAATAACGAAGAAGTTCGGTTGCAGCGTTCACACGCTCGTGCATACTCAAATGTTGGTTAAAAAATGTTATTGCAAAATTTGGCTCTCACGTAAGTCTCCGGGGATGATTTCCACACTTGGTGCATTAGTACACTTCGACACCCGTGCATTTGTTGTAGTTCTTGAATTAATTATTCACTCAGACATAAGTACAGTTTATGCTAGGGAACAAGAATGAGGCGATTATTATACTAAAATCAGCTTTTCACCTCACAGTTCAATCACTATTTACTGGCGTTGTCCTTTCCTTTCACACAACGAAATTAGCACTGGTGAGACGGTTTACAGTTTTACTTTAATAATAATTTGACTCCGAACCCCCAATAGCAGTAATGTAGGCTGCTATAAACGAATCAATTCGAACAGAAACGCAAGTCCCACTGTCCTCTTTGTTTTAGCAGTTTTGGCGCGAAATGACGGATCGCCACATGTTCACTTACGCCGATGCATACCTCGTAATTCGCACTCACACAAATAATCGTAGCACCTCCATTTCACCAAATATATGCTTGCACACTTGCACTATTAAACAATACTCTTTGTCGAAATAAATCGGCACAAAAAAAATTCTCTAAAGACCACATGGGCACCCTCAAGTGGGGCTTGCTCACCACCCACCCTCCAAAACGACTGACCAACGACTGCCACCTGGCCAAGATGGCCGCTCGCTTGTATAGGGTCGGACGTCTAACCCTGGTTATGTAAGTACTAATCTCACCCGTTAAGGTTACAAATTTTGATACATACATCCCTCGACAGAAATAAGTACACCATCGGAACCGCGCAAAGATGTACATCTTATTTACTATGTTATTTCTAGGATTATTCTATCGCCCGTAAATCAAGTTTCAGTTTCTGCAAAATTTCACCACTTAGCGCAAATTTGTTTGTTGACATCTGCGCTGCAAAGTTTTAACACAGAACTGCATATAGCACCGTTTTTAGATGTAATCTATAGCGATCTACACATTGCACTGCTCAAAATCCTCATATCTATAATAATTAATTAATTATGAGCGAAAAATGTTGATAACAATTTGCAAACAATGAAAACTATTACAAGTTACATGTATGGTATAACGTAACTAGTTTAAAATACGTTTGGTGCCACCCAAAATATTATATAGTGCCATTCTTTACGCCATGAATTTTCTATTGAATTTTATAAACGATTTTCCCTTAGACTTTGTTTATTGATTTTTACGGGCTCAATTATTTATGAATCTTAACATATGACTGCGACACTCTATCCGCTATGACGAAACGTTTTTAATGAGTGCTCGTCATCCCTGTGTTATTTACTATTTTTATTAATCGTGGTATTAACCGATTTTGAGGTTACTATAACTTTTGCATCTCATGACTTGAAATAGAGATCGATCTTTCAGAAGGTGCATATTGCTGACCACAATCCACTGCCGCATCGCTCTTCACCGTGAGTTACATACAGGGTGTTTCAAAAATGACCGGTATATTTGAAACGGCAATAAAAACTAAACGAGCAGCGATAGAAATACACCGTTTGTTGCAATATGCTTGGGACAACAGTACATTTTCAGGCGGAAAAACTTTCGAAATTACAGTATTTACAAATTTCAACAACAGATGGCGCTGCGGTCTGGGAAACTCTATAGTACGATATTTTTCACATATCCACCATGCGTAGCAATAATATGGCGTAGTCTCTGAATGAAATTACCCGAAACCTTTGACAACGTGTCTGGCGGAATGGCTTCACATGCAAATGAGATGTACTGCTTCAGCTGTTCAATTGTTTCTGGATTCTGGCGGTACACCTGGTCTTTCAAGTGTCCCCACAGAAAGAAGTCACAGGGGTTCATGTCTGGCAAATAGGGAGGCCAATCCACGCCGCCTCCTGTATGTTTCGGATAGCCCAAAGCAATCACACGATCATCGAAATATTCATTCAGGAAATTAAAGACGTCGGCCGTGAGATGTGGCCGGGCACCATCTTGCATAAACCACGAGGTGTTCGCAGTGTCGTCTAAGGCAGTTTGTACCGCCACAAATTCACGAAGAATGTCCAGATAGCGTGATGCAGTAATCGTTTCGGATCTGAAAAATGGGCCAATGATTCCTTTGGAAGAAATGGCGGCCCAGACCAGTACTTTCTGAGGATGCAGGGACGATGGGACTGCAACATGGGGCTTTTCGGTTCCCCATATGCGCCAGTTCTGTTTATTGACGAAGCCGTCCAGGTAAAAATAAGCTTCGTCAGTAAACCAAATGCTGCTCACATGCATATCGCAGTCATCAATCCTGTGCACTATATCGTTAGCGAATGTCTCTCGTGCAGCAATGGTAGCGGCGCTGAGGGGTTGCCGCATTTGAATTTTGTATGGATAGAGGTGTAAACTCTGGCGCATGAGACGATACGTGGACGTTGGCGTCATTTGGACGGCAGCTGCAACACGGCGAACGGAAACCCGAGGCCGCTGTCGGATCACCTGCTGCACTAGCTGCGCGTTGCCCTCTGTGGTTGCCGTACGCGGTCGCCCTACCTTTCCAGCACGTTCATCCGTCACGTTCCCAGTCCGTTGAAATTTTTCAAACAGATCCTTTATTGTGTCGCTTTTCGGTCCTTTGGTTACATTAAACCTCCGTTGAAAACTTCGTCTTGTTG
This sequence comes from Schistocerca cancellata, assembly GCF_023864275.1. Lineage (NCBI taxonomy): Eukaryota > Metazoa > Arthropoda > Insecta > Orthoptera > Acrididae > Schistocerca > Schistocerca cancellata. The sequence continues at coordinate 2,612,621 of NW_026046765.1, read as the reverse complement.
CAACAACACTGTGTTCTAGGCGGTGGAATTCCAACACCAGAAAAATCCTCTGTTCTAAGGAATAAACCATGTTGTCTACAGCACACTTGCACGTTGTGAACAGCACACGCTTACAGCAGAAAGACGACGTATAGAATGGCGCACCCACAGACTGCGTTGTCTTCTATATCTTTCACATCACTTGCAGCGCCATCTGTTGTTGAAAATTGTAAGTAATGTAATTTCGAAAGTTTGTCCGCCTGAAAATGTACTGTAGTCCCAACCATATTGCAACAAACGGTGTATTTCTATCGCTGCTCGTTTAGTTTTTATTGCCGTTTCAAATATGCCGGTCATTTTTCAAACACCCTGTAGTTTCCGCGTAAATGCGCGAAAAACCAAACAATACCCCAAGCTTCAGGCCACGTGGCCGCCCGGCGGGACAGACCATCCCACGGAGCGTTGCAAATCTCGCGCAGACTCGCCACGCGCTTCTGCAAATCGCGCGCCATGTAGCGCGCTCGCTCTCCACAAAGCGATCCTTGCATACTAGAAATATGCATCTAGTTAACGGGGGTTTGTACCGTCACAGGACAAATATGAACGAAAGTAAAAACAATTCTCAAAGCGTTAATCAGAAATGAGTTTTATGTGATCAGCTGTAAATAAACAGAATGGAGCAGTTTGATAACAAAGAGTATGCAGATGCGACGTCTACTTCACAAGACGAGGAATATCTGTACAGTCTGTACTGAAAAGTACATAGAGTGGGATTAGATTTTTAAGCAACTTCTCTTTATGATAATAGTCAGAACCTATAGGGAGAAAGTACCTGTTAATTATAATATTTAGAGCAGAGGAGGAAGCTAAGTAACAAAAGTACTTGATGGGCTTCAGTTAGCCAGCAGATAATGGCAACAGGAGAGATGACAGCAGAGAATGGGGACCGCTGGCGTCTGGGACGTAAATGTCCACGAGAGGGTAAATGATAGTGTCTTTAGTCCGGACCTGCGAAGATATTATGGAACATTACTCCAACCATGACACTATTGACGTGCTTCTCATAATTATTTTTAGAGACCTCTCCCATGTCAATGAAATACGTGCCAAGTGCTGCAATACCACACAGTATCCGACCTATTTTTGCGGGAAAGGTGTCGCCTTCTGATCATAAAAGTTGATTGTCACTGTTGTATGGGAGAAACTGTGATATTGTTCGGAGTAGAGCTCCATGGTATAGATTCTTGACTCAGGTTTTATGTAATACAGGTTGATTAAATGGAGAGATTAAATTAATAGACTTCATGCCTAGTAAATGACGTTATGAACTCTCCTGAATTCTCGGAAGTTATGTAGGTGAAATGGAGCTATAGGAGACACTGCTTAAAAGAAATTTAAAAAATAGAAACAGAAATGAAGTGCCTGCGCTAGCAGCACAGAGCGGATTAGGTAGTGGAAAGGGCCAAAATAAGTTGCTGTTAGTTGCACTCAAAATACGAACTTCATTTGTCCACACATTATTACACAAGGATGCAACTCCTTTGATTAACTTTAGATCGGGTGAGGGCCACTGTCAAAATCCAAGGCGAAAGGCCTAAGCAAGAAATTAAAATACAAGTTTCTTCCGGAGGTTTCATCTTTTCAAGCCCCAAATTTTTTTTTAAATCTTCAATATAAACAGGCTCAAGGCTTTAGAAATTTAATTTTAAATGGAACTTGGCAGAAGGCCGGCTATTAATCAATAATTTAACGGCTTAGGCCTAGAAGGAAGAATTTCATTTTAAAAGGCAGAGGGCCTTATGTTAAAACATTCCATGCAAATTGGGCTGAAGGCCCCATACAAAAGCATAACAATCTTATGCCCTAAGGGCAAGAAAAGAACATCAATTTAAGATATATTAAAATTCGGCTGAAGGCCACACATCAACTAAATAACTAAAAGTCCAACAAGGAAGCTACTATGTAACAGACACAGAACGGCGCTCAGAAGTTTCCGTGGGTCAGCCTGGAATTGTAACACTAGCGCCCGTTTAGGCGAGACAGGCAAACAGTCTCTTGAACTTCCCTGGCAGATTAAAACTGTGTGCTCGACCGAGACTCGAACTCGGGACCTTTGCCTTTCGCGGGAAAGTGCTCTACAACTGAGCTACCGAAGCACGACTCACGCCCGGTACTCACAGCCTTACTTCTGCAAGTACCTCGTCTCCTACCTTCCAAACTTTACAGAAGCTCTCCTGCGAACCTTGCAGAACTAGCACTCCTGAAAGAAAGGATAGTTCTGCATGGTTCGCAGGAGAGCTTCTGTAAAGTTTGGAAGGTAGGAGACGAGGTACTGGCAGAAGTAAGGCTGTGAGTACCGGGCGTGAGTCGTGCTTCGGTAGCTCACAGTCGTGCTCAGGCACTCGGCCAGTGCACATCGCGCGGTGACGGGCGGTAGCGCGGGCCAGTGTTTACGTCGCGAGCAGTGCTGCGGTGGAGAGCTGAGCAGCGTGTGCGAGCGCTGTTAACGTTTGTTTCTGTACCACTGTTGTAAGTAAGATGTCGACAATTAACAGAGCGAACAGCGTTCAATGTGTTTTCGATCGTGCTGCCTTGCGACCGACGGCTTTTGAAATCCATGAGTGGATTTTTGAGGATCTGAAATTGCCGGAAGATATAGTCGACACGTTCCAGTTGGACTTTGTGCAGTACTCCTTATTTATCAAATTTATTTCGAGTGACACTTATGAGAAATTCGTTGAGGAGCATGCTGGTGTGAGACCATTTCGTCATAATGATGGCAGTATTAGTAACGTCCAAATCGTGCCTTCGGGATACGGAGTGAGGACCGTCAGGGTATTTAATGTGCCACCCGAGTGCCCTAATGATCTGATTGCACGTTCTCTGTCACTGTACGGCGCTGTATTGTCAGTTACCAATGAAAAATGGTCGAGTGCATATCGCTACCAAGTTAACAGCGGGGTGCGAAGTGTACGTGTCGACTTAAAAAAGCATATACCTTCGTATGTTGCCATTGGCGGCTGTCGTGCACAGGTAACTTACATTGGACAACCCCCTACCTGTTCGATCTGCCATTCAACGGAACATCTGCGGATGAACTGTACACGTCGACGTCCATTTCAACTTCCACGGGAACCTCCTGCAGACGCTAGTGAAAAGCTTGTTCCGCTATTGAGTGAGGTCGTCGCGGGGACGGTACCACCACCTCGGCAGCCGGAACGTGTTAGCGATGCGGAGATGCCAGTTCAGGTGGAATGCAGTGCCAAAGACATTCGCGGTAGGACGGATGTCGATCCGGCACCGTCATCCTCACCGGGGCAGTTACCGCTGGACACCAACGATGCCCCAGCCACCTCTGAAACTAAGCCGTCTGAGATACAGGAGCGGGTGCAGATCAGTATGCCTGAGCCACCCCTATCGGTAGAGACTGCAGCAGAATCGAAGAAAGGCCGTCGAAGGAGAAGCAAAGGGAATAGTAGAAAAGAGGAAAAGACGGATGATTTGAGACCCGTACACGTGTCAGAAAGTGGCAGCGAGTCTGAACCTCAATCTTCTTGCTCCGTGCGCTGCGAGGACACAGCGAGGCAAGCACGCATTCGAGAACAAACAAAACACCTGAAGGCACTACTGAGTGCTGAGAGGGAACAGAGCACTGTAACGGCTAAGAGGAAGAGCGAACAGAGTAGCGAGCAGTTGCAGCAGCGCTCCCGCAGGCACTCGCTGACGTCAGTCGCAGCCCCGCGTGGTGGCCAGGCGGACGCGACCACGCTGACAGACTCAGCCGGCGGTGGCGGGCAGGGCGGTGCGCGCACCGCGCAGCACCCCGACAGCAATGAGCCGTGGTGGCGGCAGGACGAGGAGATGCAGCAGTAGCTGCTCTCGCGCATGACCATCGCGCTGCGACATTTCCACTCTCTGACCCGTTATTGGTTTTGACATTTCGTTTCGTACTCCAGACGTTCCCCACGAGTTTGATTCAAAGCCGTCGAGAAGGACGATCCAACACAGAGCTCATTGTCCTCTGAACCATCATGTGCGATAGCCAAACCTACAACGTTACCACACTTAACGTCAATAGAATTCAAAGTGCGGTGAAACTCCGTTCGCTAACTGATTTCTTGTATGGTACCAGCGTTGACATTGCCCTACTACAGGAGGTAGTCACAGTCTTAGAAGTGCCCGGTTACGTTCTCATTGATAACATCAATCTCCAGGATGCTGTAGGCACTGCCATACTTCTGCGCGACGGTATACCCTTTACGGATGTGCAGCGGCTGCCTAGTGGTCGTGGCATTTCTCTTCGAGTGAATGGTGTGCAGATTGTTAACGTGTACGCCCCCTCAGGTAGCACTCATAAGAGGGATCGCTCAACATTTTATAAAAACGAGGTTCCAATTCTTCTTAGCGCTTATCGTGCACATCTCATCCTCGGTGGTGACTTCAATTGTGTGCTCAACGATAGAGACCAAACTCCTAACACGAACAGATGTATCGAACTTGAACATTTAATTTATGGCATGCGTCTTCACGATACATGGCAACAACTGCACGGTGAACGGGTAGCGTACACCTACGTAACCAGTCATTCTGCCAGTCGGCTGGATAGGATCTATGTGTCCGAGGCCCTCCAGCGACACGCTGTGAACTGTGACATAGCTCCTGTCAACATCTCCGACCATTGTGCGTATCAGTGTTACCTTAACCTACACCGCCAGCAAATATACCGCGGGAAAGGCTACTGGAAATTGAATGTCAGCCTTCTGCAGGATGCCCAACTTGAAGAGGAGGTGAACATAACGTGGCAACAGCTCCAGCGGCAACGTCGTCGTTACGATAGCGCTCTCCAGTGGTGGACTCAGTGTGCTAAGCCTAAATTACGCCTCACCCTCATGAGTTACGCCCGACAAAAAAGCTTTTGGCAGAAACAGACTATTGAGTTTTATTATCGCTGTTTGAGAGAACTGTACAGTCGCGCTACCAATCCTTCTCGCGATATCGACATAAAGATCAAACGATATAAAGCGACAATCACGGCGATACAACGCCAACGAATGCAAGGCATCATCGTGCGAGCCCACCCCAAGGACGTTGCCGCCGACGAACGGGCCTCTCTGTACCACATTCTGAGAACGACGAAACGGTGTAAAGCCATGTTGATTGAAGCCGTCGTTGATGACGCTGAGAATGCCATCACGAAGCAACGTGACATCATCTCGCACGTCTACGACTATTATAGTCAACTTTACAAGAAGCAAGCCGTTGATGAAAACTCGTGCGACGACTTTCTTAGGACGTTGAACTGTCGCTTGTCACAACAGGATAATGAAAATCTGGAATCTCTGTTCACAGAGGACGAAATCCGACTGGCGGTCCACAGTGCAAAGAAAGGGAAGTCACCAGGACCCGACGGTCTCAGCGCTGAGTTTTACCAGCGTTACTGGAACCTCCTCGGTCCGACATTCCTCCAGATAGCGAATGAACTCTGGCACCTGGAAGTTATACCCAAGGCATTTACGGAAGGTATCATCCTGCCCTTACCGAAAAAAGGGAACAGCAGGAAGGTCGACAACATGCGACCCATCACACTCCTGAATGCCGATTTCAAAATCATCACCAGATCGATTAAGCTAAGGATGCAAACCGTTATGCACAAGGTTTTGGGCAGTTACCAGTACAGTGCAGTGCAAGGCCGAAGTGCAATTTCGGCAGCCTGCGATTTGAGGGACATCATCTGTTCGTATGCTGTAACCAAAGGACAGGGCGCTCTGATCTTTCTAGATTTTGAGAAGGCTTATGACCGTGTACGTCATGACTTCCTCTTAAAAAGCATGAAGAAACTAGGATTTGGACTTCATATCATAGAATTAATTCGCAAACTTACTACAAACGCCTCCTCACGGATTCTCCTTAATGGCCATTTTACAAAAGAAGTTTCCATTGAGCAATCCGTCCGCCAAGGATGTCCTCTGTCAATGATTTTGTACGCCATTGCAGTGGAGCCGCTACTGAACAACTTGGCGCATAGCGGGATCGGACTTAGCGTCGAGTCTGTCACTATCCCATGCATTGCGTATGCTGACGATATATGCGTAACTGTGTCATCATCACAACAACTTCTGTCAGCGGAAACTCTTTTACAAACATTCACGTTTCTTTCAGGAGCAATACTCAACAGAACTAAAACCACAGCTTTGCAGATCGGTGGCGGTATCGGAGACATTTCCCATGTTACCTGGTGCAAGGTCAAGGATTCTCACACAACCCTCGGTGTTACCTTTGAGGCCAAACCAGACAAATTCCTGACGAAGAACTGGTCACACATGCTTAATAAATTACGTGCTGCTTTGATACTTCACTCCGACCGTGACTTGAACATACTACAGAAAGTTAAGACCATCGAGATCGCCATCACGAGCAAGATGACTTATTTGGCGCAAATTCTTCCAATCTCCGACCATCTAGCCAAGAGTATACAACAAGCGTTATGTTGGTTTCTTTTTAGGGGGCACATTTTCAAAGTTCAATTCGATACCTTAACCTTACCTTCGTTCAAAGGTGGCCTTAACCTCATTAAAGTACACAAAAAATGTGTCACTCTGCTCCTAAATCGCATCAGGAAGGAGTTCCGTACCCGGAGGACCAGTATCATCACAAACCTCATTCAGCGGTGGAAGCCTCATAGCCTTGACCCACCCGTTAATATCGCCGGCATTCCACTTTGTTACCGACATGTGCGACTGTACTACATGGAAATGAGCTACATTCGACACAACATCGTCGATAACGGAAGCCTGACGAACAGGAAGCTTTATGGCTTTCTCACGACAACAAACCACAGGAATCGTCTCGAAGAAAAACATCCACATACACATTGGAGTATAGTATGGCGGAATGTGCACAGTGACGTATTACCGTCACGCGTCATAGCCGACTGGTATCTAACAGTCAACGATAAAGTAGCAACGAATGAAAAGCTACATAAAATTGGCCTTCATCCAACGCCCAACTGTGACGCATGCGGAAGGGTCGATACGCTTCTTCATAGGTTCACGTGCGGACATGCAGCAGAAATTACTACATTTCTTCGTCAACGTTTGTCGGTGATAGACCGTACGACACCCTGTGGTGTAGATCCTTTAGAGGTCTTTCAGCCACAAAAACTGAGATATCCACGAGCCAAAAACAACGCTGCAACGTGGATCATGGGCCACACAGCATCGTTTATTATGCAGAATAGGCATGCTACTTTCCTCGACTATTATTCTTACATAGAAATTGAACACTTTAAAATGAGACAACATTGTGACTACAGGAGGATATTTGGAAACATGCTAAACATCATAATTAACGGTTAAAAGCTTCAAATACAATATTTCGGATCGCAGAGGTTGCCAGTGACCTGTATGTATGAATCCCATTTGATTCCTGGGACTTCAGTACTTGTCGGAAATTTACGATACTATTCAGATGCTCACCAATGCAGAAGGCATTATTTTTTTTTTTTTTTTTCCATTTTCGTTTTTCACATTTCCCTTCTCTCGCAGAGCAGCGGAGCAACTTACCTTCACTTAAGAAGTGATTGTCTTTTGTGCACCACAAAAATTTCTGTTTACTATTTGAACCAAAAAAAAAATTAAAAAAAATAAAAAAAATAAAAAAAGAATAAATAAATAAAATAAAAAAAAAACAAAAAACACCTCAAGAAGACATTTCATTTCTTATATTGTGCTACGGCGCCCTAGCAAAAAAAAAAAAAAAAAAAAAAAAAAAAAAAAAAAAAAAAAAAAAAAAAAGTTGGTAGAGCACTCGCCCGCGAAACGCAAAGGTCCCGAGTTCGAGCCTCGGTCGGGCACACAGTTTTAATCTGCCAGGAAGTTTCATATCAGCGCACACTCCGCTGCAGAGTGAAAATCTCATTCTGGAAACATCCCCCAGGCTGTGGCTAAGCCATGTCTCCGCTATATCCTTTCTTTCAGGAGTGCTAGTTCTGCAAGGTTCGCAGGAGAGCTTCTGTAAAGTTTGGAAGGTAGGAGACGAGGTACTGGCAGAAGTAAGGCTGTGAGTACCGGGCGTGAGTCGTGCTTCGGTAGCTCAGTTGGTAGAGCACTTGCCCGCGAAAGGCAAAGGTCCTGAGTTCGAGTCTCGGTCGGGCACAAAGTTTTAATCTGCCAGGAAGTTTCATATCAGCGCACACTCCGCTGCAGAGTGAAAATCTCATTCTGGAAACATCCCCCAGGCTGTGGCTAAGCCATGTCTCCGCTATATCCTTTCTTTCAGGAGTGCTAGTTCTGCAAGGTTCGCAGGAGAGCTTCTGTAAAGTTTGGAAGGTAGGAGACGAGGTACTGGCAGAAGTAAGGCTGTGAGTACCGGGCGTGAGTCGTGCTTCGGTAGCTCAGTTGGTAGAGCACTTGCCCGCGAAAGGCAAAGGTCCCGAGTTCGAGTCTCGGTCGGGCACACAGTTTTAATCTGCCAGGAAGTTTCATATCAGCGCACACTCCGCTGCAGAGTGAAAATCTCATTCTGGAAACATCCCCCAGGCTGTGGCTAAGCCATGTCTCCGCTATATCTTTTCTTTCAGGAGTGCTAGTTCTGCAAGGTTCGCAGGAGAGCTTCTGTAAAGTTTGGAAGGTAGGAGACGAGGTACTGGCAGAAGTAAGGCTGTGAGTACCGGGCGTGAGTCGTGCTTCGGTAGCTCAGTTGGTAGAGCACTTGCCCGCGAAAGGCAAAGGTCCCGAGTTCGAGTCTCGGTCGGGCACACAGTTTTAATCTGCCAGGAAGTTTCATATCAGCGCACACTCCGCTGCAGAGTGAAAATCTCATTCTGGAAACATCCTCCAGGCTGTGGCTAAGCCATGTCTCCGCTATATCCTTTCTTTCAGGAGTGCTAGTTCTGCAAGGTTCGCAGGAGAGCTTCTGTAAAGTTTGGAAGGTAGGAGACGAGGTACTGGCAGAAGTAAGGATGTGAGTACTGGGCGTGAGTCGTGCTTCGGTAGCTCAGTTGGTAGAGCACTTGCCCGCGAAAGGCAAAGGTCCCGAGTTCGAGTCTCGGTCGGGCACACAGTTTTAATCTGCCAGGAAGTTTCATATCAGCGCACACTCCGCTGCAGAGTGAAAATCTCATTCTGGAAACATCCCCCAGGCTGTGGCTAAGCCATGTCTCCGCTATATCTTATCTTTCAGGAGTGCTAGTTCTGCAAGGTTCGCAGGAGAGCTTCTGTAAAGTTTGGAAGGTAGGAGACGAGGTACTGGCAGAAGTAAGGCTGTGAGTACCGGGCATGAGTCGTGCTTCGGTAGCTCAGTTGGTAGAGCACTTGCCCGCGAAAAGCAAAGGTCCCGAGTTCGAGCCTCGGTCAGGCACACAGTTTTAATCTGCCAGGAAGTTTCATATCAGCGCACACTCCGCTGCAGAGTGAAAATCTCATTCAGGAAACATCCCCCAGGCTGTGGCTAAGCCATGTCTCCGCTATATCCTTTCTTTCAGGAGTGCTAGTTGTGCAAGGTTCGCAGGAGAGCTTCTGTAAAGTTTGGAAGGTAGGAGACGAGGTACTGGCAGAAGTAAGGCTGTGAGTACCGGGCGTGAGTCGTGCTTCGGTAGCTCAGTTGGTAGAGCACTTGCCTGCGAAAGGCAAAGGTCCCGAGTTCGAGTCTCGGTCGGGCACACAGTTTTAATCTGCCAGGAAGTTTCATATCAGCGCACACTCCGCTGCAGAGTGAAAATCTCATTCTGGAAACATCCCCCAGGCTGTGGCTAAGCCATGTCTCCGCTATATCCTTTCTTTCAGGAGTGCTAGTTCTGCAAGGTTCGCAGGAGAGCTTCTGTAAAGTTTGGAAGGTAGGAGACGAGGTACTGGCAGAAGTAAGGCTGTGAGTACAGGGCGTGAGTCGTGCTTCGGTAGCTCAGTTGGTAGAGCTCTTGCCCGCGAAAGGCAAAGGTCCCGAGTTCGAGTCTCGGTCGGGCACACAGTTTTAATCTGCCAGGAAGTTTCATATCAGCGCACACTCCGCTGCAGAGTGAAAATCTCATTCTGGAAACATCCCCCAGGCTGTGGCTAAGCCATGTCTCCGCTATATCCTTTCTTTCAGGAGTGCTAGTTCTGCAAGGTTCGCAGGAGAGCTTCTGTAAAGTTTGGAAGGTAGGAGACGAGGTACTGGCAGAAGTAAGGCTGTGAGTACCGGGCGTGAGTCGTGCTTCGGTAGCTCAGTTGGTAGAGCACTTGCCCCCGAAAGGCAAAGGTCCCGAGTTCGAGTCTCGGTCGGGCACACAGTTTTAATCTGCCAGGAAGTTTCATATCAGCGCACACTCCGCTGCAGAGTGGAAATCTCATTCTGGAAACATCCCCCAGGCTGTGGCTAAGCCATGTCTCCGCTATATCCTTTCTTTCAGGAGTGCTAGTTCTGCAAGGTTCGCAGGAGAGCTTCTGTAAAGTTTGGAAGGTAGGAGACGAGGTACTGGCAGAAGTAAGGCTGTGAGTACCGGGCGTGAGTCGTGCTTCGGTAGCTCAGTTGGTAGAGCACTTGCCCGCGAAAGGCAAAGGTCCCGAGTTCGAGTCTCGGTCGGGCACACAGTTTTAATCTGCCAGGAAGTTTCATATCAGCGCACACTCCACGGAAGAGTGAAAATCTCATTCTGGAAACATCCCCCAGGCTGTGGCTAAGCCATGTCTCCGCTATATCCTTTCTTTCAGGAGTGCTAGTTCTGCAAGGTTCGCAGGAGAGCTTCTGTAAAGTTTGGAAGGTAGGAGACGAGGTACTGGCAGAAGTAAGGCTGTGAGTACCGGGCGTGAGTCGTGCTTCGGTAGCTCAGTTGGTAGAGCACTTGCCCGCAAAAGGCAAAGGCCCCGAGTTCGAGTCTCGGTCGGGCACACAGTTTTAATCTGCCAGGAAGTTTCATATCAGCGCACACTCCGCTGCAGAGTGAAAATCTCATTCTGGAAACATCCCCCAGGCTGTGGCTAAGCCATGTCTCCGCTATATCCTTTCTTTCAGGAGTGCTAGTTCTGCAAGGCTCGCAGGAGAGCTTCTGTAAAGTTTGGAAGGTAGGAGACGAGGTACTGGCAGAAGTAAGGCTGTGAGTACCGGGCGTGAGTCGTGCTTCGGTAGATCAGTTGGTAGAGCACTTGCCCGCGAAAGGCAAAGGTCCCGAGTTCGAGTCTCGGTCGGGCACACAGTTTTAATCTGCCAGGAAGTTTCATATCAGCGCACACTCCGCTGCAGAGTGAAAATCTCATTCTGGAAACATCCCCCAGGCTGTGGCTAAGCCATGTCTCCGCTATATCCTTTCTTTCAGGAGTGCTAGTTCTGCAAGGTTCGCAGGAGAGCTTCTGTAAAGTTTGGAAGGTAGGAGACGAGGTACTGGCAGAAGTAAGGCTGTGAGTACCGGGCGTGAGTCGTGCTTCGGTAGCTCAGTTGGTAGAGCACTTGCCCGCGAAAGGCAAAGGTCCCGAGTTCGAGTCTCGGTCGGGCACACAGTTTTAATCTGCCAGGAAGTTTCATATCAGCGCACACTCCGCTGCAGAGTGAAAATCTCATTCTGGAAACATCCCCCAGGCTGTGGCTAAGCCATGTCTCCGCTATATCCTTTCTTTCAGGAGTGCTAGTTCTGCAAGGTTCGCAGGAGAGCTTCTGTAAAGTTTGGAAGGTAGGAGACGAGGTACTGGCAGAAGTAAGGCTGTGAGTACTGGGCGTGAGTCGTGCTTCGGTAGCTCAGTTGGTAGAGCACTTGCCCGCGAAAGGCAAAGGTCCCGAGTTCGAGTCTCGGTCGGGCACACAGTTTTAATCTGCCAGGAAGTTTCATATCAGCGCACACTCCGCTGCAGAGTGAAAATCTCATTCTGGAAACATCCCCCAGGCTGTGGCTAAGCCATGTCTCCGCTATATCCTTTCTTTCAGGAGTGCTAGTTGTGCAAGGTTCGCAGGAGAGCTTCTGTAAAGTTTGGAAGGTAGGAGACGAGGTACTGGCAGAAGTAAGGCTGTGAGTACCGGGCGTGAGTCGTGCTTCGGTAGCTCAGTTGGTAGAGCACTTGCCCACGAAAGGCAAAGGTCCCGAGTTCGAGCCTCGGTCGGGCACACAGTTTTAATCTGCCAGGAAGTTTCATATCAGCGCACACTCCGCGGCAGAGTGAAAAACTCATTCTGGAAACATCCCCCAGGCTGTGGCTAAGCCATGTCTCCGCTATATCCTTTCTTTCAGGAGTGCTAGTTCTGCAAGGATCGCAGGAGAGCTTCTGTAAAGTTTGGAAGGTAGGAGACGAGGTACTGGCAGAAGTAAGGATGTGAGTACCGGGCGTGAGTCGTGCTTCGGTAGCTCAGTTGGTAGAGCACTTGCCCGCGAAAGGCAAAGGTCCCGAGTTCGAGTCTCGGTCGGGCACACAGTTTTAATCTGCCAGGAAGTTTCATATCAGCGCACACTCCGCTGCAGAGTGAAAATCTCATTCTGGAAACATCCCCCAGGCTGTGGCTAAGCCATGTCTCCGCTATATCCTTTCTTTCAGGAGTGCTAGTTCTGCAAGGTTCGCAGGAGAGCTTCTGTAAAGTTTGGAAGGTAGGAGACGAGGTACTGGCAGAAGTAAGGCTGTGAGTACCGGGCGTGAGTCGTGCTTCGGTAGCTCAGTTGGTAGAGCACTTGCCCGCGAAAGGCAAAGGTCCCGAGTTCGAGTCTCGGTCGGGCACACAGTTTTAATCTGCCAGGAAGTTTCATATCAGCGCACACTCCGCTGCAGAGTGGAAATCTCATTCTGGAAACATCCCCCAGGCTGTGGCTAAGCCATGTCTCCGCTATATCCTTTCTTTCAGGAGTGCTAGTTCTGCAAGGTTCGCAGGAGAGCTTCTGTAAAGTTTGGAAGGTAGGAGACGAGGTACTGGCAGAAGTAAGGCTGTGAGTACCGGGCGTGAGTCGTGCTTCGGTAGCTCAGTTGGTAGAGCACTTGCCCGCGAAAGGCAAAGGTCCCGAGTTCGAGTCTCGGTCGGGCACACTGTTTTAATCTGCCAGGAAGTTTCATATCAGCGCACACTCCGCTGCAGAGTGAAAATCTCATTCTGGAAACATCCCCCAGGCTGTGGCTAAGCCATGTCTCCGCTATATCCTTTCTTTCAGGAGTGCTAGTTCTGCAAGGTTCGCAGGAGAGCTTCTGTAAAGTTTGGAAGGTAGGAGACGAGGTACTGGCAGAAGTGAGGCTGTGAGTACCGGGCGTGTGTCGTGCTTCGGTAGCTCAGTTGGTAGAGCACTTGCCCGCGAAAGGCAAAGGCCCCGAGTTCGAGTCTCGGTCGGGCACACAGTTTTAATCTGCCAGGAAGTTTCATATCAGCGCACACTCCGCTGCAGAGTGAAAATCTCATTCTGGAAACATCCCCCAGGCTGTGGCTAAGCCATGACTCCGCTATATCCTTTCTTTCAGGAGTGCTAGTTCTGCAAGGTTCGCAGGAGAGCTTCTGTAAAGTTTGGAAGGTAGGAGACGAGGTACTGGCAGAAGTAAGGCTGTGAGTACCGGGCGTGAGTCGTGCTTCGGTAGCTCAGTTGGTAGAGCACTTGCCCGCGAAAGGCAAAGGTCCCGAGTTCGAGTCTCGGTCGGGCACACAGTTTTAATCTGCCAGGAAGTTTCATATCAGCGCACACTCCGCTGCAGAGTGAAAATCTCATTCTGGAAACATCCCCCAGGCTGTGGCTAAGCCATGTCTCCGCTATATCCTTTCTTTCAGGAGTGCTAGTTCTGCAAGGTTCACAGGAGAGCTTCTGTAAAGCTTGGAAGGTAGGAGACGAGGTACTGGCAGAAGTAAGGCTGTGAGTACCGGGCGTGAGTCGTGCTTCGGTAGCTCAGTTGGTAGAGCACTTGCCCGCGAAAGGCAAAGGTCCCGAGTTCGAGTCTCGGTCGGGCACACAGTTTTAATCTGCCAGGAAGTTTCATATCAGCGCACACTCCGCTGCAGAGTGAAAATCTCATTCTGGAAACATCCCCCAGGCTGTGGCTAAGCCATGTCTCCGCTATATCCTTTCTTTCAGGAGTGCTAGTTCTGCAAGGTTCGCAGGAGAGCTTCTGTAAAGTTTGGAAGGTAGGAGACGAGGTACTGGCAGAAGTAAGGCTGTGAGTACTGGGCGTGAGTCGTGCTTCGGTAGCTCAGTTGGTAGAGCACTTGCCCGCGAAAGGCAAAGGTCCCGAGTTCGAGTCTCGGTCGGGCACACAGTTTTAATCTGCCAGGAAGTTTCATATCAGCGCACACTCCGCTGCAGAGTGAAAATCTCATTCTGGAAACATCCCCCAGGCTGTGGCTAAGCCATGTCTCCGCTATATCCTTTCTTTCAGGAGTGCTAGTTCTGCAAGGTTCGCAGGAGAGCTTCTGTAAAGTTTGGAAGGTAGGAGACGAGGTACTGGCAGAAGTAAGGCTGTGAGTACCGGGCGTGAGTCGTGCTTCGGTAGCTCAGTTGGTAGAGCACTTGCCCGTGAAAGGCAAAGGTCCCGAGTTCGAGCCTCGGTCGGGCACACAGTTTTAATCTGCCAGGAAGTTTCATATCAGCGCACACTCCGCGGCAGAGTGAAAATCTCATTCTGGAAACATCCCCCAGGCTGTGGCTAAGCCATGTCTCCGCTATATCCTTTCTTTCAGGAGTGCTAGTTCTGCAAGGTTCGCAGGAGAGCTTCTGTAAAGTTTGGACGGTAGGAGACGAGGTACTGGCAGAAGTAAGGCTGTGAGTACCGCGCGTGAGTCGTGCTTCGGTAGCTCAGTTGGTAGAGCACTTGCCCGCGAAAGGCAAAGGTCCCGAGTTCGAGTCTCGGTTGGGCACAAAGTTTTAATCTGCCAGGAAGTTTCATATCAGCGCACACTCCGCGGAAGAGTGAAAAACTCATTCTGGAAACATCCCCCAGGCTGTGGCTAAGCCATGTCTCCGCTATATCCTTTCTTTCAGGAGTGCTAGTTCTGCAAGGTTCGCAGGAGAGCTTCTGTAAAGTTTGGAAGGTAGGTGACGAGGTACTGGCAGAAGTAAGGCTGTGAGTACCGGGCGTGAGTCGTGCTTCGGTAGCTCAGTTGGTAGAGCACTTGCCCGCAAAAGGCAAAGGCCCCGAGTTCGAGTCTCGGTCGGGCACACAGTTTTAATCTGCCAGGAAGTTTCATATCAGCGCACACTCCGCTGCAGAGTGAAAATCTCATTCTGGAAACATCCCCCAGGCTGTGGCTAAGCCATGTCTCCGCTATATCCTTTCTTTCAGGAGTGCTAGTTCTGCAAGGCTCGCAGGAGAGCTTCTGTAAAGTTTGGAAGGTAGGAGACGAGGTACTGGCAGAAGTAAGGCTGTGAGTACCGGGCGTGAGTCGTGCTTCGGTAGCTCAGTTGGTAGAGCACTTGCCCGCGAAAGGCAAAGGTCCCGAGTTCGAGTCTCGGTCGGGCACACAGTTTTAATCTGCCAGGAAGTTTCATATCAGCGCACACTCCGCTGCAGAGTGAAAATCTCATTCTGGAAACATCCCCCAGGCTGTGGCTAAGCCATGTCTCCGCTATATCCTTTCTTTCAGGAGTGCTAGTTCTGCAAGGTTCGCAGGAGAGCTTCTGTAAAGTTTGGAAGGTAGGAGACGAGGTACTGGCAGAAGTAAGGCTGTGAGTACCGGGCGTGAGTCGTGCTTCGGTAGCTCAGTTGGTAGAGCACTTGCCCGCGAAAGGCAAAGGTCCCGAGTTCGAGTCTCGGTCGGGCACACAGTTTTAATCTGCCAGGAAGTTTCATATCAGCGCACACTCCGCTGCAGAGTGAAAATCTCATTCTGGAAACATCCCCCAGGCTGTGGCTAAGCCATGTCTCCGCTATATCCTTTCTTTCAGGAGTGCTAGTTCTGCAAGGTTCGCAGGAGAGCTTCTGTAAAGTTTGGAAGGTAGGAGACGAGGTACTGGCAGAAGTAAGGCTGTGAGTACTGGGCGTGAGTCGTGCTTCGGTAGCTCAGTTGGTAGAGCACTTGCCCGCGAAAGGCAAAGGTCCCGAGTTCGAGTCTCGGTCGGGCACACAGTTTTAATCTGCCAGGAAGTTTCATATCAGCGCACACTCCGCTGCAGAGTGAAAATCTCATTCTGGAAACATCCCCCAGGCTGTGGCTAAGCCATGTCTCCGCTATATCCTTTCTTTCAGGAGTGCTAGTTCTGCAAGTTTCGCAGGAGAGCTTCTGTAAAGTTTGGAAGGTAGGAGACGAGGTACTGGCAGAAGTAAGGCTGTGAGTACCGGGCGTGAGTCGTGCTTCGGTAGCTCAGTTGGTAGAGCACTTGCCCACGAAAGGCAAAGGTCCCGAGTTCGAGCCTCGGTCGGGCACACAGTTTTAATCTGCCAGGAAGTTTCATATCAGCGCACACTCCGCGGCAGAGTGAAAAACTCATTCTGGAAACATCCCCCAGGCTGTGGCTAAGCCATGTCTCCGCTATATCCTTTCTTTCAGGAGTGCTAGTTCTGCAAGGTTCGCAGGAGAGCTTCTGTAAAGTTTGGAAGGTAGGAGACGAGGTACTGGCAGAAGTAAGGCTGTGAGTACTGGGCGTGAGTCGTGCTTCGGTAGCTCAGTTGGTAGAGCACTTGCCCGCGAAAGGCAAAGGTCCCGAGTTCGAGTCTCGGTCGGGCACACAGATTTAATCTGCCAGGAAGTTTCATATCAGCGCACACTCCGCTGCAGAGTGATAATCTCATTCTGGAAACATCCCCCAGGCTGTGGCTAAGCCATGTCTCCGCTATATCCTTTCTTTCAGGAGTGCTAGTTCTGCAAGGTTCGCAGGAGAGCTTCTGTAAAGTTTGGAAGGTAGGAGACGAGGTACTGGCAGAAGTAAGGCTGTGAGTACCGGGCGTGAGTCGTGCTTCGGTAGCTCAGTTGGTAGAGCACTTGCCCGCGAAAGGCAAAGGTCCCGAGTTCGAGCCTCGGTCGGGCACACAGTTTTAATCTGCCAGGAAGTTTCATATCAGCGCACACTCCGCTGCAGAGTGAAAATCTCATTCTGGAAACATCCCCCAGGCTGTGGCTAAGCCATGTCTCCGCTATATCCTTTCTTTCAGGAGTGCTAGTTCTGCAAGGTTCGCAGGAGAGCTTCTGTAAAGTTTGGAAGGTAGGAGACGAGGTACTGGCAGAAGTAAGGCTGTGAGTACCGGGCGTGAGTCGTGCTTCGGTAGCTCAGTTGGTAGAGCACTTGCCCGCGAAAGGCAAAGGTCCCGAGTTCGAGTCTCGGTCGGGCACACAGTTTTAATCTGCCAGGAAGTTTCATATCAGCGCACACTCCGCTGCAGAGTGAAAATCTCATTCTGGAATCATCCCCCAGGCTGTGGCTAAGCCATGTCTCCGCTATATCCTTTCTTTCAGGAGTGCTAGTTCTGCAAGGTTCGCAGGAGAGCTTCTGTAAAGTTTGGAAGGTAGGAGACGAGGTACTGGCAGAAGTAAGGCTGTGAGTACCGGGCGTGAGTCGTGCTTCGGTAGCTCAGTTGGTAGAGCACTTGCCCGCGAAAGGCAAAGGTCCCGAGTTCGAGTCTCGGTCGGGCACACAGTTTTAATCTGCCAGGAAGTTTCATATCAGCGCACACTCCGCTGCAGAGTGAAAATCTCATTCTGGAAACATCCCCCAGGCTGTGGCTAAGCCATGTCTCCGCTATATCCTTTCTTTCAGGAGTGCTAGTTCTGCAAGGTTCGCAGGAGAGCTTCTGTAAAGCTTGGAAGGTAGGAGACGAGGTACTGGCAGAAGTAAGGCTGTGAGTACCGGGCGTGAGTCGTGCTTCGGTAGCTCAGTTGGTAGAGCACTTGCCCGCGAAAGGCAAAGGTCCCGAGTTCGAGTCTCGGTCGGGCACACAGTTTTAATCTGCCAGGAAGTTTCATATCAGCGCACACTCCGCTGCAGAGTGAAAATCTCATTCTGGAAACATCCCCCAGGCTGTGGCTAAGCCATGTCTCCGCTATATCCTTTCTTTCAGGAGTGCTAGTTCTGCAAGGTTCGCAGGAGAGCTTCTGTAAAGTTTGGAAGGTAGGAGACGAGGTACTGGCAGAAGTAAGGCTGTGAGTACCGGGCGTGAGTCGTGCTTCGGTAGCTCAGTTGGTAGAGCACTTGCCCGCGAAAGGCAAAGGTCCCGAGTTCGAGTCTCGGTCGGGCACACAGTTTTAATCTGCCAGGAAGTTTCATATCAGCGCACACTCCGCTGCAGAGTGAAAATCTCATTCTGGAAACAGTCTCTTAATCGGAAGGCAACCCAACCGGCAGACAGCCGACGAACCAACCAACTACCTGATTTCGGTAACCAGAGCAAAGGCACTACAACCAAAATGCCAGCGAGGCGAAGAGACCAGTATCAACCTTCTTCAGATATTGGTGTGTTAATAAGCCAAGGCGCAATAACTACTGACATAGATGAACAAAGCAACGGCTTTGGAACTACACGCCGTGGCGTACACCATCAACACGGCAAGAAAACACTCACTCGATGCTCTGTCGGAGCCGAGCAACTGGCTACTGCAGTAAGCAGACAGCATTTAAAGCATTGCTCAGTCGAACTGACACAGGGTACGCAGTGTTCTACGAAACACTGCCACAAGAAGCTCGAACACTCGTAAAACGAATCACTGGTGAACAAGTAGAACAAACCACTCGCTGACACACACACCAAACCGAAAGACGGTCGGTGATGAAACACACGTCGTCTGACCAGGCGACCGACCAACAACCAACCGAGGTCGTTGCCACTCAAACCATGTGTGTCAGCAACGGTCGGGCGAGTCTCGACTATCCGGAGCTCACTGCTGCTCCAACCCGATTCAACGCGATTTCCCTCCGGAACTGGGAGAGGAGGTGAGCTGGACACATTGGCTCGGACCCAATCATGCAGAGGTAACTCTTGACCACTGGCCACGACTTCTCCGCACAAGAAGGAACCGAGCCACGTCCAGCAAGATGACCCAGTGACATGGCCCAGAATCGGTCAAAAGACCAAACACAGGTCGCCCAAAGAGGCGACCAACTGACCGACCGACCAACGGCCGATCCCTCTACCATCTCCGTCGGTCGGACAGTTTATCCAGCGTCGCGAGCGGTCGGCGAGTTCCGGCTGTCCGCGCCTCCCTGTAACACCACAGCTCTTATGCTGTATTGTTTTTGCCTTATTTAATGTTACATTATTGATCTTCTCTAAATGTGTTTGAATCGATAACATAAAATTGTGCACTCTTTTCTTTGTCAAACCTTTGATGTCGTGATTTGATTCTATGCAAAGTAGTGTATCCGTAATTTAAAATTCTTTGTCCCATTTGGAGGGAACAAAACTTACTGTATATAATTGTAATTTTGTGTGAATAATTTTTTGTAGAAATGTCAATATGTGCAAATGTTCTGTCTTATTTAATGTATTTGGTTGCTGTTATGTAAATTGGTGATCCTCACTTAGGGTTCTTAGTTAGTTTGTATGTAAATGGTGTAGTGGTTCCCCTCAGGAACGGAACTGTGTAGCGCGCCCAAATTGTGGTTGGCATAGGTGGAAAAGGTGGAACTGATAGCCAGTTGGGGACAAGCTACGAGTCAGAGACGAGCTACCAGTTGGGGACAAGCTACGAGTCGGGGACGAGCCAGCAGTCGGGGACGAGCTACGAGTCGGGGACTGCCCAGCAACCGAGGCATATTGTGATGGTTCCGAGGGAGGCTTTTTCTGCTACTTTCAAATGCCTCAGATGGATGGATAAACAGCTGGAACTATTCTGGAGTTTGTATCTATCATCGCCACCAAGAAATGACTGAGTCCAGCAATTCTGCCTACAATTCCACCTACCTGCATGCAGTTGCCACCACATTGCGCAATCATTGCAACGTAATACTATAATGATGTACAGTGAAGGACCAGCTTAATGGGCGTGCTAATGTGCTGAAATATAAGGTAATCTGTATCTCAATTTATGTACCTACCTTGATTTTTCTCCTCATCATAACACCTCTCAGGTTCCTCTCCGTTTGGGCTAAAGTGATATCCGAGTGTCCTTTCTAAAAGAAATTAAAGCCTAGAGTTTTGCTAATTAATGCCTCTTGAACTTAGTAAAAAGAAAGTTAAAGTTAATGTGCCAATAGAGTGAGTTAAAGTAAATGTTATTTGCTCAAAATAATTTTCCTATTAAAACTGCTATTTAAAGTGCTGTTGCTAACTTCAATATTAAAAGTTCTGAAGACTGAGGCTTATAAGGCAAATGATCACATTATTGTCTGTAGTAAATTTTAAAAGGTGAGTCAGTTTCTTGCAATTTTGTCAACAGTGTGTTTCGCTGTAGTAAAAGTGGGAAACTGCAATAGTAGAAAACTACATGTTCATGATTGCTAAGTGTTTGTGTATCTTGTGTATTAGAAGTGCATGTTAATAGTAATGTTATAAAGACCATTCACTTTATGTAAGCCTGAAAGTAATAGTGTGTTTCGGTACATGTTATAATTTTGCAAATAGTTTGTGCTGCTCTAACTGTTAGCTTCAATATTAAAACATATGTGTGTGTCAGAGTTCATTGCACTCGCGTGTGGCTAAGTCTAGGTTGTGTTTGTCCGTTATAGTTACTTATACCTACTTTCTTAAACGAGAACGTTAATCTTTCTCTTGCCTAATTAGGCTGGCGACCGTTTCCCTTATTCTATAAACAGTATAGCTAGGCAAAATTTTGTTTGTTACTATTCAAATATTTACGTAATTCTGACTTTCATTTCCGATAAGCCACCTCCGTTAGGAACAACACGGTCAAACTAGCAAAATTCCTCTCAGAGGGTACCACTGCTCTGTTGCTTTATACCATAATTGCTATAACAAAATAATTTTGTTTTGCAAACTGCCTGCAGCTTCGAGGTTATGGTATAACAGTAGCAGTTAGGAGTGTTATATCCCCAGCGCTCCGTCCCGGGCTGCTGCTGCGTCCCGACTGCACTTTTGCCGCGTTCCAACTCTTCCTGGCCCGATCTCACCTCCCGACACACCACTACGGGGAAGTAATATCCGTCCAGCAAAGAAAATACAGCAAGGCCAACATCGATACGCGCTGCTGCTGCTACTCACGGGAAGGCAAGACAGTAATTCAGTGACACCAGCAACTGAAATTTATAATGACGAGGCGGCCGCACGGTAAAACAAGTTGTTACGTAGTACACTCCTGGAAATTGAAATAAGAACACCGTGAATTCATTGTCCCAGGAAGGGGAAACTTTATTGACACATTCCTGGGGTCAGATACATCACATGATCACACTGACAGAACCACAGGCACATAGACACAGGCAACAGAGCATGCACAATGTCGGCACTAGTACAGTGTATATCCACCTTTCGCAGCAATTCAGGCTGCTATTCTCCCATGGAGACGATCGTAGAGTAGCTGCATGTAGTCCTGTGGAACGGCTTGCCATGCCATTTCCACCTGGCGCCTCAGTTGGACCAGCGTTCGTGCTGGACGTGCAGACCGCGTGAGACGACGCTTCATCCAGTCCCAAACATGCTCAATGGGGGACAGATCCGGAGATCTTGCTGGCCAGGGTAGTTGACTTACACCTTCTAGAGCACGTTGGGTGGCACGGGATACATGCGGACGTGCATTGTCCTGTTGGAACAGCAAGTTCCCTTGCCGGTCTAGGAATGGTAGAACGATGGGTTCGATGACGGTTTGGATGTACCGTGCACTATTCAGTGTCCCCTCGGCGATCACCAGTGGTGTACGGCCAGTGTAGGAGATCGCTCCCCACACCATGATGCGGGGTGTTGGCCCTGTGTGCCTCGGTCGTATGCAGTCCTGATTGTGGCGCTCACCTGCACGGCGCCAAACACGCATACGACCATCATTGGCACCAAGGCAGAAGCGACTCTCATCGCTGAAGACGACACGTCTCCATTCGTCCCTCCATTCACGCCTGTCGCGACACCACTGGAGGCGGGCTGCACGATGTTGGGGCGTGAGC
Source organism: Schistocerca cancellata (assembly GCF_023864275.1). Lineage (NCBI taxonomy): Eukaryota > Metazoa > Arthropoda > Insecta > Orthoptera > Acrididae > Schistocerca > Schistocerca cancellata. Next base: position 2,590,744 of record NW_026046765.1, on the reverse strand, counting down.
GGAAGACGGCCTAACGGTGTGCGGGACCGTAGCCCAGCTTCATGGAGACGGTTGCGAATGGTCCTCGCCGATACCCCAGGAGCAACAGTGTCCCTAATTTGCTGGGAAGTGGCGGTGCGGTCCCCTACGGCACTGCGTAGGATCCTACGGTCTTGGCGTGCATCCGTGCGTCGCTGCGGTCCGGTCCCAGGTCGACGGGCACGTGCACCTTCCGCCGACCACTGGCGACAACATCGATGTACTGTGGAGACCTCACGCCCCACGTGTTGAGCAATTCGGCGGTACGTCCACCCGGCCTCCCGCATGCCCACTATACGCCCTCGCTCAAAGTCCGTCAACTGCACATACGGTTCACGTCCACGCTGTCGCGGCATGCTACCAGTGTTAAAGACTGCGATGGAGCTCCGTATGCCACGGCAAACTGGCTGACACTGACGGCGGCGGTGCACAAATGCTGCGCAGCTAGCGCCATTCGACGGCCAACACCGCGGTTCCTGGTGTGTCCGCTGTGCCGTGCGTGTGATCATTGGTCGTACAGCCCTCTCGCAGTGTCCGGAGCAAGTATGGTGGGTCTGACACACCGGTGTCAATGTGTTCTTTTTTCCATTTCCAGGAATGTAGATGGCACGAAAATGAGCCACGCACGGCTCAAGAAATATGCGTAGCATACAGGCAAATATGATGTAGTTCAATAGACTATATCACTAATGATGATTATATATTTTTGTTTCGTCAGGCTGGGGACCCAGGCAAAAACCAAAATCGTAATTTCATGTTCTGACCTTTCAAAATATAAGGAAAACCTTACAAAATGAAATAGTTTTATATGGATGCACGCTGCAATAGTAAAAAAAAGGGGGCGGAATGCTAGATACCTGAGTAACTTGTAGCCTTGAACCTTGTAACTAAAGGGAGACGGCCGGAGTGGCCGAGCGGTTGTAGGCGCTACAGTCTGGAACCGCGCGACCGCTTCAGTCGCCGGTTCGAATGCTGCCTCGGGCATGGATGTGTGTGATGTCATTAGGTTAGTTAGGTTTAAGTCGTTCCAAGTTCTAGAGGACTGATGACCTCAGAGGTTAAGTCCCATAGTGCTCAGAGCCATTTGAACCATTTGAACTAAAGGGAAAAATATCAATACATCTAGAATTACTTGTAAAAAAAAGGTGTCTGAATGCTAGATACGGAAGTAACATGTAACCTTACAGCTAAAGCGAAAAATATCAGTATATCTACAACTACTTTGTTAATAACAGTGTAAAGTCAAGTGGTTGTCACAGGATTAATTAAAATGAAGACTGGAGCCAGGTTAATGTAAGATTAATAGATGTTAACAGGTACGGACTAGACTGTTAGTAAGATTATAAGATAATCGTCAGAGTTATTTGTGTGTTTTTAAACCTGGAATTCTTTATTTAAATGGTTCGTTTGTATTTGTTATATGTCGTGTGAGAGCGCAGTAAGACGACTCCAGTAGCATCTTCGGCGCAGCCGCCAAGCATAGAGCTAACCGCTGTTGTCCACTAGGTGAAGGCCATCGCGCGGTAGAAGATCTTGTCGGTGTGTGTTATTGCCATGGAGGTAAAAAAAAGATGGGAGGTGGCACTACAGACTGACGCTGTAGTTGTTTTGAAACCAGAATGGGCAGGGGCAGCCGCCATTTTAAGTAAACTAAAACTGTTTACGATTGCTTCTTCTCTGTTATTTCTGTCGTACGCGTGCAACAGCTGTTTTAAATACCAAAAATATACAGCTTACATGAATATCGTCGTGTGAGGAAAGCTAGTTCGAATGTTTTTCTCTTCTTGAATGCGCATTTGCTCCAGCAATGCTACACATTTGGCCTCGTTAACGTAACTTGTTTTCTGATGCTATACTTCCGATAAACAGAACCACAAAGAAGTGAAGTGAAGAGTTCGCTTTCGTAATCAATTTAATTTCATTTCTACTGTTTTTGATGGATAGCAAATGAAAATGGAATTCCGAAACCAGTGATTGTTTGCTTACTGGTATCGGCCCTCCTTCTTGTTCGTTGCATTTTAAACTTTGAACTCGATTGCGCAAAGTTTTTAGTATTCACATTCGCAGGAAACTTACCTACAGGTTCTTTGCTAGTCTATAAATGTAGGCCCATGCAGTGGGAACACATGCAAGGCATGCTATCGTATCTTGTGCATGTCAACAAAGGGAATCATTACTGAAATGTCAAAGAAACAGAACAGCAAAGAAGTATACCTCCACGACCGATAGAGTTCTTATTTTATTAGACTGTCAGCACATTGGTCTCACTGTAGTTTACCCATCTTCTCACTTTTAAATCTTACCTATGATGCGTTATTCATTGCGTGGCTAGAAAGAGCAACTTACAGGATAAAAAAGATATAATTTTTCAAACATCTTCCAGCACTGTGGAATGCTTGAAATGTGACGAAGGGAATGGTCTCAAACGCCTAAGACCCCTTAAAATGGGTATTTACCTTAATATGAATGTGATAAACATTTTAGTAAAGATAGCCTAACCTCTATTAGATTTAGGCCTGTCTTTCCAAGCAGCCTATTTGCTTTCTTTCCCGGAATATTTCTCGGCATTAACTCTGTCAGTTTTTCAGGAGGATGTACGTCTACTGTGACCATCTGTTTTTTTGGATTAGAATTTCATTTTGAGGTGTTCAGAGTTTTTTAGTCTATTTCATACTTTGTGATACTCGTATATCAAAAATTAATCGTTTAGTTGGTTTCATGTTCCACGTATCACTTGCACGTTAAATAGTAATTTTGTGGAACGAGTCATTTTATATTAACAACTTTTTTCTAATGATGCCTCCTTGCTGATAATTTATTAGTTTTTTGTTTTTTAATTGAAGACAGACAGATGTTAGTCAGAAATTCCTACCCAAAACCATTTACATATTACAATAATAGATAGCCTTTTGTGGAATAAAAGAGGTTGTAAAAAAGAAATACACTCCTGGAAATGGAAAAAAGAACACATTGACACCGGTGTGTCAGACCCACCATACTTGCTCCGGACACTGCGAGAGGGCTGTACAAGCAATGATCACACGCACGGCACAGCGGACACACCAGGAACCACGGTGTTGGCCGTCGAATGGCGCTAGCTGCGCAGCATTTGTGCACCGCCACCGTCAGTGTCAGCCAGTTTGCCGTGGCATACGGAGCTCCATCGCAGTCTTTAACACTGGTAGCATGCCGCGACGGCGTGGACGTGAACCGTATGTGCAGTTGACGGACTTTGAGCGAGGGCGTATAGTGGGCATGCGGGAGGCCGGGTGGACGTACCGCCGAATTGCTCAACACGTGGGGCGTGAGGTCTCCACAGTACATCGATGTTGTCGCCAGTGGTCGGCGGAAGGTGCACGTGCCCGTCGACCTGGGACCGGACCGCAGCGACGCACGGATGCACGCCAAGACCGTAGGATCCTACGCAGTGCCGTAGGGGACCGCACCGCCACTTCCCAGCAAATTAGGGACACTGTTGCTCCTGGAGTATCGGCGAGGACCATTCGCAACCGTCTCCATGAAGCTGGGCTACGGTCCCGTACACCGTTAGACCGTCTTCCGCTCACGCCCCGACATCGTGCAGCCCGCCTCCAGTGGTGTCGCGACAGGCGTGAATGGAGGGACGAATGGAGACGTGTCGTCTTCAGCGATGAGAGTCGCTTCTGCGTGGTGCCAATGATGGTCGTATGCGTGTTTGGCGCCGTGCAGGTGAGCGCTACAATCAGGACTGCATACGACCGAGGCACACAGGGCCAACACCCGGCATCATGGTGTGGGGAGCGATCTCCTACACTGGCCGTACACCACTGGTGATCGTCGAGGGGACACTGAATAGTGCACGGTACATCCAAACCGTCATCGAACCCATCGTTCTACCATTCCTAGACCGGCAAGGGAACTTGCTGTTCCAACAGGACAATGCACGTCCGCATGTATCCCGTGCCACCCAACGTGCTCTAGAAGGTGTAAGTCAACTACCCTGGCCAGCAAGATCTCCGGATCTGTCCCCCATTGAGCATGTTTGGGACTGGATGAAGCGTCGTCTCACGCGGTCTGCACGTCCAGCACGAACGCTGGTCCAACTGAGGCGCCAGGTGGAAATGGCATGGCAAGCCGTTCCACAGGACTACATCCAGCATCTCTACGATCGTCTCCATGGGAGAATAGCAGCCTGCATTGCTGCGAAAGGTGGATATACACTGTACTAGTGCCGACATTGTGCATGCTCTGTTGCCTGTGTCTATGTGCCTGTGGTTCTGTCAGTGTGATCATGTGATGTATCTGACCCCAGGAATGTGTCAATAAAGTTTCCCCTTCCTGGGACAATGAATTCACGGTGTTCTTATTTCAATTTCCAGGAGTGTATTTTCAGTATGGTTTCAAATTTTACTTTCCTGTTTGTCCGGAATTTTATATCACTGTGTAAGTTATCAAAACTTACGGTTGCAGCATTGTGAAAACTCTCTTTGGGATACAGATGCGTAATTAATGTCATTTTTTTCTTCTGGTATTGTAACTACGTACACCCTCGTTCCTTTCGAAGTGCAGTGGCTTATTTACAACAAACTTCGTGTGGGAGTAACTGTACTGTGAATCGGATAGATTGTTACTTACACACTGAGCAGCAGGCAGGCATGAGGGAAAGCGTGTTAATATAAGTTTTCTACCAAATCCTTACTCAGTATGGAAACGCACCGTACCCTCCTCCCCCCCCCCCCCCACACACACACACATTCATGCAATCATACACACAGAACTCACACACACATGACCGCAGTCTCCGGCTATTCAAGCCAGAATCTTTTTTTTAACGGAGGAGATATCTGAACGATGAATAATTACGGGTGAGAGGAATCTATGGCATGAGACGCTGCACGAATTAAAAGTGCAGTCACGTAGCCATCTATTGTTTGGGGATAAACCGTTGATACAGTGTGGCCCGGATGTCTGAGCGTTTGCGGTATGGAAGGCAATTAAAAACACAGGAAAGAAGAAAAGTAAACAGCACAACCATAATTAATATACATAAAATAAAATTTTGCTTGAACGGTTCCAATTACTAATCAAATTTGATTCCTTTAGACTTGAGATTACTAACGGATCGGTTACGACACTCATAAGCGACGCAAGGCGACAGTTTTGATGAAACATCTATGTCTCTAAACAATCAAAGCACCTGTTGCTATCTGGGATACGACCGCAAAAATCGATAAATATCCGGAACGCCCGAAACTGGGGACTGGCATGTCACAGGGACGTCACATGAAAGTATCTGCATGCTGAACCATCGAGTTACAAATGCGATGAACCTAATGTTTTGGGCTATGTAAGATGGCGAACGTCTGTTGCAAGTTTGTGGCGTAATGGTAGTTCCCTTCTTGTGTTTCTTCTGTGGTTATCGCTCCCTGATTAAAATTTAAAAAATGTATTTTTATATTTACTTATTTATGTATTTGGCCTCCGGTAGCTAACAGCTATTGAGCCGACTGAACGTTAAGTGAAAGAAATGTAGAACAACCATACATTGATGCTACAGCAGCGAAACAAATATAACAATACTAACGATTAAACCACAAGTTAATACATAAAAGAAAATATAGGAGCACTAGAAATACAACTGTTCAGAGCCTAATAAAATGTACAACAAAAAAAAAACGGACGATTATTGTTGTAAACGAAAATGTAATGGTAGTTGGTTCTGTTGTTGTTCTTGTCTTGACGACTTAAGATCAACATCGGACATTATTGTAATAACGACGTTCACATAAAACACGTACTCCAAAGTTAGATGTGACTGATTTATCTGCCAAGAACTCTAAACTGAACATTTATTTGGAAGAAAGTTATTTGCTTTTGAATCGGATTTTAGTAGAAGAAGACTGATCTTCTTCGAGACTGAGTTTTGCTGAAATAACTACGATTATAGCAATTCTAAGTGAATCAGTTATCGATATTTAAAGGCAAGAGAAAAGACAGTATCCCAAATGTCAACTTTCGAGGAGTCACGAACGTTTATAAAACTAACATTAGGCCTCTCTGTACTTCCAAGCTTGTATGAAGTTAATTTAACCAACTGACTGAAGTAATTCGAATTTTTTGTGGTGCTTCCTCTGGAAAAGAAGTCTGAAGCGGTCAACCCTAGATATCATGCGAACATGATTAAAAGTTTTCGTCAACTCGGTGCTAAGTACGACGTCTGCTTGTGATGTCCTTCTATGTAATAACGTCCAATAAGGTGAATGTGGACCCGCAACCGATGGACTGAAGATTATTGCACAGCATATCTTCCAACGCTGTCTAGCTCTCCGCCCAAATAGTTTCCAGGCTCTTGTAAACGGCTGCGGTATCAAAAAATAGCGCAACACTTCCAAACATTTCGGCATACAAGGTTAAATTTAACAAGCCAACTGTATTTTTTTTATGGCAAAATGGAGGCTTTCACGATCGGATGACACTGGCGCAGGGTGTATAAGGTCGTCGTCCACGTGGCTCTTCGGTTTCTAAAGTTTCATCCTGAACTGCGATGGATGTCTTCAGAGGTGTTGCTCCTCCGTTGAGTCTTGGCGACTGAAGGATCTTTCGCAAGGATTAACTCAGGCCACGCCCCATTTTCTACAGTATATTTGCTCTCAGATGTCCGACCCGTCAGTAGGCATGATTCAAAGAAGAAGAAGAAACGGCTCTGAAGATACAAAATTTTGAGAAACACAGTTGCGAACACAATTAATTTGTGACCTAGGTTTCGGTGTCACAACGGACACCGTCTTCGGACAAAATTAAAACTACATGTTAGAGCATAACGTACCAAAAAAGTACGAAAGCTGCGGTTATACCAGACAGCGTCAGACAGTCAGAATTAAAATAAAATGCAACAGAGGTGCAAGACACTAGGAGCTGCCATGTGTCCTCTGCTACAGTCAACACAAAAGTGAGGGCTGCGTTTTTCAAAATGTTGTTTTATTCCACAGTCGCAGGTTGACATCCATGTTAAAAACCTCAAGGCTCTGAACATGTCCAGCACAGTTCTGGACCAAGACTTTCGTGGATCACGACCTTATACACGGAAAGTTTGGCTAGCAGCAATATACGTTTTATACCCGCAGCCACTAATCATCCGTGATTACTGGATCGTGTTTGTTTTTACTACTGTATGCTTTCCGCCGTCAAAGTTATCCGTATTATTTGCCATCCACTCTGTACAGATGTAGGTGAAGGACCCGAATTGCAGTATTCGTTAAGTTATATTACCGAAACGTCACTTTGCCATTCAACTGTCGAGATTAGTTCAGTACACATCTTGAACCGTCCCCTTAGAAAAATTAATTAATTACTGTGCTGATAAACCTCTTACATTATTTGATTTTCAAACAGCCGAGGAGAACTGAACGGACTCAGACATTTCGCTCTTTACCTGTTCTGATCACCACTAAACTGATACACAATATTTTTTGCGCAACGCAATCTGACTTTCGATAATCCCTACAAAAGAATGGCCCTGACTAACATTAACCTATACCTTTTACAAATCACTTACCTCACAAAAATCTTCGTTACTCCAACTACTACAATACAGCGAGCGCCAATACTGCCAGCTAAATAAAAGGTTTTAACTACTGAAGGCACTAACTACTGATAGGCGTAGTTAGCAAATGAAAGATTTTGATAGAGAATAAACAATGTATTTACCTTAATAGTGTTCAAAAGTAATAATATATATAGGAGTTCATGACATCCAGTCTTACAAATTTACTGTCTCTGATGGACACACGTACAGATCATCCGCTCTCAAAACTCCGCCATCTCCCTCCCCACATCCACCACTGCTGGCGGCTCACCTCCAAATGCGCAACGCTACCCGCTGTTAACAGCCAACAGCCCAACACTACAATGGCGAATATTCCAACAATGCAAACCAGCCACAGACTGCACACAGCACAGTCAGTGATTTTCATATAGAGCGCTACATGGCGTTACCAATATAGAAACCTAAACAGCCTCCTTACAATCTAAGGTGACAAATTAAATAAAACGATGCCCTTATTGTAGGGAAAAAAAATTGTACGCCGTTGCTGTAAGATGCTGCGTAAAAGGTATCGCTTTAAAGGTGTAATCTTTCTACCTGTGCATTCAGTCTATTGTCCAAATCTATTCCTATGACACTGAGCTGAATTCACGGTGACGGTGAGGGATGGAGTTGTCTGAGGTGATTTTCCACGCTCACACACACGCACGCACGCACGCACACTCCCTCTCTCCATGCCCCCTCCCCTCTCCCCCTCGGCAGTAGGGACGGTTCTGTCAGGTCGCAAAGCCCTCGCAGTTCGGGCAGCCCCAGACCTGTCACCGCGCGTCACTCCCCTTTTGAAGGCTTTAATTAAAAACGCCCGCCATCGTGCCCCCGTTACCGGCAAACAATGTATTGAATCCATCGGCCGAGTATAGCCTCTCCCACCCCTCGCCCCTCCCTCTCCGAACACCACCACCCGCTGCTGCCGTCACCTACTCCGGCGAAATTTCTGTCAACATTTTAATGAATAATTCGCAGGTATTGTGACTGGACGCACCCCGCGCCTGACAGGCCCGAAACAAAAACCCTAATATCGCAGGAATGTGACTTTTTTTACGGCGCTCTGTATCTACAAGATTACTCGAATCTGATCCTCTCACCTGATGAAATTTTAATGAGAGGCCATAGCGACATTGCACAGTGATCCACCTCATTTAGTAGGTATTTAAGGGCCAGAATTAATTCCCTGAATTATAGCAATTACACTAATTGTAACATTTAGATGGGAAGCATGATGTTGTGCATGTTATATATTAAACCTCTATCTTTCAATCTGTCATACGAGATCCGCTGGTAGTCCTGCTTAGGCAAATACATGTTATTTTGACTTTGCGACCGCATGCCATCTTGTCGTTGCAGTCGTAATTGACCTAAGAGAAATAGTGTGCTCTGCGTATCTGTGAATAGTACAAACGTCTTTCTGTTGTCGTACCGAAAGGTTATACACTCCTGGGATTTGAAATAAGAACACCGTGAATTAATTGTCCCAGGAAGGGGAAACTTTATTGACACATTCCTGGGGTCAGATACATCACATGATCACACTGACAGAACCACAGGCACATAGACACAGGCAACAGAGCATGCACAATGTCGGCACAAGTACAGTGTATATCCACCTTTCGCAGCAATGCAGGCTGCTATTCTCCCATGGAGACGATCGTAGAGATGCTGGATGTAGTCCTGTGGAACGGCTTGCCATGCCATTTCCACCTGGCGCCTCAGTTGGACCAGCGTTCGTGCTGGACGTGCAGACCGCGTGAGACGACGCTTCATCCAGTCCCAAACATGCTCAATGGGGGACAGATCCGGAGATCTTGCTGGCCAGGGTAGTTGACTTACACCTTCTAGAGCACGTTGGGTGGCACGGGATACATGCGGACGTGCATTGTCCTGTTGGAACAGCAAGTTCCCTTGCCGGTCTAGGAATGGTAGAACGATGGGTTCGATGACGGTTTGGATGTACCGTGCACTATTCAGTGTCCCCTCGACGATCACCAGTGGTGTAAGGCCAGTGTAGGAGATCGCTCCCCACACCATGATGCCGGGTGTTGGCCCTGTGTGCCTCGGCCGTATGCAGTCCTGATTGTGGCGCTCACCTGCACGGCGCCAAACGCGCATACGACCATAATTGGCACCAAGGCAGAAGCGACTCTCATCGCTGAAGACGACACGTCTCCATTCTTACCTCCATTCACGCCTGTGGCGACACCTCTGGAGGCGGGCTGCACGATGTTGGGGCGTGAGCGGAAGACGGCCTAACGGTGTGCGGGACCGTAGCCCAGCTTCATGGAGACGGTTGCGAATGGTCCTCGCCGATACCGCAGGAGCAACAGTGTCCCTAATTTGCTGGGAAGTGGCGGTGCGGTGCCCTACGGCACTACGTAGGATCCTACGGTCTTGGCGTGCATCCGTGCGTCGCTGCGGTCCGGTCCCAGGTCGACGGGCACGTGCACCTTCCGCCGACCACTGGCGACAACATCGATGTACTGTGGAGACCTCACGCCCCACGTGTTGAGAAATTCGGCGGTACGTCCACCCGGCCTCCCGCATGCCCACTATACGCCCTCGCTCAAAGTCCGTCAACTGCACATACGGTTCACGTCCACGCTGTCGCGGCATGCTACCAGTGTTAAAGACTGCGATGGAGCTCCGTATGCCACGGCAAACTGGCTGACACTGACGGCGGCGGTGCACAAATGCTGCGCAGCTAGCGCCATTCGACGGCCAACACCGCGGTTCCTGGTGTGTCCGCTGTGCCGTGCGTGTGATCATTGCTTGTACAGCCCTCTCGCAGTGTCCGGAGCAAGTATGGTGGGTCTGACACACCGGTGTCAACGTGTTCTTTTTTCCATTTCCATGAATGTAGTTACAGAGCAGAGACACAGATGCAATGTGGGCTATAGTCATCGTATGGCACCGAAACTTTGCTGATGCTGTAATGCGTTAATGCTGAACCTATTTACGCTGCGAAAAAATAGTTTAAGAATTTTTAGCATATTGCGTGACCTATGTCGGTCAATAGCATAGATGAACTTAACATTGTAGACCATAGGTAAGTACACTTGACCTATGTCGGTCAATAGCACATATGCGTGATGACGGAGATGTTGTACCCTCCGCCATACTCTAATTAATATGCGTGACCTATGTCGATCATTAGCAAAGATGAATTTAACAATTATGCAGCAAAATAGAGTAGAACTTAGCTGCTCTAAATATTTCCCTTGTAATGATAACGATAAAGTTACACATGTATCACGTTACTCAAAATGTTACCTATAGAAAATATTTCCCGTCTAACGTACGTCGTAGACTATATTTTAGTGTACTTCACCCATGTCGGTCATTACTCGTTAAGTGTGATGACAGGGGCGTTGTACGCACAGTTACACCCTAATTAAATTGTAGATAATGATTAAGGTTTTAAATGAGTGAGACAAGTAAGGTGCTCGCAATTATCCATGTTCGGTGGGGATACTTTACAGCCGGCCACTGTGGCCGAGTGGTTCTAGGCGCTTGAGTCCCGAACCGCGCTGCTGCTACGGTCGCAGGTTCGAATCCTGCCTCGGGCATGGATGTGCCTCATGTTCTTAGGATAGTTAGGTTTAACTAGTTCAATTTCGAGGGGACTGATGACCTCAGATGTAAAGTCCCATAATGCTTAGAGCCATTTGAACCATTTTGATACATTACACAATCACCATATATGCTTAAAGTCGTAAAGGTTATCCTTAAACTTTATATACGCAACCAAGTAAATGTCCTACCATTTAATACAATTTGCGTATAGTTAATAGATATAGGGACTTCATCTACATAATGCTTACTTTGCTTACAGTTACGGCTATCAGCTCCCAACACGTTATATACAGACAGCCAATGATATACAGCCGAGACCCTCTGTATGCGCAGATACACGAGTTGCTGTGTGCTCAGAGCAATTCCGCGTGCAACGGTCAGTGCCAACGTAGTTGCGGCTGCCAAACAACCGCGTGGTGAAGAGATGCCGGGGGTGGACGTCAGTTGAGTAGTTTTAATTCGACATGGTACCACGGTACTGTAGGTTTTAATTTTAATGTTCACTGTGCCTTACTCTGACATGTTATAGTAATTTTATGCTTCTGAAGATGAGGGCTAGTTTAATGTAGCCGGAACCTGGTAAAGACCAGAAAATTTGCGCAACTGAGGCCGATTCTTCAAAAAAAAAAAAAAAAAAAAAAAAAGTAGTTCCAAGTTTGCCAGACAGTTGGAAATCTGGCGCTGTGAATACAAGGAAGATGGATTAGGAACGGGAAGAAAAAGTGAAACAAGTGAGGAAGCCGAAATATTCGTTTTATTAATAACGGCTGCTTTCTAAGATTTTACAATAAGAGAATTTGCATATCTACCAAGTTTCGCTGCCTTACGACAATGGGACCACCAACAGTAGCAGAACTTTAATTATAGTCAGCAGGTATTTCAGGAGTTTGGGAATCAGCTCTAACGAGCGTGGAAAAGGACGAAAAATTAGACTCAGGCTGCTCGGTGTAACACGCCATAGTCGTAAATCCGCCACATGCACTCGATCCGGGTCTGTCTCACCTCCATGTCACGCAAACTGTGCGCATTAAACTCTACGAGTACGTACATCACTATCATTAATGTCTCCATCACATACTACATGACGAAAAAAGGCAGCACTCAGAAGTAATGACCGGATGTCAATGTAACGTCGCACTTGTACGGACGATTGGTGTGTACGTAAATTATTAGTGATGCAATTCTCTAGGCAGCCACCAGTTAGTATTGTTCCTGTTTAGTAGTGTTACCAAGGCCAAGTAGGGTATATAAGGGCGTGAGCAGCATCAGATGTTGAATGATCACACTGAAGGGCACAGAGATGCCACATAATCGTGTGAGACAACGTTATCAGTTTCTCACAGAATGTGAAAGAGGTCTCCATCTGGCTGGCTGGACGAGTCGTGTAATATCCAAATTTTTGGGACATTCAGATGTGGCAGAGGTCCAGTGCTGGACTGCATGGGGACGTGACGACACGCATACTCTTCGTCAAGGTTCCGGTATACCACGTCTGGCCACCACGAAGGAGGAAAGTCTTGCTGTGCACCAAGCAAATCGTAATCTCTTCACATCGGCGTCTGCCATTCGAGAACAAGTAATGGACTCTCTGCAGCACTCTGTCTCATTCCGCACCACTCGTCGGAGAGTAGCAGCAACAGGACTAGGAAAGTAGCGGCCCATGTGTGAGTTGCCTCTAACACCACAACAAAAACGGCTGCACTGCGGGTGGTGCAGTGACGGAGAACCTTGGACTGCTGATAAATGACGTCGCAATACGCTCAGCAATGAATCGCGGTTCTGCACTGCTCCTGATGATCATAGGCGGCGAGTATGGCGGCAGGCTGTGCAGAGGTTCCATTTTCCAGATGTTTTGGACGGACACAATAATGTTGTTCCTGGCGTCGTGCCATGGAAAGCCATAGAATATGGGCTTCAGGTGACAGCTGGTAGCGATTAAAGTAACTCTGACAGCACAACGCCCTGTTACGAACATCCTGCGTCCTCTATTATTACCTCCTATGCGGCGGTACCGTGCAGCCATTCTTCAATTGTACAACGCCTTCGTTCACACATTGGACACGTATCTGATACGTCAACTACATCCCAGTGGCATTACCAAGTCTATCAAGGACCTGTTACAGAAGTTATTGATCAGCTTGCCTGAGGATACAACTATCATATAACACCCTTCTAAAACGAAATAGTGTATGCGTCCAGGGCAGAGAGCGTGCACCGTCGAAGTGATAAGTGGGACCATACTGCTAAGTTCGTATTGAATCGGACTGGATTTGGTATCCATTGAAGTAACATCACAAACCCTTTGAAACTGTCGTGGAGCTTCATTTTGTCACCCCCCCCCCCCTTCCCCACGTCCTTTCTGGATGCCTCACGTCCGTTATCATGCAGTGTATGAAAAAAGCTCTTAAGCTGGTTTTGCTTAGATTTTTGTTGTTGTTAACATAAAATGAACGAAGTATTGGCAAGTAGACGACGATGGTAAAATTCATGTCTTAGCCAAGATTTAATAATACTGGCCTGTATTATAAAAAAGTGCTTTACTCAGCGCTAATGGTTCCGGGCATGGCAAATTTTCAAGTGAATCTATAACAGATTTATTCACAACAGTTACAGACCAGTTATATATGAAGTTGACAATGGGGCATACTCAAAACTAGTACTTCTGAATAAAGAAGGATTTTCAAATACAACCCCATGGAATGATCTATCCTCAAATTTATCGGGGCTACGGTGCCCATAAAATTGCTACACCATGGATATATGCAGATGATAACCGGGTATCCATTCGACTAATATATTATACTAGAACTGACATGTGATTACATTTTCACGCACGCGATTTAGATGCATAGATCCTGAGAAATCAGTACCCAGAACAACCACCTCTGGCCGTAATAACGGCTTTGATAAGCCTGGGCATTGAGTCAAACACAGCTTGGATGGCGTGTACAGGTACAGCTGCCCATGCAGCTTCAACGCGATACCACAATTCATCAAGAGTAGTGACTGGCGTATTGTGACGAGCCAGTTGCTCGGCCACCATTGACCAGACGTTTTCAGTTGGTGACAGATCTGGAGAATGTACTGGCCAGGGCAGCAGTCGAACATTTTCTGTGTCCAGAAAGGCCCGTACAGGACCTGCAACATGCGGTTGTACATTATCCTGCTGAAATGTATGGTTTCGCAGGGATCGATTGAAGGTAGAGCCACAGGTCGTAACACGTCTCAAATGTAACATCCACTGTTCAAAGTGCCGTCAATGAGAACAACAAGTGGAGGAGACGCGTAACCAATGGCACCCCATACCATCACGCGTTTGATACGCCAATATGGCGATGACGAACACACACTTCCAATGTGCGTTCACCGCGATGTCACCAAACACGGATACGACCATCATGATGCTGTATACAGAACCTGGATTCACCCGGAAAAATGACGTTTAGCCATTCGTGCACCCGGGTTCGTCGTTGAGTACACCATCACAGGCGCTCCTGTCTGTGAAGCAGCGTCAAGGGTAATCGCAGCCACGGTCTCCGAGCTGATAGTCCATACTGCTGCAAACGTTGTCAAACTGTTCGTGCAAATGGTTGTTATCTTGCAAACGTCCACATCTGTTGACTCAGGAATTGAGACGTGGCTGCACGATCAGTTACAGCCATGCAGATAAGATGCCTTTCATCTCGACTGCTAGTGAAACGAGGCCGTTGGGATCCAGCACGGCGTTCCGTATTACCCTCCTGAACCCATCGATTGCATATTCTGCTGACAGTCATTGGATCTCGACCAACGCGAGCAGCAATGTCGCAGTACGATAAACTGCAATCGCGATAGGCTACAATCGGATCTTCATCGAAGTCGGAAACGTAATGGTATTCATTTTTCCTGCTTACACGAGGCATCACAAGAACGTTTCACCAGGCAACGCCGGTCAACTGCTGTTTGTGTATGAGAAATCGGTTGTCAGCACCAATTGTTATATTATTGTGTGCGAGTATCAGCAGCTTTTACTTGCTGGTGATAACTAGTGCATGTCTTGTTTTTGTGTACATATCAGGATCCACTGACGACTATTAGACTACGAACGAAGAACAATGGAACGACCTTCAAACTGTAACTGACGAGCTCCACCTGTGGTCCAGTTCATGAGGGTTGGCATCAAAGTTTCTGACGGAGGGTCTTGCTCGAAGTTTCCTGTGGATCTGTCATCAATAATATAACTTGATGAAAGCTTTGGTTGTTTTCCTGTAACATCCTGCTTCGCTTCCATATATAGTCGAATTGCTTATTAATTCTCGTTTTGTCAAAAGAACTAATATTATAGTCTCTCGCCGTATCTCACGTCACACGTCTAATTAGAGATTTAATACTTCAGAATACGGTTACAAATAAAAATTAATGGATAAGTTCATTATTCGCCTTAATTAATATGAACTTTCTATTCTTGTCTTGTGTAACTGCTTTGCAGATAAGGGCCATTTTGATTATACGAAATTAACTTCAAAACAATTTTTGAAATATCGTCAAGGGCCGTGAATTAATTCATTTCTTTATATTCTTTGAATTGAAAGGAATGTAATGACGACACGCAGACTACTTCGCACTTCAGTTAGTAAACAAAAATAAATGTTTCAAATCGCTCTGAGCACTATGGGACTCAACATCTTAGGTCATAAGTCCCCTAGAACTTATAACTACTTAAACCTAACTAACCTAAGGACATCACACACACACCCATGCCCGAGGCAGGATTCGAACCTGCGACCGTAGCAGTCCCGCGGTTCGGGACTGCAGCGCCAGGACCGCACGGCCACCGCGGCCGGCAGTTAGTAAACACTATATTGCAATAAGCTCTGCACATATTTTCCCCAAGTCTACTGTACTCCTTAAAAAACTATAAACGAATGGGATTTTACAATGGCCGTAATTACTTTTATAGCAATCTTCAGTGATCAGCGAGCCATGTCAGTACTGGCAAGGATTCACATTCAGCGTGTGCGCCTTCTCTGAAGCTTTATGTAATCCCTGGCCAACACCAGAGGTATAGCGAATTTCATAGGATACAGGTTGACAATTATTAAACTGTATGAAAAAGTAATTAGTTTCAAACGACGGTGTGCAAACACTTTATTCAACATGTAAACGTCAAACAGATATTCGTATTTAGGTTATGACATGTTGGATACGCATGCCTTGAATGGTGATGATCTAGGACAGTCGAATAGCGAAATTCTACATGACCCGCTGAAGTGTCGGAATATTGATGCTGTCGATGACCTCCTGGATGGCTGTTTTCAGCTCTGTAATGGTTTTGGAGTTACTGCTGTACACCTTTTTTTTTTAATATAACCCCACAAAAAGGAGTCGCATGTGTTCAGATCCGGAAAATATGGCGGCCAATCGAGGGCCCATGCCTCTGAGTACCCCAGAACCAGAATGCGGTCCCCAAATTGGTCCCCCATGATGTCAAACACTCCCGTAGGTCAATGGGGTCGAGCTCCGTCTCACTGAATCAAATCTTTTCCAAATCAGGTTCACTTCGGTTAATGGGGGTGAAATCGTCTTCCAAAAACTTCACGTATTGTTCGATAATCTTCGTGCCAATAAGTAATAACGCACCGATTATTTTGTGACTAGGCATTCCACGCCACAATCAAGCGTTAAGGCTGAAGAGTCATCTCTGTCCCGAAATGAGGTTGCTCAGTCTCCCAGTATGTAGCTTAATTAACAAATACCTGTCAAATAATTATGATCTTCCTCTTGTCAAGTACGTTAGAACATAGGCCTTGTATATATGTGAGTTTTGCAACAACTGCTCGAAAGTAACGTGTTCTTAAAATAGCGTAAAAAACCACTCCGTCTACAGGCCACGGGTGGCCCATCTTGACCATCCGACCGCCGTGTCATCCTCAGTGGAGGATGCGGTTAGGAGGGGCGTGGGGTCAGCACACCGCTCTCCCGCTCGTAATGATGGTATTCTTGACCGAAGCCGCGACTATTCCGTCGAGTAGCTTCTCAATTGGCATCACGAGGCTGAGTGCGCCCAAAAAATGGCAACAGCGCATGGCGGCCTGGATGGTCACCCATCCAAGTGCCGGCCACGTCCGACAGCGCTTAAGTTCGCTGATCTCACGGGAACCGGTGCATCCACTGCAGCAAGGCCGTTGCCCCTTCAAATAGTGCAAAACCTTTCTAATTTATTTTGTAAGCATAACATGAAGCCGTAGGAGCAATAATATACATGGCACAATCTGCAACCAAAAAATCACCCATAAATTATCCAGAATGAGATTTTCACTCTGCAGTTTCACCCATAAAGTAAGTTATAATGCCCCTAGTATATCTATAGATATGACTTCTTCAAAATTGCAGGTCTCACTAACATATCGAATGTATAATGCTTCCGTTTTAGGTACTTGAAAATGGCCTAAGGTCTAAACTTGTAAGTAGGCTGTGTAGGTTTTTTTATTGGTAACGCCACGTGGTGCTCTGTATGAAAATCACTGGCTGTGCTGTGTGCAGTCTGTGGCTGCTTTGCATTGTTGTTGGCTATTGTAGTGTTGGGCAGCTGGATGTGAACAGCGCGTAGCGTTGCGCAGTTGGAGGCGAGCCGCCAGCAGTGGTGGATGTGGGGAAGTGAGATGGCGGATTTTTGAGAATGGATAATCTGGAGGTGTGTCCATCAGAAACAGTACATTTGTAAGAATGGATGTCATGAACTGCTATATATATATTATGACTATTAAGGTAAATACATTGTTTGTTCTCTATTAAAATCTTTCATTTGCTAACTATGCCTATCAGTTGTTAGTGCCTTCCGTAGTTTGAATCTTTTATTTAGCTGGCAGTAGTGGCGCTCGCTGTATTGCAGTAGTTCGAGTAACGAAGAGTTTTGTGAGGTTAGTGATTTGTGAAACGTATAGGTTAATTTAGTCAGGGCCATTCTCTTGTAGGGATTACTGAAAGTCAGATTGCGTTGCGCTAAAAAAATATTGTGTGTCAGTTTAAGCACAGCCATGTATAATTTTTTCTAAGGGGACGTTTCATATGGCGACCCTTAGCCGAGGATACCTCACTGGAATCTTCTGATTTTTTCTTGTAGTTTGTTTAATTAGTGCAGCCTTTGTTTATTGCTAGCGCGTATTTGTAGAGAGAATTTCCTTTGTAGTTGTAGTTTTTCATTCTTGTAAAGTAAAACAGTTGTGGCATGCATGTAGATTTGCACCAGGTATTTCGCATCTGCGCTTGCAATTAACGAGATTTTATTTTCAATGCTATGTTAATGTTTTTTCTTATTTTTCTCTTCAAATTGTGGTTTTCTGTGTTGTGTGAAGTGTTGTGACAATAGTGGCGTGTGAAAAACGTAATACTAGGCTCCAAAGAAAACTGAGAAATGACAGTGAAGACGAAAGCAGAGTGTTAGCGGCGCCGAGTAATGAATTAACTAATGTTCAAAGTAGTAATTTGGTAAATGTGCATAGGGAAATGGAGCGGGCTGCAACTAATAGTGTAGGCAGTGAAACAATTAGTGAAGAGGGAATCATTATCGATCGAACGGTCGCCAACAGCTCGCGTCAGGAATCCGAAATAACAGGACCAAGTCTTGCAAATACTGTAGATTCAGGTTTTGCGTCCTCAACGTTTTCTCAAATAAGTCAAAATATGAATGTTGCCGGTGCAAATGCACTGCCGAAAAGCATAGAGGAACAGATTCCAGACACTAATACATTATTGTTGTAATTAATGCAACAAATGAAACAAAATCAGAGACAAACACAGCAACAGTTAGACACAATGGAACAAAATCAGAGACAAACACAGCAAAAGCTTCAAAAGTTAGACACAATGGAACAAAAGCTTCAAAAGTTAGACTCAGTGGAACATACGCTTGAACAAACAGGTGAAGATTTAACTACTGAGTTACACAAAATCGAATCGAAATGTCAAAAAGTCTGTAAAGACGTAAAAACACAAAATTGTGAGCATTTCCCAGCTATTTTTTCGCGGCATGAAAATACATTACAGAATCACGAATTAGCCATAAAAGAACTGCAAACTATTGTTCATGAAAATCATGAGACCTTGCAAGCTAAACTTGACTCAGTTGCATCTACCGATTCGGTTACGCAACTTGCAAAAACTCAGGAAAACTTAAAGGACACAGTAGCTACGATTTCAACACAAATGGACACTCTAAAATTTGGTTCAGAAAAACACACTGAAGAAATAAGTACACTATCGGAGAAAGTAGCCGAACTTTCGGATTAGTTCACTAACTTATATGCAAAGGTAGATGATGATCTGAATGACACAAGACCTGTAGCCATCACTGACACAGAAGAGTATGATCAAATTAAGAAATTCAAATAAAATCAGAATCAAATTAATACGCAACACAAAAGAGAAATCCGGGAAGTACAAGATCAGTTGGCACAAGTAAGACAAAAAGTACATATTTCAGAGGACACTCGCGCTCCAACACTGGAAGAGGGACTTAGAAATCCGGAAAAGCCACAAAATAATAACACAGGGCATTTCGGAAATTATGAAAGAAATTGACAAGGTGCAACGAATTTTGAGATGGAACCGCCGACACGACGTAACAATGATCGATATGCGACTCGCCGACACAATGATTTTGACTATAAGCAGTTCATTACTACACGTAAATTCAAAACATTTAAGAATTCTGGCAACGACATTCATCCACAAGCGTGGCTTCATCAATTCTCTCATTGTTTTCCTCCCAACTGGTCATTAGAGCACAGATTAGAATTTATGTGTGGCTACTTAGAGAATGAACCAGCTGAAAGAATGCGATCGGTCATCCACGATTGTCACAGTGAAGGAGAATTTTATCATGCCTTCCTCTCAGCATATTGGTCTCAAGCTACACAAGACCGAGTAAAACTTAGCATCATAATGATGAAACACTTCGAACAATCTGAATTTTCCAGTCTTGTGAAATATTTTGAAGACATGTTGCACAAGAATCAGTACCTGTCAAACCCATACAGCCACTCAGAACTCATCTGCATTTGCTTAATCAAATTACCTGAACATTTACGACATATTATTTTGGCAGGACGTTGAAAAGACGACAATGAAGCTTTTCAGGGGCTCTTACAAGAATTAGTAATTGCCACTGACAATCGTGGAACGCGAAAACAGGAACACAACAATTACAGGTCACATCAGTCACAATTCCGCAATGACAGAAATAATAAAAGGACACGACATATGACAACCGTTGGCAGAGTAATAATAGTTACAGAGAAAGATCTCATTTCTGTAGTAATGGATATTACAGAGATAACCATAGAAACAGACAATATGGAAATCAAAATAATCATTATCAAGGGAGACAGAATAACGTCAGACGCAACGGTCCACCGCGAAGTTACGATTCCGGGAGAAATTCTCCACCACATGACCGACAAAAAAGAAACTATGTAAACTACCGACAAAGCGACAGACCTGAATTTCATCAGATCTGGTGGGATTCAGACAGGGCAGGGCCCCCTCGACAAGGTGAATTTGTAGAAGTTAGGTCTCCAAATCCCAATAACGACAGGCGCCAACAAAGAGACAGACAATGACTCGCACCGCAGGCAGCCACTTGCGCCCGCTGGCGCAGCGAAAAATAACATAGACGCTAACCTTGACAAATATTTTAGCATTCCTAACTGATGCGTAGCACATGATAATTGCTTTGAAGATGAAACTCTGCGTGCTAGGAAGGGAAAAGGATTGCACCACATTTCACATGTAAAACCATTTATTGAAAGATAATCTGCTTTTCATCTTTGTCTTTGCCATAAAACTTTTCACTTCACGTTACTAGTACAATTTGTCACACTGAGAAACTGTTAACATGCAACAATGTTTGAAGTTAAATATCCAGTCAAGAACCAAGAGAACTTATTCAAACAGAAATTACGAGTGCTTTGTTATAGTGAACAGACGACACAGTGTTATTGTGTGTGTACATTCTTGCTTGTTAGTTGCACGATTACATAACGACTATCAGGCTTACATACTTAGAACATATACTGGTACTGCCAATGAGATTTTAATGCAACATTTTGGTTTACTTGAAAATACATTCTGGATTTAAAGTACTTTTTGAGAGATACCAAATAACACAGTGGTTAGCTTATTTGACAGCTACACGATTATATCACGACGCTATTAATGAGTGACAATTTACATTCTTGCTTTTGCGATGTATCTGTTTTATATCTGCACAGTTTTTCTGTATTATTCTGGAAAGCAAAACAGGTTTTAGTAGTAACTTCTGTGGTATAGCTACAATGAGACAGCCTTTTCGTAGCACAACAATATGTTACATTATAGTACTTTCTTGATCACTGTAAGGAACGTAATAACTACGATATTTATACGCAAAGCATTTCACTTTCTTTTATGATGAGGTAAGTACATTGACTTCAGCAGGACTTTGCTTACAGTGGACGATAACTACGACACTTACACAGAATTATCTTACAGCAAGATGCACATTTAGTGCTACAGGACACGCATTTGAGTGATTAATTTTGTACCTAAACCATTTATTTTTCAAGATTTTTGAATTACAAAGAAAGTTTCCCGTGATACATTTAATTCAATTGCTGTAATCTGTAACACTGGAGGGTATAATTACATTAATCCTCAGGGGGGTACACGCCTACTTTGTGTACCATGTGTTTGGCAAGCACAAGGAGCCCTAGCTAATATGGTATTTGCTTATACAACTTTACACATTGGTACCATATTTCTCTAACACATAAATTAAACAGCTATCTGATCATTTAACTGAGAGAGACAAACATTTATTTTACTACATCAGTGACATATGTTTACGTAATTATACAGTTGGATAACTTCACACTTATGAAACTGTATTTTGTCTGTACTTTGTAAACTGTTCATATTTTATCGGAACCATTGTGATACTATATGAGCTTTGAATGATGTATTTGGTATGGGATCATGATTTTTAAAGTACATTTGAGGTAGATGACACTACTGAAATAAGCAGAGAATTCTTTTTAGGTTTTGAAATTATTGCAGAAAGCTACAACGATTCTGAGATTTGACTGAGATTTTATGATGTTATTATTACGACGACTATGTGTATTATGCTGTTGAGGTATGTTTATGATCAATAAGCTGATGTTGTATGAGGAATTTGAGTATGCTACGTATTTATTATGATGAAATATTGAAGAAGTGTCGACAAATATGTATATGTGTAATAAGGTAAGGAATGATGAGTAGTGGTTAGGGACTCCGACTTGTGAAAAAGGATGTTGGAAACCAAGAATCGTACTTTAAGAGTTATGAAATGTGTGTAAATGCGTGAATTTATTACAATGCCCACGAAAATTTTTTGGACACTGTTCTATTAATAGGATTTTGTTTCTACACATTTGTAACGCAAATTCTTGACCTGTGAAAATTTTTATATGAGACTGTCATTGTAGCGGAAATGGCTGTCGTAAATACTTCGGTAAGAAAGCTAAGTGACCTTGACGTAATGCGTTGTGGCGTACAGCTGTGCGAGCCGCCTGGAGAAACAGCCATTAGGTAAAAAAGAAAAGAGACCATTACCCTCGCTATTGACATTTCTTTGTAGAAAGCATCGCAAATACGACATGCCCAAACTTGAAAACATACGATTATACTGTGGAGCTCTTAATTTATGGTAATTACTGAAATGAAAAGATGAGAAACATTTCACAGCTATTGTCTTGTTAGTTGAAAGATTGTTTACTGCATTATGAAACGCCATATAGCTAGGGAATGACGTTTCACGCCTTGCTTTGCCTCTTTTGTTTAATATCTAGTTTCTAGCTGCACTGCAGCATTGGTTACAATAAAATTTAATGGATGCACTAATATAGATATTTTATGCCTACAAATCCAGTAAATAATAACTTTATGATCTACTTAAAAAAAACGAAGGAGCACAAAAAGACATTTCCCTTCACAGGAATTGCATAAATAATTTTCTTTTCAAGTATTTGGTAATTTCTTTTGTAGAATAAGTTGTAGTGCACAAACTTAATTACATAGACATTAAGATGTGAATATACATTTCCCTTATCTGCATTGTTGTCTTTCGTGTACGATTTTTTCTGCTTGAGCTTTTTCATGTTTAGGTATAAGTTATTGCATTTGCTGCTGCTGCTTGCCAGGCATACTGCTACTAAATTTCACTTTGCATTACTCTGTTAAGCCAGTTTTACTACTGATTTATTTTTCTTGTTGCTGCACATTGGCTCATATTAGTTGTAATGTTGCATTTGCTTGGTAATTCAGATTTACTGTAGCTTGCTTTGCCAATTTCCATTTTTTTGTCATTGCTGTTTGTGTTAATTGTTTTGTGCTGCTGCATTGCCTCGTTCCTTAGTTTAGCATCTGAGCTCAGTACATTTAATTCAGCTTAAGATGGGGTAGGCTATATAAGAGAACGAGTTGTGATGAATTGGAAGAAATGCATTGAGAAGCTATAAGAAAATTGTTTGGCCAAAAAGTGTTTTGAAAGAGGATATGAACAAAAAAGTAGGGTTTAGGGACAACAGGTTTAGGTAGGATTTTCTTGGAAATAAATGATGAGGTAAGATAATGGAAAATAAATAATGGGGTAAGAAATATGTGAACATATAAATACAGAAAGTAAGCTTGGATTGGGTTTTTTTGGTGGAAACAAATGTTGAAATAAGACGAAAGATCTATGGAATGAAGTTTTGGGTTGGACTGCAGTACCAAATGTTACCCTGAAAACGAACCCTGTCTTTCCTTTTGTATTATTCAGCTATGTGTTTATGTATCCTTGTGTATTTGTCTTTTTCCTGTCTTTATGTGTTTAGCGAATAAGATTTATGTTGTAGAATTTTTCAAATATTATGTTATTTTCTTTGTAAAGATGTTTAGACATTATTTATTCTGTTCTGTTTTAATGCTCATGTGTGACATTAATGTTTCGAAAACTATTCTCATTATTTTACATATTCACTTATGTCATAATTCCTGTAACACTGATGTATCTGTTTATTTCTATTCTTGTGCAAAGCCTGTACTACTACAAATTATTCTGTATTGTTATCTTATTTAATAATTTATTTTGTACCTTCGTTATTGTATTCTCATGTCACAAAATTCTAATTGACACCAGTTCATCAAATTTCTGATGGTCATAGTATATGCTAAATATGTGAGAAGTTTGGACTGTTAGTGTTTGGATGTGTGTTAATAATTCAGCAAGGGACTGATTAACAGCTTTGCTGATTCTAAGGACAATTCCAGACACTTTGTGAGTGCACAAGTGGTGGTTTATGGACTTGCTAAATTGTCTGCAAGACTTCTAAGGACAATTCCAGAAACTTTGTGAGTGCACAAGTGGTGGTTTATGGACTTGCTATATTGTCCCCAAGACTCTTCGATGGTGATTGTGCACCTGCACAATCGCAGCAGATGGCTGCTGGCCATCTCTACAAGGACTACAGTGGATCTACACCTTTGATGACTCACCAATACCATTATTTCTACAAGGACTGCAGTGGGTCTGCACCTCTGGTGGCCCAGCAATACCATACTATCTACCAGGACTACAGTGGGTCTGCTCTGTGATGACCTATCTGCCAATATTCTTCAAAACTTAGACCGACGCTGCTGTGGGTTTGCTCTGTTGTGGCCCATTACCTGTCTGCATGTCAAGAGTCAGCATTGTCTTTCTGTTGGAAGGACAACACTACTTGTTCAAGACTGCATGGAAATCCACTACTTCCGTGTGCATTCTCTTTTACTGCTCAGACTTTGAGAAAAAAAGACTGCAATTTTACTGTGATGAATGATCAGGACTGTCTTGATGGACTGTGAGAAAATTTTAGCTTTTGACTAAGATTGTATCAATAAGTGTGTGCATTTGATTTCTTTGTTATTGCAATTATGAAATTTTTTTTCAAATCTCTATTTGCCATGGCCCAAAACAGTTTGTAAAATTTTTTGTGGGGAGCATGGGGGCTATGTGAGTAGGCTGTGTGGTCTTTTTTTTTTTATTTGTAACGCCACGTAGCGCTCTGTATGAAAATCACTGGCTGTGCTGTGTGCAGTCTGTGGCTGGTTTGCATTGTTGTTGGCTATTGTAGTGTTGGGCAGCTGGATGTGAACAGCGCGTAGCGTTGCGCAGTTAGAGGCGAGCCGCCAGCAGTGGTGGATGTGGGGAAGTGAGATGGCGGATTTTTGAGAATGGATAATCTGGAGGTGTGTCCATCAGAAACAGTACATTTGTAAGAATGGATGTCATGGACTGCTATATATATTATGACTATTAAGGTAAATACATTGTTTGTTCTCTATTAAAATCTTTCATTTGCTAACTATGCCTATCAGTAATTAGTGCCTTCCGTAGTTTGAATCTTTTATTTAGCTGGAAGTAGTGGCGCTCGCTGTATTGCAGTAGTTCGAGTAACGAAGAGTTTTGTGAGGTAAGTGATTTGTGAAATGTATAGGTTAATTTAGTCAGGGCCATTCTCTTGTAGGGATTACTGAAAGTCAGATTGCGTTGCGATAAAAAAATATTGTGTGTCAGTTTAAGCACAGTCATGCATAATATTTTCTAAGGGGTCGTTTCAAACTGTACAATGGTACACGAAAGAAAGAGAATGGCAGCTGAAGGCATCACGAAATCATTAAAAAAACAATACGGTAGTAGAGTGATTTTCAGTACCAAAGTCGCTGCTTAGAGGTAAGTTCAGATCACGGTCTTTTGTCGTTCTGGTTCTCATTACAAGTTTTTCACTACATTTATAGTATAGCACAAGTGCATCTATTTGTGTGTGGTAGATTAGTTAATGGTTTTGCTTATACTGTAAGTTTGCTTATAGAGATCCAGCAAACCATATCGTATCTTCATGATACAGCTCCTTTAGACAGTCATCCCGAACCTCAAAAGATTGTGAATGCCATCACCATTGAAATAATTCCGTATCAAGATAAGAATAGTTTTTCACCTACAGAAGATTTTTCCTTTAAACCCTCAGCTCCAGGGTGTGACTGGGAACGCACATAACAAGAGATTCAATGTACTAACACGAGTGGATCATTGCCAATAGCTGTTTTGCTATTTGTCCCTTAATCAAGCAAGTTTTCACTACACCTTCTTGCGCCAAGCTTAGCAGAAAAATGTTGCTCAACAGCAATGACCGATAGAGAAATGAATATACTACACAAAAAAATTCTGATTTTAACTTCATGTTTTATAGAGCACTTGTTAAATGTTATTTCTTAACTATTTAGAAAGGGGAAGAACAATTTGCTTACATTAATGTGATACAGTTTCCTTTTCTTTCTGTAACTATTACCATAAACCTCTTTCCATATAGGACCATATGCACACATGCACATCCAGGACCTGTAGCCCCAGCATATCGATTGTTTCACTTGATGCTGTACTACAAAACACTATATCTTAAAGTAAAAATAAGAATCGTAGAGTATCATCTACCAGTGTGTCTCAACGCTTATACGTAGTTATTTCTTGTTATTGCTTGTGAACTTGTGCACATATTTAATTCATGCTCTGATCTGTACATAGTCACATTTCCTCACTTTTTCGATTAACTTTCGTTATGCCAAACGCAAAGGTCTATCATAAATCATAAATTATTTCCAACAGAAAATAGTTGATTAATACTCCACTAAAATATCTAACTACTATTTACAAATAAACAGTTTTCTATGTGAACGTTTGTTAGCAGAAGAAATTCTCATTCTTTCAAGAGTAATATACAGAGAATGCACTCATCATGTGAGTCGACAAGTCGGGTTTTATTAAATTCTATCTGTCAGTAGGTTGTACTTTCCGCACTGGGAAGTACTGGAAGTCTTGGGGTTAGTAAAGGCCCTTAACTTTACTGGTTCCGGGGTACACCAGTAGGAATGCTCCATCACGGGGTATATCGGTTATTTCGTATGGACCTAAATACAAAGCTACCACTTTTTATTCTATCCTTTCTATTCAGCAGGTTAAGACTAAACGAAGTAGTACATCCCTTTATAGTTCTATTAGTTATAGAATGGGAAAGGAAGTAGGGTTAAAGTTATTTATCGGTATGACATTCAGGAGACATTTAAATCTCAGATTAAACCGGATCTCTCGTCAATGACTGTTTCATACGAGGTGTGGCTAGAAAAAAACCGGACTAGTACTGGTGAAACAATAAAACGAATGCAATAAGACTGAAAGTCACGTGGCCTGTCACGTGACTCTCGCTCCGCCTACTGCTCGAGTTTCATCTGCCTCCTGCACTCAGTCTGCCCGTGGCGTCTGTTTTAAGTAGTTGACGTTTTGTCTGTGCGTCGGAAAATGTTGAGTGTACAGAAAGAACAGCGTGTTAACCTCAAATTTTGTTTCAAACTAGGAAAATCTGCAAGTGAAACGTTTGTAATGTTACAACAAGTGTACGGCGATGATTGTTTATCGCAAACACAAGTGTTTGAGTGGTTTAAACGATTTAAAGATGGCCGCGAAGACACCAGTGATGACACTCGCACTGGCAGACCATTGTCAGCGAAAACTGATGCAAACATTGAAAAAATCGGTAAACTTGTTCGACAAGATCGCCGTTTAACAATCAGAGCAGTGTCTGAGTTAACAGGAGTTGACAAGGAAAGTGTTTTGTGGAGAAAAAAGTCATGGATCCTTCACCAAGACAATGCCCCAGCTCACAGTGCATTGTCAGTGAAGCCGTTTTTGGCAAAACACAACATTCCCATCTTAGATCATCCACCCTACTCACCTGATTTGGCCCCCTGTGACTTTTTTCTTTTCCCTTAAGTCAAGTCTGCTTTGAAAGGAACTAGATTTGAGACTGTTGAAGCAGTAAAAGAAAAAGCGACGGAAGTAATGTATTGACTTACCGAAAATGATCTGCAGCATTGCTATGAACACTGGAAAATTTGTATGGAGCGGTGTAGAAACCGAGGAGGAGAGTAAATTGAAGGAGATAACATGAAATTGTAAATAATTGTAAATAAATGTTTTTTCCAGCATCAGTCCGTTTTCTTTCTAGTCGCACCTCGTATATCACACACTTTAAATCCTTACACCAAGTATCAGTTAAATATGTAGGATCTGTTGCTTTTCGGTTTACCTGCTCCTTAATAGCGGTCACATAAACTAGTTCAGGTAGCTGTCAATCTACATCAAACATTCCAATACTTCTAATCTGAACTTTTACCCCCTGGCAATATGTTCCGTTGGTTTCCGCAGTCAATACCAATTCTACAGCCACCTTTAGGCCGTAAATATTCACGTAGGACGCTTCATCTGAAAGGTCGATCACTGACTCCCTTTCACGGAGAAACTCCATCCCCAGTTGCTACCATTGCCCAAAAAAATTAACCATTTAGAATGTGCATAATAATATCTACATTTCTGCATTTCAAACTGTTGGAGAAAAACTTGCCCTTGTTCATTCGCAAAATTATCCATCCTATCTGAAGGCAGTTGGACACCTTGACCTGTGAAGATTCCGGTTGTTAGTCCCACTAACTTCTTCGGTTAAAGTCAGTCTTCAGAATTCCTTGCATGCGCTCTGTTTATAGCCGATATCTCAAATGGTTCAAATGGTTCAAATGGCTCTGAGCACTATGGGACTTAACATCTATGGTCATCAGTCCCCTAGAACTTAGAACTAATTAAACCTAACTAACCTAAGGACATAACACACATCCATGTCCGAGGCAGGATTCGAACCTGCGACCGTAGCGGTCGCGCGGTTCCAGACTGTAGCGCGTAGAACCGCTCGGGCACTCAGGCCGGCGCCGATATCTCACCAGTTAACTCTTTCCCCAATGTAGTTTGTCTCTCAGAAAGAGCCGTGAGCTAAGACACAAGGCATCCTGCTTGTGCCCGGTCTCTGTAATCCCCGATATTTCCGCTGCCATAGCTTTCTGGTCCTTCGCTATATCTCCCGGCTTTGTTCTATTTCCGTCACTGACACAAATCTTTTTAATAATTCACTCATCTAATCTGCCGTTTGTATTTCCCGAATACTCGTTTTTCCGTTTCGACGCAGCGGGATAATACTTATTTCACAAGACACCCACCAAACGTGATATCGTTTTCATGTCACACTGGATATGGATAACCGCAGGAATTGCAATCAACTTTCATTATCGTCAGATGCGATCTTCTTTCACGTGGCTAACAGCTCAGATGTGTCGTTAGCGACAGAAATTTACCAACCGCAAGTGTCACTGGTTAGCATGAAATGTACTGAGATTAGTGTTACCCATGAAATATCTGTGACAAGAAAGAAAATGAATGTCATTGCTTATCGTTTCACTCGCAGCGATGTTCGCCGTCCTCTTAGCTTCCCGGCTAACCACACCCTCGGAAATCATCACAAATTCTGAAATTAACAGTGAGATATTTGTGGAAAGAGCCGGCCGCTGGTGGCCGAGCGGTTCTAGGCGCTACAGTCTGCAACCGCGCGACCGCTGCGGTCGCAGGTTCGAACCCTGCCTCGGGCATGGATGTGTGTGATGTACTTAGGTTAGTTAGGTTTAAGTAGTTCTAAGTTCTATGGGACTTATGACCTCAGAAGTTAAGTCCCTTAGTGCTCAGAGCCAATTTTGAACACGAGGAGTCAGTCAGCTGATCTTTGTCTCGTGTCTCGGTTATTTTAGTATCTCTTGGATGCCAATGTAGATGTGTTTTTAACTTACATTTAATGACAATGAGATGTGTTTGTTATGCGTTTTCAGTATGCCAATGCCTTGAAACGGCATATAGCAAATTATAACACGAAACAGCCAAATATGGAGCATGCCGCATCGATTGCCAAAATTGCATATGACGACAAAATAACATCACGTTTCCAGGACGTCTTGTGGGATGAGTGTTACCAGACGTGAAATTTCTGTCCTGTGTTGCATGGCTATCTGTCTCGCAATCTTTATCGTAACGCCGAACTACTGAAAACCATTAAAGCAGAACTAATCGTAATACCAAAATATTTAATGTAGGAATCTATTGGCCAGTCTTTACAGTTTCAGAAATGCTAATGACGTCACAATTGCGTAATATACAAAAGCAGTTTAACCGCACTGTTGCCTACTGTTGCGTGGCGGCTGGTTTCACACGCAAACTACATTCAGTTATGAACGGTCGCACAGATATTTCTTTAATTCTTATTCAAACATCCATAACTACACCTTGAGCTGTTCTAATCCCTCAAAAACAAGAAGCAAGAGGGTTAATGAAAAATAAATAACAACTGGCTTTATGATGCTCCACCAACGATCGTTTCTCTGTCTCTCAGTGTACCACATTGTTTTGTATTAGTTATCTTTTATATTGTCTCTCCGCTTGGCAGAACATGAAACACAAGAAACATACACATTTGGTTATAACATTGCGTTAACATAATTCTGTCATCACGAGCGAATTTATAGTCGGATGGTGTACAAATTCTCGTTGTATCAAAATAGGTAATATTATTCCCGCGCGCCATATCTGGTGGCACACCGCTAATTAGGAATACAATACTTCAGAACATGGATTACAAATAAAAATAATTTTTGATGTAAATGGGTAGGACAGCAGGTTCTTCTTTCACCGCAATTAATACGACCTTCATATGTCATGTCACAGCCTTCCATATTAAGTTCAAACTCGATTATAAAGCATTAACTCTGAAACAGTGTTTGAAATCTGTCAAGTACCCTAAAGTAATCCATTTGCTGATATTCCCTGAATTGAAAGGGACTAATGAGGACACGTATGCTACCTCGTATTTCATTAATTAAACAATTTTATGTCAGTAGGCTAGACAGATATCTTCCCCTAAGTCTGCTCTACGTCTTATAAAACTACAGAAGAGTGGGGTTTTACAATGGCTGTAATTACTGTTATAATATTTTTTAATGTAAAGCGAGGCATAAGAGTGCTGGCAAGAATCAATATTACGCGCATACGACTTCTCTGAATCGTTACGTGATCACTGGTCGGTTCCAGAGGTAGAACAAATTTCCTATTATTTCGTAAGACATACGCATGTTAGAACTAAAAGAATAACTTACTCGCCAAGGAAGTTCCACTCTGAAAGAATTACAGTGCTATCTGAGTTAATGCTCCGTGTATATTTGTCAAACCTCTTTGAGAAGTTTTTATTAGCTATCGCTATTGCTGAAGACTAAAAAAACGCTTTCGATGTACGTCCACTCAGACTAACCCTGGAAATAACCATGGACCTGGGTGACTACAGTCGGTCTCTCTGTGTTCGACTCCAGGGTCTGGTAAATACGCGCTCGGCACGTACCCTACCCTTTGTCGGAACATTGGAAGGTGCTTTTTAGACAAAGATTTACATTGGAACATATGCCTGGAAAAGGTCCATAATTACGTTACAATGATAAAATAATTGGCTCACACGTTCACACCTCACGCTAACACTGCCTTTTAAATATGTGCTACTCCTAATGATTCTTGAACAGTTGTGCTGTTCGGTCACTTATCTACTTACCGTGTTGCTACATGATATGGTCACTTGACGAACAAAAATGTTCCCTCTTTACAAGATACATCGTCTATTCACTTGTGAGTTGAATAGTCGAGATGGAGCACGAGCCTGGGTGGTAACGTGCACAGACATGATTATGAAAAATGAATAACTTTCGACTGCTAAGATCATTAAAATCATTTAATCGTATAGATTACCGGTTTCGGCAATTGGTTGATTCCCTGGGATCTCAAAAAGATGGGAACGAAAATACCAGTATGCAGCAAGTACCATAACAGAACA
This sequence comes from Schistocerca cancellata, assembly GCF_023864275.1. NCBI lineage: Eukaryota > Metazoa > Arthropoda > Insecta > Orthoptera > Acrididae > Schistocerca > Schistocerca cancellata. Next base: position 2,558,761 of record NW_026046765.1, on the reverse strand, counting down.
CGTAATTGTATCCAAGATTCATTATGCATGGAATAACAGCATACGTATGTTTACATCATTACACAGTCTCCTCCATTAGTACAGTAAGTTGGGCGAAAAAAATGGCTCTGAGCACTATGGGACTCAACTGCTATGGTCATAAGTCCCCTAGAACTTAGAACTACTTAAAACTAACTAACCTAAGGACATCACACACATCCATGCCCGAGGCAGGATTCGAACCTGCGACCGTAGCTGTCGCGCGGTTCCAGACTGTAGCGCCTTTAACCGCTCGGCCACTCCGGCCGGCAGTTGGGCCATGCAGAGCATGTCCACGTTGGTATCCTGTGATATAAAAGTAGTTGGGATCTCAATTGTAAAATAACAGCTACAAATGTACATGTTATCGCGCCGATTGCAAGTGCTCAAATTCATCACCACTTTGGAACAAAGAGATCCCAGTGTAAACATTCTTAGTGATACATAAGTACGAGGTGCATTTAAGTTCTAAGGCCTCTGATTTTTTTTTCTCCGGACTGGAAAGAGATAGAAACATGCGCATTCTTTTAAAACGATGCCGCGTTCATTGTCAATACGTCCCAGAGATGGCAGCACCGTACGGCAGATCGAATTTTACCGCCAGCGGCGAGATTGAGAACTGTTTTAAATACTTAAAATTGCGACGTTTTCCTTACTTGAACAGCATGCAATCATTCCTTTTCTCAATTTGCGTGGTGTGAAACCAATTGAAATTCATCGACAGTTGAAGGAGACATGTGGTGATGGAGTTATGGATGTGTCGAAAGTGCGTTCATGGATGCAACAGTTTAATGAAGGCAGAACATTGTGTGACAACAAACCGAAACAACCTCGGGCTCGCACAAGCCGGTCTGACGACATGATCGAGATAGTGGAGAGAATTGTTTTGGGGGATCGCCGAATGACTGTTGAACAGATCGCCTCCAGAGTTGGCATTTCTGTGGGTTCTGTGCACACAGTCCTGCATGACGACCTGAAAATTCGAAAAGTGTCATCCAGGTGGGTGCCACGAATGCTGATGGACGACCACATGGCTGCCCGTGTGGCATGTTGCCAAGAAATGTTGACGCGCAACGACAGCACGAATGGGACTTTCTTTTCGTCGGTTGTGACAATGGATGAGACGTGGATGCCATTTTTCAATCCAGAAACAGAGCGCCAGTCAGCTCAATGGAAGCACACAGATTCACCGCCACCAAAAAAATTTCGGGTAACCGCCAGTGCTGAAAAAATGATGGTGTCCATGTTCTGGGACAGCGAGGGCGTAATCCTTACCCATTGCGTTCCAAAGGGCACTACGGTAACAGGTGCATCCTACGAAAATGTTTTGAAGAACAAATTCCTTCCTGCACTGCAACAAAAACGTCCGGGAAGGGCTGCGCGTGTGCTGTTTCACCAAGACAACGCACCCGCACATGGAGCTAACGTTACGCAACAGTTTCTTTGTGATAACAACTTTGAAGCGATTCCGCATGCTCCCTACTCACCTGACCTGGCTCCTAGTGACTTTTGGCTTTTTCCAACAATGAACGTCACTCTCCGTGGCCGCACATTCACCAGCCGTGCTGCTATTGCCACAGCAAATTTCCAGTGGTCAAAACAGACTCCTAAAGAAGCCTTCGCCGCTGCCATGGAATCATGGCGTCAGCGTTGTGAAAAATGTGTACGTCTGCAGGGCGACTACGTCGAGAAGTAACGCCAGTTTCATCGATTTCGGGTGAGTACTTAATTAGAAAAAAAATCGGAGGCCTTAGAACTTGAATGCACCACGTATATTATATGGAGCAGTGGTAGTACGAATCGATGTTGTTCTTGTGTCGTCTCTTTGTCACTGTAGGCTTGTAGCATGGGAAACAAGGAGAGTTTGTTGATGATCGCCGGCATCCTCTTTATCTAATACAACATGTATTAATAGGGTTCTTTATTTATCAGAAAAGAGAATTATCTAACTCAAGATACTCCAGGTGCTGTGGTACAACTTATCCGTAATAGACCACGTTAGCCTCACTACTGGCGAAGTACTAAGTCCGCTATGTACACTACACTGGTGGCTGGTTACTGACTGACTCTGAGCAAGAGGCTGAGCTAAACGCGGTTCAGACTCCCACTGGAGCTGTGACTGATGACTCCAGCCGCTGACCCACTGGATGACTGACAGCAGCTGACTGGCCCCTCGGGTCCGCTGCGGCGATCTATTTTTTTTTTATTTATTATTTATTTATTTATTTAACCTGATCAGATTAGGGCCATCAGGCCCTCTCTTACATCGGACCAGTGTTTCACACATGCAGCATTTCACACATCAGAGTTACATCATGAACATAGTTTAAATGAGAAAATTAGCTTACTCTAGTGACAATATGAATAAAGAGTAGTGACTAAGACCTAATAAAGTAAATGCGGAAGTATTTTTACAACAGTTGCTATACATACAGATTATGATAAAAGCAATAATAATAACAGTAAAACAAAAAATCAAATAATAATGATGAATATGACTAAGACCTAATAAAGTAAATGCTGGCAGTATTTTTACATCAGGTGCTATACATACAGATTATGGTGAAAGCAATAATAATAACAGTAAAAAAAAAATCAAATAATAATGACAAACATGAGAAAGAGTGGCAATAATAATGAAGGTTCGTGCAGATGTACATTAATATATTGGTGTGTAAAGTAGATGCTTACTAGTATAGCGAGTTTTGGGTAAGGGAGGTTTAAGGAGGGGGAGAGAGGGAAGTAATGAGGTGAAGTGCACTCATGTACAGAGGAAGGCATTACTGTTGCTTAAGTAGATAGGTCATTAACTGTTTTTTGAAGCCGGTCATGTTTTTAAGTTCTCTAACATAACGAGGGAGGTTATTCCAGAGTCGGGTTCCCGCTACTGTAAAGGACTTGGAGAAGGTGACTGAGCGATGCAGTGGAACGGAGAGGATTTTATTATGATGGGAACGTGTGTTTCTGTCATGTTGTTCCGACATGAGTGTTAGGGAAGAGGAGAGATATGAGGGACAGTGTACATTTATAAGGCAGTAGATGAGACAGAGTGTATGGAAATCTCTGCGTTTGTCTGCACGCAGCCAGGACAATTTTGCATATGCTGGTGAAATGTGATCAAAAAGTCGAACGTCACAGATATATCGGACGCAGGCATTCGTGACCAGTTCTAGACGTCGGGAATTTTCCTGAGAGAGGCCTTGTAGGATAATATCGCTGTAGTCAATGATTGGGAGTATAAGCGTTTGTACTAATTTCTTTTTCAGATCGAAAGGGAAGAGTTTTTTATATTTTTGTAGGACATGAAGGGATGCTGATGCTTTTTTGCACACTGCAGTTACGTGCTCTGTCCAATTTAGATTTTCATCAATTATTACTCCCAAACTCTTTGCTGATGGCGAGAAGTTAATATTTGTTCCATTTAGGATAAGAGGTGGTACGGATTCCCGATGTTTTGGGCTAATGAGCTTAGAGTGACCAACAAGTACCGCTTGGGTTTTAGATGGGTTTAGTTTTAGACCTATGTCCTGTGCCCAGTTTGACAGCGCATCGAGGTCAGTATTGAAATTTTCAATAGCTTTCTTGAGATTGCTTGGTTTCGCACTTAGATACAACTGAAGGTCATCAGCATACATATGGTATTTGCAATAGGTCAGGACCGATGACACATCATTGACATAAAGAGAGAAGAGTATAGGACCTAATACTGAGCCTTGGGGAACGCCTGACACTACCTGCCGCCATTGTGATTTTATATCCCCAGACAGGACGCGTTGCTGACGAGACATCATGTATGAGCGAAACCATTGCATTGCGCTTTGTGAGAAATTTAGACCGCTAAGTTTGGCTAGTAAGATGTCGAAGTCGACAGTATCAAATGCTTTGCTGAAATCTAACAAGCAAATAATAGTCGCTTCTTGTCTGTCCATGGCAAGTTTCAGGTCATCTGTCACCTTTATCAGAGCGGATGTTGTGCTTCGATGTTTACGGAAACCTGATTGGTATTCGTCTAGTAGGTTGTTAGTAGTTAGGTAGTTGGTGAGCTGGTCATGAACTATATATTCTAAGGCCTTTGATAGTGCAGGAAGAAGGCAGATGGGGCGGTAGTCAGAGGCTGCTGTGGCGATGTCCTTTTTAGGCAATGGCTTAATTTGTCCCAGTTTCCAGGCCTCAGGGAAAACACTTGTGATTAATGAATCGTTGAAAATGTCTGTTATAGAGGGCAGTAGTTGGTCAATAATAAGTTTTACCATCTGGATAGTGACACCATCATGTCCAGTAGATGCTGATCTAATCCGCATTATGGCTTTCTTGACAGTGCTGCAAGTGACGTGCTGTAGATAGAATTTTTCTTTGCTACAGTCGTTCATCCCAATGAAGTAATCAATGATTCTCTGTTTTTTTTGCGGATCAATTTTGGTTGCAGGTAATGTGAAGAATCGGTTTAGTTCTTCAGCTGGGACCATGGGATTTTCTGCAACTTTTATTTTGCCTAAACCGAGACTACGGAGATTTTTCCACAGGATAGCTGGTCTACATCTATTGTCAGCTAATGTACGGGCATGTCTGAGCTTAGCGTTTCTCACCGCTTGACTGACTTTGTTTCGTTTCTGCTTGTATACAGCGTGATTTTCAGGTGTAGGGTGTATCTTGTATGCTCGATGTGCAGCATCTCTGAGATTCATGAGCTGTTTTAGTTCATCAGTCAGCCAAGGTGCAGGTTGCCTTTTTACTTTTCTGGTCTTTATTGGAGCATATTTGTCATATAGCTGAGTAATTTTGTTTGTGAAATCGTGGAGTTTGTCGTTTATGTCCATGAGGGGAGTAGAGGTCATCCCCCAAACTATTTTTTGTGCCTCAGTTTCGAGTTCAGGCAAATTTATGCGTTTGAGGTCTCGGTATGTAGACAGTTTTTGTTTCTTTCTAGGACATTCTAGTGAATACGTCATGGAAATGATGTCATGGGCAGACATGCCAGGCGCAGATATTTGAGAGGTGCGGATTATTCTGTTCGGAGATTTCGTTGCGAATATATCTATGAACGTGTGACTGGTAGTCGTGTGATGAGTAGGTGCCAGCTGAAGTAGCGTCATATTTGAGGAAGAAAGCATCCTCTTAAATTTCCCAGTGGAAGGACTATTGCACAGAAAATTAATGTTAGTGTCACCAGCTATAATTACATGTTCATATGACGATTCGAGACTAGAGAGGGCAGTTTCGAAGCAGGCGAACCCACCTACTTTAGGAGGTTTGTAAAGGACACATATTAAGCACTTTCTGTTAAGTGATTTGATCTCTATGAACATATATTCCACTTGTTTATCTACATTGTTGTCGGATGTGTGTAGTACTGTAGGTGACAAATCAGAGCGTATGTACGCCCCTACTCCGCCCCCTCGTCTGTTGCATCTGTCGTGCCTGAGAAAGATATAGCCATCTAGGTTTACGGAAGTTGTAGGAATACTTGGTTTGAGCCAAGTTTCTGACAAAAGTATTACGTGTATATCAGCAGTTTGAAATATATATTTGAACTCGTCGAAGTGAGCTGGCAGAGACTGGACATTTGCATGTGCAATATGCAGCTTGGTGCGTTCGGGTGTTGATTGCCCGAGGAGGCTGCCGACCGATGTTTGCGGGTCGTGGTTGGCGGTGACAAGTGGGTCTGGCATGAGGAATGCGGAAAGCGTGTGAAGGAGAGGCGGGTGAGGGAGTGTCCTCCCAGTTCTGTGCAGTGAAAGCGGCCGGGAGGGGGTAGGTCCCCGGGGAGACAACGGGATCTGCGGCCAAGGTCAGCGAGGTCTGCAACGGTTATGGAAGTAGCAGTGGGCTGGCAGGGGAAGGAATTTCGCTAAATACAACGGGAGTAATCTGCACGTTATGAAATAGTGTGATATTAATTGCACTTATGAGGATAACAACTAAAGTATGATGGTGGGTTGCTAATTAAGGATGGAAGTGAGACTACCTAATGCAATAATTAACAAAATTACATGAGAAAAACAATTAAAAATGAAAATAGTTATGTGGAGAAACGAAGAGTTGATAATACAAATAATAACAAATATTACACGAGAAAAAATAATTAGAGATAAAAAAAATAGTTATTTAGAGAAACGAACAATTTGATGATACATTAGTTACGATATGGTTGACAGTGTAAACAATATAAACATACAGGTTAGTGGCAGCAAGATTAGACATGATTTAGCTTCTAAAGCACAGGCTTTCGAGTTCATTAACACTGCAAATTGTTTTCTTTCCGTTTTCGGTCTTAACCATTATCCTACCGTCATTTGTCCATACGTTATGTAGCCCAAATTTCGAAATCGCGCTCTTCAAAATGTTTAGTCTTTCAGAGGTCAGATCCTCGCGTACTGTCAGACCCGACTTCGCGAGATTCTTCTTTGCTCTGAAGATTTCAGATCTCTTCCTATACGACATAAATTTCACAATTATAGGCCTTGGTTTTGTAGAACCAGGCGACCTACGACCCACTCTATGACTTCTGTCAATGTCACTCAGAGTCACCTGCACGCCTAGCTTTTCTTGGACAAGGTTTATCACAAGCTCATCTGTGTTCTCTCTGCTGCTCTCTGGAATGCCGAACAGTCTGAGATTATTGCGTCTCTGATATTGTTCGAGCTCGTCCGTCTTCTCGATCAATTTCTGTTCGAGCAGTCGTGCTTTCTCCTCACTTGCTTTTAAAGATGTGTCCAGTGCACGGATCTCGCTCGCATTCGCCTCCAGAGTTTTCTGTATTTTGTCCGTCACTGCTGCAGTGACAGCATCAGTGATGGTTTGAACAACGAGCCCGAGCGTCTCCTTAGCCTGCAGCGCGGCACTCACCTCAGCCTTCACGAGTGCGGCGATGTCAGCGATCCCGGGCGGAGCGGCCGCAGCTCCCGGTGTGGACTCCACACCTGCGCTGTCTCCGGCCTGGCCGTTGGCTGCACTGCGCGTTGTTCGGCGATTTTCCATTTTTAGTACGATTCCGTGTAATTGGTGCTCAGTAAGTACTGGCGGTAGAAAGGGCGTTGTCAGTACGTTGCCTGCGAGTCTGTTTTTGTGCTGTCTGCTGATAGGCGCGATGCTTGCGCCTAAATCGACCTTCTCTCAACCTCTCTCCCACTGGGGCTGTGACTAATGACTCCAACCGCTGACCCACTGGATGACTGACAGAAGCTGACTGGCCCCTCCGATCCGCTGCGGCGATCTAAGTACTGGCGGTAGAGAGGGCTTTGTCAGCACGTTGCCTGCGAGTCTGTTTTTGTCCTGTCTGCTGATAGGCGCGATGCTTGCGCCTAAATCGACCTTCTCTCAACGTCTTTGCCACCTGGTGTGCTGGCGACGGCTTACGCCATTAGAGTGGTTGTCTCACATTACATTTAAGACATGGATCTACTATTCTGTGTAATTACGTATGCATAAATTATTATTTTAACATATTAGCCGAGTAGGTGTCTTCAATAAGAAACAAAAACTTTCTATAAAGTCAAACGGCAATGGGGCGGTAAATAAAGAAGGAGTACGGTTGCAGAGAGTTCACACGAATGTGCACATACAAATGTTGGTTAAAAATGTTATTGCAAATTTAGGCTCTCAGTTAAGTCTCAGGACATGATTTCCACACTTGGTGCATTAGTACACTTCCACACCCGCGCATTTGTTATACTTTTTGAATTAATTATTCACTCAGACATAAGAACAGTCTATGCTAAGGAACAAGAATTAGGCGATTATTACACTAAAATCAGTTTTTCACGACACAGTTCAATCACTATTTACTGGCGTTGTCCTTTCCTTTCACACAACGAAATTAGCACTGGTGAGACGGTTTACAGTTTTACTTTAATAATAATTTGACTCCGAACCCCCAATAGCAGTAATGTAGCCCGCTATAAACGAATCAGTTCGAACAGAACCACAAGTCCCACTGTCCTCTTTGTTTCAGCAGTATACCTCGTGATTTGCACTCACCCAAATAATCGTAGCACTTCCAGTTGACCAAATATATGCTTGCACACTTGCACTATTAAACAATACTCTTTGTCGAAATAAATCGGCGCGAAAACCTCTTACTCAAACGACCACATGGGCCACCCTCAAGTGGGGCTTTCTCGCCACCCACCCTCCAAAATCACTGCCCAACGACTGACCTACGACTCACCCTGGCCAAGATGGCCGCTCCCTTATATAGGCTCGGACGTCAACCCCCCTGGTTATTTAAGTACCAATCTCACCAGTTAAGGTTACAAATTTTGATACATACATCCCTCGACAGAAATAAGTACACCTTCGGAACCGCACTTAAAATTACATCTTATTTACTATGTTACATTAATTTCTAGGCCTATTCTATCACCCGTAAATTAAGTTTCAATTTTTGCAAAATTTCGCCACTTAGCGCAAATTTGTTTGTTGACAACTGTGCTGCAAAGTTTTAACATAGAACTGCATATAGCACTGTTTTTAGACGTAATCTACAGCAATGTGCACATTGCGCTGCTCAAAATCTTCATATCTATAATAATTAATTACTTATAGCCGATAGATGTTAGTAATAATTTGCAAAAAATGAAAACTATTGCAAGTTTCATGTATAGTATAACTTAACGAGTTTAAGATACGTGTGATGCCACCCAAAATATTATATAGTGCCGTTCTTTACGTCATGAATTTTATACTGAATTTTATAAACAATTTCCCCTCAAACTTTGTTTATTGCTCTTTAAGATCGTAATTATTTATGAATCTTAACATATGACTATGACACCCTGTCCGCTATGACGAAACGTTTTTAATGAGTGCTCACTCATGCCTGAAAGTTGTTATCTACTATTTTTATTAGCCTTTCAGTATTCGTGATATTAACCGATTTTGAGGGTACTACAACTTTTGCGTCTCTTGACTTGAAATAAATATCGATCATTCAGAAGGTGTACATTGCTGACCACAATCCACTGCCGCATCGCTCTTCACCGTAAGTTACGTAATTTTTGCGTAATGCGCGAAAAATCAAACAATGCCCCAAGCTGCGGATCACGTGGCCGCCAGAGGCCATCCCACCGACCGTTACAAATTTCGCGCGGGCGCGTCACGTGCTCCTGCGAATCACGCACCATGTAGCGTACTCGCTCTCCACAAAGCATTCATTACATACTAGAAATATTCGTCTAGTAACGGGGGTATGTACCGTCACAAACTGAAACATTCATACTACATTATTTATACATAAACATTTTTATATCACTTTAGAAACTTTTTTATGAAAACGTTCTATAAAAATGCTTGACAATTATTTACCAGTTCTTTTATACACCAAATCACAAACAATATGACAACCTATAATCAGTTAACAGCTCTCAATGTCTAATGGTATCTTACCTAATGGTATCATATATAGGCTGATTTTAATACATCCAGGTAGAGTTCGAGACCTGCTGGCACAGATACGATATTTCATGAGAACACATGCACAGTATGCAACAGATTGCCCCCACACTGACGATGTCAGAGTCCTTTAGACACTTCGAGTTTACGGTATATCCCTTGAAACTGTTCAGCTCCTGGGGAGCTTTATGTGCTGTCAAAGAAGAATTATAAGAGCAAAATACCTTAGATTTCTACAATATTGTAATAATTACAATCCAAAAGGACGTAGATGAGGACAACTGTTTTGATTCCGTTGTTTTATGGGGCACCTGGAAAATTTCACATAATAGTTGGTAGTCCGAACCTCCTATACCTGAGCGTTGGTTGATAACATCGTTCTGGCTTGGATGAAACGTCTAGCAGAAGCCTAATACATCAGTTCCTCGAAACTGCGCCTCGGATAATGGTTTAAAAGTCTATTCGTTGATCAAAATTTTCATGTGCCTCCTACATATGTTTTCCAGTTGGTAGATATTTAAAGTTTACGAATACAAATCGTTACATGGAGTAGTTCCATTGCTCTAATTTTGCCTAATATCTTGCACTGCAGGTAATAAATTAAAAGGAAAACGACGAAATATCGCGGTAAGGCAACTTCAGTGCATTTTATGATAGGAAGTAGTACAAACATTTGGCCTTGTAATCTCCGGCTGACTTTTAAATAATTCATTGATTGTTAATAACAGTTTCATTATGTCAGTTGTGTAACGAAAAGCATTACGTAAGTTTCAGAAGAATACAAAACAATTGCTGGTGTGTACATATTTTAAATCAAATCATCTCTAAAAATGGATGACGGCAGCAAGTTTTTGCCTCTAGTGTCATTGTTATCTTGCTATCACTGCGCACGCTGCTGCCACGTGTTACTCAACAGCGAGTCAAATTATTGTGTGGCGGCTCGCAAATATGCTATAACAGTTTTCTCCACTTCATGATTTCATTCTATCGTTCGGCAAATATTTTCTCCACATCGACCTAGTCTTATTTCATTGCAGGAGCAAATAGAAGAGACAAACATATGGCCAATATAGTCGAACAGCCACGTAAGTGTATAAAAGGATTGTCGGTTTAATAATTCATGGTTACAAGATTATGAGACGAATTTTATCTTATACACTAATCGAAGAACTAGTCGAAGCTGAACTCGTGAAAGATCAGTTTGGGTCTCGGAGGAATATAGGAACACATGAGGTAATACTAACCCCAACAGAATACGTTGAAGAAAGGAAGACCTACTTTTAGACCTTTTGTCGATGTAGAGAAAACTTTCGCTAATTTTGCCTGAACTACACGAGTAGTTACTGAAATTCTGAAGTAATACATAGAGCGAATGTTTATTCATAACTTGTGCAGAAACCAGATTGTAGGTAGAAAAGTCGACGAACATGCAAGTGATGGAGTAGTTGAGGAGGGAGTGAGAGAAGGTTGTAGCCTATCAATATTATTCACTATGCACGCTGAAGAAGTAGTAATGGATACCCTGTAAAAATGTAGAGGGTGAAAGTCCAAAGAGAAGAAAGATCGTTGTTTGCCAATGTCATTGTACAGTAATTCTCTCACATAGGGCAACAGACTTGTAGTAGCTGCTGAACGGAATAGATAGCGTCTTGAGAAGTGATTTTAAGATGAACATCAACGAATTTTACGTTTTTTATGTTCATCTTACAACCACTTCTGAAGACACTATTTATATCGTTCAGCAGCTACTGAGAGAATTACAATGCAACTGGAAAACAACAAAGTACATGTTACTTCTCTTTAGACTTTCACCCTCCACATTTTTCCATGGTTTCCGTTACTGCTTACTTAACAAGAGTAATGAAATATAGTCGAATTAAACCAAGTGATGCTGAGGGAACTGGATTAGGAAATCAGGCTGTCAAAATAGTGAATGGCGTTTGCTGTTTGGGCATAAATATAGTTGATAACAGCCGAAATAAGGAGCATATAAAACGAAGATTACCCAATAGTAAAAAGTGCTTCTGGAAAAGTGGAATGAACGAGGTGCATTCAAGTTCTAAGGCCTCCGATTTTATTTTCTAATTAACTACTCACCCGAAATCGATGAAACTGGAGTTACTTCTCGACGTAATCGCCCTGCAGACGTACACATTTATCACAACACTGACGCCATGATTCCATGGCAGCGGCGAAGGCTTCTTTAGGAGTCTGTTTTGACCACTGGAAAATCGCTGAGGGAATAGCAGCACGGCTGGTGAATGTGCGGCCACGGAGAGTGTCTTTCATTGTTGGAAAAAGCCAAAAGTCACTAGGAGCCAGGTCAGGTGAGTAGGGATCATGAGGAATCACTTCAAAGTTGTTGTCACGAAGGAACTGTTGCGTAACGTTAGCTCGATGTGCGGGTGCGTTGTCTTGGTGAAACACCACACGCGCATACCTTCCCGGACGTCTTTGTTGCAGTGCAGGGAGGAATTTGTTCTTCAAAACAATTTCGTGGATACACCTGTTGCCGTAGTGCTCTTTGGAACGCAATGGGTAAGGATTACACCCTCGCTGTCCCAGAACATGGACACCATCATTTTTTCAGCACTGGCAGTTACCCGAAATTCTTTTGGTGGCGGTGAATCTGTGTGCTTCCATTGAGCTGACTGGCGTTTTGTTTCTGGATTGAAAAATGGCATCCACGTCTCATCCATTGTCACAAACGACGAAAAGAAAGTCCCATTCATGCTGTCGTTGCGCGTCAACATTGTTTGGCAACATTCCACACGGGCAGGCACGTAGTCGTCCGTCAGCATTCGTGGCACCCACCTGGATGACACTTTTCGCATTTTCAGGTCGTCATGCAGGATTGTGTGCACAGAACCCACAGAAATGCCAACTCTGGAGGCGATCTGTTCAACAGTCATTCGGCGATCCCCCAAAACAATTTTCTCCACTTTCTCGATCGTGTAGTCAGACCGGCTTGTGCGAGCCCGAGGTTTTTTTGGTTTGTTGTCGCACGATGTTCTGCCTTCATTAAACTGTCGCACCCACGAACGCACTCTCGACACATCCATAACTCCATCACCACATTCAGAAAACGAATGATTGAACGCTGTTCGAGTAAGGATAACGTCGCCATTTTAAGTATTTAAAACAGTTCTCATTCTCGCCTCTGGCGGTAAAATTCCGTCTGCCGTACGGTGCTGCCATCTCTGGGACGTATTGACAATGAACGCGGCCTCATCTTAAAACAATGTGCATGTTTTTTTTCTCTTTCCAGTCCGGAGAAAAAAAATCGGAGTCCTTAGAACTTTAATGCACCTCGTATTACTATAAATTTAAATTAGGGTATTAGGAAGTCTTTGGAGAGTTGCATCTTACCAGTCTTTGGACTGAAGATCACAACAGTATCACATTTATTTTATGGAACTACGTGTTGTGCCGATGGCATCATCGCCACCTGTCCGACGCCTTTGAATTCCGTGAGCATCCTTCCCGCGCCGGTACGACGGGGTGTCTGTCGCCCTCTGCCAACTGCCACGAGGAGCAGCCGGAGCGAACTACGTGAGGATGGTTGCAACCAGAGAGCGAGACGGAAGAGTGATCCCCGGGCAGCGTCAACCTGCTACACGACGTGTTCCGGATAGAAGATGCGTTTCGTCGGTATCGGTGACACCGTGAATAGTACCGATCACTAACCTTTCTGAGTTATAGTGACCAGTTGCGTTTGGAGCAGTCGTCGCCCAGGGATCTGAGTACCGGGCGTGTTCTATGTGGCTCAGTTGTGGCGTTTATTTTAATAGTGGATTTTTTTGTAACTTTGCATTGAGCAAAGATAGACGAATGAGGAACTGCATTAATTTTCATAGGATGAGCACATGTTACATTCAGGTCTGGTTGTAAAGTTTGGGTCTAAAATATTATGCTTAGAACTGTTGTACTACGCCTACCTCCTCACGCCCAGCCCTTCCACTTAGTGCCCTGTCCCAACGGGGGATCGCCTTCACAATACGCCCACACATTCAGACGAAGACTTGGTTGATCAGTTAAGAGTGCAGCGGACGTGATACACTGCAGGCCATTAAAATTGCTACACCACGAAGATGACGAGCTAGAGACGCGAAATTTAACCGACAGGAAGGACATGCTGTGATATGCAAATGATTAGCTTTCCGGAGCATTCACACAAGTTTGGCGCCGGTGGCGACACCTACAACGTGCTGACATGAGGAAAGTTTCCAGCCGATTTCTCATTCACAAACAGCAGTTTACCGGCGTTGCCTGGTCAAACGTTGTTGTGATGCCCCGTGTAAGGAGCAGAAATGCGTACCATCACGTTTGCGACTTTGATAAATGTCGGATTGTAGCCTATCACGATTGCGGTTTATCGTATCGCGACAATGCTGCTCGCGTTGGTCGAGATTCAATGACTGTCAGCAGAATATTGAATCGGTGGGTTCAGGAGGGTAATACGGAACGCAGTGCTGGATCCCAACGGCTTCGTATCACTAGCAGTAGAGATGACAGGCATCTTATCCGCAAGGCTGTAACGGATCGTGCAGCCACGTCTCGATCCCTGAGTCAACAGATGGGGATGTTTGCAAGACAACAACCATCTGCACGAACAGTTCGACGACGTTTGCTTCAGCATGGACTATCAGCTCGGAGACTATGACTATGGTTACCCTTGACGCTGCATCACAGACAGGAGCGCCAGCGATGGTGTACTCAACGACGAACGTGGGTGCACGAATGGCAAACCGCCATTTTTTCGGATGAATCCAGGTTCTGTTTACAGCATCATGATGGTCGCATCCGTGGTTGGTGACATCGCGGTGAACACAATTGGAAGCATGTATTCGTCATCGCCATACTGGCGTATCACCCGGCGTGATGGTATGGGGTGCCATTGGTTACACGTCTCCGTTACCTCTTTTTCGCATTGACGGCACTTTGAACAATGTACGTTACATTTCAGATGTCTTACGACCCGTGGCTCTACCCTTCATTCGATCCCTGCGAAACCCTACATTTCAGCAGGATAATGCACGACCGCATGTTGCAGGTCCTGTACGGGCCTTTCTGGATACAGAAAATGTTCGACTGCTGCCCTGGCCAGCACATCCTCCAGATCTCTCACCAACTGAAAACGTCTGGTCAATGGTGGCCGAGCAACTGTCTCGTCACAATACGCCAGTCACTACTCTTGATGAATTGTGGTATCGTGTTGATGCTGCATGGGCAGCTGTACCTGTACATGCCACCCAAGCTCCGTTTGACTCAATGCCCAGGCGTAACAAGGCCGTTATTACGGTCAGAAGTGGTTGTTCTGAGGTACTTCAAATGGTTCAAATGGCTCTGAGCACTAAGGGACTCAACATATTAGGTCATAAGTCCCCTAGAACTTAGAACTACTTAAACCTAACTAACCTAAGGACATCACACACACCCATGCCCGAGGCAGGATTCGAACCTGCGACCGTAGCAGTCCCGCGGTTCCGGACTGCAGCGCCAGAACCGCACGGCCACCGCGGCCGGCTCTCAGGTACTGATTTCTCAGGATCTATGCACCGAAATTCCGTGAAAATGTAATCACATGTCAGTTCAAGTATAATATATTTGTCCAATGAATACCCGTTTATCATCTGCATTTCTTCTTGGTGTAGCACTTCGTTAAGCTTTACTGCGTGGATATAGTTTCAGAAAAAAATGTTCAAATGTGTGTGAATTCCTAGGGGACAAAACCGCTTAGGTCACGGTCCGTAGGCTTACACCCTACAAAGTTTTCGCAACGAACTAGGTGGTTGTAATACCGAGAAGTAGCTATGTGGGATATAACGACACTACTTACAGTTTCAAATTATTATGTCGTTTTCGTAGTTATGACCCAACTTAAATTCTAGCTACTGCGCAATATATTGGCATAGGTTTTAGGTAGAGGTTTATAATCCCGTTTACGTCGAGGTCACATGGGATGTAATTTATGTATCGTCGTGAACACATGGTGACAGTCTTCACGCTTTCACCTAATATTTTGCGCGATTAAGGCTTCAGTACCTACATTCGCTTACACTACTTACTGTAAGAGGTCCATAAAATAATGGACAATGTATTTTCGTAACCTTTTGAATCACAGCTGTAAAGACATGGACGTGGACAAAAGAAACTGTGGAGCTGAAGCTCCATAACAGCAGTTGTATACGTGATTAGTCCAATGACTGAGCTAATTTTCCATATGACAAGAAATTACGGAATAAATTTATACTTAATATCGGTATCTGTCGGGTGACATTCGGATATATTATTTCAGGAAAGCACAAAATGTGGGGCATACCAACGCGTAAGCAGCGGATGAATTTTCTTTCAGCTGCAGGAATGCAAACAGACATTAGTGTCAACTAATAAAATTTTTGTGTTTCTCTCACGCATTAATACGATCTTATTGCGTTACAGTGCATAGAATGTTAGAAAGGAGTGATGTACAATATCGTTTACAGCTGAGGCATTCATTTTATGGATCCAATACCGTTAACCAATAACGTTGCTTCATTACGGGGAAAGTAATTCCAATGGCCTTTGTTGACATTGTCAGACGAGCAGTCCACAGTTAATCCTCGCTACATGTTTCGTTTGAGAGCTACATAAGCCAAATCAATACGCTTGGGACAGCATGCGCAATTTAATATGTACCGAAACGCCGCTAATAAAAACAGGATTGTTCCAATTCTCATACCTCGGCTTCTGTTCGTGATACAAAGGTAGGTTCAAGCGTCTGCAATATGCATTGGACTGGGGACCATTTGTATGTATAACAGAAGGATTGTCTTATTGTAACTACAGTACAGCGTCAGAGATTTTATTTTACTCATTTCCAACCGCTTAGACAAATGGAGCAAATTGGTTGGTTCTTTTTGCAAAAGATGTGGTCTACGCTGCGCCTTAAGGGCTCATGGAGGCACCGTTTAGTTAATGGTCGGTTTGAGGGGAAACCCGAAAAACATTGATTTCAGATTGCAAATTCGAGCCGCGTATTCCAAAACGGCTATGCACAGCGAATGGCTGACATTTTTACGATATATTAGTAATTTCCCATCTCGAATAAATTTTGTTAAACCTTTACCCGCTTCAGAGACACTGAACTTCAAAGTTCCCAACTTGTATACTTAAAACAGCCACGAATATCCTGTGTGACGCGAAAACTTATTTTATAAAGTAACATAGCAGGGAGAAATATCGTGTAAACTGTATCCGCTGTCACAAGAAGATTCTTGGAACGCCACTTTGTAGTATTGAAGCACATGCAAAATTGTTTTCTGAGTAAAATACGAACTTAGGTGTAAAATCAGTTTGGCATTATTTCAGTTTCACATAAGTAAATTATCAAATTATTGGTCATTAAGTTCTTTTCATATGAGTTACATGCCCTGCCGTAGAAGGGAAGAGACGAGAACAGGCGAAAAAATGCTCCTGTCGGAACACAAAAAAGGCGAATACGCTCCTGTATACGAAAAGACTGACTGAAATGTGATGAACCAGCTGCCTCGTTCTATCTTCCTCAGCAACTTCAAAAATGTTCCCAAAAATTTTGGCATGTCAACGTATTCGCGCTTTATGCGGGGAGACAAGGAAACAGAAAGAGACGCAAAAGTACTATATAGGGTGGTCCGTTGATAGTGATCGGACCAAATATCTCACGAAATAAGCATCAAACGAAAAAACTACAAAGAACGAAAGTCGTCTAGCTTGAAGGGGGAAACCAGATGGCGCTATGGTTGGCGAGCTAGGTGACGCTGCCATAGGTCAAATGGATATCAACTGCTTTTGTTTAAAAATAGGAACCCCCATTTTTATTACAGATTCGTGTAGTACGTAAAGAAACATGACTGTTTTCGTTGGACCACTTTTTTCGCTTTGTGATAAATGGCACTGTAATAATCACAAACGCATAAGTACGTGATATCAAGTAACATTCCACCAGTGCGGACGGTATTTGCTTCGTGATACATTACCCGTGTTAAAATGGACCGTTTACCAACTGCATAAAAGGTCGATATCGTGTTGATGTACGGCTATTGTGATCAAAATGCCCAATGGGAGTGTGCTATGTATGCTGCTCGGTATCCTGTACGACATCATCCAAAAGTCCGGACCGTTCGCCGGATAGTTACATTATTTAAGAAAACAGGAAGTATTCAGCCACATGTGAAACGTCAACCACGACCTGCAACAAATGATGATGCCCAAGTAGGTGTTTTAGCTGCTGCCGTGGCTAATCCGCACGTCAGTAGCAGACAAATTGCGCGAGAATCGGGAATCTCGAAAACGTCGGTGTTGAGAATGCTACAGTAACATCGATCGCACCCGTACCATATTTCTATGCACCAGGAATTGGATGGCGACGACTTTGAACGTCGTGTACAGTTCTGCCACTGGGCACAAGAGAAATTACGGGAAAATGACAGATTTTTTGCACACGTTCTATTTAGCGACGAAGCGTCACTCACCAACAGCGGTAGCGTAAACCGGCATAATATGCACTATTGGGCAACTTAAAATCCACGATGGCTGCGACAAGTGGAACATCAGCGACCTTGGCGGGTTAATGTATGGTGTGGCATTATGGGAGGAAGGATAATTGGTCCCCATTTTACGATGGCAATCTAAATGGTGCTGTGTGTGTTGATTTCCTACGTAATGTTCTACCGATGTTACTACAAGACGTTTCACTGCATGACAGAATGGCGATGTACTTCCAGCATGATGGACATCCGGCACATAGCTCGATTGCTTTTGAAATGGTATTGAATAGCATATTTCATGACAGGTGGACTGGTCGTCGAAGCACCATACTATGGCCCGCACATACACCGGATCTGACGTCCCCGGATTTCTTTCTGTAAGGAAAATGAAGTATATTTGCTATCTACCGACATCGCCTCTCAACATGTGTCAGTGCATTGCCAGTGCATCTGCGAACATTACAGAAGGCGAACTACTCGCTGTTGAGAGGAATGTCGTTACACGTATTGCCAAGTACCTTGAGGTTGACGGACATCATTTTGACCATTTATTGCATTAATGTGGTATTTACAGGTAATCACGCTGTAACAGCATGCGTTCTCAGAAATGATAAGTTCACAAAGGTACATGTATCACATTGGAACAACCGAAATAAAATGTTGAAACGTATCTACGTTCTGTATTTTAATTTAAAAAACCTACCAGTTACTAACTGTTCGTCTAAAATTGTGTGCCATATGTTTGTGACTATTACAGCGCCATCCATCAGAAAGCGAAAAAAATGGTATAATTAAATCATTCATATTTCTTTACGCACTACACGAATATGTAATAAAAAATGGGGGTTCCTTTTTTAAAAAGAAGAAAGGTAGTTGATATCAGTTTGACCCATGGCAGCGCCATCTAGTGGGCCAACCATAGAACCATCTGGTTTCCCCCTACAAGCTAGACAAGTTTCGTTCTTTGCAGTTTCTTTCGCTTGACGCTTATATCGTGAGATATTTGGCTCGGTCACGATCAATGGACCACCTTGTATACTGGAAGGTAGTGGATAGCGGTTACGGTACAGAGAGAGCGGAGGGGACAGTAATACTGTGAGAGAAAGAGAGGGAGACAGTGGTAGTCGAAAACGACTGACAGTGACAGAACAGTGATACGAAAAGAGTGAAGGAGGAAGTGCCATTGGAGGAGGAATACAGGAAGAAGAAAGCGGAAGTGGGTGAGAGCCAGTTATAATGACTGAAAGAATCTGTGACAATGACATCGGGGAAGAGAGAGATAATGACTGTGAAGAGACAGCAGCAGTGGGAAGGAGTGAAGGAGACAGTGCAGTAAGAAAGAGCAAGAGGGAGACGGTGACAGGGGAGGAGACAGTATTAAGTAGGAAAGAACGAAAGGGCTCTGACTGTGAGACAGGAGACGTTACAATTAGAGAGAAACAAAGGGATAATGACAATGAGTACGGCTGAATGAATGAGTGAGTGAACAATGGGCGAGTGGGTGTGGATGGATATGAGCGACTTACAGTGATGGACTAGTGGGTGTGAGCGAGTTACAGTTTGGGCAGCTTGTGACAGTGAGAGCTGAGTTACATACTAAACCAAGTGTGAATATGTTCGCTTGCCGAAATTTTAGGTAAAATTTCTTCATGCTCTGGGCAAGGTAGACCGAGGCAACTAGAACCACACTTTTCCGTCTGAATCATTGAAAGCAGGATATATTATCCTTTTTGTGATGCGATAGGAGGATTTTTCAGCTATTTTAAATGTACCATTAATTCGCAGCTTCTTGTCAGTCCAACGAAACAGTCTAATGGTAGAATTTGTCCAACTGAAAACTTTATTCTGTGGAGACTAACGCCGTCAGCAGAAAAAGTTACTACTTGATGTCTTCATACTGGCGTGTAACAGATGTACAAAATTAATTTCGTCGTAATTTCATCAGTCCTTTGTGACAATTCGTCTGGATGAAAACAGATCACCAATATCTATAAAATGTTATCAGGAATTTGAATTGAAAACATTCTATGTCCCGCGTAGCTATCGTCTGCAATAACTTATAAACATATAAATCTGAAATGTCAGTCTATATTTTTCACATCACTGAAGTGCTTCTTCAGCTAATATATCGCCCGATTCCTGATTATGCATGTCGTGGAAATGGAAATGGTGTTATACAGACAAATATACAGCACGATCTGGCAACAAAATGAAGGACGGAAATCCATATTCATTTTTCCGCTAGTTAAAATTCAAGTTTGTGTTTCTGCTGTCTTGACTGCGCACAACGGAAAGCTCTTGCGTTGAAAATACACGAGAGCAAGGAACGATGAAAACACGGGTAGTAAAAACGCGCTTCGTAAACACTAATAGAAGATCACCGGATCCAGAAGGTCAGGCGAAATCTCGTGAAAGTAGTGCTTCTCTGTACGATATGCGAAAAGCAGTATACAAATGTGAGATTTCTTAGTTTATTTTGCAACATGAAAAAGCATCTATTTTCGACTCTTCTTTCACCGTCCATCGTCATTATATACAAAGTTTCGTTAAAACGTTGTGGCCTGATGAGTCAGAAGGTAAGATTCAAATGGTTCAAATGGCTCTGAGCACTATGGGACATAACATCTGAGGTCATCAGTCCCCTAGACTTAGAACTAGTTAAACCTAACTAACATAAGGACATCACACACATCCATGCCCGAGGCAGGATTCGAACCTGCAACCGTAGCAGCAGCGCGGTTGCGGACTGAAGCACTTAGAACCGCTCGGCCACAGCGGCCGGCCAGAAGATAAGAATCAGTCTACAGATCCGAAGGTGTGGCATTCGATCCGTCAGTGGGCCCTGGATTCTGTCTACCATTTTTCGTTTCTCTGCCCTCTGGTAATGATTCACTGTGACAAACGGCAAGATCAGCGATAGTTTGCAGTCTACGTTGAAAAGTAAGTCGTTCTGTAGTGGGCCTGGTAAGTAATATCGAAAGTCTGAGGAAGGTAACAGCACACCACCTCAAAAAGGACATTGATTACAGTGGCCGGCTGGAGTGGCCGTGCGGTTCTAGGCGCTACAGTCTGGAACCGAGGGACCGCTACGGTCGCAGGTTAGAATCCTGCCTCGGGCTTGGATGTGTGTGACGTCCTTAGGTTAGTTAGGTTTAATTAGTTCTAAGTTCTAGGCGACTGATGACCTCAGAAGTTAAGTCGCATAGTGCTCAGAGCCCTTTGAACCATTTTTTTTATTATAATGTGCTGTTCATAGCAGGCATCTGGCTGGAGGTAGCTCTGATGGTTCAGATGGTGAATGGCACAGGGTATAAGTTGCACACTCACTAGCTAAGGACGCAAGTCTCACAATTTAGGTAAAGACCTGCAGTTCTTTACGAGTGAAGCATCAGTACAAGCGAGTTCTCTTGTCGTTTTCTCAGCGTTCCTCGCCAGCTCGGTAGCATAGCACATTTACATCTTAGGCCACTCCACTTTAGAGCAAGCGAATCACGAGCTGGAGTGCGGCATTGGAAGCTGTGAGCGCGCCCCTTGCGCTGCATCCACAGATTTGACCAACCAGCGACTTTATAAATTAACTTGGAGGAAAGGAAAAAAGATTCAGCTTTGCAGCCTGTTTCCCACGCGTTTACGCCGTGTCTTTGCTAAAGCGTGACCTGGATGGAAGCACAGCCCTCCATAAAAAGATCGTTATCTCCCCTGTTGCATCCATTTCGAACTTTCCAAAGAATGGCCATAAACTCGCCAAAAGCCTCGTACCTTCACAATATGTTTTGTAACAGAGTCTGGACGTCTTGGCGTCAGTGACCTGTCCCACTGAAATTCGCAGGAAGCTCACAGTCGTCTCACCAGCTTCCTGCCTCACAAGGGCCCATCGCCTGCTTTACTGTCAGTCTTCAATTCTCTGCCTATTGCGACGGCGAGTCCTCTGCGATAGTCCGCCTACCTGGACGTGGCCGCCGACCCACCGGCGCCATCCAACGTGTCTGCACAATGAGACCAAGGAGCTGGGCAGTCCACAATGTTTTCACCCAGGTTCAGCAGAAAAAACGCTCCCATCGGCCCTCAGCAGCCTTACGCTTTTAGTGCAGTCGTTTAACGGGCTCCGGAACGCCCTATACTTGCAATGTTAAAATAACGCTTATAAATTACATCTTTCCTCACAAAGTATTTGAGGTAGGAAGTTGAACTTCTTACAGATTATTTATTGGAATACGAGCTACAACTTAACACAGGGATTTTACAAAATTTTAGTTCAGTTATTAAAGATGATTTTTTTTCAATTGTAATGAAAATCCACAACATTTTTTTGCAATTTTTTATTTATGTATTCAAAAATATACAGTTTTTTGGAAAAAGGCTGTGTTAAATTATGCAGAAGGTACTGTGTAACATTTACTGAAAGTTTGAAACAAATATGTTTGGAAGATCCTTAGAAAACATGTAATTAGTATGAGAAAATAAAAGTTTTGGGAATCGAGCGACAAAGATTGGATTAACTTTTTAGTGCATTCCAGGTCCATAGGATGGATTATCTTCATCCTCTGCAAACTCCTCCTCCAGCTTCCTCTTGTTCCTCCTCCTGTTTACTCTTGCTTGTGTTTCTAGACTCTTTACAGCCCTGTCTGCAGCCCGAAGGCGTTCCTTGTCTAAAGCAAGCATCGCTCGTACCATGTTAGAACCTATCTTCATTCCCATATTTCTAAATACCTTGCACCTTAAAATGTTGCCATCATTGAAAGTCGCAACAGCAACTTTACTTTCACTCATTATTATACTTCAACAAAACAGAGACTCAAGAAACAGAATTAATTACGAATATTTTCGAGATAACGACAGAGTAAATAAACATGAAGCAATCGACAATCACACCAGCGATATATATTGAACCATCACAGGTTAGCCACAACACATACTGTATCTCACATCACTAAAATGTACCTGATGACCACGGACGTTAATAATAACACCATTTGACAGCAGTTTAACAGCGCCACAGTGGGTCACGCCCATGTAGAACACATTTCTAAAAAAAATTAAAAATAGTTGTAGTCTTCGGAATTGAATAAATTATAAATCTATTAAAAGGTAATAGTCTGCACATTCAGAAAACGCAAAAAAGTAAAAATTGAACTTTTCATGATTTTGAGCCTTTCCGGAGCCCCTTAAATCGGCACCCTCTTCCTTTGAATGCAGGTAAAGTTTGACGCTATTCCTTCACTAGAGGACACAAGCAAGAGCATTAACTACTGCCCACCATTTCATCATGATGTATGAAGTCAGATCATATCCGGGTATGGCAACCAAGTAATAAAGATCGTCTTCCCTAAGAAAATTAAGTGGCATGACAGGAAATCAGAAGTGAGAGTGCCCTGCAATCTCTCACGATTATCGGTAATTGTGATTAAATGTTTGCATAGTTTTGTTTTAATGTGTAAAGGTCCTGTTGACCAACCTTATCTGGTCTGGTCCTTCCACTCCCAGGCAACATTACGCCAGTAGTAAGTACCATACCCCAATAATGCTAATAACAACATACTACTTCATAACAGAAGTCACCCAGACGTGCCAGTCAAGGGTTAGCCGTTCCCCATGTGTCTGTATGGCTTCTTTTCTCACGGCTTGTTTGTTCAAATAATACGGGATTTAACTGCTACGTAAGGCCTTACAGTCAGGCATACCTCTCAGGCTGCTTATCACAAATGTTTCTACCGCTTATGGATGATCAGTCCGAAACCTTAGTCTGAATTACGATACACTATAATACATTTCGATAATGCACGTAAAAACCGAGTATAATTCTGCTACGTCAGCGAATACTGGCTGTGGCTGCTCTCACTGGGCTTGGGCCGAAATTACCCATTCTGCATATTTCTCTCCTATGGGAAACAAGCATCGCTGATTACGAGCACTCCATAAATTTTGTGCTACTCAATGTAAAATGTCAATTACGTCACAATGTGTGGACAAGAAGAAACCAATCCGGAAAATGTTTGTGGAATGATTACACTGGTCAACTACTCTCTTGTTTCAAGTAAAGAGGCACAGAATGGTGGACCTAAGTAATTTGCATATGATAATGCAGAAAATGCAATTCTCATGGAACTTCAGTTTGCTGTTATTAACTTTTTATAATACCTATGTCTAAGGGGCTGTGCAAGGAAATCCACTTGAAGACAATATTACAGAAAGAAAAGAGGAAATCGATGAAACTGAAATGGGAGATATGATACTGCGTGAATAATTTCAAAGAGCACTGAAAGACGTAAGTTGAAACAACACCCTGGAACGAAAGACATTTGCTCAGAGCTATTTTCTTGAGAGAGCCCGTCACAACAAAACTATTTCACATGGGATGCAAGAGGTATGACACAGGCACTTCCAGATGAATTTAATAATTCCATTTCCAAAGAAAACAGGCACTGATGAGTGTAAATATTACCGAAACATCAGATTTATAGGCCACAGCTGGGTGACACTGGCGTGAATTACTTACAGAGGAATGGGGAAGCCAGTAGAAGCCGACCACAGGAAAGATCAGTTTGGCTTCTGGAGAAATGTAGGAACATGTGCCTGCGTCCTGAATTATTTTCTGGATGTATCACAATCTCTGCCTTCTTCTACAGTTCTTACCCTCTACAGCTCCATCTAGTGCCATGGAAGTTATTCTCTGATGTCTTAACAGAAGTGCTGCCACCCTGCCCCTCCTTCTTGTCAGTGTTTTCCATATATTCCTTTCCTCGCCGATTGTACAGAAAACCTCATCATTCCTTACTTTATCTGTCCAACTAATTTTCAACATTCTTCTGTAGCACCAATTCTCAAATTTCTGTTTCTCTTCTGTTTCGGCATTCCCACACTCCATGTTTCAATACCATATAATTCTGTGCTTCAAACTCACATTCTAATAAATTTCTTCCTCCAGTTAAGACATATCTGACACTAACAGACTTCTCTTGGCCAGGAATGCCTTTTTTGCCACTGACAGTGTCCTTTTTATTTCCTCCTTCCTCCGTCCGTCATTTGTATTTTGCTTCATAGCTAGCAGAATTCATTCGTGATTACCAAATATGTTAAGTTAGTCATTGTTTTAATTTCTTCTGTTTCTCACTATTTTCGTCTTTCTTGTATTTATTCTCAGCCTATATTCTGTACTTATTAGACTGCTCAACATCACTCAATAGATCCTGTAATTCTTCTTCAGGATAGCAATGTCATCAGGGAATTTTAACAAAGATATAATTTCATCTTGAATTTTAATGTCGTTCTTGAATCTTTCTTTTGTTTTGGTCACCATATAAAGCTTATCCATTACGGATATTTTACAGTCCGTGACTGTTTATAGAGTGTAAATACATAAAACTGCAACGACTCACTTTTTTTAAATAGTTACTTATTGATTCCATTAACCGGTTTTCGAATCTTTTCAGGCTCATCTTCAGATGTTGTATAGGAAGCTACACACTTATTTAAGACTTAATGCTGGGTACTGGCTCTGTGAAAGAAGATAGAACGTGCTTTAGTGCATTGCCATGAGTGTTGTTTATCTGCCGCTTTGGATCCAAAATTTAGTTTTGTACTTACGGCAACAGTATGGGCGCCTCTTGTTCTCAGTAACCATGTCTGCTTCCATTGAGATGGCTAGCTGGTACCGTATCACTCAGTTTTACAGAATATGTATACATATACACATACACTGTGATAACGACTCTTTACTAGCATCTAACATTTGGTATAGAACTGTTACTTGTTACAACGATGTTGACATGAAGATATGACATGGCCTACTTTGCTCACACATATTACTTATTTACATTTGCATGTATTAACGTCGATGTACGGGCAAATACTTCAATCAAAAGTGGCGTTAAGCACTTGTCTATTCATCGTTTTTAATACATACAAACCGAAACAAATAATATCTCCGTGCAAAGCAGGCCTATTGCGTATCTTTGTACCAAGATCTTTGTAACAAATAACAATTGTGTACCACATGCTGGATGCTGGAAAATTTTCGATGTCGCAGTGTATATGCATACATATTCTGTAAAAGTGAGTGATGTGGTACCAACTAGCCATCACAATGGAAACAGACAGATGAATACTAACAACAAAAGCCGCCCATACTCCCGCAGTAGGTACAAAACTAAATTTTGGATCCAAATCGGCAGATAAACAATACTCATAGCAAGGCTTTAAAGCATGTTTTACTTTCTTGACAGAGAGTCAGAACCCAGCTTTAGGCTTGAAATAGATATGTAACTTCCTGTCCACCATGTGAAGATGAGCCTGAAAAGTTTCAAAAACCGGTTCATGGAATGAGTAAATCAGTATTCCAAAACAAGTGACTGGCTGCAGATTTATGCATTTACATTTTCGTCAGTGCTTCTTCGACGTATAGATCGAACAGCAGGGGCGAAAGACTACATCTCAGTCTTACACCCTTTATAATTCGTGTATTTCAATCTTGGTCTTCCGCTCTCATAATTCCATCTTGGATTCCACATATTGCATATTACGCGTCTGACGATATAGCTTTCTCCTATTTTTCTCCGGATTTCGAACATCTTGCACCACTTAACAATGTCGAACGCTTTCTCTCGGCCAACGGATCCTACGAAAGTGTCTCGATTTTTCTTCAGTCTTGCTTTCATTACCAACGGCAACGTCTAAACTGCCTCTCTGGTGCCTTTACCTTCGCTAAATCTGTAATCATCATCATCTAACCGATGCTAAGTTTTCTTTTTCACTTCTGTATATTATTCATGTTAGCAGCTTTGATGCATGCGCTGTTAAGCTGATCGTGTGATAACACTTGCACTTGTCGGCTCTTGCAGTCTTGGAAATTATGTAGATGACTTTTTTCCGAAAGCCTGATGGTGTATCGCAGTTCTCATACATTCTACAAACCAATGCGAAAAGTGTTTTGTTGCTACTTCCCCCCCCCCCCCCCCCCAACGATTTTAGAAATTTCGATGGAATGTTATCTTTCCCTTCAGCCTTATTGGAGTTTAAGTCTTCCAAAGTTCTTCTATATTCTGAATATAATACTTGATCCCCTACGTCTTTCTTCTCGATTCTGTAAGTAGGCTGTTTAGATTTTTATATTGGTAATGCCACGTAGCGCTCTGTATGAAAATCACTGGCTGTGCTGTGTGCAGTCTGTGGCTAGTTTGCATTGTTGTCTGCCATTGTAGTGTTGGGCAGCGGCAGCTGGATGTGAACAGCGCGTAGCGTTGCGCAGTTGGAGGTGAGCCGCCAGCAGTGGTGGATGTGGGCAGAGAGATGGCGGAGTTTTGTAATTTGTCATGAACTGCTATATATATATTATGACTTGTGATGATATTAAGGTAAATACATTGTTTGTTCTCTGTTAATATCTTTCATTTGCTAACTATCCCTATCAGTAGTTAGTGCCTTCAGTAGTTTGAATCTTTTATTTAGCTGGCAGTAGTGGCGCTCGCTGTATTGCAGTAGTTCGAGTAACGAAGATTTTTGTGAGGTAAGTGATTTCTGAAAGGTATAGTTTAATGTTACTCAGGGCCATTCTTTTGCAGGGATCTTTGATAGTCAGATTGCGTTGCGCTAAAAACATTGTGTGTCAGTTTAAGCTCAGTCCTGTATAATTTGTTCTAAGGGGACCTTTCAATTACTATTTCTTGTTCTATCACGTTTTCATACATGTCCTTCCCAAAGGGATGAGCTAAGTGTACTCTTTCCACCTACCCGCTCTCTCCTCTACATTTAGTAGTGGAACTCCCATGTCACTCTTAATGTTAGTAACCTTGCTCTTAATTTCACTTTAGGTTGTTTTGATTTTCCTGTATACTGAGTCATTCCTTCCGAAAATCATTTCTTTTCGATTTCTTCACATTTTTCATGCAGACATTTCGCCCTAGCTTCCGTATGCTCCCTAGTTATTTCATTCCTACGCGACTTGTATTTCCGTATTCCAGAATTTCCTTAACATTTTTGTACTTCCTTTTTTCGTCGGTCAACTGAAGTATTTCTTCTGTTACCCATGGATTCTTCGCAGTTGCCTTCTTTGTACTTATGCTTTTCAAATGGTTCAAATGGCTCTGAGCACTAAGGGACTTAACTTCTGAGGTCATCAGTCCCCTAGAACTTAGAACTACTTAAACCTAACCAACCTAAGGACATCACAATCATCCATGCCCGAGGCAGGATTCGAACCTGTGAACGTAGCAGTCGCGCAGTTCCAGACTGTAGCGCCTAGAACCGCTCGTCCACCCCAGCCGGCCCTATGCTTTTCCTTCCAATTTATGTGACTGCCCTTTTTGGAGATGTCCATTCCTCTTCAACTGAACTGCCTACTGAGGTATTCATTATCGCAATATCTATACCCTCAGAGAACGTCAAGCGCATCTCCTCTATCTTTAGTACTTTCGTAACGCACTTCTTTGCGCTTTGATACTTTCTGACTAAAACCTCAGCCCATTCTTCATCGATTCCAAATTGTGATGTGAGTCGATAAAGGCACCTGGATAGATTAAGGAAAGGCAAAACAACGTTATATCACTTTGCAGTTGGAGAAAGAATTTAACAATGTTGACTTAAATGCACTCTCTGAAGATTTCAGTGAATCAAGGCTAAAATGTAGGGAGCGGAAGGTTATTAATAACTTTCACAGGAACCAGACGGCACTTGTAAACGTCGAGAGGCATGAAAGGGAAGCAAATTTAAGAAGGGAGTGAAACAGGGTGGTAGCCATTTCCTGATGTTAGTCACTCCATACACTGAACAAGTATTAAAGAAAATGAAAGAAAATTTTGGAGAAGGAATTGAAGTTCAGAGAGAAGAAATAAAAAATTTGAGGTTGGCCGATAACATTGTGATTCTCTCAGAGGCAGAAAACGACCGGAAGAGCTTGTGAACGGAACGGATACTGTCCTGAAAGGAGAATTTCAGATGAACATAAACGAAAGCGAAAGGCAGGATTCGAACCTGTGACCGTAGCAGGTGGAATGTGGTCGAATTAAATTAGGGATTCTGAGGAAATTAAAAGCCGCAGATGAGTATTATTATTTCAGCAGTAAATTAACTGATGATTTCCGAACCAAAGCCGGTATAAAATGTAGACTGGGAATGGCAAGGGAAGCGTTTCTGAAGAAGAGAAATTTGTAACCATCGAGTATAAATTTAAGTGTCAGTAAATCTTTTTCAAACGTATTTTTGTAGAGTGTAGCCTTGTAGTAAGTGAAACACGGACGATAAGTACAGTAGTTGTAGAAGAAGAGACTAGAAGATTTTGAAATCTGGTGCTAGTAACAATGCTGAAGATTAGATGGGTCGCCTGCATGATTGGCCGAGCGGTTCTAGGCGCTACAGTCTGGAACCGAGCGACCGCTACGGTCGCAGGTTCGAGTCCTGACTCGGGCATGGATGTGTGTGATGTCCTTAGGTTAGTTAGGTTTAAGTAGTTCTAAGTTCTAGGCGACTGGTGACCTCAGAAGTTAAGTCGCATAGTGCTCAGAGCCATTTGAACCATTAGATGGGTCGATCACGTAACGGATGAGGAGCTTCTTATTAGAACAGGGGAGAAGGGAAATTCGTGGCACAAGTTGACTAAAAGATGGACCAGTTAATATTAAGTACTATGATGCATCAAAGAATCGTTAGAGCTGGAAGCATGTGCGGGGGGTTGACATAGTAAAGGAGCACCAAGCGATGAATTACAGTAAGCAGGTTCAAATGGAAGTAGCTGGAGCAGTTAGCTTGTCCAGGATGGACCAGTCTTACAACTGAGGACCATAACAACAATAACAGCACCATGTCTAAAAGCAGAGACTCCTGTATAGTCATTATAACATAATTAATGTCATAAATCTAAGTTGCTGTGGTGCCTTAGGCCTAATGTAGATTTTTAAAATCAAGCATGCCGCTTTCATTTACGGGATGTTGATTCTGATGGTGGATTATTGAATAATGCTGATGACAACTTTCTTTTTTAGGACGTAGATCATTCATGGTTCAAAATCTGACAGTAGTCACTTAGCATTGAAGGGTCCGATCTTACTTTAGAGGGGGCTTTCCTTCTACAATATGTCCTGGTGGAACCTTTCCACACGCTAGTCAATAACTGCTCCCAATTAGCAGGAATGAAATGTTAAAGCGGATGAAGAAAGTACACTTTTAGAGACATTCTGCATGAAATATTTTTATAGCTCTCTATAAGATATTCCACTAACTTGTTGCTGTTTTGCGCTCTTTTATTCACTAGGAAACCTACAACTGCACTATTGGCCATTAAAATTGCTACACCACGAAGATGGCGTGCAACAGACACGAAAATTAACCGACAGGAAGAACACGCTGTGATATGCAAATGATTAGCTTTTCAGAGCATTAACACAAGGTTGGCGCCGGTGGCGACGCCTACAACGTGCTGACATGAGGAAACTTTCCAACCGATTTCTCATACACAAACAGCAGTTGACCGGCGTTGCCTGGTGAAATATTGTTGTGATGCCACGTGTAAGGATGAGAAATGCGTACCATCACGTTTCCGACTTTGATAAAGGTCGGATTGTAGCCTATCGCGATTGCAGTTTATCGTATCGCGACATTGCTGCTCGCGTTGGTCGAGATCCAATGACTGTTAGCAGAATATGGAATCGGTGGGTTCAGGAGGGTAATACGGAACGCCGTGCTGGATCCCAACTGCCTCGTATGACTAGCAGTCGACATGACAGGCATCTTATCCACATGGCTGTAACGGATCGTGCAGCCACGTTTCGATCCCTGAGTCAACAGATGGGGACGTTTGCATGACAACAACCATCTGCACGAACAGTTCGACGACGTTTGCAGCAGCATGGACTATCAGCTCGGAGACGACGGCTGCGGTTACCCTTGACGCTGCATCACAGACAGAAGCGCCTGCGATGGTGTGCTCAACGACGAACCTGGGTGCATGAATGTAAGACGTCGTTTTTTCGGATGACTCCAGGTTCTGTTTGCAGCGTCATGATAGTCGCATCTGTGTTTGGCGACATCCGGTAAACGCACATTGGAAGCGTGTATTCGTCATCACCATACTGGCGTATCACCCGGCGTGATGGTATGAGGTGCCATTGGTTACACGTCTCGGTCACCTCTTGCTCGCATTGACGGCACTTTGAACAGTGGGCGTTACAATTCACATGTGTTACGACCCGCGGTTCTAACCTTCATTCCATCCCTGGGAAAACCTACATTTCTGCACGACCGCATGTTGCAGGTCCTGTACGGGCCTTCCTGGATACAGAAAATGTTCGACTGCTGCCCTGGCCAGCACATTCTCCATATCTCTCATCAATTGAAAATGTCTGGTCAATGGTGACCGGGCAACTGGCTCGTCACAATACGCCAGTCACTGCTCTTGATGAACTGTGGTATCGTGTTGAAGCTGCATGGGCAGCTGTACCTGTACACGCCATCCAAGCTCTGTTTGACGTAATGCCCATGCTTATCAAGGCCGTTATTACGGCCAGAGGTGGCTGTTCTGGGTTCTGATTTCTCAGGATCTATGCACCCAAACTGCGTGAAAATGTAATCATATGTCAGTTCTAGTATAATATATTTGTCCAATGAATACCCGTTTATCATCTGTATTTCTTCTTGGTGTAGCAATTTTAATGGCCTGTAGCGTACATATTAAAAAGAATAGCTGGCTTCAAGAACTAATTTTATTCGAGGTTCTTGTGCCGTGTGCCGAAACCATCCGCAATGTTTTGGTATTTTCCAAGTTTGTGTGTCTCTGGTGAAGTCGCTGGTCGTGTAGAATCTCTTATCAGGCAGGCCTGTGGTGTAAATTTTGTCCGGGAGGCGGCGTGTGACGGGCAGCAAAGGGGGTCTTGATTTAGTAGCGGCACGAGGTAGGTGGCGAGTGGGGCCCTATGTTTGGAGCAATCCATGTATGTGTCGGAAAACGACTTGGACGCACCTGGAGTGATAGCGCGGCCTAGATGTAGTTGAGAGCCTTTGTTGGAAAGCTGTAATTTGGAAAGGAACTCTCCCTTTGCTTGCAAGAGCGCTTCAGTTGCACAATACCGTTGTTGTCAGAAGGAGATCGGTGGGTAAAGCAACGATTGAGGGCTGTACAGCTGCCACTACACTTTCACTGCACCCTGGTCGCAGTTACGCATGAGTACTGAATAACGTCAAGTGAAACTGAGTAACTTTATTGTTCGAATGTTGAAATGTGTGTGAAATCTTATGGGACTTAACTCCTAAGGTCATCAGTCCCTGAGCTTACACACTACTTAATCTAAATTATCCTAAGGACAAACACACACACACACACACACACACACACACACACACACACACACATACACACAGACACACCCATGCCCGAGGGAGGACTAGAACCTCCGCCGGGACCAGCCACACAGTCCAGGACTGCAGAGCCCCTTTGACCGCTCGGCTAATCCCGCGCTGCAGTAACTTTATTATTGAGTAGTTGCCCATCGGTGTGTTTTACTTATTTGTCTTGTGAAATTGTTGGCATCAAATGGCTCTGAGCACTATGGGACTTAACATCTGAGGTCATCAGTCCCCTAGAACTTAAAACTACTTATACATAACTAACCTAAGGACATCACACATATCCTTGCCCGAGGCAGGATTCGAACCTGCGACCGTAGCAGTCGTGCGGTTCCGGACTGAAGCGGCTAGAACCGCTCGGCCACCGCGGCCGGCTGTGAAATTGTTATTGATCTGTCCTTGTGGGGAGCCATTAGTTCCATTATTTCGTGACTGGTTATTTGTTTGTTTTAACTGTTCATATATTTTGACTAAAGTTCAGTCTTGATCACATAATTTATGTTTTAATCACATCATTTATGTTTTAATTTAATGATATATCATTAAAACATAAATGATGTGATCAAGACTGAACTTTAGTCAAAATATAACAATTAATTGACCACTGTTTTCCAAAAGTGTTTACCAAAATTAACTGTTCATGCTACGGGGTTGTCATTGTGTTTGTCCTGTTGGGGGCCAGAACTTGCGATAATGGAGCCCTGCTGCAATTTGTTGCATATCTCAAGTGTTTTTGCTACATTGGGTTTATTTGAGTATCGTTTACAGTTTTAATTGCTGTCAGTTTTTTATTATAAATTTGTTAAGGATTACTGCAGGAGTTTTTAACATATAATTGGGGATTTTATGTTTTTTATCGCAAGTAGTTATCGGGCTTTAAGTTGAAACTTTTAACTGATTTTATAATTGGTCTGGGCCCAAGTTTCAAAAAATGTGTGTGAAATCTTATGGGACTTCACTGCTAAGGTCATCAGTCCCTAAGCTTACACACTACTTAACCTAAATCATCCTAAGGACAAACACACACACCCATGCCCTACGGAGGACTCGAACCTCCGCCGGGACAGCCGCACAGCCCACGACTGCGGCGCCTCAGACCATTCGGCTAGTCCCGCACGGCGGGCTCAAGTTTGATACTAATGTATCACCAGTACTTTACCCCTGATATTATATCAGTGAAAATATTATCAATTAAGACTAAGCCTTGTAATGGCTACCCTTTGAAAGAAGGCAAAAAAGGGGTAGGACAATATGTTTTTTGAAACTTCCTGGCAGATTAAAACTGTGTGCCCGACCGAGACTCGAACTCGGGACCTTTGCCTTTCGCGGGCAAGTGCTCTACCAACTGAGCTACCGAAGCACGACTCACGGCCGGTACTCACAGCTTTACTTCTGCCAGTACCTCGTCTCCTACCTTCCAAACTTTACAGAAGCTCTCCTGCGAACCTTGCAGAACTAGCACTCCTGAAAGAAAGGATATTGCGGAGACATGGCTTAGCCACAGCCTGGGGGATGTTTCCAGAATGAGATTTTCACTCTGCAGCGGAGTGTGCGCTGATATGAAACTTCCTGGCAGATTAAAACTGTGTGCCCGACCGAGACTCGAACTCGGGACCTTTGACTTTCGCGGGCAAGTGCTCTACCAACTGAGCTACCGAAGCACGACTCACGGCCGGTACTCACAGCTTTACTTCTGCCAGTACCTCGTCTCCTACCTTCCAAACTTTACAGAAGCTCTCCTGCGAACCTTGCAGAACTAGCACTCCTGAAAGAAAGGATATTGCGGAGACATGGCTTAGCCACAGCCTGGGGGATGTTTCCAGAATGAGATTTTCACTCTGCAGCGGAGTGTGCGCTGATATGAAACTTCCTGGCAGATTAAAACTGTGTGCCCGACCGAGACTCGAACTCGGGACCTTTGCCTTTCGCGGGCAAGTGCTCTACCAACTGAGCTACCGAAGCACGACTCACGGCCGGCTAAGCCATGTCTCCGCAATATCCTTTCTTTCAGGAGTGCTAGTTCTGCAAGGTTCGCAGGAGAGCTTCTGTAAAGTTTGGAAGGTAGGAGACGAGGTACTGGCAGAAGTAAAGCTGTGAGTACCGGCCGTGAGTCGTGCTTCGGTAGCTCAGTTGGTAGAGCACTTGCCCGCGAAAGGCAAAGGTCCCGAGTTCGAGTCTCGGTCGGGCACACAGTTTTAATCTGCCAGGAAGTTTCATATCAGCGCACACTCCGCTGCAGAGTGAAAATCTCATTCTGGAAACATCCCCCAGGCTGTGGCTAAGCCATGTCTCCGCAATATCCTTTCTTTCAGGAGTGCTAGTTCTGCAAGGTTCGCAGGAGAGCTTCTGTAAAGTTTGGAAGGTAGGAGACGAGGTACTGGCAGAAGTAAAGCTGTGAGTACCGGCCGTGAGTCGTGCTTCGGTAGCTCAGTTGGTAGAGCACTTGCCCGCGAAAGGCAAAGGTCCCGAGTTCGAGTCTCGGTCGGGCACACAGTTTTAATCTGCCAGGAAGTTTCATATCAGCGCACACTCCGCTGCAGAGTGAAAATCTCATTCTGGAAACATCCCCCAGGCTGTGGCTAAGCCATGTCTCCGCAATATCCTTTCTTTCAGGAGTGCTAGTTCTGCAAGGTTCGCAGGAGAGCTTCTGTAAAGTTTGGAAGGTAGGAGACGAGGTACTGGCAGAAGTAAAGCTGTGAGTACCGGCCGTGAGTCGTGCTTCGGTAGCTCAGTTGGTAGAGCACTTGCCCGCGAAAGTCAAAGGTCCCGAGTTCGAGTCTCGGTCGGGCACACAGTTTTAATCTGCCAGGAAGTTTCATATCAGCGCACACTCCGCTGCAGAGTGAAAATCTCATTCTGGAATATGTTTTTTAATAACTGTTGAGTAAGAATTGTGTGTTAATAAAATTGCTTTAAAGGATGTCAGAATTAATGTTGGCCGAGCACCTTACCATTCCTTGACAGCGCTTACCATACCAACTCTTATAATGGATAAGCTTCCAAATCCATGTCCCTATAGAAATCCTTTCTGTCTATTTTGAAACATGTTATTCAGGGAACACTTCATGTAAATGCGCCATTGCCACTTCTGTCCAACCACTTTACAAAAAACTTGATAAATTCGAGTTTTATACGCAGTGGGGGGAAGAAGACATTTTGGAAATTCGCCAAAGGTATATATTTCACATTACCTTTCACAATCTCAAATTCTCTCGTGTCCGTCACTGTTTAAAAGCATAATGTTGTCTGTTGGATGGCTATGTCAAAAACGAATGAAGCAACAATACTTTGTTAAGCCATTATCGAGACCAGTTAATAAACCCGTTACCTTAAGAACACCACAGATTATCCAGTTGTGTGTTTTGTAATTAATAGCTTCAAGAATGTCCGAAAAATTTACGGAATTCTCTTTGACTAGAATGGAATATCCTGCTGGTACAGGTGGAAACATGGAAACATATTGTTATTATGCAATAGCACAGCCTTCTGGCTTGTCTTGCAAGCGTCTGTCAACACGTGCCACTCTGCAGCTCGATATGGTATATTTAACTGTTTCATTAAATCTACTAAATGACAAAAAATTAAAAATGTTATGTTTAAGGAGTTGCTCACACTAACTGATAGCTCACATTAAAGAACAAAGAACGCATTTCACTTATTTTCCCACACTGCTTTTAGACACAAAGTTTGTAAGTTATATTCCTGAGGTGATACTCGTTTTCTGATTTCACATTTATGTAACATTACGACATAGAATTAATTTTAATATATACGTTGTATGTACGAAATCCACTGCTGACTAGTGTTACAAATGAACAAACAGACAGCAACTTTCTCAGTGTAATGCAGTCTTATTAAGACTAAATGTGAAAAAGAGACCGATATATACCCTTTAAGTAGCACATGAGAGTAATATACTCAGTATATATTACTTCGAGACATACAAATCTCTTTTGGGAATTATGTTGGTGTGTTCTAAGTAAAACTACAGCTGCCAGAAGGAGTGTTCAATGCATTAATAAACGGCCAGCCTCAACCAAAGAGAAAAGAAAGGTAATACCTCATTCTTGATAATCCTAATTAACAACAACGTGCCAAGTTTAGTGAATGCACTCTGGTCATAGGTATGGAACATAACAGTTGTAAAGTGCGAATGGTAAAGGCTGAGACTAAAATGGCAAAATGTAAGGAAACAGAAAAATGACCATCACAGACTGATAGTACAATAATATCATTCAAAGGAAGGAAAATGTTAGTTTCACAACTTTGCAACGTCTGGCAAGTAAGTACTGCGAAAGTGTAATACGTGTAGACGCCATATCTCACTTCTAAGGAACCAGTGAATGTGCACTGCATCACTTCACCTGTTTTTGAGCAGCAACAAGGAACACAGTGCGAATGTTATCCTGAGACAGGATAGAGGTAATGTGTAATAACGAAACAGTTACGTATAACAATAACTTTTTTCGGTATCGACACAGACGAGTACACGTGTAAGTTCACGGCAGGCATGAAGCTCACTGAATCACAGTTCCTTAGATATTCCACACCAGGTCACTGTCTCTGGTCAGGGAGTCTCCACTCTGTGGCAGCCATTATCGCTGGTGTAATCCTCCCCGACAGTATTAATGACACTGACACAATGATAAATAATATCACTGCAAGTATTTGGCTTCAAGGGAATAGACAAAGGCTGGTTGGTCCTTCTTATTTTCAGGACCTGACTTGTTGATCACTGAAAGGCGAGGAATATTTCAATGATGGGAAGACCAAGCAGTGTAAACCGCAAAATTACACGATTCATTGTTCTATTTCGTTCTGCTGTACGGTACTCAGCTAAATTCAAATGATTTCCACTTACGTCGCGTTGTAGTGTTTGTTTCTGAGCAATACCTGTCCCTTTGTTTGTTACTACAACTTTCCTTGAATTACTAGCTGGGTGTTATTCTTTATGTTGCTAATCTTGCGTTTCCTTTCCATCATGAACAGAACGACATAGAAGATTGGCGTCGAAAATAACTGAAATGAGGCAAAATGTACTATTACTTGCTGCTTACAGGAAAGCACTCGGGAAAGATGTTATAACTTGTTAATAACAGGACTCAGACACGCTCGGCAGAATGGGTGTTCCTCACGTCACGAACACTCAGACACCACTATTGGAGGTGTTGTGAAGTACAGGGAGGCTTCCCTGGCCTTTCAATCCTATGTCAAGTTATTAGCCATGGCACATAAAGCGGCTCATAGGGCAAAAAAATAAATAAACCACCTTTTGGCACTTTTAGTGTTTTCAATTTCCTGTCTTCAATTTTCATTCACTTTTGATATTTAGTGAGTTGACTACGTTTCATTTAAATGAAGAGTGTACGCCACCACTTAATGATATGGGGAACACAGCAGCCACTAACCATAGCCAACCACAAGGCATACTCTCGAAAGCCTAAAGTGTCCGATTTACTGCCCTATTTTTACGGGAAAATCGGTTACAGGAATGAATTACCTTGAAGAAAACGGTCTATTGAGACACAGTCAACATGGGTTTAGAAAACATCGTTCTTGTGAAACGCAACTAGCTCTTTATTCACATGAAGTGCTGAGTGCTATTGACAAGGGATCTCAAATCGATTCCGTATTTCTGGATTTTCGGAAGGCTTTTGACACTGTACCACACAAGCGGCTCGTAGTGAAATTGCGTGCTTATGGAATATCGTCTCAGTTATGCGACTGGATCTGTGATTCCCTGTCAGACAGGCCACAGTTCGTAGCAATTGATGGACATTCATCGAGTAAAACAAAAGTGATTTCAGTCGATCCCCAAGGTAGTGTTATAGGCACAATTTTGGTAAACATTTTTGGAAAGTAGTGATCAATTAATTGTTATATTTTGACTTAAGTTCAGTCTTGATCACTCATGTATGTTTTAATGATATAGGTAAACGGTTTCGGTTCTTTCTACAGAACCATCATCAGACCCATGGCTCCCTTAGGATGGTAGGCGGAGCTCTCCTCGCTGCTACGAGGTGGTAGTGGAGTACCTAGTGTTGGTGGGCTTAGCGCTAAGTCCGAATCAAGGTCCCGCGCTATCGCGCGTCTATATAAGCGAGCGAGCTCCGCGCAGCGGATCACTCGCGCTGCTGCTGCTGCACAGGCAACTGCATTGAACGCTGCCAAGATGCCATACAGACGCTACCGTCGTCGCTCTAAGCAAACAGTCTATAAAACCATCGAGAACATTGAATTCTCAACATCTGCTGCAGACAAGAAGAAGAATGCCGTTAAGACTGTTGCTGCCACCGCTCTTGTCGACGGACCCTGTGTTTTCTGTGGACGTAGACTTAATTTTAGTACTGATATTAATGATACTTTTACTCATGGTAATGGTTGGCTTACTGTAGCTATTGTACTTGAAAGTTTTGTAGACAGAGACATTATTGCCTACCGTACCTACCAAATGGCAGAACTTGCAAATAAAGACTTTGGTAAATCTGCTTATATGTCAAGCTCTGCATTGTAATTGTATACTCGTAACAAAAGAAAAATATCTGTTAATGAGGCTGTATTCATATGGGTTAAAGGTAAAGGAGTATGTGAATATGTAAAATTTGCTGGTGATTGTACTTTGTATTTTCATAAATAAAGTGATCTGTAGCGTAGCTGAGAACCGGACAAGGGTACATCTAGAACCTGTCTATAAAACCATTGAGAACATAGAATTCTCAACGTCTGCTGCTGACAAGAAGAAGAACGCTGTGAAGAACATTGCTTCAACAGCACTTCTCGACGGACCCGCTGTATTCTGTGGCTGTAGACTTAACTTCAGCACTGATTTGAACGATTCCTTTTCACATGGTAACGAATGGCTTACAGTGGAAATTGTACGTGGTGGGACTGGAGTTCCCAATGTTCCCGGCCTGGAAAGTTTCGTCGACAGAGACATCATCGCCTACCGCACCTATCACATTGCAGAATCAGTTGACTGCGTAGCAGCGAGGAGAGCTCCGCCTACCATCCTAAGGGAGCCATGGGTCTGATGATGGTTCTGTAGAAAGAACCGAAACCGGTTACCTATATCATTAAAACATACATGAGTGATCAAGACTCGACTTTAGTCAAAATATAGTGTTATAGGCCCTTTGCTGTTCCTTATCTATATAAACGATTTGGGAGACAATCTGAGCAGCCGTCTTAAGTTGTTTGCTGATGACACTGTCGTTTATCGACTAATGAACTCACCAGAAGATCAGAACAAACTGCAAAACGAAATATCGAAATGGTGCGCAAAGTGGCAGTTCACCTTAAATAACGAAAAGTGTGAGGTCATCCATATGAGTGCTAAAAAGAACGCGTTAAACTTCGGTTACACGATAAATCAGTCTAATCTAAAAGCCGCAAATTTAACTAAATACCTAGGAATTACAATTACAAATAATTTAAATTGGAAGGAGAACACAGAAAATGTTGTGGGGAATGCTAACCAAAGGCTGCGTTTTATTGGCAGGACACTTAGAAAATGTAACAATGTAACAGACCTACTAAGGAGACTGCCTACACTACGCTTGTCCGTCCTCTTTTAGAATATTATTGCACTGTGGGGGATCCTTACCAGATAGGTCTGACTGAAAACATCGAAAAAGTTCACAGAAAGCAGCACGTTCATTAACATAAAGGCGTTTTTCGTTGCGAAAGGAATCTTCTCATGAAATTCCAATCACCAGCTTTCTCTTCCGAATGTGAAAGTATTTTGTTGACACCGACTTACATAGGGAGGAACGATCACAAAGATAAAATAAGGGAAATCAGAACTCGTACGGAAAGATATAGGTGTTCATTCTTCCCGCGCGCTATACGAGATTGGGATAATAGAGAATTTTGAAGGAGGTTCGATGAACCCTCTGCCAGGCACTTAAATGTGATTTGCAGAGTTTCCATGTAGATGTAGACGTAGATGTAGGACATATATACGAGTGTCGGAGTCTGGCTTTTCCCACACTTGCGAGAATATGTTGATGACTTAATTTTTTAGCAAGACGAAGCACTACCGATTTGGCACCTGCATGGAAAAGCATTTCTTAACAAGGGGCTGCCTCATCGTAAGATATCACATTGCGCCATTGGCCTCGAAGTAGGGACTTGTATGTGGGGCTTTTCGAAATACACAGAACTCTTAGCAAACTTTCGATGAACTCCGACGCCGCATAACAGTAGCAATCAATGCAAGAATTCCAACTAGCGATGAGAATAAAATATCGAGTTATCCAAACACAAATGCTTAACCAAGCACCGATGCTTTCATTAAATAATATCGATATTTGTCTTCTAAATGTAAGTTTTTATGTCTAGATTAGTCTACATTAGTTACTGACTATCGAAAGCGATACTTTTTATTGTCTGCCTTTACTTGTCTCATAGGCAGTGTAGTTCTCAACGACAGATTTCTTGCTCTTGCAGCTACTACCAGTCTTTGCAATATGATGTAATCTGACTGCAAATGTCTTACAACGGGCGTAATTCAGTTACATATTCAGTACTACAAACGAGCACCAGATTTCAACATGAATGTATCTATATTGCATATTTATCAAACTTGTTACTTCAGTGTGGCGTGGTAGTTGCAGGAAATTCCAAGCTTAGATTCTGAGCCCAACGAGATAAAACATACCTCCATCAATCACATTTAGGCATAACTGTGATCCTGCAAAGTTATGTGTTCACAGTCTTCGTTTCTCATCTGTTTCGTCAAAAATAACTCAAAAATACATGATATGCCAAGCTTTTTCTGCTTCGCGCTAAAGAGTTGCTACCATAATAAATCCGGTTGTGCCAGATATCAGAAACAGCCTGACAGGGGACACAGTTCTGTTAATGTCTACCACTGTGGATTATTGGTTTCATTAATTAGTTTCTCTGGTAAATTAATGGTATTTTAGTGCGTCTTTTATTGATTACTGTTGAAAATAAAAAAAGTTTCGTCGATTTGATGGACTAGCAACGGCGCACTTGACTTCAGAACGACGGAAAATCCTAGGCCGGCGGTACGGTAATAAAGGACTCCATTTACCTACACAAGTGTCACAAGCTGCTACATTTACAGCAGTTGTTCAAAACAACGTCCCCCAGCGTCAATGCAGGAATAGCATCGTTGCAAAAAGTTCTGTCGTACCCGTTCTAATGTCCCTGGTGCCATTTGTATCGTGTCTAAGGCAGCGAGAATTCCTTCCAGGAGACCCTCTTCAGGCGCAACATGTGTCCCTTACACAAAACATTTCACGTTGCCCCTTAAGAAGAAATCAAGTGTGGTGAGATCAGGTGAACGTGTTGACCACTAAACAGGACCTCCTCTGCCTATCGAGGTTTCACGGAATTTCTTATTTGTGTGTTCACAAAATTCTGTCCAAAGCGAGATGGGGTTCCATCATGTTACAACCACATCCGTTAACGCGTAACAAGTGGGATATGTTCCAGGAACTTGCTTCTAAGTAACAATAGTACCATTACATGTATTCTACTGTTAGAGTTATCACAACGATATTCGCTTATAAGTTTTTACTTGTCCGTTTCAGAAACAAGAGCCCTTATCTAGAATTGATATATTAGCTCATATCCATAATCCCTGAAAGATTCTAACATCGTCACGGAATCACCCGTGTGTCTGTCCGAATGTGTATTAAGAGCTACGTGCAAAAATTTGAAGTAAACCGACACAACGTTTCTCTTTTAAATATTATTATACACTACTCGGCAAATATGGTTGTAAACTTTCGTACTACATCTACATCTACATGGGTAATCTGCAGATCACATTTAAGTGAATGGCAGAGGGTTCATCGAACCACCTTCACAATTCTCTTTTCTTCCAATCTCGTACAGCGCGCGGAAAGATCGAAAGACTATATCTTTCTGTGCGAGCTCAGATATCCCTGATTTTATCATGGTGATCGTTTCTCCCTATCCAGGTCGGCGTCAACGAAATATTTTCGCGTTCGAATGAGAATGTTGGTGATTGGAATTTCGAGAGAAGGTTCGTCCGCAACCAGAATCGCCTCCGTTTTAATGATGTCCATTCCGAATCATGTATCATTTCAGTTACACTTTCTACCCTACACTCGAGGTATGAATTATAAAACGCCTTCGGTCACAATTTTTTGTGTTTTATTCCGTGTCTGACTTCAAAAATTCGTAACCTAACGTAAAACCGTTTTGTGACAGAAATATGCATTTCATTTCATTCAAGAGAACAAATAAAGCCGGTATTAAGACGAATTACACCTGAAGATGGACCCACAGGATCCTAAGTGCATCGTGTAGTGAATAAAATACAAAAATTTGTGACTGAAGGCGTTTTCTAGTTCATACCTCGAGTATATTAAGTACAGTCACGTCTGAACCTGCAAAATGTGAGTAAAATGAAACTTTCTACCTTATTTAGTGATAATACAAAAACTGCTGTCCTTCCTTGAACTTTTCCGATGCACTCTGTCAATCATATCTGGTAAGGATCCCACACCGCGCAGCAGTATTCTAAAAGCCTGTTGCAATTCCTAAGTGTCCTGCCAATAAAACGTAGTCTTTGGTTAGCCTTCGCCGCAACGTTTTCTGTGTTCCTTCCAATTTAAGTTGTTCGTAATTGTAATTCCTAGGTATTTAGTTGAATTTACGGCCTTTAGATTTGACTGTTTTATCGTCTAACCGAAGTTTAACGGATTCCTTTCAGCACTCATGAGGATGACTTCACACTTTTTGTTATTTTGGTCAACTGCCAATTTCACACCATAAAGATATCTCATCTAAATCGTTTTGTAATTGGTTTTGATCTGCTCATGACTTTACTAGTCGATAAACGACAGCGTCGTCTGCAAACAACATAAGGCGGCTGCTGAAATTGTCTCCCAATTCGTTTATAAAGACAAGGACCAGCAGAGCGCCTGTAACACTATCTTAGGGAACGCCAGAAACTACTTCTGTTTTACTCGATGACTTTCCGTCAGTTCCTACGAACTGTGACCTCTCTGACAGGAAATTATGAATCAGTCACATACACTCCTGGAAATTGAAATAAGAACACCGTGAATTCATTGTCCCAGGAAGGGGAAACTTTATTGACACATTCCTGGGGTCAGATACATCACATGATCACACTGACAGAACCACAGGCACATAGACACAGGCAACAGAGCATGCACAATGTCGGCACTAGTACAGTGTATATCCACCTTTCGCAGCAATGCAGGCTGCTATTCTCCCATGGAGACGATCGTAGAGATGCTGGATGTAGTCCTGTGGAACGGCTTGCCATGCCATTTCCACCTGGCGCCTCAGTTGGACCAGCGTTCGTGCTGGACGTGCAGACCGCGTGAGACGACGCTTCATCCAGTCCCAAACATGCTCAATGGGGGACAGATCCGGAGATCTTGCTGGCCAGGGTAGTTGATTTACACCTTCTAGAGCACGTTGGGTGGCACGGGATACATGCGAACGGGCATTGTCCTGTTGGAACAGCAAGTTCCCTTGCCGGTCTAGGAATGGTAGAACGATGGGTTCGATGACTATTCAGTGTCCCCTCGACGATCACCAGTGGTGTACGGCCAGTGTAGGAGCTCGCTCCCCACACAATGATGCCGGGTGTTGGCCCTGTGTGCCTCGGTCGTATGCAGTCCTGATTGTGGCTCTCACCTGCACGGCGCCAAACACGCATACGACCATCATTGGCACCAAGGCAGAGGCGACTCTCATCGCTGAAGACGACACGTCTCCATTCGTCCCTCCATTCACGCCTGGAGGCGGGCTGCACGATGTTGGGGCGTGAGCGGAAGACGGCCTAACGGTGTGCGGGACCGTAGCCCAGCTTCATGGAGACGGTTGCGAATGGTCCTCGCCGATACCCCAGGAGCAACAGTGTCCCTAATTTGCTGGGAAGTGGCGGTGCGGTCCCCTACGGCACTGCGTAGGATCCTACGGTCTTGGCGTGCATCCGTGCGTCGCTGCGGTCCGGTCCCAGGTCGACGGGCACGTGCACCTTCCGCCGACCACTGGCGACAACATCGATGTACTGTGGAGACCTCACGCCCCACGTGTTGAGCAATTCGGCGGTACGTCCACCCGGCCTCCCGCATGCCTACTATACGCCCTCGCTCAAAGTCCGTCAGCTGCACATACGGTTCACGTCCACGCTGTCGCGGCATGCTACCAGTGTTAAAGACTGCGATGGAGCTCCGTATGCCACGGCAAACTGGCTGACACTGACGGCGGCGGTGCACAAATGCTGCGCAGCTAGCGCCATTCGACGGCCAACACCGCGGTTCCTGGTGTGTCCGCTGTGCCGTGCGTGTGATCATTGCTTGTACAGCCCTCTCGCAGTGTCCGGAGCAAGTATGGTGGGTCTGACACACCGGTGTCAATGTGTTCTTTTTTCCATTTCCAGGAGTGTATATGAGACGATATTCCATAAGCATGCAATTTCACAACAAGCCGCTTGTGCGGTACAGTGTCAAAAGCCTTTCGGAAATCCAGAAATATAGAATCAATTTGAAATCCCTTGTCAATAGCACTCAACGTTTCGTGCGAGTAAAGAGCTAGTTGTGTTTCACAAGAACGATGTTTCCTAAATTCGGGTTGACTGTGTGGCAGTACACCGGTTTCTTCGAGGTAATTCATAATGTTCGATCATAATATATGTTCCAAAATC
This sequence comes from Schistocerca cancellata, assembly GCF_023864275.1. NCBI lineage: Eukaryota > Metazoa > Arthropoda > Insecta > Orthoptera > Acrididae > Schistocerca > Schistocerca cancellata. Next base: position 2,513,836 of record NW_026046765.1, on the reverse strand, counting down.
CTGCTGCATATCGACGTCAATGATCTTGACAAGTGTGCTGTTAGAACTACATGGATCCTGTTGTGTTCCTTTCCTGAGCTTTCTCTGCACGTGAAAGGGCATTTATGTTTCCCTTGTTATCACTGTGTTGCCGCCAACGCTAGGCCAAAAATTTTAGTGTGACAAGGACTCGCAGTTTACAGCCTGTTGGTATTATTACGCCCACACATGGAACAAATGTTAGGGTGTACTTAATCTCTGCTTCTTACGTCATTCTGCGATGTTAGTCCAGAAGATATAACGCCTGATACACTGAGATGAATGTGAAACTAGGTTCTCCTAAAATCGAGCGCAAACCACTGAGGCTGTACTTTTCCAGTGTTTCATAATGAGAGAACTTAGCGACTTCCAACGGACTTTAAACATTATTTCATATGTTTTCTGAACTTCTTACCGCTTATGTCCTTAACGTCAAATACTTAACACATAAACTCATTTGTAGACTAATTAGATGTTCACAACGAGGGGAATTCTACTCTTTAAAGGATGGGATGTTACTTGTTACTTACGAGTACTATCTGGAAAGAAGCACTGTGGGACGAAGTAGCGGTGAGAATGGAAAGCGGGGACATTCAAGCGTAGCTCAGGAACACCTGGGGCAATTTCAGCCAGGTTTTTTTAGGTACATGACTTACTGCTCCCCCCATGAACCATGGACCTTGCCGCTGGTGGGGAGACTTGGCGTGCCTCAACGATACAGGTAGCCGTACCGTAGGTGCAACCACAACGGAGGGGTATCTGTTGAGAGGCCAGACAAACGTGTGGTTCCTGAAGAGGGGCAGCAGCCTTTTCAATAGTTGCAGGGGCAACAGTCTCGATGATTGACTGATCTGGCCCTGTAACACAAACCAAAACGGTCTCGCTGTGCTGGTACTGCGAACGGCTGAAAGCAAGGGGAAACTACAGCCGTAATTTCTCCCGAGGGCATACAGCTTTACTATATGATTAAATGGTGATGGCGTCCTCCTGGGTAAAATATTCGGGAGGTAAAATAGTCCCCCATTCGGATCTCCGTGCGGGGAATACTCAAGAGGACGTCGTTATCTGGAGAAAGAAAACTGGCGTTCTACGGATCGAAGCGTGCAATGTCAGATTCCTTAATCGGGCAGGTAGATTAGAAAATTTAAAAAAGGGAAATGGATAGGTTAAAGTTAGATATAGTGGGAATTAGGGAAGTTAGGTGGCAGGAGAAACAAGACTTTTGGTCAGGTGAATACAGGGTTATAAATACAAAATCAAATAGGGGTAATGCAGGAGTAGGTTTAATAATGAATAAAAAAATAAGAGTTCGGATAAGCTACTACAAACAACATAGTGAACGCATTATTGTGGCCAAGATAGATACGAAGCCCACGCCTACGACAGTAGTACAAGCTATATGCCAACTAGTTCTGCAGATGACGAAGAAGTTGAAGAAATTGAAGATATGTATGATGAGATAAAAGAAATTATTCAGATAGTGAAGGGAGACAAAAATTTAATAGTCATGGGTGACTGGAATTCGGTAGTAGGAAAAGGAAGAGAAGGAAACGTAGTAGGTGAATAGGGATTGGGGTAAGAAATGAACGAGAAAGCTGCCTGGTAGAATTTTGCACAGAGCACAACTTCATCATAGCTAACACTTGGTTCAAGAATCGTACAAGATGATTGAGTACATGGAAGATGCCTGGAGATACTGACAGGTTTCAGGTAGACTATAAAATAGTGAGATAGAGATTTAGGAACCAGATTTTAAATTGTAAGACATTTCCAGGGGCAGATGTGGACTCTGACAACAATCTATTGGTTATGAACTATAGATTAAAACTGAAGAAACTGCAAAAAGGTGAGAATTTAAGGAGATGGGACCACAGGTTGTACAGAGTTTCAGGGAGAGCATTAGGGAACAATTAATAGGAATGGGGGAAAGAAATACAATAGATGAGGAATGGGTAGCTTTGAGAATGATATAGTGAAGGCATCAGAGGATCAAGTAGGTAAAAAGACGAGGGCTAGTAGAAATCCTTGGGTAACAGAAGAGATACTGAATTTAATTGATGAAAGGAGAAAACACAAAAATGCAGTAAGTGAAGCAGGCAAAAAGTAATACAAACGTCTCAAAAATTAGATCGACAGGAAGTGCAAAATGGCTAAGCAGGGGTGGCTAGAGGATAAATGTAAGGATGTAGAGGCTTATCTCACTAGGGGTAAGATAGATACTGCCTACAGGAAAATTAAAGAGACCTTTGGAGAAAAGAGAACCACTTGTATGAATATTAAGAGCTCAGATGGAAGCCCGGTTCTAAGCAAAGAAGGGAAAGCAGAAACGTTGAAGGAGTATATAGAGGGTCTATACAATGGCGATGTACTTGAGGACAATATTATGGAAATGGAAGACCATGTAGATGAAGATGAAATGGGAGATATGATACTGCGTGAAGAGTTTGACAGAGCACTGAGTGACCAGAGTTGAAACAAGGCCTCGAGAGTAGACAACATTCCACTAGAACTACCGACGGCCTTGGGAGAGCCAGTCCAGACAAAACTCTACCATCTGGTGAGCAAGATGTATGAGACAGGCGAAATACCCTCAGACTTGAAGAAGAATATAATAATTCCAATCCCAAAGAAAGCAGGTGTTGACAGATGTGAAAATTACAGAACTATCAGTTTAATAAGTCACAGCTGCACAATACTAACGCGAATTCTTTACAGACGAATGGAAAAACTGGTAGAAGCCGACCTCGGGGAAGATCAGTTTGGATTCCATAGAAATGTTGGAACACGTGACGCAATACTGACCCTACGACTTATCTTAGTAGAGAGATTAAGGAAAGGCAAACCTACATGTTTAGCATTTGTAGACTTAGAGAAATCTTTTGACAATGCTGACTGGAATACTCTCTTTCAAATTCTGAATGTGGCAGGGGTAAAATACAGGGAGCGAAATGCCATTTACAATTTGTACAGAAACCAGATGGCAGTTATAAGAGTCGAGGGGCATAAAAGGGAAGCAGTGGTTGGGAAGCGAGTGAGACAGGGTTGTAGCCTATCCGCAATGCTTATTCAATCTGTATATTGAGCATGCAGTAAAGGAAACAGAAGAGAAGTTCGGAGTTGGTTTTAAAATCCATGGAGAAGAAATAAAAACTTTGAGGTTCATCAATGACATTGTAATTCTGTCAGAGACAGCAAAGGACTTGGAAGAGCAGTTGAACGGAATGGACAGTGTCTTTAAAGGAGGGTATAAGATGAACATCAACAAAAGCAAAACGAGGATAATGGAATGTAGTCGAATTAAGTCGGATGATGCTGAGGGAATTAGATTAGGAAATAAGACACTTAAGCTAGTAAAGGAGTTTTGCTATTTGGGGCGCAAAATTACTGATGATGGTCGAAGTAGAGAGGATATAAAAAGTAGACTGGCAATGGCAAGGAAAGTGATTCTGAAGAAGAGAAATTTGTTAACATCGAGTACTGATTTAAGTGTCAGGATGTCGTTTCTGAAAATATTTGTATGGAGTGTAGCCATGTATAGAAGTGAAACATGGATGATAAATAGTTTAGACGAGAAGAGAATAGAAGCTTTCGGAATGTGGTGCTACAGAAGAATGCTGAAGATTAGATGGGTAGATGAGATAACTAATGAAAAGGTATTGAACAGAACTGGGGAGAAGAGGAGTTTGTGGTACAACTTGACCAGTAGGAAAAATGTTTGAAAGGAAACTACGACTGTCAAATGTTTTGTGAAATGAAGTACTTAAGAAGTATATAGATTAATGAAGTATTTGACGCATGAGCAATCTGATAGAGAACGCAGAGGCTCATATGACAAGTTAGGTTCTCATATGTTTATGTAAATGTAACTTCCTGGCCAACTATTTTAGTCCATAAGTCGCAGCACCAAAATTCATCAAACTTGTGAAGTTATAATCATTCCCTTCACTATTATTTGCGAATAAGCCCATTAGGAATATGCAAGGTACTTAGAGTTCAGCATATGCCTTCCATCGTGCCCATATTTCTTTCATTCAAACCATGTTGTTCTATTCTCCTTCTTTGGTTTTCTCTCTTTGTTAATTTCGTTTTTGAAGAAGATCTCGCGGATTTGGACTTTTTCTGGAGTAATACCTGCCCATATTTCTTTCATTCAAACCATGTTGTTCCAGTCTTCTTCTTCGGTTTTTTCCCTTGGTTAATTTCCTTTTTGAAGAAGATCTCGCGGATTTGGACTTCTTCTGGAGTAATACCTGCCAATTTCAGGTTAGTTTTAATCGTGCCAACATAGTTCATCTCACTTTGTTGATGTTGCTCCTGTTATCAAACTTAGGGACCATTAGGTTTTTTAAGGATTTTTATGTGCCTATCGAATCTTTGCGTTCGTTTTCCAGTGTCACTACTATATATATTTTGTATTGCTTGATTTCGTAGTTACTTTTGAACAGATATTGTCTACCCAACATTTACTTTTGGCCTAGAATTATTCTCACGATTTATCGTTACTTCTAATCAGTGTTTTCAACGTTTGATTTCATGTTCAGAAATTAGTGTTTCTGATCCATAGAGGCATCCTGGATTAATTACTGTATTGGTATTGTAACACCACAGCTCTTATGCTGTATGGATTTAATTTTTTTTTTTTTGCTTTTGCTTTATTTAATGTCACATTGTTGATCTTCTGTAAATGTGTTTGAATCGATAACATAAAATTGTATACTCCTTTCTTTGTAAAAACTTTGGTGTCTTGATTTGATTCTATGCAAAGTAATGTATCTGTAATTTAAAATCTTTGTCCCATTTGGAGGGAACAAACCTTACTGTATATAATTGTAATTTGTGTGAATAAATTTTTGTAGAAATGTCAATATGTGCAAATGTTCTGTCTTATTTAATGTATTTGGTTGCTGTTATGTAAATTGCTGATCCTCACTTAGGGTTCGTAGTTAGTTTGTATGTAAATGGTGTAGTGGTTCCCCTCAGGAACGGAACTGTGTAGCGCGCGCAAATTGTGGTTGGCATAGGTGGAAAAGGTGGAACTGATAGTCGGAGACGAGCAACCAGTCGGAGACGAGCAACCAGTCGGGGACGAGCTACGAGTCGGGGACGACCCAGCAGTCGGAGACGAGCTACGAGTCCGTGCACTGCCATGTAACAGATGCATATTGTGCTGATTCCGAGAGAGGCTTTTCCTGCTTCTTTCCAAGGCCTCGGATGGATGGATAAATAGCTGGAACTATTCTGGAGTTTGTATCTATCATCGCCACCAAGAAATGACAGAGTCCAGCAATTCTGCCTACAATTCCACCTACCAACATGCAGTTGCCACCACATTGCGCAATCATTGCAAAGTAATACTATACTGATGTACAGTGAAGGATCAGCTTAATGGACGTGTTATTGTACTCAAATATAAGGTAATTTATATTTGAATTTATGTACCTACCTTGATTTTTCTCCTCATCATAACACCTCTCAGGTTCCTCTCCATTTGAGCTAAAGTGATATCCGAGTGTCCTTACTAAAAGAAATTAAAGCCTAGAATTTTGCTAATTAATGCCTCTTGAACTTAGTAAAAAGAAAATTAAAGTTAATATGGCAAGAGAGTGAGTTAAAGTAAATGTTGTTTGCTGAAAATATTCCTATTAAAACTGCTATTTAAAGTGCTGTTGCTAACTTCAATATTAAAAGTTCTTAAGACTGAGGCTTATAAGGCAAATGATCACATTATTGTCTGTAGTAAATTCTAAAAGGTGAGTCAGTTTCTTGCAATTTGTCAACATTGTGTTTCGATGTAGTAAAAGTCGGAAACTGCAATAGTAGAAAACTATATGTTCATGATTGCTAAGTGTTTGTCTCTCGTGTGTATTAGAAGTGCATATTAATAGTAATGTTATAAAGACCATTCACTTTGTGTAAACCCTGAAAGTAATAGTGTGTTTCGCTATCTCTTATAATTTTGCAAATAGTTTGTGCTGCTCTGTTAGCTTCAATCTTAAAACATATGTGTGCCAGAGTTCATTGCACTCGCGTGTGGCTAAGTCTAGGTTGTGTTTGTCCATTATAGTTACTTATACCTACTTTCATAAACGAGAACGTTAATCTTTCTCTTGCCTAATTAGGCTGGCGACCGTTTCCCTTATTCTATAAACAGTGTAGCTAAACAAAATTTTGTTTGTAACTATTCAAATATTTACGTAATTCTGACTTTCATTTCCGATAAGCCACCTCCGTTAGGAACAACACGGTCAACTTAACCAAATTCCTCTCAGAGGGTTGCTTTATGCCATTATTAATCCAATAAAATAATTCTGTTTTACAAATCGCCTTCAGTTTTGTGATTATGGTATAACAGTAGCAGGTAGGAGTGTTATACGTGGCGCCGCGTGACAGGACGTTGTTCAGTTTGCATCTACAGACAGAAAAAAAATTATAAGTAATTAGCATTTTACAAACATAGAGTGAACATAAAACGTCCAGCGGCACAACTCTGTACATTAGTTGACAGAACGGATAATTAAAGTTCAGCTTAAATTGAAAATAAAAGGTATCAGTACTTAATAATAGCTAGAATGGACAGGAAACTAGAAATAAATCTAGACACGCGAGAGCAGAATGCAACCGATAGCAGTTGAGGTAGCACACCAACAGATGGCATGACACGCGAGTTAAATTACATACGGTACCACGCCGATGTCAATAAACACATAGAAGCTATGAATGTCGCTCGTATTAAGCAAGACAATATGAGCGATGTTGTGGAAGACAGTGACTATACTAACGAATCGAGGGAAACAGCAAGGGAAGTAGGACGTGAACACGAAAATACCAAAAGTGCAACGACACCAGATATGACTGATTTGATTAGGATGCTGTCTGCGCAATTTGCAGCGCAAAATGACAATATTTCTACACAATTGGCGGCGCTCTATGACGATATTTCTACACAATTGGCAGCACAAAGTGAAGAAATCGAAATGCAATGCAACAGAATTATCGAAAAAATTGATATGTCATTCAATGATGATATTTCAAGGCCAGAATCGTGTGAAAAGGTATTATTAAGAAATGAAAGAGAGCCCGAAAATGCGAGTGAGAAGGAGGATATTTGTACTGTTAATGACGTGTATAAGGTAAAAGGCGTAGATGTGGGGGAGGTTATGATGAATAAAGAGGAAAGGGAGATAGAATATGCCACGCAAAAGACGTGTGCACAATTAAAAATAGGTGAAAATGATGTAAAGGAGGACGTTAGTGAACATTGCATTATAAGCAGTGCAGTTGAAGTTATTGTTGATGGTGTTTTGTGGTTCCAAGGCAGAAGGGTGTAGTAGGAATTTCGCACGATTGTCTGAAACTGATAGTAAGGAAGAAAATGAAATGAAGGTTATCGAAGTATATGACGATTATACTAAGTATGAAGTTAAGGGTGAAATCGTTCAAAGTGATACAACAAAAGTGCCTGAGTACCCATACGATATATATTGTGTAGAAAATGAGTCGAAAAACGAAGTGGCTGAAACATCTAGTGATAATCTGCCTCACTGTTTAAAAGTTGCCTTCCTGCTCGAATCTGATGACGAAAATGAAATCAGTAATAATTCAGATGATGAAGGGTATATGAATACAGATAAGAATGAATATACTAACTTTCCCCATTGTTCAAAAGTCGAGTACTTAAGTAAATCTGATGGTGAGGAAGAGAGTAGTGATGAATACAGCGAAGGTGAATTTTCAGGTGTAAACGAAAGTGAATATACTTTTACTGAAAGAGGGTATGAGAAAATTAGTGGCATTTTTCCAATGCAAGATACAGAAAGTGAAACTGGGCCAAAACCGAATAAATTATTCAGTAATGAACACAGGGGCATAATTTGCAGGAACCTCCAGATGATACTATACTGGGGCAAGCCTTAACAAATGTTTTGAAGGAATGTGAATTACAGAAACAAAAAGAACCACCTGATAAAAGGATAGCAGAACAGGAAATGTTGTACCTTGCTAAAGACTTTGAAATTTCAAAACCTAAAAAGCCACCCGATGAAACAAAACGTTGGCAAGATCTGAATGGGTTAGTGAAAGATGTAGAAGATAGGAGGCCTAAAAAGCCACCAGATGTAAGTGACTGTTTTATGAACCATAAAAGACTGCCTTGTTAATAAAGAGACTGGGGGCAGGCTGCTGTATTTGTATATATTTTTAATGTAATGCATGACTTTATTATTATTATATCTGAGTGTTACCTGAAAATGAATTATTGTTTTGTTGATTGTGAGGCCTGTGGCAGGTTGTTGTTTATTTACTGTAGTGTACTGTTTGACTTTGCTTAGGAAATGTTTATATTCAATTGAATACTTACTGTTGCCAGTCTAATTATGAAGACAGGGCCATGTAGTGTTAGAAACCTGAAAAATTCATGGATAATGATGATTATGGTAACTTAAGAAGAGTGCAAAGAACTCCATATGACAATAATTAATTTCTAATATACTTAAAGATCAGAAAGGACTTATGTTTGCACAATGCTGTGTATTTAAAGGTACATGTCCTCAGATGAGGGTTGTTTAAGCCTCAGGGGACATGCACTCTTTGCATTGTCAGGTGCGTGACGAGCACCTGGGACCCGAGTTGTAGCCAGCACTACTTCCGTTTCTTTTCGTGCTGCCAACCTTCCTCTTCATCATTCAGAACTTTTACTATCTTCTTTCCTTCTTCTCTATCAGACTAGACTGAAAAGTGTGGAAATAAGATGTAAGATACTGTGTGTTGTTTGAGGACAAATAAATGAATAATCAAATTGGGTACACTAGAAAATGACCAAGAATAATGTAAGTATTGTAGATATTGTAAAGAGAAAATGTAATGGGAAAGTAAAGGGAAAAGTATAGATGAGAAAAGAATAGCTTACTGAAAAGAAAAGGTAAATGAATTATATAATATAATTAAATGTAAATGTTTTTGAAAAAAAAGGAGTAAATATGGTGTTGAAAAACTGTATATGTGTTTAAAACTGAGGAGATGAACCTGGCTAAGGTATGTGAAATAGGTGTGTGAGGTATGTGTCTAGTGCCAGCAAAATGGTTGGCAGAAATCACTTGCAATAGGATATGAAATTATTGTCCTGATCTTGATGTATGTAATGACCTAACTGTGTGTGGAAAAGCAGTGGTAAAGGAGTAGTAAGAAATTCTTAATCCTGACTTGATCCTAAGTATGAGAGTTAATTTTTTTCTCGATTAATGTATGTGTTACCAGATTTTGTCATGATGTAAAGAAAAATTTAATATTACCAGTGTCTAATTGCTGTTTCAAAGTTGCAGGTTTTATGTTTTATACCATTAAGGCAATTTGTACCAAAAGTGTGACAGAATGGTGAAAAACTTGGAGATGATGAAAATAAACTGCTCAAAAGAATGTTGTTGGGCAACAAAACAAGACAAAAGAATAAGAATGCTGTGGTCCTGAAGCTAAGGACTACAAAATATGCTATGTGAGCATTAGCCAAAGGACTTGCCATTGTGGGGCAAGAAATTGATAAGTGGTCACGAACTGCCAAACCTAGAGGATGGGGCAGTGTGCCAATTTAAAAATGTGTATTTTAGTGTTCTTAATCTAAATTGTGTTTTTGTGTCTAAAGGTTTACATACAAAGACTGCCAAACTAATAATGGGCAGAATGTGTAATATGGACTGCTAGTGCTGAGGCAAGCAGTGAACTAAGTTAGGTTTTTTGAGCAATATGTTATGAACTGACTATTCTTATTGAAGTCAGTGAAAAGTTATTATAAAATATATATGCATTCTTATTTAAATGGATGTAGATGTTTTTGATACTAGGTTTTTTGAAATAACGTAAAGTTTTGGACTGCCTTGTTTTAAAACACAGCAGTGATGATTAAAGATAGGCTCTGAATATGTTAGTGTGTTTATGTGCAACAAATATTTTGGACTGCTATTAATGAAGAGCAGCTTTAAAGTTAATTATCTTGAAAAAACCTTGCAAAGTTACTTTGGTATTTAACGAGTCAGTTGGAAAAAGATTCGCTTAGGTGTTTTGTGTGGATATTTGTACATATGTGGATGCAAACTGATATTTTCAATATTTCATTAATTGCTGAACCTTGTAAAATTTACTGTGATCATAAATATGCTTGTGTGTCTGTGAAATTTTACATTCCTTTAAATTTATTGAGAGACAAACTTCTGTTTTGCTAAGTTAAAATGTTGTGTGTTGTTGTATATGTGTATTTTCTTTATTTTATTTGTAGACTATACCATATTCTACTAATATGCAGATTATTTTTGTACTGTTTGTCTGTACTTGAACTGTATGTGTATAGAAAGAACATGCTTGAAGATATCTTGTGTAATGATGCAAAATTAGTTTCCTTAAACCAGTGTGAAATTGAAAATTGCTTTAGATGCCTTATTTTGAAAATATTTTGGAAGAATGGTATGAAGTTTCTTAGTGTATATACTGTATGTTTGTAATACATATATTTTTTTGTCCCATCTGAAGTTGGATGGAATAAATTATTTTTTTGCAGCCAACACCACTTAGGTGTTATTGATGTTTCCTTGAAGTATCATTTCCAGGAAACTTCAACGAAACATGGGGCATGTGTAACACCACAGCTCTTATGCTGTATGGATTTTTTTTTTTTTTTGCTTTTGCTTTATTTAATGTCACATTGTTGATCTTCTGTAAATGTGTTTGAATCGATAACATAAAATTGTATACTCCTTTCTTTGTAAAAACTTTGGTGTCTTGATTTGATTCTATGCAAAGTAGTGTATCTATAATTTAAAATCTTTGTCCCATTTGGAGGGAACAAACCTTACTGTATATAATTGTAATTTTGTGTGAATAAATTTTTGTAGAAATGTCAATATGTGCAAATGTTCTGTCTTATTTAATGTATTTGGTTGCTGTTATGTAAATTGCTGATCCTCACTTAGGGTTCTTAGTTAGTTTGTATGTAAATGGTGTAGTGGTTCCCCTCAGGAACGGAACTGTGTAGCGCGCGCAAATTGTGGTTGGCATAGGTGGAAAAGGTGGAACTGATAGTCAGTCAGAGACGAGCAACTAGTCGGAGACGAGCAACCAGTCGGGGACGAGCTACAAGTCGGGGACGACCCAGCAGTCGGAGATGAGCTACGAGTCCGTGCACTGCCATGTAACAGATGCATATTGTGCTGATTCCGAGAGAGGCTTTTCCTGCTTTTTTCCAAGGCCTCGGATGGATGGATAAATAGCTGGAACTATTCTGGAGTTTGTATCTATCATCGCCACCAAGAAATGACAGAGTCCAGCAATTCTGCCTACAATTCCACCTACCAACATGCAGTTGCCACCACATTGCGCAATCATTGCAAAGTAATACTATACTGATGTACAGTGAAGGATCAGCTTAATGGACGTGTTATTGTACTCAAATATAAGGTAATTTATATTTGATTTTATGTACCTACCTTGATTTTTCTCCTCATCACAACACCTCTCAGGTTCCTCTCCATTTGAGTTAAAGTGATACCCGAGTGTCCTTACTAAAATAAATTAAAGCCTAGAGTTTTGCTAATTAATGCCTCTTGAACTTAGTGAACTTAGTAAAAAGAAAATTAAAGTTAATATGGCAAGAGAGTGAGTTAAAGTAAATGTTGTTTGCTGAAAATATTCCTATTAAAACTGCTATTTAAAGTGCTGTTGCTAACTTCAATATTAAAAGTTCTTAAGACTGAGGCTTATAAGGCAAATGATCACATTATTGTCTGTAGTAAATTTTAGAAGGTGAGTCAGTTTCTTGCAATTTGTCAACATGGTGTTTCGCTGTAGTAAAAGTGGGAAACTGCAATAGTAAAATACTATATGTTCATGATTGCTAAGTGTTTGTCTCTCGTGTGTATTAGAAGTGCATATTAATAGTAATGTTATAAAGACCATTCACTTTGTGTAAGCCCTGAAAGTAATAGTGTGTTTCGCTATCTCTTATAATTTTGCAAATAGTTTGTGCTGCTCTGTTAGCTTCAATCTTAAAACATATGTGTGCCAGAGTTCATTGCACTCGCGTGTGGCTAAGTCTAGGTTGTATTTGTCCATTATAGTTACTTGTACCTACTTTCATAAACGAGAACGTTAATCTTTCTCTTGCCTAATTAGGCTGGCGACCGTTTCCCTTATTCTATAAACAGTATAGCTAAACAAAATTTTGTTTGTAACTATTCAAATATTTACGTAATTCTGACTTTCATTTCCGATAAGCCACCTCCGTTAGGAACAACACGGTCAACTTAACAAAATTCCTCTCAGAGGGTAACATTGTTCTGTTGCTTTATACCATTATTAATCCAATAAAATAATTCTGTTTTACAAATTGCCTTCAGTTTTGTGATTATGGTATAACATTAGCAGGTAGGAGTGTTATAGTGTGTCTTAGTTTTGTATGTTTGGAGATATATGTCTTTTAATAGATATTTTGGGTAGGTCGGTATCCAGTTCCCAAATTTGGGCATATAATTTGCAGTGAAACCCTAGACACCGAAAAGAGATGAAAACGCAGTCAGACGTACTACAGACTTCTTGGCAGTTTGCTGTGGGATCTCGATGCACCTAAAATCTCTTGCCAAGTACTTGAGCATTTGAGGTACAAATCTCAGAAACCTGCCACCTTCAATCACACTCATAAGAGTTGTTGAGTTTAGCCCCTGTAAACGTCACGCAAATGTTTGGTGCGTGCACGCTTTGCATCACGTCGTACTGCACTAGAGCAGACTACGTGACCGAACTTCCCTCGCCTTTCCATACCGTTCTCGCCTTACCCCTCGCCTCAGGTGCCATAGGCTCATGCGAAATCCCATTTCCCGCCATTGACTGGTCATAGACGTCAGAGAGACTCACAAACTAATGCGGCTCACATTCTGCACATCAATTGCAATACTACGAACGCCTTATAAATGCCGAAGCGCCACAAGTTTCAAAAGCGAATGCCAGCGCTGACTAATTGAATCACAGACAAGATTATTAACGTTGTGTCAAAAACGGCGCTGTTACGATGTTATCGCTGGCGGCATGGACGATGTCACCGGTAATTTCATTACCGGGAATTTCCGGCCGAACTAAAGGCAATATCCGGCGACGTTGTGTTGGTCCCTAGAATATTCCTGGCGCCCGTAGCTTGATAATATCCGAGGGTCCAACGCCAGCAAAGTGTCGGCTAATCCCATCGAGTAATTAGCTTATTAGCGCATGCTCTCGCATCATACGATGGGAGCCAGCAAGCGCCCTCAAATGACACACGCACCGGTGCTTGCGGAAGCCCGTGAGCCCCCCTCTACCCCCTCGTCACTCCCCCTACCCCCTCTTTTACCCCTGCCGCCGTATCCCACAACCCTCAACCGACTCCGTAACCAAGGGATACTCCACGCGCGTTAAACATACTAGCTCTCTGTACACTTGTCGCTTCCAATGAACAGTTTGTCTCTTCAGTCCCGCGAAATTGCCGGTCGGTGGAAGTAGAGCGCTATGAACAAGGCGGTGCCGGGAGCTGCGGGGTGAATGGGTGTGTGAGCTTTAGTGGCGGAGACACACGTGCCGGAATAAATGAGTAACGGCTGGCGAAGTGAAGGAATCTACAGGGTGTTTCAAAAATGACCGGTATATTTGAAACGGCAATACAAACTAAACGAGCAGTGATAGAAATACACCGTTTGTTGCAATATGCTTGGGACAACAGTACATTTTCAGGCGGACAAACTTTCGAAAGTAGTTACAATTATCAACAACAGATGGCGCTGCAAGTGATGTGAAAGATATAGAAGACAACGCAGTCTGTGGGTGCGCCATTCTGTACGTCGTCTTTCTGCTGTAAGCGTGTGCTGTTCACAACTTGCAAGTGTGCTGTGGACAACGTGGTTTATTCCTTAGAACAGAGGATTTTTCTGGTGTTGGAATTCCACCGACTAGAACACCCTGTATGATAGAAGCACTGAACTGCGCTGCCCCGCCTGGGCCATTGCCGTTAACAGCAGACAACATGAGCTCCGGTAGTGGAACTGATCGCGATAAAAGAGAGAGCTTCAGGGAGAAAGCGAAGTGGTAGACGAAGAGACGGTGACATACATGACATAAAGAGTTATTAACTATTTTTCTAATTTACTTCAACGAAATGAGAAATTCAAATTTCTGTGTATTCAGAAGGTTGAGTCTACTGACGCCTCCGTAGATGTTTTTATACAAGAGAAAGCAGCTAAGAGAGGCCACGCAAAATACATCGGAACTCCCCAGAGAAGCGTCCTGGCACCTCTGCTGTTCGTGATCTATATAAATGACCTGGGTGACAATCTGAGCAGCTCTCTTAGGTTGTTGGCAGTTGATGCTGTAATTTACGTACCGTCTAGTAAGGTCATCCGGAGACCAGTATCAGTTGCAAAGCGATTTAGAAAAGCTTGCTGTATGGTGTGGCGATAAATTACTCGATAAATAGTACAGTTCTCAAGGCTGTCAATTCAACTAAGCACCTGGGTGTTAAAATTAAGAACAACTTCAGTTGGAAAGACCACATAGATAATGCTGTCGGGGAGGTGAGCAAAAGGTTGCGTTTTATTGGCAGGACACTTAGAAGATGCAAGAAGTCCACTAAAGAGACAGCTTACACTACACTCGTTCGTCCTGTGTTAGAATATTGCTGCGCGGTGTGGGATCCTTACCAGGTGGAATTGACGGAGGACATTGAAAGGGTGCAAAAAAGGGCAGCTCGTTTTGTAATATCACGTAATAGGGGAGAGAGTGTGGCAGATATGGTACGCGAGTTGGGATGGAAGTCATTAAAGCAAAGACGTTTATCGTCGCGGCGAGATCTATTTACGAAATTTCAGTCACCAACCTTATCTTCCGAATGCGAAAATATTTTGTTGAGCCCAACCTACATAGGTAGGAATGATCATCAAAATAAAATAAGAGAAATCAGAGCTCGAACAGAAAGGTTTAGGTGCTCGTTGTTTCCGCGCGCTGTTCGGGAGTGGAATGGTAGAGAGATAGTATGATTGTGGTTCGATGAACCCTCTGCCAAACACTTAAATGTGAATTGCAGAGTAATCATGTAGATGTAGATGTAGTACAGATACCGGGATGTGCTTTTCGGCAAGATACAGCTGACAATGTGGCAAAACTCCTGCCTATTATATGTAATATTAAACATTTATTGATGACGAGTGATAACACAGATTTACATCTACATCTTAAATGCCTGGCAGACGGTTCATCGGACCACCTTCACAGTAATTCCGTTATTCTACTCTCGAACAGCGTGCGGAAAAAAAACGAACACCTGTATCTTAACGTGCGATGTCTGATCCCTCTTACTTTAATACGATGATTGTTTCTCCCTATGTAGGTCGGCGTCAACAAAA
Source organism: Schistocerca cancellata (assembly GCF_023864275.1). Classification (NCBI taxonomy): domain Eukaryota; kingdom Metazoa; phylum Arthropoda; class Insecta; order Orthoptera; family Acrididae; genus Schistocerca; species Schistocerca cancellata. Next base: position 2,498,417 of record NW_026046765.1, on the reverse strand, counting down.
TATTTTGACGTTCGTAGGAGAAAGTTTGTGATTGAAATTTAGTGTAAAGATCCTGCTGCAACGAGAAACGCCTGTGTTTTAATGATGTCCATCCCAAATGCTGCATAATTTCCATGACACTCTCTCCCCTGTTTCTCGACAATTCAAAACGTGATTCTCTTCTTTGGACGTTTTCGATGTAATCCGTTAATTCTGTCTGGTAGGGATCCCACTCCGCGCAGCAGTACACCAAATGACGACAGACAATCATAGTGTTGGCGTCTTTTTTGTAGATCTGTTGCGTCTTCTAAGTGTTCTGCTAATAAAACTCAGTGTATGGTTCACATTCCCGAAATGTTCTTTGTGTGTTCTGTCCAATTTAAGTTGTTCGTAATTGTAATTCCTGGGTACTTAGTTTACGGCCTTTAGATTAGACTGATTTATCATGTAACCGAACTTTAACGGATTCCTTTCAGCACTGACGTGAGTGACCTCAAACTTTTCATTATTTAGATTCAGTTGCCAATTTCCGCTCGATACAGATATCTAAATCATTTTGCAATTGGTTTTGATCTTCTGATGACTGTACTAGACGATAAATGACAGCATCATCTGCAAACAGCCTAAGGCGGCTGCTCAGATTGTCTCCTGAAGCCTTTATACAGGGTGTTAGAAAAAGGTACGGCCAAACTTCCAGTAAACATTCCTCACACACAAAGAAAGAAAATATGTTATGTGGACATGTGTCCGGAAATGCTTACTTTCCATGTTAGAGCTCATTTTATTACTTCTCTTCAAATCACATTAATCATGGAATGGAAACACACAGCAACAAAACGTACCAGCGTGACTTCAAACACTTTGTTACAGGAAATGTTCAAAATGTCCTCCGTTAGAGAGGATACATGCATCCACCCTCGTTCGCATGGAATCCCTGATGCGCTGAGGCAGCCCTGGAGAATGGCGTATTGTATCACAGCCGTCCACAATACGAGCACGAAGAGTCTCTACATTTAGTACCGGGGTTGCGTAGACAAGAGCTTTCAAATGCCCCCATAAATGAAAGTCAAGAGGGTTGAGGTGAAGAGAGCGTGAAGGCCATGGAATTGGTCCGCCTCTACCAATCCATCGGTCACCGAATCTGTTGTTGAGAAGCGTACGAACACATCGACTGAAATGTGCAGGAGCTCCATCGTGTATGAACCACATGTTGTGTCGTGCTTGTTAAGGCACATGCTCTAGCAGCAGAGGCAGAGTATCCCGTATGAAATAATGATAACGTGCTCCATTGAGCGTAGGTGGAAGCAACATACTGGCGAAACTAAAATGAGCTCTAACATGGAAATTAAGCGTTTCCGGACACATGTCCACATAACATCTTTTCTTTATTTGTGTGTGAGGAATGTTTCCTGAACGTTTGGCCGTACCTTTTTTGTAACACCCTGTATACGTAAGGAACAGCGGAGGGCCTATAACACTATCTTGGGGAATGCCAGAAATCGCTTCTGTTTTACTCGATGACTTTTCCGTCAATTACTACGAACTGTGGGTTCTCTGACAGCAAATCACGAATCAAGTCGCATGACTGAGACAATATTCCATAAGCACGCAATTGTATTACCAATCGCTTGTTAGCTACGGTGTCAAAGAGCCCACCATCGACATAGGACTTCATGTTGATTCCAGAATCTAGAGATGTGGAATCAGTATGAAGTCAAATGTCGATAATACTCAACACTTTGTGTGAGTAAAGAGCTAATTGTGTTTCACAAGAACGATGTTTACTATCTCTGTGTCGACCATGTGTCAATAGACCGTTCCCTTCTAGATAATCCATAATGTTCGAACACAATATATGTTCCAAAATTTTGCTGTGTATCGATATTAATGATATCGGCCTGTAATTTAGTGGATTACTCTTATTGCTGCGTATCGATATTAATGATATCGGCCTGTAATTTAGTGGATTACTCTTATTGCCTTTCTCGAATGTTGGTGTGACCTGTGCAACATTCCGGTCCTGGGGTACGAATCTTTCGTCGAGCGATCTGTTGTATATGATTGTTAAGTACTAAGCTATTGCATCGGCATAGTCTAAAGGGAACCTAAGTGGTGTACAGCCTGTATCAGAGCACTTGCTTTTATTAAATGATTTCAGATGCTTCATTAGTCAGATGATATCTACTTCTCATGTTACCCATGTAGGCAGCTGTCCTTGAATCGGATTCTGTAATATTTACTTCGCTTTCTTACGTGAAAGAAGTTCGGAAGGCTGTGTTTAGTAGCTCTGCTTTAGAAGCACTGACGTCAATAGTATTTACGTTGCTATCGCGCAGGGAAGGTACTGATTGTGTCTTGCCGCTAGTACACTTTACATATGACCAGAATCTCTTTTTCTTTTAATAGAACTCGTATGGTGTCTGTACAACGAAGATTTCTGCTTTTATTTCACACTGCAACACTTGTGGGTGACTAAGTTTCACATAAAGGTTGCCTTTCCTGTGGTTTAATGTCGTCCCTGGCAAAATCAGGTCCAGGGATTTTTCCGCCCCGTGCGGAATTTTCTAGTGCCACATCTCCATCCCCAAACCCCCGCCCGTCCCCTCTGAAGTAACCCTCAACTTATATTTGGAGACAGTCGCAATTTAATACAGCCATGGCGTCTTATTTTGACTTATCACGCTATTTCATATGTATTTTTAACGCGAACGCGTCTTTAAAACCAGAGCCAAATGTACGGCACCGGACAGTAAAACAGAAATGAAACGTTCACAGTATAAAACATTTTGAGCTGTGACCCTCCAAATTAATTGTGCATCCAAGATTAAGTTACTTCACCCAGAGAGTATGACAGTAAATTCTACTCACTTGTCATTCCGTGATCAGAGCAGAGCAGCTGCGAAACCAGCAACTAACGGACCTGAGTACTCCATTGTCTACCGCACTGTTGTCGCTTCAGCTCGACGAAGTGGAGAGTCACAGGACACCGAGTGACTTATACATAAACTTTTTTTTTTGTTTCAAGAAAATGTGCAAATCACCTGTGCATGTTTATTGTCAAAGGTCGAATATCGAGTTGACGCTCTTTCTGTCATGCTACAAACGTGATTTGTGGCTCAGACTAAACAGTTTTGAAAACTCTTCAATTTATTCTAACGAACTTGTATGCTAAATACAGTTGCTGGAACGCAACCTGTGTGAAATACAACAAACATGGATAAACTATTCGTGCGGTTCATTTTAGTTGCTTCAGCTCCAAAATAAGGACTGATATGATTTTGCTTAATATCTTAAATGTTACTACGTACTGATATTGAAAATAATCTCAACACCGTGAGAAAGAGGGAAGAGTTAAAGAAGTTACAGATAAAGCAGAAAAATTAATTTACTACACCAAGGCGGAAAAAAGAGCAATGTAAATTGTGAACGTATGGAAAGGAAGAAGTACGAGGTGCATTCAAGTTCTAAGGCCTCCGATTTTTTTTTCTAATCAGAAACTCACCCGAAATCGATAAAACTGGCGTTACTTCCCGACGTAATCGCCCTGCAGAGGTACACGTTTTTCACAACGCTCACGCCATTATTCCATGGCAGCGGCGAAGGCTTCTTTAGGAGTCTGTTTTGACCACTGGAAAATCGCTGAGGCAATAGCAGCACGGCTGGTGAATGTGCGGTCACGGAGAGTGTCTTTCAATGTTGGAAAAAGTCATAAGTTACTAGGAGCCAGGTCAGGTGAGTAGGGAGCATTAGGAATCACTTCAAAGTTGTTATCACGAAGAAACTGTTGCGTAACGTTAGCTCGATGTGCGGGTGCGTTGTCTTGGTGAAACAGCACACGCGCAGCCCTTCCCGGACGTTTTTGTTGCAGTGCAGGAAGGAATTAGTTCTTCAAAACATTTTCGTAGGATGCACCTGTTACCGTAGTGCCCTTTGGAATGAAATGGGTAAGGATTACGCCCTCACTGTCCCAGAACATGGACACCATTTTTTCAGCACTGGCTGTTACCCGAAATTTTTTTGGTGGCGGTGAATCTGTGTGCTTCCGTTGAGCTGACTGGCGTTTTGTTTCTGGATTGAAAAATGGCATCCACGTCTCATCCATTGTCACAACCGACGAAAAGAAAGTCCCATTCATGCTGTCGTTGCGCGTCAACACTGCTTGGCAACATGCCACACGGGCAGCCATGTGGTCGTCCGTCAGCATTCGTGGCACCCACCTGGATGACACTTTTCGCATTTTCAGGTCGTCATGATGGATTGTGTGCACAGAACCCACAGAAATGCCAACTCTGGAGGCGATCTGTTCAACAGTCATTCGACGATCCCCCAAAACAATTCTCTCCACTTTCTCGGTCATGTCATCAGACCGGCTTGTGCGAGCCCGAGGTTGTTTCGGTTTGTTGTCACACGATGTTCTGCCTTCATTAAACTGTCGCACCCACGAATGCATTTTCGACACATCCATAACTCCATCACCACATGTCTCCTTCAAATGTCGATGAATTTCAATTGGTTTCACACCACGCAAATTCAGAAAACTAATGATTGCACGCTGTTGAAGTAAGGAAGCCGTCGCCATTTTAATTATTTAAAACAGTTCTCATTCTCGCCGCTGGCGGTAAAATTCCATCTGCCGTACGGTGCTGCCATCTCTGTGACGTATTGACAATGAACGCGGTCTCATTTTAAAACAATGCGCATGTTTCTATCTCTTTCCAGTCCGGAGAAAAAAAATCGGAGGCCTTAGAACTTGAATGCGCCTCGTATGAACACTTCTCCGTCTACAGTAATCTGAGCGAACCCTGTGACACCGAAGACTTGTTTGCACCGAATGACCGTGTCACTCTGGCTGCTGAACACTGGTCTCATAAGGCAATGAATTCCGTGTAATTAATATTATATTGCAGCTTTAAGTTATTATGTTTTATTGTTCTTCGGACTCGGATAAATACATAAATGCAATGGTAATTAATAGCATTTAGAAAGAAGAGGGAACTGTGGAGAGGGATACCATGTATCTTTGCACGTGTAAACGCTCCTTAATCACAACTTCTGGATTCCAAAGACTGTGGCATGTGACAGGCAGTGCGTATATTACTTATCTTTTCTCTAGAATGAGATTTTCACTCTGCAGCGGAGTGTGCGCTGATATGAAACTTCCTCGCAGATTAAAACTGTGTGCCCGACCGAGACTCGAACTCGAGACCTTTCCCTTTCGCGGGCAAGTGCTCTACCATCTGAGCTACCGAAGCACGACACACGCCCGGTCCTCACAGCTGTACTTCTGCCAGTATCTCGTCTCCTACCTTCCAAGCTTTATACAAGCTCTCCTGCGAACCTTGCAGAACTAGCACTCCTGAAAGAAAGGATACTGCGGAGACATGGCTTAGCCACAGCCTGGGGGATGTTTCCAGAATGAGATTGTCACTCTGCAGCTGAGTGTGCGCTGACGAGATACTGGCAGAAGTAAAGCTGTGAGGAGCGGGCGTGTGTCGTGCTTCGGTAGCTCAGATGGTAGAGCACTTGCCCGAGAAAGGAAAAGGTCTCGAGTTCGAGTCTCGATCAGGCACACAGTTTTAATCTGCCAGGAAGTTTCATATCTTTTCTCTGTTTATTACAAAGTGTTTTTCTCAGCAATACTCCAATTGGAGTTTAAGGAATTGTTAGGCCATGTTGTTGTTGTTGTTGTGGTCTTCAGTCCTGAGACTGGCTTGATGCAGCTCTCCATGCTACTCTATCCTGTGCAAGCTTCTTCATCTCCCAGTACCTACTGCAACCTACATCCTTCTGAATATGCTTAGTGTATTGATCTCTTGGTCTCCCTCTACGATTTTTACCCTCCACACTGCCCTCCAATGCTAAAATCGTGATCCCTCGATGCCTCAGAACATGTCCTACCAACCGATCCCTTCTTCTAGTCAAGTTGTGCCACAAACTTCTCTTCTCCCCAATCCTATTCAATACCTCCTCATTAGTTATGTGATCTACCCACCTTATCTTCAGCATTCTTCTGTAGCACCACATTTCGAAAGCTTCTATTCTCTTCTTGTCCAAACTAGTTATCGTCCATGTCTCACTTCCATACATGGCTACACTCCATAAAAATACTTTCAGAAACGACTTCCTGACACCTAAATCTATATTCGATGTTAACAAATTTCTCTTCTTGAGAAACGCTTTCCTTTCCATTGCCAGTCTACATTTTATATCCTCTCTACTTCGACCATCATCGGTTATTTTACTCCCTAAATAGCAAAACTCCTTTACTACTTTAAGCATCTCATTTCCTAATCTAATTCCCTCAGCATCACCTGACTTAATTTGACTACATTCCATTATCCTCGTTTTGCTTTTGTTGATGTTCATCTTATATCCTCCTTTCAAGACACTGTCCATTCCGTTCAACTGCTCTTCCAAGTCCTTTGCTGTCTCTGACAGAATTACAATGTCATCGGCGAACCTCAAAGTTTTTACTTCTTCTCCATGAATTTTAATACCTACTCCGAATTTTTCTTTTGTTTCCTTTACTGCTTGCTCAATATACAGATTGAATAACATCGGGGAGAGGCTACAACCCTGTCTCACTCCTTTCCCAACCACTGCTTCCCTTTCATGCCCCTCGACTCTTATAACTGCCATCTGGTTTCTGTACAAATTGTAAATAGCCTTTCGCTCCCTGTATTTTACCCCTGCCACCTTCAGAATTTGAAAGAGAGTATTCCAGTCAACATTGTCAAAAGCTTTCTCTAAGTCTACAAATGCTAGAAACGTAGGTTTGCCTTTTCTTAATCTTTCTTCCAAGAAAGATTAAGAAAAGGCAAACCTACGTTAGGCCATCAAAGGCTAAAATTTAACTTTATTTCTTTATTATAACGTTTTTCGCTTCTGTAGGGGCTTTCAAGCTGACTTAGGTAAATTTCCACTGCTGTGTACCCGAAGGACAGATACAGAGGTGTCGCCACTGCCAGTGGATGTCTTTGATATTTTAAAAGACACAACGGCTGCTACCAACTCTGGTGCTTCCTTTGTCATCTGTTCACAATACCGTAGACAGTTTTCATTAAGACACCTGATTTTATAAATAATTTGTATATCCAACCTATTGTCACACTTCTTTATTCATACAAAACATTCACTGTCTTATTTAATTCGCCCTTACAGCACCGTATCAAAATTCAAGACTTTGCGGCCCCCAAAGACCCGCAGCTAATGGGCGGCGGCGCGGTTCCCCTCCCTTTTACTGAAACCAGATTCCGTCTTCGTAACATCTAGTTTCACCCTAACTAGTAGGACATGAATCAAGAACTGTGCATTCATATAGAGCACGATTATCTTTCGTTGTAGGGAGTCTATAATACCATTGTATCACAAAAAAATTAATCAGTACGTGATGTAGCTGCCCTGTAGAAATTCTCGAGGTGACTTACCTCGTCTCACCTGAAAGTAACTTAATAATACCAAGAGTGGCTTATTTCTGAATATTCATTACGAGCAAATGAGGTGCTGAATGAAATATAAATTGAACTGACCACAAATATATTTACTATTGGTAATTCACCACAAAGCGTTCGTGAGAAGCCTTATAGTTGCTCGTATATATTATGTCACAAGAATTGGACTACAGCACAATATTAATACGTGAACACCAAAACTGAAGCACCAATGTTCCACATCGATTGAATCCTGAAAAAAAGTTCCTTATTGTAGGAGACTATCGAGTCTTAATACACTCCTGGAAAATGAAATAAGAACACCGTGAATTCAAGGTCCCAGGAAAGGGGAAACTTTACTGACACATTCCTGGGGTCAGATACATCACATGATCACACTGACAGAACCACAAGCACATAGACACAGGCAACAGAGCATGCACAATGTCGGCACTAGTACAGTGTATATCCACCTTTCGCAGCAATGCAGGCTGCTATTCTCCCATGGAGACGATCGTAGAGATGCTGGACGTAGTCCTGTGGAACGGCTTGCCATGCCATTTCCACCTGGCGCCTCAGTTGGACCAGCGTTCGTGCTGGACGTGCAGACCACGTGAGACGACGCTTCATCCAGTCCCAAACACGCTCAATGGGGGACAGATCCGGAGATCTTGCTGGCCAGGGTAGTTGACTTACACCTTCCACCTTCTAGAGCACGTTGGGTGGCACGGGATACATGCGGACGTGCATTGTCCTGTTGGAACAGCAAGTTCCCTTGCCGGTCTAGGAATGGTAGAACGATGGGTTCGATGACGGTTTGGATGTACCGTGCACTATTCAGTGTCCCCTCGACGATCACCAGTGGTGTACAGCCAGTGTAGGAGATCGCTCCCCACACCATGATGCCGGGTGTTGGCCCTGTGTGCCTCGGTCGTATGCAGTCCTGATTGTGGCGCTCACCTGCACGGCGCCAAACACGCATACGACCATCATTGGCACCAAGGCAGAAGCGACTCTCATCGCTGAAGACGACACGTCTCCATTCGTCCCTCCATTCACGCCTGTCGCGACACCACTGGAGGCGGGCTGCACGATGTTGGGGCGTGAGCGGACGACGGCCTAACGGTGTGCGGGACCGTAGCCCAGCTTCATGGAGACGGTTGCGAATGGTCCTCGCCGATACCCCAGGAGCAACAGTGTCCCTAATTTGCTGGGAAGTGGCGGTGCGGTCCCCTACGGCACTGCGTAGGATCCTACGGTCTTGGCGTGCATCCGTGCGTCGCTGCGGTCCGGTCCCAGGTCGACGGGCACGTGCACCTTCCGCCGACCACTGGCGACAACATCGATGTACTGTGGAGACCTCACGCCCCACGTGTTGAGCAATTCGGCGGTACGTCCACCCGGCCTCCCGCATGCCTACTATACGCCCTCGCTCAAAGTCCGTCAGCTGCACATACGGTTCACGTCCACGCTGTCGCGGCATGCTACCAGTGTTAAAGACTGCGATGGAGCTCCGTATGCCACGGCAAACTGGCTGACACTGACGGCGGCGGTGCACAAATGCTGCGCAGCTAGCGCCATTCGACGGCCAACACCGCGGTTCCTGGTGTGTCCGCTGTGCCGTGCGTGTGATCATTGCTTGTACAGCCCTCTCGCAGTGTCCGGAGCAAGTATGGTGGGTCTGACACACCGGTGTCAATGTGTTCTTTTTTCCATTTCCAGGAGTGTATTTATTGTTTTTCTCCCCCTGGGCTATATGGCCTTCCGAAGATCAGCAAAGAAGTGGTTCCTCTTAATCCGATTGTGAGCAACACAGGTGATCCGACATATTGTGTAAAAAATAAAACCGTTGCTCCTCTTTTGAGACCACCAGTTTGTCAGTGTGAGCATCACTTTAAGAACTCGGCGGATATCGTACATCAATTAGAGGAAATGGGTTAAAATGTCTTTGATATTCTAGTAAGTTTGGATGTGGTCTCTGTCTTTACGCGTGTTTCTCTGTCTCATTCGTTATGGTTTTGAGGTTATGAGGAGGAGGAGATTAGTGTTTAACGTCCCGTCGACAACGAGGTCATTGGAGATGGAGCGCAAGCTCGGGTGACGGAAGGATGGGGAAGGAAATCGGCCGTGCCCTTTCAAAGGAACCATCCCGGCATTTGCCTGAAGCGATTTAGGGAAATCACGGAAAACCTAAATCAGGATGGCCGGAGACGGGATTGAACCGTCGTCCTCCCGAATGCGAGTCCAGTGTGCTAACCACTGCGCCACCTCGCTCGGTTTTTGAGGTTAGGTTTGATGTTGTGTTAACGAACCTACTTCTACATGTGTTGACATTCACTTGTTCTAATTTTGTGAGCAGTGCTGTGAGCAGACACATGGAGTTTCAATGGCAAGCCAGTTGCCACCTATAATTGCATTATTTGTTAATGACAGGCTTCGATAAACGTGCTTTGGAGCGGCAGTTTTGAAAGGCGTTTTCTTTCCAGACATTTGACGATACTTTTGTTGTTGGGCTTCATGGGAGCGAGAATTTCAGCGACTTTTAGAGCACTTGAATTCAATCCACACGGATATTTGCCTTACGACGAAGGTATTCTATCATAACGGAAGCAGCTGAACTCTATAACTGAGCTTTTAAGGGGTGTAGAATAATAACCGCTACCAGTCACAATTTTACTGGCTGCTTCCGGCTATTCCCTATTAACGGCGACAAATAAGCGATTCTGCAAGGGTACTCGATTTCACTCACGCAGCCAGTGCTCGGCGTGATAATATTAGTTGCATCGGATTACTCGTGAAGGTTTTCCTTGCAACGGGCAGTTATCGACAGCCAGGAGTAATAATCATTCGTTACGTATGCAAAGAAAATTCTTTAAAGTTGTTAATGTATGCAACACTATTTGCAAGTAAGTCGCGTGCCCAATGCTACTAATCGCAGAGCGTAATAATAAGCACTATGCTTTGCCCGACATAACCTTTCGCGCCACGGGAGAAGCCACCAGTACAACACATCTACGTAACTGAAGAAATTTGTAGGAAACGTATGCTGACCTTTGACTGAAAATACTGCTGTGTGCTTTCAGATTGGTCATTAATCCATTAGTTTATCACATAGGTTCGATCAGAGATTATTTTACAAATTTATTTCGTTGCAAGGCTAACCAGAGCAGAGCATCGCGTATACTCATCGATGAAACTATTTTAGTTAATACTCTGTCACAAAACTATCGGTAAAGTTTTCTCCCTTAAAGAAACATAAATAGTGGTTCCTTATTTATCGGGTGAAACTCGTAATATTTGAAATTAAGTTGTTCTGGCGTAATAGCTGCTGATGGCCGCTGACTAACAATGCTTTAACGTCAGAGCTTTGCAAAGCTATAAGAATGATAGAAATCTGCAGAGGACAGTATTTGTACTTACGGCATGTGTCAGTTAGAAAAATGCATCGATGATGACTGTTATCAGTCCAAATCGATTTGCAACAAGATAAATAAATTGTTTCCGCCACTGGTTGCTACATCCTTTATAATTTTATTTTTCATGGTCGCTGCACAGAAAGGGAACCTTATGGAGCCAGACATTCTTATTAAATGTGGTACCATAGAAGAATGTTGAAGGTTATGGAACTAAAATTAGGGAAGGGAATGACATGTATTACTGTTTATGCTATATTATAGCTAACTGAATAGCACATGTGATTCATTCTAGTTACTCGTGTAATATGGAAAAGATGGTCACCTAAATGAACAATAAACATATGGGAGATCCTCCAAGAATGATTCTGATAGTCAATAATAAAATACTGGATGGTTAGCAGTTAGGTCATAGTATTTACGTCCTCAGGTGAGGTAGTCAATTGAGGCGCGTTAACTGACATACAAGTCAGTTAATATGCCAGGACAGAGATAGTGATCTGGAGATGTGAACAACATTGAAGTGCATGTCCAAGTGCAACTGGATTGGCGTGACGGCAAAGATACCTCATGAAGCAGTATACTGGCTTCGAAATCGATCGCTTATAATATTTTTAAAGAAAAATACAGCAGAAAGAAGATTTATTTTTACTGTTATTTGCGTATTCCAGCAGCAAGGGAGATATGGTAAAGGTTTGATTGGTTACGGTAACCTGTGCATTTCCTTGTCTTTCCTTGACTTAACGCTAATTATCTCAATGTCGAAGGAATATTGTACCCTAATCTAATTTCACAGGGAAAAAGGAGTGCAAAGGGCATCCTTAACCAAAAAAGATGGTTATGTTTTAACGAAATCATATTCATCCATCGCTAGATTTTATATTCCGTCTTACTATCTTAATCTTGATTTAATTAGACTTATCGTCAATGTAATTCACCCAGTTATGGGAGGATTAATGGTTTAATCCTTCTTCGAGAAATTACTACCGTCCCGCAAAGCTTGGAACGTTGCCGGGTGGCCGCTACGGGTAATGGCAGGCGTTGCGCTGCTATCTGACACGATGTGTCACACGAATACTGTAAACTAAAACTATCCTGCTATAAAATTATAAACACGTGCTGATATACTTGTACAACCTCTTGGTTCCCCACAATGTGAAACTGAAGTTTGCTCGCGAGTAATATCATATTCCATTGCGCGCCCAGTTCATACAAACTGCTTGGGAACCACTGATTAGTTGGCCTTGAATACATGCTAATACACACGTCATCAAAAAAGCTTTTGCATCACCCCGGTTCCCAGAACCCCCGAATATGGACGTTGACTGTAGATATTGTATAACAGACGCAGCCCATGTGACTGTTCAAAGATGTCACTAAACCGGCCCAAAGATGTAAACAACCATGCGTGAGCAGCGCCTTATAGACGGAGAGCGTCGGATAGCCGATCGGTTCTAGTTACTCTACCAGGAACGAGGTACACGGCTCGTGTTCTATATCTACATCTACATTTATACTCCGCAAGCCACCCAACGGTGTGTGGCGGAGGGCACTTTACGTGCCACTGTCATTACCTCCCTTTCCTGTTCCAGTCGCGTATGGTTCGCGGGAAGAACGACTCTCTGAAAGCCTCTGTGCGCGCTCTAATCTCTCTAATTTTACATTCGTGATCTCCACGGGAGGGATAAGTAGGGGGAAGCAATATATTCGATACCTCATCCAGAAACGCACCCTCTCGAAACCTGGCGAGCAGGCTACACCGCGATGCAGAGCGCCTCCCCTGCAGAGTTTGCCACTTGAGTTTGCTAAACATCTCCGTAACGCTATCACGGTTACCAAATAACCCTGTGACGAAACGCGCCGCTCTTCTTTGGATCTTCTCTATCTCCTCCGTCAACCCGATCTGGTACGGATTCCACACTGATGAGCAATACTCAAGTATAGGTCGAACGAGTGTTTTGTAAGCCACCTCATTTGTTGATGGACTACATTTGCTAAGGACTCTCCCAATGAATCTCAACCTGGTACCCGCCTTACCAACAATTAATTTTGTATGATCATTCCACTTCAAATCGTTCCGCATGCATACTCCCAGATACTTTACAGAAGTAATTGCTCCAGTGTTTGTTCCGCTATCATATAATCATACAATAAAGGATCCTTCTTTCTATGTATTCGCATTACATTACATTTGTCTGTGTTAAGGGTCAGTTGCCACTCCCTGCACCAAGTGCCTATCCGCTGCAGATCTTCCTGCATTTCGCTACAATTTTCTAATGCTGCACCTTCTCTGTATACTACAACATCATCCGCGTAAATCCGCATGGAACTTCCGACACTATCTACTAGGTCATTTATATATATTGTGAAAAGCAATTGTCCCATAACACTCCCCTGTGGCACGCCAGAGGTTACTTTAACGTCTGTAAACGTCTCTCCGTTGATAACAACATGCTGTGTTCTGTTTGCTAAAAACTCTTTAATCCAGCCACACAGCTGGTCTGATATTCCGTGGGCTCTTACTTTGTTTATCAGGCGACAGTGCGAAACTGTATCGAACGCCTTCCGGAAGTCAAGAAAAATAGCATTTACCTGGGAGCCTGTATCTAATATTTTCTGAGTCTCATGAACAAATAAAGCGAGTTGGGTCTCACGCGATTGCTGTTTCCGGAATCCATGTTGATTCCTACATAGTAGATTCTGAGTTTCCAAAAACGACATGATACACGAGCAAAAAGCATGTTCTAAAATTCTACAACAGATCGACGTCTGAGATATAGGTCTATAGTTTTGCGCATCTGCTCGACGACCCTTCTTGAAGACTGGGACTACCTGTGCTCTTTTCCAATCGTTTGGAACCTTCCGTTCCTCTAGAGACTTGCGGTACACGGCTGTTACAAGGGGGGCAAGTTCTTTCGCGTACTCTGTGTAGAATCGAATTGGTATCCCGTCAGGTCCAGTGGATTTTCCTCTGTTGAGTGATTCCAGTTGCTTTTCTATTCCTTGGACACTTATTTCGATGTCAGCCATTTTTTCGTTTGTGCGAGGATTTAGAGAAGGAACTGTAGTGCGGTCTTCTTCTGTGAAACAGCTTTGGAAAAAGGTGTTTAGTATTTCAGCTTCACGCTTGTCATCCTCTGTTTCAATGCCTTCATCATCCCGGAGTGTCTGGACATGCTGTTTCGAGCCACTTACTGATTTAACGTAAGACCAGAACTTCCTAGGATTTTCTGTCAAGTCGGTACCTTGTATTTTAATTTCGAACTCACTGAACGCTTCACGCATAGCCCTCCTTACGCTAACTTTGACATCGATTAGCTTCTGTTTGTCTGAGAGGTTTTGGCTGCGTTTAAACTTGGAGTGAAGCTCTCTTTGCTTTCGCAGTAGTTTCCTAACTTTTTGTTGTATCACGGTGGGTTTTTCCCGTCCCTCACAGTTTTACTCGGCACGTATCTGTCTGAAACGCATTTTACGATTGCCTTGAACTTTTTCCATAAACACTCAACATTGTCAGTGTGGGAACAGAAATTTTCGTTTTGATCTGTTAGGTAGTCTGAAATCTGCCTTCTATTACTCTTGCTAAACAGATAAACCTTTCTCCCTTTTTTATATTCCTATTAACTTCCATATTCAGGGATGCTGCAACGGCCTTATGATCACTGATTCCCTGTTCTGCACATACAGAGTCGAAAAGTTCGGGTGTGTTTGTTATCAGTAGGTCCAAGATGTTATCTCCACGAGTCGGTTCTCTGTTTAATTGCTCGAGGTAATTTTCGGATAGTGCATTCAGTATTATGTCACTCGATGCTCTGTCCCTACCACCCGTCCTAAACATCTGAGTGTCCCAGTCTATATCTGGTAAATTGAAATCTCCACCTAAGACTATAACATGCTGAGAAAATTTATGTGAAATGTATTCCAAATTTTCTCTCAGATGTTCTGCCACTAATGCTGCTGAGTCGGGGGTCGGTAAAAGGAGCCAATTATTAACCTAGCTCGGTTGTTGAGTGTAACCTCCACCCATAATAATTCACAGGAACTATCCACTTCTACTTCACTACAGGATAAACTACTACTAACAGCGACGAACACTCCACCACCGATTGCATGCAATCTATCCTACCGTCTGTACCTTTGCAAAAATTTCGGCAGAATTTATCTCTGGCTTCAGCCAGCTTTCTGTACCTATAACGATTTCAGCTTCGGTGCTTTCTATCAGAGCTTGAAGTTCCGGTACTTTACCAACGCAGCTTCGACAGTTTACAATTACAATACCGATTGCTGCTTGGTCCCCGTATGTCCTGACTTTGCCCCGCACCCGTTGAGGCTGTTGCCCTTTCTGTACTTGCCCGAGGCCATCTAACCTAAAAAACCGCCCAGCCCACGCCACACAACCCCTGCTACCCGTGTAGCCGCTTGTTGCGTGTAGTGGACTCCTGACCCATCCAGCGGAACCCGAAACCCCACCACCCTATGGCGCAAGTCGAGGAATCTGCAGCCCACACGGTCGCAGAACCGTCTCAGCCTCTGATTCAGACCCGCCACTCGGCTCTGTACCAAAGGTCCGCAGTCAGTCCTGTCGACGATGCTGCAGATGGTGAGCTCTGCTTTCATCCAGCTAGCGAGACTGGCAGTCTTGTCTGTAGTTGAACCATGCCTGGACGGTCAACGCCGCGATTCGATCGCGTCAGCATTGTTACTTAGCGCCAGGAAGGGCTGTCAACAAGGGAAGTGTCCAGGCGTCTCCCAGCGAACCAAAGCGATGTTGTTCGCACATGGAGGAGATACAGCGACACATGAGCTGTCGATGACATGCCTCGCTCAGGCCGCCCAACGCTGTTACTGCAGTGGATGACACTACCTACGGATTATGGCTCGGAGGGACCCTGACAGCAACGCTACCACGTTCAGTAATGCTTTTCGTGCAGCCACAGGACGTCGTGTTACGACTCAAGCAGTGCGCCATTGGCTGCATGATCCTCAACTTCACTAGCGACGTCCATGGCGAGGTCCATCTTTGCAACCACAACACCATGCAGCGCGGTACACATGGGCCCAACAACATGCCGAATGGACCGCTCAGGATTGGTTGGCATCAAGTTCTCTTCACAGATGAGTGTCGCATATGCCTTCAACCAGACAATCGTCGGAAACGTGTTTGGAGACAACCCGGTCACGGTGAACGCCTTAGACACACTGTCCAGCGACTGCAGCAAGGTGGAGGTTCCCTGTGATTTTGGGGTGGCATTACATGGGGCCGAACAACGCCGCTGGTGGTCATGAAAGGCGCCGTAACGGCTGTACGATAAGCGAAGCCGCCCTCCGACCGATAGTACAACCATATCGGCAGTATATTGGCGAGACATTTGTCTCCATGGACGAAAATTCCCGCCCCCATCGTGAACATCTTGTGAATGTCTTCCTTTAGGATAACGACATCGCTCGACAAGAGAGGCCAGCATGTACGCCAGACATGAACTGAATTCGAACGTGGAAAATTTGTTTCTTCTCTCACAGTAGGTGCTTACGGAACCTAGGGAGCCGATGAGTTTGGTACTTCAAGAGGTACCATATCGAAGATTTGTGCTGCTTACAGGGCAAAAAAAACATCATCTGCTGTGTCACAACATGGACGAAAGAGTGTGTGGAGAAGCGTGTGTTGAGAGATAGTTACAGACAGTCATTTAAAAGCACTCTCACTAGAAAAGAAGAACACGGTGGCTTCAAAAGTCACAGCACAACTGAATGTCGCACTCGCGAAGCCTGTCAGCACCAAAATAACAGAAAGGAAGCATCATAAAATGGGAATTTTGGGGTGAAGCAAGTCCACTTCTTAGTAAAGCGTTGTGCCGAAGCCATGGAACGTGGACTACAGAGCAACAGAAGAGAGTCATTTGGTCGGACGAACATTATTTCGCACTGTTTCCAACTTCTGGCTGAGTTTGCGTCCCTAGAGTGAAACATGGCTTTGGTTCTGTGATGATTTGGCCAGCCGGATCGTGATATTTCATTGGCCTCTTGGTTACTATGTAAGACCGCATTACTTCCAATGATTATGTGACAATTTTACCCGATCACGTCCTTCTCATGGTACCTCATATACTGCATAATGGCGAAGCTCGCATCGCCCAGGAGTGGTTTTGTGAGTATGAGGATGAATAGTTGCCTTCCCCCTGATCATCACAGTCGCCAGACCTCAATATTATTGAGATTTTGTGCCCTAGTTTGGAGAGAAGGGAGCGTAATTGTTATCCATCTCCGTCCCCGAACCTACTACTGTTTTGGAGGAAGAATGGTATAAGAAACCCTTTTACTTTACAGTATCTGTGTTTCGCTAATTCCGAGGATATCTGGAAGTTGTTTCGAATGCCAAGGGTTTGCTACAGCGTATTAGGCTTGGTGATGCGTTATGTGTTTGGTATATCCATATTTTTCCAACCAATTGTATGTATGTATCTGCATTATAACGTACGTTTAGTCAGTGAACAGTTTCTCAAAGACCGTTGGTACCAGTTTTGTTAAGATTGAGCCAAAACATTTCCCAAAATCTTGACTCCGATACGAAGAGGTAATTCGGTTTCATTGTTACATTTTGTTTACTGCAGCACTCAGCAAGGAGCTGTAGCTCGGACTACACATTCTTGGCGTAGGTACGAACGAAGTTTATGACCACTCGTAGTCATTAACGCAGTGACAGGGGGAACTAAAAGGTGGTTCTCCAGTTAGATAACGGCGGGTGTTCACGATGTGAAAGGCTAACGAAAACAAAGTCTACACAGTCACGAAGTCGTCGTCAGCGTCCACAAATAGTCTGGGGAGGATTCCGAATCAAATACTAATACAGACAAGATCAGTCGCTCTATTAATCTATGGCACTTATCAACGGTTCCAATGAAGTAGCGAGACTGATTGGCAAGCGTGGGTCCATTGTATTTAAAGGCGTGGCCTCACGTGACTTGCTAGCAGGTGGGACGGAACCTCGCACGGAAGCAAGCTGCCCGAGTATCTCGAAGCTGTCCTCTGTATCGATACTTTGTCCGGGAATCCGGATCACTGTCGGATGCTAAACCTGTGAATGAAGACTGAATGAATAGCTGAGCATCTTACTGAAGTGTATTATTGCTTCAGTTTTTTGAGTCCTTCTACACTTCCTTTGTTATCGACTACAACAAGATGTTCTAGTTTGTCTTCTGTCGCAGAGATTCTACAAATATTGTAAAAAATATTGCTAGCTCCTCTTTCTGTTATTTATCTCCCTAGGTATATGCAATCTTTTTTCAGCATCATCATCTACACTTTTCATCATTCCGGTTCCTACCGCTTTTTTCGAATGCCTTCACAAATCTTGTAACGTACAAGTGGGGATAATATTTGAGGTAGAATTGGGGGTGGAAGGACGGGCTATTAAAGTGTGCCACTGCAACATCGGATGGCACATACTGGTCTTCTACTTGGCTCGTTAAAGTATGGGAGCGTGCGCCAGTGGTTTAAAGTCGTGGCCTTCCACGTCCTTAGTCATCCATCCTGTAGCGTAGGGAACGCTGGCACGCCGTTAGCGATGGTAGGTGTCGTTGCGCCGAATTCCTGACTACTGCCTGTTAACAGTCTTTCCGAATGAGACGGCTAAATTTCGTGTGCTGTGGTCCACGCAAATGTGCGGGAAATTATACAAAATCAGTAGCTATTTTTCTACAACTCTTTAACATCTTTGCGAGATCCAGCTACGGCATGCAGAGTTCTAGGGGACAGAGATAATGAAGTAAACAGCTGAACTCTCACAGAACCATAGTTGCAATAATTCAGCTGCATGTAATGACACATGTAACAGAGTTGTTGCTTGGCCCCAATTTTATTCAGCCTGTACACCGAACAAAGGAGACGAAAGAAAATTTTGGGAGTGAAATTAAAATTCAGGAAGGAGAATTAAAAATTCTTGTGGTTTGTCGATGGCATTTTAATTCAGTAGCTAATCTGTTTAATGAAAAGATTGTGTCTCCCAAAGATGCTATAACTTGAATAAGTGAACCAAGAGTAATGGAGCGCAGTCGAAATAAATATATCGATGATGAGAGATTAAGATTTGGAAATGAGACAACTGACTGTGGTATATGAGGTAGGCTATCTTTTTAGGGCAAAAAAATAACCAATGATAACCCAGGTACAAAGCATGTAATATGAAGACCGGTGACAGCAAAAAAAAGCGTTTCTGAAAAAAGAAATGGTAACATAGAAATAAATGTGACATGTTATGAAGTTTGAAAGATCGTGCTACTGAATTGTAGAAGGAGACCAAAGCTTGAGTATAGTCAGTAAGTCTAAGTGCATATACACTACTGGCCTTTACAATTGCTACACCAAGGAGAAATGCAGATGATAAACGGGTATTCATTGGACAAATATATTATACTAGAACTGACATGTGATTACATTTTCGGGCAGTTTGGGTGCATAGATCCTGAGAAATTAGTACACAGAACAAACACCTCTGCCGTAATAACGGCCTTGTTACGCCTGGGCATTGAGTCAAACAGAGCTTGGATGGCGTGTACAGGTACAGCTGCCCATGCAGCTTCAACACCATACCACAGTTCATCAAGGGTAGTGAGTGGCTTATTGTGACAAACCAGTTGCTCGGCCACCATTGACCAGACGTTTTCAATTGGTGAGAGATCTGGAGAATGTGCTGGCCAAGGCAGCAGTCGAACATTTTCTGTATCCAGAAGGGCCCGTACAGGACCTGCAACATGCGGTCGTGCATTATCCTGCTGATATGTAGGGTTTCGCAGGGATCGAATGAAGGGTAGAGCCACGGGTCGTAAAACACCTGAAATGTAAGGTCCACTGTTCAAAGTGCTGTCAGTCCGAACAAGAGGTGACCGAGACTTGTAACCAACGTCACCCCATACCATGACGCCGGGTGTTCCGCCAGTATGGCGATGACGAATACAAGCTTCCAATATGCGTTCATAGCGATGTCACCAAAAACGCATGCGACCATCGTCATGCTGTAAACACAACCTGGATTCATCCGAAAAAAATGACGTTTTGCCATTCGTGCACCTTGGTTCGTCGTTGAGTACACCATCGCAGGCGCTCCTGTCTGTGATGCAGCGTCAAGAGTAACCGCAGCCACGGTCTCCGAGCTGATAGTCCATGCTGCTGCAAACGTCGTCGAACTGTTCGTGTAGATGGCTGTTGTCTTGCAAACGTCCCCATCTGTTGACTCAGGGATCGATACGTAGCTGCACCATCCGTTACAGCCATGCGGATAAGATGCCTGTCATCTCGACTGCTAGTGATACGAGGCCGTTGGGATCCAGCACGGTGTTGCGTATTACTGTCCTGAATCCACCGATACCATAATCTGCTGACAGTCATTGGATCTCGACCAACGCGAGCAGCAATGTCGCGATACGATAAACCGCTATCACGATAGGCTACAATGCGACATTTATCAAAGTCGGAAGCGTGATGGTACTCATTTCCCCTCCTTACACGAGTCATCACAACAACGTTTCACCTGGCAACGCCGGTTAACTACTGTTTGTGTATGTGAAATCGGTTGGAAACTTTCCTCATGTCAGCACGTTGTAGGTGTCGCCACCAGCGCCAACCTTGTGTGAATACTCCCAAAAGCTAATTATTTGCATATCACAGCATCTCCTTCATGTCGGTTAAATTTCGCGTCTGTAGCACGTCATCTTCGTGGTGTAGCAATTTTAATGGCCAGTAGTGTAGGTTACAGTACTTACGTAACGACGAAGAGACTTGCACAGGATAGAATAGCATGGAGAGGTGCACCAGTCAGATCTTCTCAGTGAAGACAACAACAACAACACAGATTATGTTAAGGAGCACATCAATAGCAACAAACTAGTGTCCACATGAAACAATGACAAGGCGCTATCAAAAAAAATGGTTCAAATGGCTCTGAGCACCATGGGACGCAGTTGCTGAGGTCATTAGTCCCCTAGAACTTAGAACTAGTTAAACGTAACCAACCTAAGGACATCACAAATATCCATGCCCGAGGCAGGATTCCAACCTGCGATCGTAGCGCTCTTGCGGTTCCAGACTGCAGCGCCTTTAACCGCACGGCCACTTCGGCCGGCAAGGCGCTATCATCATGTGACAGTTACAGTACATTTTCCACCCTGTTCTTATTTTGATTTATTACAAAGTGCAACGCGGTAATGAAAGTTTTGTGTGCTTCACAATTGGTAGTAAATGGAATTTAAGTCTGCCACAAGAACACCGCGTCAGAAATCGAAAGTAATCAAAAGACTTTATCCGTTGGGCAGATAAACCGAACACTCTCAGGGAAAATAACAGAAATAGTCTCTGCGGGGAATTGTGGCACTGACAAATGTTGCGTCATTTCCAAGCTTATACGGTGCATACCCGATCTCTCGGCAACGAACACACAGCGTCTAAAAACATTAAAAACACATTTACTCGTACGTTTGAATCGTCGCGTTCAATATAAAACGGAGATTATCGAATCCTCATATGCGGAAATGGGTTTATTGATGTGTGAAATAGTTTAAGCTTCGTTCCTCTGCTCGTCATCATTCATGCTGCCAAAACGTCTTGCTTTACGCTTGCTTGAATGAAAGACAAAATGCCAGTGTTGTTATGGAAACTGCATGCTGGTGTGTATACAACTTTACGTAAGAGATTTCCTCACTGTTGATGTTAGTTGTGGTGCTCTTCTAACCTACCCCTTATTTCACTTGCGTTGAATTAGGAACCAGAATATTTATTGAGAATACTTCGCAAACTTTTGCTGTGATTTAGTTTACAAACCTTTACTCACACACTGAGAACAAATAAGAATAGTGAGATCATCAATGTACTGAAATCGATGATGTAATAAATAAACGTTTACTCTACTTGTGTAGGATATCCATTTATAGTCACTCTCATTGCTGGCACAGTTACCTGAGTGATTACTCTAGGCAAAATGGACTTAAGAGTTCCGATCAATTTCACATACATTAATAAATAGAATGTCGCGGGGTTTTGCTTTTCATCTTCAATATTTGCATCAAAACTTTCGTGTTAATCCAGTGTTTTTCAAAATACATCGAAACGACAAGAGATCCAACTAATAACGCCCCCGCCGATACCTTTCAGCGAAGATCTTAGATTAGAGATATTTCAGTAATCTCAACGTAAACATGTACACAGGAACAAAAGACTCCCACTTAAGTTACATATTTTTCTGAAATTTTACAGATGTGTAAATAATCAAAAACAGTAATTGCAAGGATATAAAGAAATGGCGAATTATGTACAATATTCTTGAATTCATGTAATTTGAGTGCAGGTGCAGATCACCAACGTATTTGATACTGATGAAAAATATAAACCTAAGGTTAATGATCTGAAAACGAAAATTAACAAAACGTAAAATCAGTAACTAGTATGACAAATATTAATTTAAGATTTAGTTTGCTAAAATGGTGTATCGCGTTTTCTACTGAAAAATGAATGTGAAGTTTTGTCCAGGTTCATTCGCTCTTTACAGTAACTTCTATGGATTCAGTAGAAAATATGCCTGTATTTTCTACTTGAACTATATTAAAAGAAATCTGTCCTCAGTCAGAAAGGCTATAGTGCTTTACTAGGCATGATTTTACCAGAGGTGTTATTCACTTGCATTATTTCGGTCTTTGACTCGGCTTACACATCCTGTCATTGGGGTACAAACATTTTGAAGTCGAGCCCGAATCACGCTACAACTCGGAATTTTCACATTAACAGACCACTGACAGATGTAAAAGAGACTATAGGTGACATAGATAAGTTCAGTGTTCGTGTTGGTCCTGTTCAATATTTTAGGATAAGTCGCACGAGTTCTTCTGCAAATAGTCTACTTTGTAGATAGATTGCATTTTCCAGCTGTCCTACTGTAACACCACAGCTCTTATGCTGTATGGATTCATTTTGCTTTATTTAATGTCACATTGTTGATCTTCTGTAAATGTGATTGAATCGATAACATAAAATTGTGTACTCTTTTCTTCGTCAAACCTTTGATGTCGTGATTTGATTCTATGCAAAGTAGTGTATCTGCAGTTTATATTCTTTGTCCCATTTGGAGGGAACAGAACTTATTGTATATAATTGTAATTTTGTGTGAATAATTTTTTGTAGAAGTGTCAATATGTGAAAATGTTCTGTTTTATTTAATGTATTTATTTGCTGTTATGTAAATTGCTGATCCTCGCTTAGGGCTCTTAGTTATTCTGTATGTAAAAGGTGTAGTGGTTCCCCTCGGGAACGGTACGGTGTAGCGCGCGCAAATTGTGGTTGGCATAGGTGGAAAAGGTGGAAATGATAGTCAGTCGGAGACGAGCCAGCAGTCGGAGATGAGCAACCAGTCGGAGACGAGCCAGCAGTCGGAAAGGAGCTACGAGTCTGTGCACTGCTAGTATAAAGGTGCATATTGTGATGATTCAGAGAGAGGCTTTTCCTGCTTCTTTCCAAGGCCTCGGATGGATGGACAAATAGCTGGAACTATTCTGGAATTTGTATGAATCATCGCCATGAAGATACGATAAAGTCCGGCAATTCTACCTGCAATTCCACCTACCAACATGCAGTTGCCACCACATTGCGCAATCACTGTAACGTAATACTATATTGATGTACAGTGAAGGATCAGCCTAATGGATTTGTTAGTGTGCTGAAATATAAGGTAATTCATATCGGAATTTATTTACCTACCTTGATTTTACTCCTCATCATAACACCTCTCAGGGTCCTCTCCGTTTGAAGTAAAGTGATTACCGAGTGTCCTTACTGAAAGTACATTGAAACTCAGCTTTTTTTTTTTTAATAATGCCTCTTGAACTTATTAAAAAGATAGTTAAAGCAAATGTGGTAACAGAGTGAGTTAGGACAAATGTTATTTGTCCAATAATAATTTTCCTATTGAAACTGTTATTTAAAGTGCTGTTACCAACTTCAAACTTTAGGCTGAGTCTTATAAAGTAAATGATCACGTTGTTGTCTGTGGTAAATTCTAAAAGGTGAGTCAGTTTCTTGCAATTTTGTCAACATTGTGTTTCGTTGTAGTAAAAGTGAGAAAGCTGCAGTTGTGAAACGTTACATTCTCATGTATGCCAAGTGTTTGTCTCTCTTGTGTGCATATTAACAGTATAAAGACCACTCAGTTTGTGTAAACCCTGAAAGTGATAGTGTTTTTCTGTACCTGTTATAATTTTGAAAATAGTTCCTGCTGCTCTAACTGTTAGCTTCAATCTTAAAACATATGTGTGTTAGAGTTCATTGCACTCGCGTGTTGCTAAGTCTAGGTTGTGTCTGTTGTGTTGTCCATTATAGTTACTTATACCTACTTTCATAAACGAGAATGTTAATCTTTCTCTTGCCTAATTAGGCTGGCGACCGTTTCCCTTATTCTATAAACAGTATAGCTAGGCAAAATTTTGTTTGTCACTATTCCAATATTAATGTAATTCTGACTTTCATTTCCGATAAGCCACTTCCATTAGGAACAATACGGTCAACTTAACAAAATTCCTCTCAGAGGGTAACACTGCTCTGTTGCTTTGTGCCATAGTTACTTTTACAAAATTGTTTTATGTTACAACCTGCTTTTGGCATTGAGGTTATGGTACAGTAAGTAGCAGACGGGGAGTGTTATACGTGGCGCCGCGTGACAGGACGTTGTTCAGTTTTCACCTACAGACGGAAAAAATTACAAGTAGTTAGCATTTTACGAACATAGAGTGAACATGAAACGTCCAGCGGCACGAACCTGTACATTAGTTGACAGAACTAGTAGTGAAAGTTCAGTTTAAATTATTAATAAAAGGTATCAGTACTTAATAATAGCTAAAATGGACAAGAGACTAGAAATAAATTCAGACACGCGAGAGCAAAATGCAACCGAGAGCAGTTCAGGCAGCACACCAACAGATGGCATGACGCGCGAGTTAAATTATGTACGTTATCACGCAGACGTTAATAAACAGATCGAAGCTATGTGTGTAGCGCGTAATAAGCAAGACAATGTAGGCGATGTTGTCGAAGACAGTGGCTATGCTGATGAATCAAGGGATATGTTTGAATCACCAAAACCAGAAAGAGGTGTAGGATCTGAACACGAAAAGGCAGTAGAATCTAAAAGTGAAAAGACACCAGATGTAACTGATTTGTTAAAAATGTTGTCTGCACAAATTGCAGCACAGGGGCAACAAAACGCTGCACAAAATGACAATATTAATGCACAAATCGCAGCATTGGGTCAACAAAGTAAACAAATCGAAATGCAGGGTACCAGACTTAGTAAACAAATTGAAGAAGTCAACTCAAGGGTAGGAACAGTGAGTAATGAAATCAAAAGTATTAAAAGCGAAATTACTGTCATCAATGGCAATATTGCCAATGTACAAGGACAAATTGATGACATTAACGAAAGATTTGACTCTGAAGTAATTAAAATTCAAGATCAAATTGAACCCTTAGTCTGTACTAAGGTTGACGAAAATGTATTCGGTATTAAATCCGAAATACAAACCGAATGTAACGCGGAATTTGCACAGATTAAACAATCTGTAACAGAAACAAGCAGAGCTCTAACCAAACAGATTATTACTTGCGAAAAGAAGTGTGAACATAACACTTCACAAATCCAAGGCAAAATGTATGACTTGGAAAGAAAAATACAAACCGGACCTACACATTTTACTGAAAAAATGCCTTTCAGTAAAATATTAGAGGGCGAGGAAAAATTCGACCCAGCAAAGAGGCATAACGGATGGCACCCCCTAGACTTTGTAAAGAATTGCGAAAGAAATTTTCCTGAATATTTGACTGACCAGGAAAAAATTAATGTTGTAATCAGTGCATTAACGGGAGACGCAAAAAGGTGGGGGTTGAATCTTGATACTAACCAGATGTCTTTTGAAACCTTCAAACAAAAATTTATTGACGAATACTGGTCAGAACAAAAACAAGACCAGTTGTGGCGTGAATTTCTGGTGGCCAGACTGTATGATGTCAGAGGTAGGCAAACCATGAAAGAGTTTTGCGAATCATGGTACAGAAAACTAATACACTTAAAAGCAAGAAGGACTGAAGCCGAGATCGTTTGGGTTCTTTGGCAGAAACTGCCTGAGGATTCTAAACGGTATGTTGGGAGTACCCATAGTAGTTTTTCTGCGTTCTTGGAAAGGGTAGAGGATGAAGATCACTGGCGAAGAAATCGCGAGTACCGTCCCCATAATAACAATAATTATTCGCGAGAAAGTAATGACCAAGCTGAACGACACGAAAATGAAAGATATCGTGTAAACGCGATTCAAAGAGGTCGTGCGAGAGGCAGGGGAAATTATACGACGCGCGGCAGAGGATACATAGCACGTAATTCCCAAACTAGAAACGAAATGGAAAACTAAAAACCGCGTGTGTTGCGGGCCGGATTCACGCGGAAACCGGTTTTGGGCCCAAAGAAAAGATGCCAAATATTAGATTCGAGAAGGAAAGACGTGAACTACGGGGCAGGAAGGTTAAGGGCGCGACTATAGCAGACGGGCGCGGAATGATACATAGTGGCGTTCCCAGTGCGAAGTCACGTGACGGTTCGTGCTCGGGCCAGCCGTTGCCGAAGCAGCGTACATTGCACTTGGCAGCAGACACAAATGGCAGACGTCGGAACAAGATGGCTGCCGTAGAGAGAAACAGAAGAGGCGGGATCGGACACTTCCGATGGCCGGTTTCAGTAGTAGATGAATGTAGAAATGAAAATAAAGTTAATACGTCATATAATAAAGATAACTCGGTATCGGAATCGTGCGAAAAGACTTTATTAAAGAATAAAAGGGAGACAGAAAAGACGAGTGAAAAGGGGAATGTTTGTACTGTTAATGATGTGTATGAATTAAAAGGCGTAGATGTGGGGGAGGTTGTGATGAATAAAGAGGAAAGGGAGGTAGAATATGCCACGCAAAAGACGTGTGCACAATTAATAATAGGTAAAAAAGAGGTAGAGGAGGACGTTCGTAATCATGACATTACGAGCAGTGCAGATGAAATTATTGTTGATGGAAAGGTGTTTAATAGTTTTGATGCAGAAGGGTCTAGTAAGAATTTCGCACGATTACCTGAAAATGACAGCATGGAAGAAAATGAGATGAAAGTTATTGAAGTATGTGACGATTATACTAAGTATGAAGTTAAGGCTGAAATCGTTCAAAGTGATATATCAGAAGTGCCTGACTGTCCAAACGATGTGCATTATGTAGAAAAGGAATCGGAAAACGAAGTGACTGAAACATCTAGTAATAATTTGCCTCACTGTTTAAAAGTTGCTTTCCTGCTCGAATCTGATGACGAAAGTGAAATCAGTGATAGTTCAGATGATGAAGGATATATGAATACAGATAAGAATGAATATAATAACTTTCCCTATTGTTCAAAAGTCGAGTACTTAAGTGAATCTGATAGTGAGGAAGAGAGTAGTAATGATTCCAGTGAAGATGAATTTTCAGGTGTAGACGAAAGTGAATATACTTTTACTGAGAGAGGGTATGAGAAAATTAGTGACATTTTTCCAAAGCAAGATACAGAAAGTAGAACTGGGCCAAAACCGAATGAATTATTCAGTAATGTAACACAAGGGCATAATATGCAGGAACCTCCAGATGATACTATACTGGGGCAAGCTTTAACAAATGTTTTGAAGGAGTGTGAAGTACAGGAACAAAAAGAACCACCTGATAAAAGGATAGCAGAACAGGAAATGTTGTACCTTGCTAAAGACTTTGAAATTCCAAAACCTAAAAAGCCACCTGATGAAACAAAACGTTGGCAAGATCTGAATGGGTTAGTGAAAGATGTAGAAAGTAGGAGGCCTAAAAAGCCACCAGATTTAAGTCACTGTTTATGAACCATAAAAGACTGCCTTGTTAATAAAGAGACTGGGGGCAGGGTGCTGTACTTGTATATATGTTGTTAATATAATGCATGACTAGTATTATTGTATATGAGTGTTACCTGAAAGTGGATTATTGTTTTATTGATCTTGAGGCCTGGGGCAGGTTGTTTATTTATTGTAGTGTACTGTTTGAATTTGCTTAGGAAATGTTTATTTTCAATTGAACACTTACTGTTGCCAGTCTAATTATGAAGACAGGGCAATGTAGTGTGAGAAACCTGAAAACTTTATGACTAATGATGATTATGGTAACTTAACGAGAGTGCAAAGAACTCCACAAGATAATAATTAATTTCTAATATACTTAAAGATCAGAAAGGGCTTACGTTTGCACCATGTTGTGTATTTGAAGGTACATGTCCTCAGATGAGGGTTGTTAACCCTCAGGGGGCAATGCACTCTTTGCATTGTCAGGTGCCTGACGAGCACCAGGGACCCGAGTCGTTGCTAGCACTACTTCCATTTCTTTTCGTGCTGCCAACCTTCCTCTTCATCATTCAGAACTTTTACTATCTACTTTCCTTCTTCTCTATCAGAATAGAGTGAAAAGTGTAGAAATAATGTAAGATATTGTGTATTGTTTGTGGATAAGTAAATAAATAATTACATTGGATACACAAGAAAATGACTAAGAATAATGAAAGTATAGTGGGTATTGTAAAAGAGAAAATGTAATGAAAAAGTAATTGGAAAGAGAAATATGGATGAGAAAAGGTAAGAATATTGAAAAGAAAAGGTAAATTAATACTATAATATAATTAAATGTAAATGTTTTTGAAAATAGGGGTAAATATGGTGTTGAAAAACTGTATATGTGTTTAAAACTGAGGAGATGAACCTGACTAGTATGTGAAATAGGTGTGTGAGCCAGAAAAAGGTGGCAGAAATCACTTGCAATAGGATGTGAAATTATTGTCCTGGTCTTAATGTGTGTAATGACCTAACTGTGTGTGGAAAAGCAATGATAAAGGAGTAGTAAGAAATACTTTATCCTAACTTGATCCTGAATATGACATTTAATTCTTTCTCGATTAACGTATATGTTACCTGATTGTGTCATTTGAAAAGAAATGGTTTTGTTGCCAGTGTCTAATTACTGTTTCAAAGTTGCAGGTTTTATGTTTTATACCATTAATGCAAATTTTACCAAAGATGTGACATAATGATGAAAAAGCTTAAAGATGATGACAATAAACTGCTCAAAAATATGTTGTTGGGCAGCGAAATGAGACAAAATAATAAAAATGCTGTGGTCCTGAAGCTAAGGACTACAAAATATACTATGTGAACAGTAGCAAAAGGACCTGCCATTGTGGGGCAAGAAGCTGATAAGTGGTCATGAACTGCCAAACCTAGAGGATGGGGCAGTGAATCAATTTAAAAATGTGTTTTTTTGTGTATTCTTGATCTAAATTGTGTTTTTGTGTCTAAATGTGTATGTAAAAAAGACTGCCAAACCAATAATGGGCAGAATGTGTAACATGGACTGCTAGTGCTGAGGCAAGCAGTGAACTAAGTTAGGTTTTTTGAGCAATATGTTATGAACTGACTATTCTTATTGAAGTCAGTGAAAAGTTATTATAAAATATATATGCAACTTATTTAAATGGATGTAGAAGTTTTTGATTCTAGATTTTTTTAAATAACTTAAAGCTTTGGACCGCCTTGTTTTAAAACACAGCAGTGATGATTAAAGATAGGTTCTGAATAGGTTAGTGTGTTTATGTGTAACAAATATTTTGGACTGCTATTAATGAAGAGCAGCTTTAAAGATAATTAATTTGAAAAAAACCTTGCAAAGTTACTTTGGTATTTAAGGAGTCAGTTGGAAAAAGGTTCTCATAGTTGTTTGTATAAATATTTGTACATATCTGGATGCAAACTGAAATTTTCAATATTTCATTAATTGCTGAACCTTGTAAAATGTACTGTGATCATTAATATGCTTGTGTGTCTGTGAAATTTTACATTCCTCTAAAATTATTGAGAGACAAACTTCTGTTTTGCTAACTTAGAATGTTCTGTGTTGTTGTATATGTGTATTTTCTTTATTTTATTTGAAGGCTATACCATATTCTACTAATATGCAGATTAATTTTGTACTGATTGCCTATTAATTGAACTGTGTGTGTATGAGAAGAACATGCTTGAAGATATCTTGTATAATGGTTCAAAATTAGTTTCCTTAAACCAGTGTGAAATTGAAAATTGCTTTAGATGTTTTACTTTGAAAATATTTTGGAAAAAATACATGCAATTTCTTAGTGTATATACTGTATATTTGTAATGTGTGTGTGTGTTTTTTTCTCCCAACTGAAGTTGGATGGAATAATTTTTTTTGCAGCCAGCACCACTTAGGCGTTATGGATGTTTCCTTGAAGTATCCCTGACA
The DNA here is from genome assembly GCF_023864275.1 of Schistocerca cancellata. Lineage (NCBI taxonomy): Eukaryota > Metazoa > Arthropoda > Insecta > Orthoptera > Acrididae > Schistocerca > Schistocerca cancellata. The sequence continues at coordinate 2,468,237 of NW_026046765.1, read as the reverse complement.
GGAAACTTCAACGAAACATGGGGCATGTGTAACACCACAGCTCTTATGCTGTATGGATTCATTTTGCTTTATTTAATGTCACATTGTTGATCTTCTGTAAATGTGATTGAATCGATAACATAAAATTGTGTACTCTTTTCTTCGTCAAACCTTTGATGTCGTGATTTGATTCTATGCAAAGTAGTGTATCTGCAGTTTATATTCTTTGTCCCATTTGGAGGGAACAGAACTTATTGTATATAATTGTAATTTTGTGTGAATAATTTTTTGTAGAAGTGTCAATATGTGAAAATGTTCTGTTTTATTTAATGTATTTATTTGCTGTTATGTAAATTGCTGATCCTCGCTTAGGGCTCTTAGTTATTCTGTATGTAAAAGGTGTAGTGGTTCCCCTCAGGAACGGTACGGTGTAGCGCGCGCAAATTGTGGTTGGCATAGGTGGAAAAGGTGGAAATGATAGTCAGTCGGAGACGAGCCAGCAGTCGGAGATGAGCAACCAGTCGGAGACGAGCCAGCAGTCGGAAAGGAGCTACGAGTCTGTGCACTGCTAGTATAAAGGTGCATATTGTGATGATTCAGAGAGAGGCTTTTCCTGCTTCTTTCCAAGGCCTCGGATGGATGGACAAATAGCTGGAACTATTCTGGAATTTGTATGAATCATCGCCATGAAGATACGATAAAGTCCGGCAATTCTACCTGCAATTCCACCTACCAACATGCAGTTGCCACCACATTGCGCAATCACTGTAACGTAATACTATATTGATGTACAGTGAAGGATCAGCCTAATGGATTTGTTAGTGTGCTGAAATATAAGGTAATTCATATCGGAATTTATTTACCTACCTTGATTTTACTCCTCATCATAACACCTCTCAGGGTCCTCTCCGTTTGAAGTAAAGTGATTACCGAGTGTCCTTACTGAAAGTACATTGAAACTCAGCTTTTTTTTTTTTTTTAATAATGCCTCTTGAACTTATTAAAAAGATAGTTAAAGCAAATGTGGTAACAGAGTGAGTTAGGACAAATGTTATTTGTCCAATAATAATTTTCCTATTGAAACTGTTATTTAAAGTGCTGTTACCAACTTCAAACTTTAGGCTGAGTCTTATAAAGTAAATGATCACGTTGTTGTCTGTGGTAAATTCTAAAAGGTGAGTCAGTTTCTTGCAATTTTGTCAACATTGTGTTTCGTTGTAGTAAAAGTGAGAAAGCTGCAGTTGTGAAACGTTACATTCTCATGTATGCCAAGTGTTTGTCTCTCTTGTGTGCATATTAACAGTATAAAGACCACTCAGTTTGTGTAAACCCTGAAAGTGATAGTGTTTTTCTGTACCTGTTATAATTTTGAAAATAGTTCCTGCTGCTCTAACTGTTAGCTTCAATCTTAAAACATATGTGTGTTAGAGTTCATTGCACTCGCGTGTTGCTAAGTCTAGGTTGTGTCTGTTGTGTTGTCCATTATAGTTACTTATACCTACTTTCATAAACGAGAATGTTAATCTTTCTCTTGCCTAATTAGGCTGGCGACCGTTTCCCTTATTCTATAAACAGTATAGCTAGGCAAAATTTTGTTTGTCACTATTCCAATATTAATGTAATTCTGACTTTCATTTCCGATAAGCCACTTCCATTAGGAACAATACGGTCAACTTAACAAAATTCCTCTCAGAGGGTAACACTGCTCTGTTGCTTTGTGCCATAGTTACTTTTACAAAATTGTTTTATGTTACAACCTGCTTTTGGCATTGAGGTTATGGTACAGTAAGTAGCAGACGGGGAGTGTTATACTACTAACTACTTGAAGTTGCTTCGTTGCTTCAATTCAGTTGTAGTTCATTGACAATGGCGTTATGAGATACTGTGTCTCTTGTTTTGTTTTTTTTATTTTGTTTTGCGCGGTGCTTAATTAACTTCTTGCGGATGTTTAAAACAATATGCCAACCTTTGTACTATTTTGAAATCTTATCAAAAAATGCATTTTAGTATTTGTGCAGCATTTTTTAGTTAGTATTTCATTAAAAAAAACATTTACACGAACTGCAGGATATGCGTCAAAATGAAACTCATAAAATTGTGAAAGTAAAACCAATCGAAAAGTTTAGAACTACTCGTGAGAGTTACTGAAGTAGATCCACAAGACTGGGTGCTCTGAATAGCAAGTAAGGCTTCTTTGATCTTGTTAAGAGGAGAAGGAGGTTGCAGAATTACGAAGCTTACCTCAACTAGACGGAAGAGCTAATACTATAGGTACCATACGTAATACGATAGAGAAATTCGTTGTTAACGTGAAGACGAAACTTCTTGTTATATCTTAAAATGCTACATATAAGGTCAGTCAACAAGGTTTGGTGCAAACTGCACATTATCATTTCAAGCTTTTGCAATCAATGAATGCTGTGTCACATGTTTATATCAATGCCATTGATAAGTATCAGTAGATTACTGCTTCTTCAGCTTAATATCTGTCTTCATGAACATCAAGGAAAAGTACGACAAAAATTTAAGAAAAAAGGGCTATTCACTTCAAAATATCTTGCAATCGTCACAGAAAAATCTAGAAATAAGGGAAACAGCTATTTATAGTGTTACATCCGAAACCTCTTCTTACAGTCGCACAGAATACCATGGCCAGTAGATGCGCAGAGAGCAGGACAAGCGTGGGGGGAACGGCAGTGGTGGGGGCTGTGGGCAGGTCCTGTAGAGGAAATGCCAAGAGGTGCAGAGGAAATGTCATTCTAAACTGAACACAACACTCACATTTTTTGTAGATATTAAGAGGGGACGCTCGACGCCCACGTTTGGATATTGACCATTCAAAAAGATCCGTCACCCCTGCTTCGATTTGTATCTAAAAGTAATTCCGCCGAAAGCGCAGCGATTTATTTTCACCTGGTTTATTAATCACTTGTAACCTTCAGAGCAGTGTCACGAGTGAAGAATTTTGAGTAAAACCTACGTATTTCTCTTGTTGGCGTGTTAAAATTGGATTCTTTTGCTAAAACACCGATAAGTTGGCACAGTCTCTCCTCACTAACATTTTGTGCAGATGCAGTTGCGAAAGAATTCAGAAATAGAGTTTTATCAAGTGAGGAACTGAGGAATAGTAAGGCCAGTGTATTACAATAAGGCACAATCCCGGTACAAAATAAACGTGTAGTGATTGATTCTTTTTGTTCCATAACCTATAGCATTTTTCGTTTGACCAGCTGCCGTCGTCCATTAAAAATTACTTTTTTTCATCGAAAAAGTCCGTAGTTAATGTAACAACACGGTAGATAATCACGTTTTACGTAGTAACCAGACGGAAAAATTATCTCAAACGCAAAATCATAGCGACCCCTATTTTTCATTGCAAACGTTTTCGAAATTGGCGCAGTATCTTCATCATCATCATCATCAGTTTTCTGCTATATTTATCAGGTCCTTTGCCTCTCCATTTTCTGCGATCCATTGCTTCCTTCTTAAGGCTGCTGTATGTTGTACCGTCCATCACGTCATCCACTATCTGGAATCTCTTCCTTCCTCGCTTCCTTTTTCCCTTTTACATGACCTTCTAAAACTGTTTCTATCAGTCCGTCATTCTTTCTTAACATATGCCCAATCCAATTTCTTTTTCTTCTTTTTATTACATCTAGTAACTGTCTTTTCTCTCTCACTCTTCTCAGTGCCTCTTCATTTTTTACTCTGTCCATCCAACTTATTCTTTCCATCCTCCGCCATGTCCACATCTCAAAAGCCTCCAGCCATTTTATGTCTTTCTTCCTCAAAGTGAATGTTTCAGCGCCATACAGAAGAACACTATATACAAAAAATTTTATGAGTCTTTTCCTCAATTCTCTGTCCAGACTGCTGAAGAAAATTCTCCTTTTCTTATAAAATGCCTCTTTTTCCATTGCTATCCTTGTTTCAGTTTCTGTGCTGCACTTCTAGTCGGTGTCTCCTCTGCTTCCAAGATACTTAAAATTTTGCACCTGTTCTAATATTTCTCCATTCAGCACAATTTTTATTTCTTTATTTCCTCCTAGTGTCAATACTTTTGTTTTCTTTGTGTTAATTTTCATTCCAAATTTTTTTCCGTTAGCTTCAATGGTATTTACTAAATCCTATAATTCTTTTTTCCCTGTGGCTAGAAGGACCATGTCACCAGCAAACCTCAAACACCCTACTCTTCTCCCTCCAAAATCTACTCCTTTGTCATCTAATGAGCATAGGTCAATCATATTTTCCAAGTAGAGGTTGAAAAGTGTAGGTGATAGACAGCATCCTTGTCTTACTCCTTTTCCTAGCCCGATCCAGTTTGTACTTTCTCCTCTCACTTTAACTGAGGCTTTTTGATTAAGATATAATTAGTTTACAAATCTGCTGGTTTTCCAGTCCACTCCATTTTCCCTCATTATAGTCGCCAGCTTGTCACATGCCACATTGTCAAATGCTTTTTCTAGATCGATGAAGCACATATAGAGTTCTCTTCCTTTTCCAATAAACCTTTCTCCCAAGATTTGTAGGAGCCGTATTGCAACTCTGGTGCCCGTATTCGTCTAAAGCCAAACTACTCCTCGCCAACATTCTCTTCCATTAGTTTTTCCAAGTCTCTTATTAATTATTCTTAACATCACTTTGGCTACATGTGAAATGAGGCTGATTGTCCTGTGCTCGCTGCATTTCTTGGTTCCTTGTTTTTACGTTAATGGAATAATTACTGTTGTCAGAAACTCCTTAGGCCATTCACAACTGTCATATATTTATTTCATAACCTCAATATTTCTCTTATTCCACTTTGGTTCAAGGATTTTAATATTCCTCCCGGTATTGTATCTGTACCTACTGCTTTGCCATTTTTCATTGCAGCTATGGCAGACCTTACTCCTTCCATTATGATGGTTGGTCCTTTCTCGTCATCACTTACACTGTTGAGTGTTTCACGTTTCAGAATTTCTGGTTTGTGAACTGTGTCATATAGCTCTTTTAGATATTCTCCCCATCTCTGGAGGATATCGTCACTATCTTTGTACAATACCTCTTCGTCTTTACTCAAAATTTCCGTACTACCACTTCCTGCTGTTTTGATCCCATGTCATAATCTTTACTATATTGTATAGTAAGTCGTATCTTCCCTTCCTGACCAGTTCTTCAATTGCACCACATTCCTCTTTTGCCATATTCTCCTAACCTGCTCTGTTTCTCTTCGCAGTTCATTATTTAACCCTCGGTACATCTTTCTTGCATTTTCAGTGTTCTTTTTTTTTTTAAAAAAAATTCTAGTCTCCTCCTTCCTGGAAATTATTTCTTGTGTGACCCATGGTTTTTTTTTTTTTTTGCTCTTTTCCGTTTTACATATCCTATATTTTGCTGACCTGCTTTAATGATTCCTTCTTTCAGCATATTCCAGTACTCATTGACATTATCAGGTGGTTCTTTGTCTCGTAATGTGTTTAGAAACTCAAGTGGTAGCATTTCTGTAATTTGTTCTTTGTTGGATTATCTTCTTTAGATACCAGTTCTTCACCATGGTCACCTTCTTCACTTTTTTTTCATTCTTATTTATATTTCTGCCATAAGTAAGTTGTGGTCACTATTAATATCTGCACCTGGTAATGTGTGCACTTTCTTGATTCCATTCCTATATCTTTCTTCTACGAGTATGAAATCGATTTGGTTTCTGTATTTGTCCCCTGGTCATTTCCAAGTGTAGAGCCTCCTCGTGTGGTTCTTGAACCACGTATTTGCAACTATCAGCTGCCTTTCCCGGCAGACGTCAATTAGCCATTCACCTCTATCACTTCTCTTTCCGAGACCATGACTGCGTGCTATTTTTCCCTCTTTCCCTTTTTCTGTCTCCCATTACTGTTTTGCAGCATTTTTTATTTTCGTCCATTATTCTCTTTATTACATTGTATATTTCCTCTACAATTTGGTCATCATGTTCTGAAGTTGTCATATACACCTGGACAATCAGTAAATCTTTTTGTGTTCCTTTCAGCCTTACACCAATAACCCAGTCATTTGCATAGTCCACACTTTGGACACAATTAGCCGATTCCTTTGTCATAATCACTCCTACTCCATTCATTCCTTTTGCTTCTCCTCCTGAGTAGTACAATACATATTCATCTGACTGGAACTCTCCACATCCATTCCACCTTAACTTCGCAACTCCAACAAAATCCATATGATTCTTTACCACCTCTCTATTAAGGTTTTCTAGTTTTCCTGCTTTTAGCAGAGTTCTAACATTCCAGATGCCGATTCTCGTTTTGATTTTTTGCCTCCTTTCAAGCTGAACCCCACCACCCGAGATCCAAATGGGGGACTATTTTACCTCCGGACACTGATTTAACATGAGAGCAAGCCATATTTGTGCATGAAATGGAGACTGCCATGGCAAGAGGGGATAGCGAAGCATAATGCGAAGTATAAAGTGCACACTCGCGAATTTTAAGCAATTAATCATACCGGAAACGTCTCAGATCATAAATGTTTTTAGTAACTTGCACTTCATGTCAGCTGCAAATGTTTGCAAATGTAATCGTTACAGTGACTAGCAGAGGAAAAAACAATCACTCGGGACTTCAATTTGTGGACAGCCAATGTTTTATAACAATGTGTGTAGCATAGTTCTTACGATGAAATTTAGAATAGCATATACTTTTCTAACAATGGAATATTTCATTATTTGTCCCTGTAGTCGCGAAGTGTCAATTGGATGATGAAAACAAACACTTTTCTTACACAAAGTACACCTTATAAAAGAAAAAATAACGTATTCAGGTGCTTCACAGTAATTACTAGTCTTACTACGGCAGAACTGGGGGAGGTTTAAGAAATGGCAGTGGCCCTTGTTCTGCATATTCTGGTGCGTACCGCATATACTTGACCAAATTCGTAAAATGTGGTGGTGACTGAAGTTTAACAATACTGTTCTGCTGAAAAACCTTAATGACAAAGAGATCTAAAGGCAATTACATTGCCCAACAATTTTCTGAAAAATTTTGTATACTGTTGAAATATTTTTATCGGGAGGCTCAATCATACTGTCAGTTCCTGGTGGAATCCGATTTATATTAAAAGTCTTTTCGTCACGCTTCATTGAGGTGCTGGTATTTCCAGGCAAAGAATCCAACAGAGGCAATGAATTGTTTTCTGCAAGTGCTACGAGTCAACGCAGTATACGGTGGCCAGTGTAGTGACCAATTTTCGTTCAAAGCACTGGGCGAGTTCATGCTTTTTTCAAAAGGGGAGGCCGTCTCAGTCTTCCACGTTTCGGCAGGACGGAGATGACGAAGTCGAGGCTTACACCCTGCAACCTCTCTCAAACGATTTCCAGTAACTATGGGGTAGAAAAATATTTCTTTTATCCGACACCGAACTTAAAAGAGTCAGTCAAAGTTAAACCAACCAGTAGTATTGCATTCGACAAATATTCGCAGACTAGTATAGTCTGGATATGTTTGTCTTACATACAACTTGAAACGAAATGTCTACGTGCGGAAATCGCTCCTGGAGATGAGATGATGGACAAATTGCGAAACGCTTCGTATGTCGTTTCTTGCCTGATGTTTGACTTTTACCATTGCGACACAGTTAGCCTAAATGTAGAACTATGGATTACTATAATAATGATGGTCAGCTGACTCCTGCATGTCGTTGTGTCAGATTTATATTGCGGAGATTAAAACATTCACTAAAATTACGGAATCTCCGGGATCGATATCTTAGCAGCACCAATGTCGGAAACAAACTAATGGTTGAGATTTTCGGTTCCCATAATGTATTAAATGCTCACACACATTTAAATAAGTTCTCATGGTTAACTTCTCATGATTGGGATTCACAGTCATATAATATTTCTTAAAAGACGTCATATTCGCCGTTGATTGTACAAAATATTTATTATTGCTATTGCAATTTCGGCCTTACGGCCATTTTCCAGTAACACTGCAAAAGTTACCTACACACAAAAATACAGAAGTGAAGCACAGCTTGTATGTACAAAATTGAGCAAACATTTCATTAAGAAAGTAGTTCAATTATAAAAATTGGATAGAAATGTACATTAGTTACATTCTGTCAGAATATAAAACTATCTGACATGAGTGCACGTCGTCGTCAAAATGCAGTCTATTCACTGTGAGAGTCCCACAAGATTCGATGAGTACGACGCTTATTACATCATTATATGTTGTTAAATATGTACTGAACTCTCGATGTTACCATCGTTCTAATAATCTATCACACATACAAGTTCAGGTGCACTGACAACATGTGAAGCTAAGTCAGTGGGCGCGGAAATACATTTACTGAAGATACTGCCTGAGCACGTAGCAAAGATAGTGCACACCAAGGATACAACTTATAAGCTTTATATCGTAAAGTCTTTTCATCTGTCGACATCATACAGCTTTCCAAATAGTGCTATGATTGTAACAGGCAGTAAGATAGGATGGGAATATTTATTTATAACATAATAGAGGACAATACATGTGTTACCTGTTAATAAGCTCTCACATTGACTTAAGCGCTCGTAAATGAGATGAAGACAGAGCTCTGATACATAATACTTTGTATATGTAAAGATTTTCCGAATATGAATGGTGTAAAACGCTCGCCAGAAATCCAATTCACTGTGCACCACCACAAATTCTGACGAAACGTCACAATGTCTCCGCGCAAAAACAGGATGCATCCTTCAACCCGGCTCTATTATCGCAAACAGGACTAAGAAAATACACTCCTGGAAATGGAAAAAAGAACACATTGACACCGGTGTGTCAGACCCACCATACTTGCTCCGGACACTGCGAGAGGGCTGTACAAGCAATGATCACACGCACGGCACAGCGGACACACCAGGAACCGCGGTGTTGGCCGTCGAATGGCGCTAGCTGCGCAGCATTTGTGCACCGCCGCCGTCAGTGTCAGCCAGTTTGCCGTGGCATACGGAGCTCCATCGCAGTCTTTAACACTGGTAGCATGCCGCGACAGCGTGGACGTGAACCGTATGTGCAGTTGACGGACTTTGAGCGAGGGCATATAGTGGGCATGCGGGAGGCCGGGTGGACGTACCGCCGAATTGCTCAACACGTGGGGCGTGAGGTCTCCACAGTACATCGATATTGTCGCCAGTGGTCGGCGGAAGGTGCACGTGCCCGTCGACCTGGGACCGGACCGCAGCGACGCACGGATGCACGCCGAGACCGTAGGATCCTACGCAGTGCCGGAGGGGACCGCACCGCCACTTCCCAGCAAATTAGGGACACTGTTGCTCCTGGGGTATCGGCGAGGACCATTCGCAACCGTCTCCATGAAGGTGGGCTACGGTCCCGCACACCGTTAGGCCGTCTTCCGCTCACGCCCCAACATCGTGGAGCCCGCCTCCAGTGGTGTCGCGACGGCGTGAACGGAGGGACGAATGGAGACGTGTCGTCTTCAGCGATGAGAGTCGCTTCTGCCTTGGTGCCAATGATGGTCGTATGCGTGTTTGGCGCCGTGCAGGTGAGCGCCACAATCAGGACTGCATACGACCGAGGCACACAGGGCCAACACCCGGCATCATGGTGTGGGGAGCGATCTCCTACACTGGCCGTACACCACTGGTGATCGTCGAGGGGACACTGAATAGTGCACGGTACATCCAAACCGTCATCGAACCCATCGTTCTACCATTCCTAGACCGGCAAGGGAACTTGCTGTTCCAACAGGACAATGCACGTCCGCATGTATCCCGTGCCACCCAACGTGCTCTAGAAGGTGTAAGTCAACTACCCTGGCCAGCAAGATCTCCGGATCAGTCCCCCATTGAGCATGTTTGGGACTGGATGAAGCGTCGTCTCACGCGGTCTGCACGTCCAGCACGAACGCTGGTCCAACTGAGGCGCCAGGTGGAAATGGCATGGCAAGCCGTTCCACAGGACTACATCCAGCATCTCTACGATCGTCTCCATGGGAGAATAGCAGCCTGCATTGCTGCGAAAGGTGGATATACACTGTACTAGTGCCGACATTGTGCATGCTCTGTTGCCTGTGTCTATGTGCCTGTGGTTCTGTCAGTGTGATCATGTGATGTATCTGACCCCAGGAATGTGTCAATAAAGTTTCCCCTTCCTGGGACAATGAATTCACGGTGTTCTTATTTCAATTTCCAGGAGTGTATGTATACTATTCCATCGAAATTGTTTAAAATGTTTTTGATAAGTGTCTAAAATAACTGCACAGTTCTATGAATTGCTGTTGAAGTAGACTGATACAATAAATCACATTCATCGGATACAATGAAATGTCGAGGCTACATTTCACTTATAAAACATACAAAAATAAAACACATGAGAGTATGCTTTTCTTCCCTCGTTATAGTCCATACACTTTTCTTTACACTAAAATAAACCAGGATTACTGATAAAATTTGTTACTTATGATTTAAAAATAAACTGGTAAGATACATCACATAAAAACTGGCGATCTTAAAATACATAAAATAAGAGAATAGATACATTGCAAATGGTAGCGGGTATGACATTACACAGCCACTAATATAATTTTGAAGTATTTTTTTTTTAAACTCGTTTACACGCTTGTCTATATAAAATGTCAGGGTGGTAAACTCACATCAGATGTCAAGCTATTGCGCCTGTAAGCCATTTTACAATCTATCGTTTGTACATAAAATGGACTGGAAATTATCTAAAAATCTTATTTTTTAAATCAGTTTGATCATTAACTGTGTAATGTCATATCCGCTACCACTTGCAATGTATCTATTCTCTTATTTTAAGATCGCCAATTTTTATGTGATGTATCTTACCAGTTTTGTCTTAAATCATAAGTAACAAATTTTATCAGTAATCCTGATGTATTTTACTGTAAATAAAAGTGTATGGACTATAACGAGGGAAGAAGAGCATACTCTCATGTATTTTATTTTTGTATGTTTTATAAATGAAATGTAGCCTCGACATTTCATTGTATCCGAAGAATGTGATTTATTGTATGAATCTACTTCAACAGAATGTAAGTAATGTACATTTCTCTCCAATTTTTATAACTGAGCTACTTTCTTAATGAAATGGTTGCTTAATTATGTATACACACCCTGTGCTTCAATTTTGTATTTTTGTGTTTAGGTAACTTTTGCAGTGTTATTTGAAAATGGGCATCAGGGCGAAATTTCAATAGTAATAATAAATATTTTGTACATTCAACGGCGACTATGATGTCTTTTAAGAAATATAAATAAGTTTTGAATGGAAGAACTGACTGTGCGCTAGATCGGTTCCATCGACGAATCTCTCCCTATGGAAGATACTATTAAAAATCAGTATTTTCCTGTCGATTTACGTGCGCTTGAGGCGAAATACTGAACCCCTGAAACTGAGGTAACCAAGTTTGGACAAGACGTCTGTACGGAAGACGAGGCCACACTCTCCAACGCGGTCGTCCGTGGAAATTCGCCCGGCGAGATATTTCCAGAGTAACGCTGCTTGCTGACGCCGTCAAAAACTGCTCGGTTATACTGAGTGAGGGGGTGATGGGGTGGGAGTAGGCGCGGTGGAAGCAGGCTGGCTTCTTTTCCACGCTCAATATAAATGTTTCTCGCTCATGGAGAACCAAGTGAAACTCAGGCCGGGAGGGGAAAAAGGAAGGAGACGGGAATGGAAGTAGCTGGCAGAGAGGCGGACTGAAACGCGACGTGTAGCGGCGATGGCTGCCACAGTGGGCGCCTAGAGAGAATAGCGCAAAAAAAAAAAAAAAAAAGAATGGCTTGAGGGAAGCAGGAGGGAAGCAGCACAGGTGGTGCGGGGTGCGCGGTTGGCGGGCGTGACGTAGCGGGCGTCAGTGCTGGCGGCTGCGTTCAGGCAGCTGGAGAACTGGGATCTGGTGGACGGTGTAAAGATCACTGGCGCCACTCGCCCTGACCGCGAGGCAATGTACCAAATTGAAAAGAGAAACATTAAAAATTCACCTCTATACTGCGTACGATGGCCACAGTTTACTGGAAAACTATTCTATGCCTTGTGAGCGTGAGGTTGATCTATTCTGTTATTCGGCACAACGGATTAATCTGAGATGTACCCTTTACCCTGTGGCTCCTGCAAGATGCAATTTCCACCGCCACACTACTACAGAAGTCAGACAGACGCTCCTAAGGTTCTAAAGAGAAATGCCTAAAAAACTTTCAGCAATAAATATCTTCTAAAGTCGTCTGCTGTAAGGAAATGACACAAAAAGTCACAATATATCTTACGTAACAAGTGGGATACTTGGGTACTCGCGAAGTGCTAGTTAGTGTAAGAAAAACATGAAACTAACGAAAGTTATTATTTACTTTGCAAAAATACTGAGAAATCACCATGGCACTTTTAGTTATGAACTGAACACGTTATTTCCGAGTTCTTTTTGGAATGTGAAGTTACCTCTCAAGGATAGGATTCGCTAATGAAATTTCTATACAAAGTTTAAGATTGTTATTGACTTGGCAGAATGGCTGAGAGCCGCGCCTACTCAACTTGAATAATTATCCGTTTGAATGTTGCTAGGTACGGTCGAGGCTGTCGCGTGGGAAATGCAGTGAAGTGTACTGTTGTGGAGAAAATATGGGGCTCGCAATAGCTGTAGCGCACAATACCGTAAGCTGTGATGACTGCTGTCTGCGCCGCTCGCTGCTGAGAAATAACTCAACTCTTGTTCTATCTGGATTGACCTTCGCCAATCAAACTCTCCCTACACCTTGATGAATTCAACGATTCCTATTCGCCCCTAGTCTAACTATTGGCGAGATACACCAGTCAGATAACCAGTCCACCGCGATGCCACTCAAAAATTAGCTCTCATGCGTCTAACTAAAACTCTGTACGTTCACACCGCACAATAAGTGTGTCGGCCAACACAGTGAACAACGCTTAATCGCAAGGACTCAATACAGAGTCGCACTTCGATTCGCTCTCAATAGAGGTACTCTCCCAGTGAAGTACTGAGGAGAGACTTGTTTCTCGCTCCAAGAGCGACAACGGAATGGCGCCTCTCCATGCCAGACGTGAAGGGGTATATCTTCTAGTCTCTTCCATTACTCCTTCAGCTCAAGGCGTCAGAAATATCGCCTGCCAATCAGCATTGCTCTTCTAAAACGGGAGAATGACGTTTCTTTTAAGGCGACCGATCCGGAAATCTGTAGTATCGGCGTTTGGTGTCTCCCTGTGAAAATCTTTGAAACTGCGTGCTATGTGTAAAGAATGCGTAGGTTGGGCGCTCCCACACAATGTAGCGGAATTTCCTTTTAAGCTGAACACGGGGTCGTTCCCCCTTTCACTCGGGCACACGCTGTCTGCTCCACGGGCGGCCGAGATTGACTCGTACTCTGAAGGGACCAGCCTCCTGGTGTGTGGTCTGCCTCTCTCGAACTAAAAGCTCCTGTGACCGTCGTGTCTGGAATGTATGTGTGTACGCCAGCCTCGAGTATTTCAACCCCGGTGTGCACTTGTTCTTTGCATATTGTTTACATGAATTCATAAAACATTGACTTTATCTTATCGAGTTTGGGTTCAAATGAAGCGTCTTGATGCAGGGAATATGATTTTGAGGGCGGAATATGTAAGCAATGAAGGTCAGGAGACCACAACGTCTTACAGCCTTATCCACCTGGAGCTAAGAACTTTTATACGCAGCATTCTCTGGAACAACAAATTAATTTAGTACTTCTGTTCATAGATCCCACCTAAAAATTGTGAGAAACACGATTAATGGGTGATAACTTTCGTGTGGCCCATGTAATTCAAAGCTGGCGAAGCTGTCATTGAAACAGCAATACCTATACAGTACTCTTAGTGTTAGGTTACAAGTTAATGGGGCCTTAAGATCAGCCACAAATTTCCCTTGTTTTGTTGAGGGCAGAATCATAGGTCCAATTTCTTTCTCAGTAAATTACCTGTCTTATTCCTTCAGCTTCCTCTTAACTGGACCAAGATCCCCGTCACATGTCAAATAAGAATAGCCTTTCATTGGTAGCCTGTAGATTTTTAAATCTATCACTGACAGTGAGATATAATGATTATTGTTCTACCCATTACAGTTATCACTGTACATCAATAGCAGAGCGAATATGGTCACTGGTGTATCTCACTAGAAAGGTGCATACTCCATTACTTCCCTTTTGTGCTACACTCTCGTGATACAGGTAGAGAATTACAGTCTCGTTACTGGGATTATGTATGCCAAAACGAAGAGTGGATAGTGGTCTGAGATAATACGCCGTACATATGTTAAACAGGGACTGTTGGTAACAAGATATTTTGCATGTAGTCAACACATAAAAGCAGTACATTTTTATGGGTAATAAACTACTCTTTAGTACTCAGTAAACTGATGTAACATTTATTATTCCTCCTTTCATGGACAAGGAGCTGTGTACCTGCTTCTCTTTTTGCAATATCATTGATCTGTGGGTTTTTAACACCTCACACTCACAGCACGTATCCATTGGAGGTCTTTCAAAACAATAACTGGAATATTCCTTGTGCATTTTTGTAATAACAATTGTATTTGCAATCAAAATCAGTTAAACTGTATTTTTCCTTGACAAAGGAAAGTATCATTTTAATGTCAAGCTTTGCATCAAAGTACTTGATTTCCTTCGAAGCATAGTGAACAACTTTCACAGCAAATGAATTAATCTGACCCTTAATTGGGCCTGTAAAGTCGTTTGGAGACTGCTTAAGCCTGGTTTGCTGTCCCTGAGATCTTTAGGGCCCTCGCCCATCGATAACAGCTCTTTTAGCCATCTTATTACTTTCACCAATACCTTTCTTTTGCTGGTGCCTTTGTCCCGCGGTTCCACAGGGTCGGCTTGGCTATAAACGGATTTGGCATGGTTAGTTTTAAGGTGTGGCTGGATTCCCTTCACACAGCCACTCCGTACCCATCGGGACGGAATTAGCGTATCCCAGCTGACATCATCTAGAGTAATCCATGTAATAGTGTCCAGATCTCGGCGAGTCGTGTAACTGACGCGGAACGTGGGGACCAGTCCGGTATTCACCTAGCGGGATTAGGAAAACTGCCTAAAAACTACATCCAGCCTGGCCGGCACACCGGCAGACGTCGGTAATCCCCTGGGCGCATTCGATCAAGGGCTGGCGCGCCTACCCTAGTCCAGGAAGAAGCGCATTAGCGCTCTCAGTTAACCTTGCGTGTCAGTTTTTTCACCAATACCATGCAGACTTAAAAGCGCTGTTTTACATACCTAAATTCCTGCTTCTTGGACCATTACAAAAAAATTAAATGAACTTGAATGGACGACAGATTGAGCTGGGCTTGTATTTCAGCTTCCCCGTTGTCTTCTGTAGGCCTAAGCCTAGAGAGTTTGGTCTTCACAGAAATTGTTTCTAATAAGGACCGAAAAAACTTATATTGTTCGTCTCTGCTGTTAAAATCTCCAGTTTTATGTGGGATTTCAGTTTTGTCATATTCAGTTGTTGTTGTTGTGGTCTTAAGTCCTGAGACTGGTTTGATGCAGCTCTCCATGCTGCTCTATCCTGTGCAAGCTTCTTCATCTCCCAATACGTGCTGCAGCCTACATCATTCTGAATCTGTTTAGTCTATTCATCTCTTGGTCTCCCTCTACGATTTTTACCCTCCACGCTGCCCTCCAATGCTAAATTTGTGCTCCCTTAATGCCTCAGAACATGTCCTACCAACCGATCCATTCTTCTTGTCAAGTTGTGCCACAAACTCCTCTTCTCCCCAATCCTATTCAACACTTCCTAATTTCTTACGTGGTCTACCCATCTAATCTTCAGCATTCTTCTGTAGCACCACATTTCAAAGGCTTCTATTCTCTTCTTGTCCGAACTATTTATCGTCCATGTTTCACTTCCACACATGGCTAGACTCCATACAAATACTTTCAGAAACGACTTCCTGACATTTAAATCTATACTCGATGTTAACAAATTTCTCTTCTTCAACAAAGCTTTCCTTGCCATTGCCAGTCTACATTTTATATCCTCTCTACTTCGACCATCATCAGTTACTTTGCTCCCCAAATAGCAAAACTCATTTACTACTTTAAGTGTCTCATTTCCTAATCTAATTCCCTCAGCATCGCCCGACTTGATTCGACTACATTCCATTATCCTCGTTATGCTTTTGTTGATGTTCATCTTATATCCTCCTTTCAAGACACTGTCCATTCCGTTCAACTGCTCTTCCAAGTCCTTTGCTGTCTCTGACAGAATTACAATGTCATCGGCGAACCTTAAAGTTTTTATTTCTTCTCCATGGATTTTAATACCTACCCCGAATTTTTCTTTTGTTTCTTTTACTGCTTGCTCCATATTCAGTTATTTTATTGAAAATTTTGAGTCTTCATCCGAAAGAACCTAAAATTAGCCTATTTAATTACCGCAATAATCTACTTGCGTGGAAGACATCCTGTTCTGCGGCTTCCACAATGTTTCGTTTATAGTTAACCTACCCATACTCAAGAATTCTTGCTTTCTTTCTTCGATTGACTTTGTAGCTAATAGACCTCTGGACATATTTCTTACATACTTGTAAATACGCTTCATTAGCATTTTAACCCTTTCTGACACTGTACACGTCACTAAGACAATGAAATATCTTAAAGTCAATGTTTCACATAATACTAAATGAAACTTGATTTGTACAACCATATTGTAGATGAGAAGAGAATTCTCAGGAACTGTGACAGAGATTGAATGTGACCAACACAACATAAATAAGCTATTAAAAACAGCTGGTTCCCAGGGCAGCCACAACGCCTTTACCGAGCGAGGTGGCGCAGTGGTTAGACACTGGACTCGCACTCGGGAGGACGACGGTTCAATCCCGAGTCCGGCCATCCTGATTTAAGTTTTCCGTTATTTCCCTAAATCGCTCCAGGCAAATACCGGGATGGTTCCTTTCAAAGGGCACGGCCGACTTCCTTCCCCATCCTTCCCTAATCCGATGAGACCGATGACCTCGCTGTCTGGTCTCCTTCCCCAAAACAACCAACCAACCAACAACACCTTTAGTTATTAAATGCCGCTTGTCCGTAACAAGAGGCCTCTCTTTACTAAACACTTATTTCATGAGGTCTAATGTCAGTACTGGAGCAGCGGGAGAAGCAACCTTTCACACATAAACAATAAATAGAAGTACTAAGATTCTGTTTTCACACAGAAATGGATTTATTAAAAAATGTGACAAGAGGCCTTTTATAAATTGCGATTCAAGTAGATGCGCGGGACATCATCTGATGTCAATCCGTGGCTTACCTCAGAGGCATTGCGGTCAGTGCTTCATACACAAAAATGCGTGGATTGAAGGCACCCACTACGTATTGCAAGTTGAAAGTGATCCCAGAGACACTCCGATTTGTTGTGGAGCATGCTGCTCCTAGATTTCAACTTGTAGCAGAAAACGTTGGACAGCATACTGAACATGTCCTGCGCCAGTCTCACGAGAGAAACTGAAGTCATTTTGCTATTTATACTGTTTTTAGCCTGAGGACAACTGAAACCGATTTTTCACATCCGATAAGGCGAGAACTTGTTTTAGCAACAGAGAGAAACTAAGCGAACGAGGGTGACCTTAACCAGAGGTTAATAGTAGTGCAGAGCGTTGAATGTTGGAACCCTTCTCAGTCATTTTGCCTCTTGCCATCCCTATAATGTATGTTTAATTTACGATGTTAACTTTTTATGTGTTGCAGACTTGTTCTGAAATCGCAAGAATTATTTCGTAAAATTACGGCTTTATCAAATGTAAAAATATATTCCTTGGTGCAACGTGATCATGAACCTAGAACAAATATTCCATTGAAGTTTATAAGCTATACAATCGCGAAAATCTAGTCATCACTGTATTTAGTCGTCTGTATTCTCACAAACTCCTGAACTGAGAAATATTTTATCCCGATGGTCCCTTCACTAGACACTTTTTGAGGCTAGGAAACGAAAAAAATTCGTTTTGTGAAAATTGGTGGCTGAACATAAGCATTTTAATACCCAGAGCATTAATTTTTGTCATAGAACTTCTGGACAGCACTTTTTTAACGTCACTCTAGAAATTAATTTATTTAACCATAGATTTGCAGTTATTTGGCTTGACAAGATCAATTGCATTAATTATAAATATAACAGAGCGCATCATTTGCAGATAATTACGCGTGTCCGCATGAGAAATGTGTTTAAAGTTGTGCCATGTCGGGGCTTCTCAACAGCCGCATCAGGGGGAAAACTCCGGAGGTTCTCTGGTGCTGTATTCGGCTGGTTAGGGATGAGGTTGTTGAATGTAAGTGGGGAAGCAGGAGTAGTGGCGAGCGAGGGGTGGCTGGTGGGCCGAGAGAACTGGCAGGGAACAATTGGACTGCCCGGTGTCGTGCTCAAGCAGAGTTACGGCACAAGTTTCAAGGCTTGAAACTGCACTTGTGGTGGTATAGGCACGGATGGAGCCAATGTTTGCATTAAGGTGTGACTGTACTGTGACTCCGGTGCGTGCTGAAGATGCCCTAGATACTGTCCACCACTGCTTGTCGCAGTGTATTTCTTGTGAAATACCGAGTACCTTTTGCGGTTCAGATAATAGATGCTAAAGTTAATAATGGACAGTCCTTGCCATGAGTCAATGGTATTTTAAAAGAAACACTGAAAGCCATACTTAATAGGCGCCAGAGTAACAGTCTGGTGTTCCTCTAATAGCTTTCGTAGCAGTGCGATGCTACTGATTTTGTTGCGGGTGCTGCAAATTACTTGTTAAGCCGATTAAATGTTATTATTTCCGACGTGTAGCACATGTCTGTTGCAAGTTAATGAAACCAGTGTCTAAGTGATATGTATATCAGGGCACCGTCTGTGCCAGTGAACTATCAGTTAACTGTAGTTATTTTGAAACTTCCTGGCAGATTAAAACTGTGTGCCCGACCGAGATTCGAACTCGGGAACTTTGCCTTTCGCGGGCAAGAGCTCTACCATTTGAGCTACCGAAGCACGACTCACGCCGGGTCCTCACAGCTGTGAGGACTGGGCGTGAGTCGTGCATTGGTAGCTCAGGTGGTAGAGCTCTTGCCCGCGAAAGGCAAAGGTCCCGAGTTCGAGTCTCGGTCGGGCACACAGTTTTAATCTGCCAGGAAGCTTCATATCAGCGCACACTCCGCTGCAGGGTGAAAATCTCATTCTGTAGTTACTTTATTCATTTTGGTTAGAGATCACCGCAGCTGTTTTCGTAAATTACACTGTAAGAAATACTACAACCAGCCATAAGCTTTTTTGAAATGATTTTATTGTAGCATTATTAGTTTTTGGACTAAACCTATCGTCAGACGATAGTGCTGTCTTCTTTGTAGGTTTCATGTTTTAGTCCTAAAATTTACGAAAGATGGCAGATGCAGTTGTTTACATCGGCTGCTGAGTTGGCACATTAAATCAGCAGCCGATGTAGATAACTGTGTCCGCCATCTTGTATTTAGTTCATTTCAAATGAAAGCCATGCATTATAAAATATAAGGGAAAGTTTTTCGTGAGTTAAGTACAATCTACGATATCGTAGTGTCTGTGTTATTCCGAATTACGAGTCAAAGTTCCTTCGGACACGGATGCATGTCCGAAGGAAGAGGCACTGCAGTGACTATAGCCGTTATGAAATGCGTTAAATGTATTCGCAGTTACGATAAGCGAGAAATCAGGCTTCGATTCCCGGTCCGGCACAAATTTTCATTGTCGTGATTCCATTATACAGGGTGAAAAGTATTTAAACCGACGTACTCTGAGATGTTGTATGGGACATCAAAACAAATATTTTTCCCTAATCTCATTTTTTCCTATGAGGATTGTTTAAACCGGTGGAGACCGTAATACGCTCTTCGGTTGTTAGAGGCCGTATTACGATCTTCAGTTGTTAGAGGCCGTCTTACGATCTTCAGTTGTAGGCAACTGCTGTCCACTAGTGTAGTAGTGCATTGTCTCTGTTTACTAATGGAGCCATACACCTGGAGTGATTACACTGATGTGGTTGGTGCGTACTATGCAGCGCACCACAACGGACGAGCTGCACAGCGGGTCTATCCACAACAATATCCTAATCGCCGCATCCCGCGTCATACGACCTTTGCTGCCGTGTACCAACGTCTGCGTGAGACCGTGTCATTTAGCACATTACCTGGACAGGGACGCCGTCGCACGGTAAGAACGCTGAAATTTGGGGAAGCTGTCTTGCAGCGTGTGGAGCGGGATCCTTCAATCAGCACTCGTGCTGTTGCACGTAACATGGAGGCGAATCAGACGAATGTAAGAGCAATCCTTCGAGAGCAGTTGTTACGTCCATTTCACTTACAGCGTGTCCACAACCTGGAACCAGTTGATTATCCACCCAGAGCACAGTTTTCGCAGTGGTACCCGGAACAGTGTGAAATGCATCCTACATTTCCATCCTCTGTGTCGTTTAACGATGAAGCAACGTTCGGGCGTGATGGAGTCTTCAACAGGCGCAATGCGCATGTTTGGAGTGAAGATAACTCACATGCCACGGTTACCAGCGCTCATCAAGTGCGTTTCTTGATTAATGTCTGGGTCGGTTTTGGTGGGGACTGTTTAATTGGGCCGTATCTGCTACCTAGGCCGCTAAATGGCAGGCAGTATTACAATTTTCTCACCAGAGCATTGCCAGAATTGCTGGAAGACGTCCCGCTCCCTGCAAGACAACGCATGTGGTTCCAACATGACGGGGCGCCGTCACATTTCAGTCGTCGTGTGCGTCGATTCCTGGACCGACCGTTCCCACAAACGTGGATTGGCAAAGGTGGTCCTGTACCATGGCCTGCTCGATCGCCGGCCGGGCTGGCCTAGCGGTTCTAGGCGCTACAGTCTGGAACCGCAAGACCACTACGGTCTCAGGTTCGAATCCTGCCTCGGGCATGGATGTGTGTGATGTCCTTAGGTTAGTTAGGTTTAAGTAGTTCTAAGTTCCATGGGACTGATGACCTTAGAAGTTAAGTCCCATAGTGCTCAGAGCCATTTGAAACTTTTTGAACCTGCTCGATCCCCAGATATGTCCCCTCTGGATTTTTTTGTGTGAGGAGAGATGCGCAACCTTGTTTACGCAACTCCTGTTGCATCAGAAGAGGATCTGCTTGCCCGGATAGCAGTAGCAGCAGGAACAATTCAGGATACTCCTGGGGTTTTTGCCCACGTCAGACAGAACATGATCCGACGGAGTAACCTTTGTTCACGTTTCAATGGAAGCATTTTTGAGAAGCTACTGTAATTGAAATTGGGTTGTGTTAATGTGTTGTGGTTTAAATACTCATCATAGGAAAAACTGACATTAGGGAAAAATATTTGTTTTGATGTCCGCTAAACCCACCCAGAGTTTGTCGGTGTAAATACATTTCACCCTGTATAGCTGATGGTTGCCCATATTCGCAATTGCAAATACCTTTAATGAAAGTGCAATGTGTAGAGCATATATGTGTAGAACTATATAATCACAGAAACTTTGATATGTTTTAGGACGCAAATGTGAAACCTTTGCTAACCTATGCACTCACAAAAACATCACACAAAAATAAAACTTGCGAAGATGTCAACGCTAACGTCTGACGATGTCCTCAGGCCCGAAACTAGTAACGGTACAATAAAATAATTTCTAAAAGAACTTGCGGCTGGTTGCAGTATTCCCTATAGTACTACTGTAGTTAGTTGCTATATGAGATTATGCAGTGAGGAAGTGGCTAACTCATGCTGTCTTCATACTACACGTAGCTTATGGAGGATTCACTCGTGTCGCACATTTGTATATATAACCTATTAAATCGTCTGTGACTTTTCGTAGATGCAAGTTTTGAAAATTTAACCTATTATGGTGTTTGATCTCGTCGTCAGTTTTCATTTCATACTTCATCTATATCTACATGATTTCTCTACAATTCACAATTAAGTGCCTGGCAGAGGGTCCATCGAATCACTTTCAATTTACTGCTCTTCCGTTTCAGTCCCTATTAGCGCGAGGGAAAAAAACGAACACTTCAGTCTTTCCGTGCGACTTCTGATTTTTTTTTTACTTTATTATTATGATCTTTTCCTCTTCTGTAGATGAGTGCCAGCAAAATATTATTACACTCTGAGTAGAAAGTTCGTGACTCAGATTTCTTGAGAAAGTCCCACACAAAAGAAAATCGCTTTTGTTTTAAAGATTTTTCCAGTGGTTTTGATGATGGCTCCAGAGGTCTGCTGTCCGGAGTAATACT